>NC_138908.1:29421316-30170673 GCF_965231255.1 Vanellus vanellus
GACATATTTCTAGATCTTGAAGACAGATTCTTTCTTCACTCCAAAGCTAGGATGTCAGCTTGCAAGCTGTTTCCACATCCACACTCAAAAGTATGTGGCTGCTAACTTAATGTACTATTTAATGAGGCTGTGAAGGCCAAAGGTACTCAATTTATGTTCAAATGCAATCTTAATATGTGTTTGAAGTATGGAATTAAGCAGGTGAGTATCTTTAGAGGCACCAGCTCTTTGGGAGTGAACTGGGTTAAAGCTACATTTGAGGTGTTGTGAATTGCCTGTCAGAAAGAAAAGCTATCTCCAAGGTCAGGAACAGAAATGGAGTGTTTAACATGCAGTATCTTTCCCAAAACAGTAAATCCAAAATGGAACTACAACCATGGTTTTCTAGTTCCTTTTTTCCCCACTATATTCAAAGGAACCAGCTGAGCACTCTTGGACTCCCTCAGTATTTTTGCCTTCCTCTCCTGAGAGGCTTAAGTTAAGGGGAGAGATCTGTGTATCTCCAGAATCTGATTCTTTTCCAGAGTAATCAGCAAAAGTTTATTAAGCCCAGGATATAGTTGCGACTTGTTTTCAGTCAACATATTTTGTGGTAATTGCTTGAGACACTGCTTTGTAGAGAACCACTGCAATCTATTTTTGTCATGATTTTCTTCATACATATGGGTAATCAGTTTCATTTTCCACACCATAGTTTGCTTCTTTGTCTCATCCAATTCTTCTGTAGTTTCAGTCTTTATGTTCTTTTCTCACTAGATTTTTTTTTTCCTGTTACTTCACTCTGAACATCACACCCTTACTCAGTTAACTCCTTCAAAACTCAATTTAAACGGTACATCTGGAAATAGATTTTGTAATCTAGATTAAAGTAAATCTATTTATCCTTGTTCTTTTTTTTTTTTTTTATACTGCTTTCCCGAGTCTTATAACAAGAGATACCTGATGCTGTGTAGCAATATAATTGATGTCCATGACACCATACAAACTCTCTTCTGTCAAATTTATGGGCTAGAAGGACACAGACTCCAAAGTAGTCCAGCTTTCCCAGAAATACCACATGAATTTGGGGATATAAATCTTGATTACTGCTTTACTCTGCCATAGACGTTGAGTTCTCAAATTTTCCTTCTAGAGGTTTTTGGGGTGCATTTATGAGAGAAGATCAACTAATTTACAGAGAAGTCACAGAGTATCATCTCCATCTCCATTCTTTCTTTTAAGACATTTAAATTAGCTGCAAGGAAATATTTCCTTCCCTGTTACCACTTTTGTATGAAACACCTTTCTTGCTTTCTTTTCAGTGTGACTTGAGAATTTTAAATAACTTTTTTTTGTCTCTGTTTTCCAACAAGTGCCCCATGGAAAACTGCATTTGAGATGACAAATTTGGAAAGAGGATTTTTCCTTTATATTTTCTACAAAATTCTTTTTTTCTTTTTTTTTTTTTTTTGACAGGTCCTATTTTATTTTTTTGGGAGGAGGGATTCAATTATATGAAAACTACAAAGAGCTAGGAACAACCATTTGTTTTCAAGAGCATTAGAAATCTTTTTTCTAAAATCTTTGGCAGGCCATTTTAAAAATTTTTATTAGCTGTACACCAATTATCTGAAGCACTTGTAAACTGCCAGAAAATTCATTTGATACATGAAGCAATGTCTAAGACTTTAAAGAAGATGTATATTCTGTACAAAAACACGGGAGTTTATGTATAAATCTCAACTCAATTTTAAATTCAGAAATATTTTGTTGTCTCTTTTGGTTTGGACCCAGCCCATTTATATGAAGAAGAGTCAATTGGATCCAAGAATGGAATCTAAAAGAACATGAATTTTCTCCTTAGTGAGTTTCCATTGAAACCAACTCAATGCATGCAAAGCCACGGGACCTTATGGGATGCACCCATGAGCATGGAGAAAGTGATTGATGTCGCTGTGAAGCGACTCTCAATTTTCTTTGAAAGGTCATGGCAGTTGTGGAAGCTTCCTGAGGATTGGAAGAATACCAATGTCACTCCTGTTTTCAAGAAAGGCAACAAGAAGGACTGGGGGAACCACAGGGCAGAAAGTCTTCCCTTGACCCCTGGGAAGGTGATGGAGCAAGTCCTCTTGGAAACCATTTCCAAGCAGATTGAGGACAAAGTGACTGGGAGAAGTCAGTATGGATTTACGAATGGGAAATCATGCTTGACCAATTTGATTAGTCTTCTGTGATAAGATGACTGGCTGTGGATGAGGGGACAACAATGGATGTTGTTAGCCTTGACTTTATCAAGACCTTTTACACTGTCTCCTGTAACATCCTCACAGAGAAATTGATGGAGTATTGACTAGATAAATGGACAGTACAGTGGATCCAAAAGCATCTGAAATGACATGCTCAAAGGACTGATCAGTGGCACAAAGTTCATCCAGAGGTCAGTCACTAGTGGTGCACCACAGCAATTGATGTTGGGGCCCATACCATTCAATATCTTCTATATAACCTGGAGGATAGGACAGAGTGTGCTGTCAGCAATTCTGTAGGTGAAAAAGCTGGGAGGAGTGGCTGATACACAACATGGTTGTGCTGGACCTGGACAGGCTGGAGAAACAGGCAAAGAGGAACCTCATGAAATTCAAAAAGGGGAAATGCCAGGTTTTGCACCTGGAGAGGAACAACCCCAGGCACCAGTGAATGCTGGGGGGCAGATGGCTGGAAAGTAGCTTTGCAAAAAAGGCCCTGAAGTTACTGTTGTAGAAGGTCAGCAGGAACCAGTAATAAGCCCTTACAGCAAAGAAGGCCAAGGACATTCTCGGCTGCATTACAGCCTACTTTAACAAGACTACTTTAACAAGGGCAAGTACTGAATTCTGCACCTGGGATGGGGTAATCTTGCTTATATGTATAAACTGAGGGACAAGAGGCTGGAAAGCAGCCCCACGGAAAGAGATCTGGGGATTTGGGTTGATGGCAAGTTGAATAGTGAGTCAACAGTGTGCCCTAGCAGCCAAAAGAGCCAACTGTGTCCTGGAGTGGACCAAGCAGAGGTGATTGAGGGAGGTGATTGTCCCACTCTACACTGCACTTTTTTGGCCCCACCTAAGTACTGTGTACAGTTTTGGGTACCACAATATGCGAAGGACGTCAAACTATCAGAGTGTGTCCAGAGGAAGGAGACTACAATGATGAAAGGTCTCAAGGGCAAGTCTTACCAGGAGCAGCTGAGGTCAGTGGGCTTGTTTAGCTTGAAGAGAAGGCTGAGGGGGACCTCATTACAGTCTACAACCTTCCCAAGGGGAGAAGCAGAGGAGGAGTTGCAGATCTCCTCTCTCTGGTGATCAGTGATAGGACATGCGGAAATGGTATGAAGCCACATCAAGGGAAGTTCAGACTGACATTAGGAAACATATCTTCACTGGAAGGGTGGTTAGTCACTGGAACAGGGTCCCCAAGCAAATGGTCATGGCACCAAGCCTGTGAGAGTTCAAGGAGTGTCTGGATGATGCTCTTGGTCATATGGTTTAGTTTTAGGTAGTGCTGCAAGAAACAGGGATTTGTACTAAGATCCTTATAGGTCACTTCCAACGCGAGGTATTCTATGATTCTGTGCATTTTGAGGGATGTTGCCAGCAGCTCAAGGGAGATGATTCTTTCCTCTTGACTCAGCCTGGGTGAGACACATCTGGGTGCTGCATCCAGGTCTGAGTTGTCATGTACAGGACATACACATACTAGAGCAAGTCCAGTAAAGGGCCATGGAGATGACCAAAGGTGTGTGAAGCATCTGTCATACAGGGAGAGGACGAAAGCAAGGTGTCATGAGAGGTTCAGCCTGGAGAAACAACATCTCCACATGTATGAGTAGCCGACAGGTGGTAAAGGACACAGTTAAATACAAGCTATCCCATTTAAACATGAAAATTCAATTTAAACATAAGAAAACTTTTTTTTTATTTTATTGTGAGGGTGGTCAAACAAGACAACAGATTGCCTAGAGGGGTTGTGCAGTGTCCATTTACAAAGATATTCAAAGCATGACTGGAAAATGTCCTGGGCAACCTTTTGTAGGTGACCCTGATGAGCAGTGAGTTGGAGTATGCAATGTCTGGAGGTCTCTGTCTACCTCGATCACTCTGGGATCTTGGATCCAAATTCTGAGATGTGATAATCAGCTGTGATCGAGTTTTGAATGTTTCGCACTGATGGAAAGTAGCCCAAACTGGTTTGTGACCACATAAGAGTTATTTCCTAATAGAAAAAAAGAAAGACCTACTTTACTTGACTGCCCTGGTCTCCCATTTATCTTGAAAACTTTATGCAATTTTCACATTGAAATAAGTAAATGAACTAATACTATTGTTACCATTCCACAGGAAGAGCAAGTAACTCATCAGAATTAAACAAACAAGAAGAGCAACTAAGATGATTAAGGGCTTGGAGCATCTCCCTTATGAGGAAAGGCGGAGAGAGCTGGGACTCTTTAGCCTGGAGAAGAGAAGGCTGAGGGGAGACCTTAATATGGCGTACAAGTACCTAAAGGGTGGGTTGAAGGAGGATGGAGCCAGGCTCTTTTCAATGGTTCCCAGTAACAGGACGAGGGGTAATGGGCACAAGTTAGAACACAGGAAGTTCCGTTCAAATACACGGAAACACTTCTTTACGGTGAGGGTGACAGAGCACTGGCACAGGCTGCCCAGGGAGGCTGTGGAGTCCCCTTCTCTGGAGATTTGCAAGACGCGCCTGGATGCAGTCCTGAGTAATGTGCTCTGGGCAATCCTGCTTTGGCAGGGGAGTTGGACTAGATGATCTCTAGAGGTGCCTTCCAACTCTGAAAATTCCGTGAGTCCGTGATTCCGTGAAACATGCACAGGTAGTCTGAATATACCCTACTGGAAAACTTGCATCTTCCTTTCCTCAGACTGGCAGACTCACTTGAAAAAAAAAAAAAAAACAACAAACAAACAGGAAAATCCACGCCATGGAATTCAAGTAGGGCCACTGCAAGAGCACGGGGCCGGGTGCCATGGCACCGTGCTCAAGGGAAATGGGCCCTGCAAGAGCAGAGGGCCAAGACCCAGGGGGCTGTGCTCTGGGGAGAGATGCACTCCGAGAGTAACAGGGGAGTAACTACCCTGGGGTAGTCCAAGCAGGGTAACGAGGTTGTGCCAGACCAGAGGGAGAAGCCCCGTGCTGCTCTTCTAAGAACACAGAGAGGAAACAGCGGGTATAGCAGCAGGAAAAGACAGCCCGGGTGAGGATAGCAACACCACCTGCATTGTTAGGAACACGGAGACTGTTTCTGGAGCTTTCGTGCCTTTATTTCCTCTGTCTGATCACTACATCTAAACTACTAAGGAGAGGCTTCTGATCTCGGGGGTTGGCACATGCCCCGGATGATGGCCCAGCCCTGGTTTCAGCAGCTCCTGGGATGTTCTTCTAGCGTTGCTGGCGGGCTGGCCTCTTGTTGGGTGGGGAGGAGTCCTCAGGGCTGCCAGCCCTCCTCTTTGCGGGTCGCTGTGTCTTGCCAGGGGAGCGTTCCCTGCCCTGGCTGGAAGTAGAGGGACGTGGCGCAGGGTCCTCTGGCTCCTCCTGCGGCTCTTCTTGCTCCTCCGGGATGGGAATGGGGGCCGAGGCGGAGCTGCCGGCATCCCCAGCAAGGGCAGCTGTGGAGGTGCTGGGGAGCTGGTCCACGTTGTGTGTGGCAGGGCTGCCGGAGGGGGCTGGGCTGGGTGCAGGAGACCCTGCCCGGGAGGCAGCAGGGCTGGTCTCCCACCCCCCGGGAGCATGGATGCCCTCCAGCTCCAGCACATGGTGGGCCCCCCTGCCGCACAGGCGCGTCACAGCGTTGACGAGATCGCTCACAAAATTCGCTGTGTGCTCACGTAGCAAGAGCCGCAGGAGCGGGACCAGGAGATCTTCGTCCGGCCCAAAGTTGACGAGGCAGGACAAGATAACGTCCTCTGCGATGGACGCCTGCTGATGGTGGTCCTCAAACATCAGCTCCAGCACCTGGCGCAGCCAGGGCAGCAGGTGTTGCAGGAGAAGCGGGTACTCCGAAAAAAGGCTCGCCCATTCGTGAGCCTCGAGGCTGTCCACTACAGCCATGGGCAGCTGTCCGGCAGCCCGTGGTGGAGAAGCTGCAGGGCTGTGGGGGGCCTGGTACGGGTCGTCTAGTGCCGCTGGAGGTGGTCTGACGGGATACTTTGGGAAGTAGTAGTCTGTCTGCACCGAGGGTATGATGCCATCCAACTCCCTCCTGCAGAGGGGACACTCGAGCTTTATCTCAGCCCACCGCCGCAAGCAGGCGAGACAGAAGCGGTGGCAGCATGGCAACACATAGCCGGCTTCCTCCCAGCTGTCCAGGCATATGGGACAGCGGTCGTGCAGCTCTGTGGCCATGCTGTCTGTCTGGGGCGGTGGGCTGGGGAGAGCCAGCGATCACGAGCTGCACCCTCTCACAGGTTCTCGCAGCAGCAGATGTCGCACTAGAAAAGGAAGAGAGGCCACGCTCGTTGGCTGGCCTGGGCAGGGCTGGAGGAAATGCCCAGGCCCCTCGAGAGGGAAACCCTCCCAGTTGCCCAGGGTGAAGTTTCCCCGTACAGCTCACCTCTGCTGCTGCAAGCACGCCTCCTGGCTGCCCCGGCTGCCCGAACCTGGCAGGGCCGGGGAAAACCGATGATGGCTCTGGCACGGGCACCGGGAGTTGCAGTCAACACCTCTCCGGCCACGACAGCAGCGCCGACCGAAAGCCTCGCTCGATGCTCCCAACCTCGCGCAGTTGCTCGGCTGGACTGAAGGCTGGGTGAGACTCTCTGCCTGGTCACAGTCCGTCCCTCAGTGAAGCCAGAACCCATCGCTCAGTGATGTCACAGTCCGTTCCTCGGGGACATTGCAATGGGCTGTCCTTGCCCACGGCGCTTGCCCCGGCAGTGCTGCGGACCCATCACGTCCCTCGGGGGTTACCGCAACGCCACTGCCCATTCCGTCTGCCACCTCTGGTCCCGTGCTCGGCATCGGTGTTTCATGCCAGTCAGTGAGGTCTTGGCTGTGTCTTCCCAGGGTCCCGTCAGGTTCCGGTGGCCGTGGTACACATCTCCAGGCACACACCGCAAGAGGGTTCATTTGATAACGTCCCATGCCTCCCTGGGAGGCTGCAGGACAAAGTCCCACAGGCTGGCCACACACTCCAGGACTGTTGGCCAGCCCTTTGGGCTCCCCTGCTTCCTCCCACAGCACATCGAAGAACCAGCACCTAAGGACAAATAGAAAGCGGGGAAGAGGCCTCCAAAGGCTGTGCCTCTCGTCCTCTGCCTCACCTCCAGGAATTCTGTCCAGACTGGGTGGAAAGACATGTTTAGCTGCTGAGAAATATGCACGTATGACACCATACACGGGAATGGGTGAAATCAATCCTATTTTGAAATAAAAATCTTCCTCCCCGCCTTGCTTTGAACTTTGGAAAATTTTTGAGATTTTTTGCTCCTGTTTACAACAGAGGATTTTATCTGGAATGCCCTGAATACCCCAGGGAATGCTCACAAACTCTGCGTGGAGACCAGTGATGCAACTTGATCTGAACAATTCAAGGATAAGATTACTTATCATATTGCATGGCCCTTCTCCTCGCTGACAGTGCAATTTAGGGGGCACATTGCTATCCAGGAGTTAAAATCATTCCGTTTATAAATGAATACAGTGTGCTATAGGGAGTCTGGAAGAAGAACATAGCCCCTAATAATTTCTATTTCCCCAAGTTCTTTTATTATGACATTTTAATATGAGTTACCTCATGCCATCAAGAAACATAGAGAAAAGATTGAATGCATTACATTATCAAATGCCGTCCTCTAATTTGACAGTGTATTTATAATTTGTTGTGCAACATGGCCACAAAGCAACTAACAAAGACAAGAAAAACAAGGAAGCAAACAAAGGGGAGGCCAAGGAACTACACTACCATTTCAATGATGACCGCTCTTCGCCTTTAGCCCTGTACCTAGTAATCCAAGCAAAAAAAAACCCTATCAAGTGACGCATTCTTGCCAAAATCAAAGGAATGCCTTAGACTGCATGGAAGAATAGTTCAGAGCAGATGATACACCAGAAGGGAAATTCTGAGGTCAAAGAGGGTTTCATGCCCCTATGAGCTCAAAGGAAAAAGTACCTGAGCCTCTTTTTTTTTTTTTCTCCTTAATTCACCAAAAGCTCCCCTGAAACATCATCATTATAACTGGGCTTACAAGGAGTTCCCAATGAAGAACACCTTTCCCATTTATTCTTAATCCTTCAATTCTTTGGAAGCACATGTTTCTCTGCAAGGTGTGAGCTTCCGTCTTAAATCATGGCTGCTTGAGCAACCCCTCAGTTTTAATACTTTGATCAAACAAGAGATGTTTCTTTCATTTCTTCGAGAAAATTTGCTCTCTGAAGCAAATTAAATTGAATTAATTTCTGCTAACTTGATCTTAAACTCATTTTAAGTTGCAGTGGAAGGTGTTTTATTTTTTTCCTTAAATCTATTTAATGTTTTTATTTCCTTAGTAATTCCTGCTTTCGTTTCAAACTTGATTTATTGCTCAACAAAAATCTTTTCAGCTGCAGTACTGCAGGAATCATAATCTTTGATATTCAACATAATCCTAATGAAGAATTTTAAATTATTTTTATTACACTTTCCGGAAGTCTTTAATTGCTTATGCAGATACCTTCTCTCTGCCTTAGTAATGAAAAACAACTGTGTTTCCCTCTTCCACTGCCAAATCCTAAAACTATAGCATTGCTCCAAGAGTTTATCTGTAATTTTTTTTATTTACATAGTGAAATAAATGGCAGGCTGACTTTCATCCCACAAATGTTTGTGAAATGCTTCCTTTGTCAATTAAATGCCAATTTTGATAGTTTAAAAGGGATAAAAATAGAGCCATATAAATAATTGGCATTTTATTGACAAACCACAGGGATTTTTTCAGGTGGTTTGGATTGACTTTAAATATATTTATTTCCAATTTGACATTAAATCATAAAACACAAAATGGCTATTTCAAACTGAATGAAGTCACAGGGGGAAGATGATGGGTGAAATTCCTGTTGCTATCAGTACCTCAGTGATAACAATAATCACTTACATATAATAAATTTACTTGGAGGAGACTGATTTGAATCTTCCACAAAAAATTCCCTCACTACAAGCTATGGGCATTTTAATAGATGGATCTTATTAATACTATGTTATTTTTAATAAGTAAATATTCAATGGAACTGACAATAGAATTCAAGTATACCTGTTTCTTCATATGTGTCTTAATAGTAGAGAAGTAGCTTTCAGATTTTCTGAATCAATTCAAACTTAAGTACTTTCTATATGGATGGTAGTGTCACAGATTAGATCATGTTATTCAGAGTAGACAATAATCCAGTTCTGGGGACACTCTTCAGTGTACTGTGAGATATAAGACCTAATTTCTCTTCATGATGTGAGTGAATTCAAACATTGCATGTAAATGTTCTGAAAAGAATTGTTGTGATCATCATGATATGAGTCTCAGGAAAAAGAAAAAAAAAAAAAAACAAACAAAAAAAACAACCAGATCAAACTATTAGCCAAACTAAGCTGAAATCACAAATAAAATGGAACTTGGGAGGTTGGAAAATGGTAGGGAGAAGGAGGCATTGGCTCATAAACCATTTGCTGTTTGATAATTTTCCCTTGCTTTGGCCTTGATGAAATTGAGCACAGCTTCCTTGGAATTCAGTTTAGGGAACACTGCTTCACAGCTGAAAAAAATGTGTTTCTCTACATCAGTCAGGTTAGACTTGAAATAACGCATCTAAGTTCAATGTATTCATGTAACATAATCATTCAATCAGGAAATTTGCATACCTCGGGAAATTTGTATGCCTGAACTCACTGGCTTGCTAAAAGACTGTCTGTGGACGTCGAGTATCTGAATGTCTAGATTTATCTGGTTTGCAGAGCCTCTGTTGTTTAAAACAAAAAGGTCTACTGAATAAAATATCACCCTATGACAGGATACTCAGTATGTGTCAATGTATTTCCCAGTACTTAAGACATCCTGTATATAGTGTCCAGCTGTGCATATATACCATCTTAAGTACTGTGGTATGAAAAAGGATGATCCCATAGCGATTTAGATTAAGATCATTTTTTATTTCTTTGACTGATTAGCACATGACTTTGAATTAAAATGAAGCAGGTTAGGTGGAACAAAGAAACAGAATGAATATGAGATTAAAATAATATACATGGAATAATTGCTGAATCAAACTCTGGAAAGGTGGACAAATTAAACAGAAAAAGAGGTTAATAAAATAATAATACTAATGGAATTAGAGGTTAGCCTACATAATGATCTGCAGCTGAAGGAAAATTTCAAGCTATAAAGTTGCAACAGACAGTAATTTCTCTCCTATAAGGCTATCAGCAACTACATGGAAGGAAGGATTTTCCAAAGATAACTTTACTACTTGAATATATTAGCAGCTAGGATTTGGCTAATGAACCACAGCAACAAGTCTCAGCAGTTCTGTAAAAACATAGGCCTGTGAGCAGTACTGACAAATGAGAGCTTGCTTAGCAACAAACATTCTCTCAACAGTTAATCAGTATTTCTACAGTGGGAAAGAGAAAAGGAAGCAGACAACTACAGAAAGAAAAAGTAAATGTATATGTGTATATGCTCACAGTACGTAGCTTTCTAGTATGCCAGGTGTGAATACTTGTAAGACAGAATCTTCTTCTGTAACAATCTGCATCTGGTAACTTTATAATGTCAAAAAGAAATATCAGAGAAAGCTTGGGGCAGCTCTTTTACACGTTTCTGCAACAGTTGAATTCTTTTGTGATTTTAGCCCTGATAGTGAAAATTGAAACTCTGGTTCTAATTTTCACCCAGTCGCATGAAAGATCAAGCATTTAGTGGACAGATGTGCCCCAACATGCAGGTGTGGAGCAGAGTTCTTCATCATTTCATGGCAACTCTATGGCACTCTTAAAACTAAGCACAGCTGACACCTCTGTTTTTAAAAATAAGGCTCTAAATTTGCTGCTGTTCAAATTTTAAGTTTTTGTTTGTTTGTTTGTTTGTGCCTTTTGTTTGTTGGGTTTGTTGTTTTTTTTTTTTCATTAAGTAAATGGAAGTTCATTTTTCCTCTTTTAGTATAATTACAAGTTTTTGTACTGGAGTGAGGCTTTGTCGTGGTTTAGGCCAAATCGGCTACTGGGGACCTGGGGGACCCCAGACTGGACCAACAGATGCTCCCCTCTACCCCTCTTCACAGAGAGAGGCAGAGGAGGAAAAGAGACTTATGAGTTTAGAAGGAAATAAACTACTTTAATGAATTATTAATAATAAAATAAGAAGAAATAATGAAAAATATATACAAAACCATATCAAGCTCCCGAGATGACAATCACGTCACCGGCTGGCACTGGGGCAGTCCCAGGCTGGACTCAGTGATGGACGGGAACTGGATTCTGGATCTGGATTCAGGATCGGGATCACAAGCAGACGAACAGAGTCCTCCTCAAACGTCGGCCATTGACCCTTTGATCCCTCAGCTTTTATACTGAGCATGAGGCAGATGGGATGGAATACCCTTTTGGTCAGTTTTAGGTCACCTGTCTTGCCCACTCCTCCCTGCAGGTGGGACCCCACTATGCTTTTCCTCTTCCGACCCTCCAGCGGGGCAAATACCAAAGTTGGTTGGCCTTGGGGGTTATAGCAATAAGTATAAGCAAGAGCCTCTCTGCATATCATGCCTGGGCATCAGCTACAAACAATTGGTCTTATCACTGTGAGAGAGTGAACACTGTCTGCACAATATGCAGTTAATTTCAGTAGTTAGAAGAGCCGTAGCTAAGAAGCAAATAAAATTGGTTCTGGTTTACCTCAAACCAGGACAGGCTTTTTTCTGTTGTATGTTCCTTAAGGATACTAGATAGTGGTGGCTTACATCTCTGAAATAAAGATCTACTCTGAGATATAGCTCTCAGATATGCAGTTTGGTATTATTAGGATTCAGGCTTGCTGTTTGCAGCTTTCAGCTTCCTGCTGCTAAGTTCTTCAAATATATCTCAGGGTACCCAAACCTGACTAAGATGTATGCTAAAACAAAAGTAACATAATAAAAAAGAGGCATGTTTTATGATCAAGGTTTTAAGAAATAGAAATAAAACATTTTTCAAGAAGAAAGAAAAGAAACAAAATTAAGAAAACTGCTGAAGATAAAGCAAATTTCTATGTCTACTAACCCAGGACTTCTTTCAATCTCTTCAAGGTGTTCCAGCTGCCAGATCCCTTGTTGCCTGGTGATAAGTGTCTTGCTATTTTAACTTTTTACACCTTGTGTACAGTGTTCTTCAATTCATGCCTTTATAATAATCATCTGGATTGCATGAAAACTCTTTATTACAACAGCATTCTCAAATTACATGATTAATGAAAACATGTGACGCTAGAAATAGGGCACTTTATGTATTCCAGTTTTGTGTGTGTATATTGCACTACTAGCAAGTGGTAGTGGTAATAATGGCTGTGTGAAGTGTGAGCAAGTGAATGATCTGCTGAGCCTGGTGGCAGAACTCAGGGATGAAGTTGAGTGACTAAGGAGTATCAGAAAGAGTGAGAAAAAAATTGATTGGTGGACCCAGGCCTTGAGCTCCTTGAGACAGAGACTGGGCCAGACACCGGAAATAAAAAAAGATCACAGGGATATCATCTCCTTACCCTGTAGGGCTGAAGGCACAGAAGGCAGTGGCCTACCCAAAAATGGTGAATAGAGGCAAGTCTGTGGTAGGGGCAGCAAGCGAACTTCCTCCTTGCCCGCCTCCCCTCCTCTTGTACCACTGTACAACAGGTATGAGGCCCTGGGCATAGTAGAACAGCCTGAAGACAGTGAGGCTGACAGTCCTAATACATCACAGGACCTGCCAGGACTAGAAAGGCCTGCTCACCATATTAAGACTACCTCTACAAGGAAGAAAAGGAGGGTTATAGTCATGGGTGACTCAGCTCAGAGGGGGACAGAGGGCCCAATATGTAGGGCAGACCCTGCTCTTGGGGAAGTCTGCTGCCTCCCTGAGGCCCAGGTCAGGGACATCACAGAGAGACTCCTTAGCCTGATGCGGCCCTCGGACTACTACCCACTGCTTCTGTTCCATGTGGGGGGCTACAAAAGTGCAAATCGAAGTGCAAAATTGATTAAAAGAGGTATCAGGGCCTTGAGACAGTTACTGCAGGGATCCGGAGCACAGGCTATTTTTTCATCCCTACTTCCCGTTGCGGACAATAACATTGAAAGAAACAGACGAGCCCAGTCTATTGTGTCTGGTGTCACTGCCGCAATTTTTGGTTTTTCGACAATGGAATGGCCTTTGCTGCACCAGGCTTGCTGGCAGCAGATGGGGGTTGGCTCACTCAAAGGGGGAGAAGGGGTTTTGCCCCAAAATTAGCAGGGCTCATTAACAGGGCTTTAAAGTAGATTCAACGGGGAAAGGGGGAATTATCAGGTCTGCCTGTGACCAGCCAAAGGATGTTGTACCAAGGATAGAGGAACGGGCTGCTGGTGAGGGCCTGCAGCAATTTGCTCCAAAATGTGCTGGCTACGCTGCAGCATGCTCAAAGTCTTAAATAGACAAGCCAGGAGCTCCTGGGGCAACCGGAGACAATGAGGAGGCACCATTAATACACAGCAAAGGAATGCCACCTGGAGAGCAGCGCAAAGTAATTACAACTGCTCCAGCCAAGTCAGCCTCATTGAAGACATGGCTGAAGTGCTTCTACGCAAATGCACGTAGTATGTGGAACAAACAGGAGGAGCTAGAGATGTGTGCACGCCTCCAAGCCTCTCATTGGCATTGTAGAAACTTGGTGGGATGACTCCTATGACTGGAGTGTTGGCATGGAAGGCTACAGGCTCTTAGGAAAGAGACAGGCAGGGGAAATGTGGAGGCGGTGTTGCCTTCTACGTCGACAAGCAGCTGGAATGCATGGAGCTCAGCCTAGGGATGGATAAAGAGCCAACTGAGAGTCTATGGGTCAGGATTAAAGGGAAATCAGGAGCAGAGGACATTACACTGGGGGTCTGCTACAGGCCACCCGACCAAGAAGACGGAGTGGATGAAGCCCTCTATAGACAGATAGGGGCGGCATCACGTTCACAGACCCAGGTTCTCATGGGCGACTTCAACCACCCTGACATCTGTTGGAAGGGTAACACAGCCAGGCATAGGCAATCCAGGAGGTTCTTGGATTGCATTGATGACAACTTCCTTCTCCAAGTGGTTGAGGAGCCAACGAGGAAAGGAGCTATGCTGGACCTTGTTCTTACCAACAAAGAGGGGCTGGTAGACAGTGTCAAACTCAAGGGTAGCCTGGGCTGTAGTGACCATGAAATGGTCGAGTGCGAAATCCTTGAGGCAGCGAGGAAGGTGCGCAGCAGTCTGACCACCCTGGACTTTGGGAGAGCTGACTTTGGGCTCTTGAAGGACCTGCTTGGTATGGTGCCATGGCATGAAGTGCTGGAGGGAAGAGTGTCCCAAGAAAGTTGGTTAATATTCAAGGTCCACCTCCTCCAAGCTCAGGAGCGATGCATCCCTGCAAAGAGGAAGGCAGGCAGATAAGCCAGGAGACCTGCATGGATGAACAAGGAGCTCCTGGAGATGACCTAAAGGAAAAAGGAGGCCTAAAGGGAGTGTAAACAGGGGTGGGTAGCCTGGGAGGAATACAAAGGAATTGTTCGAGCAGCCAGGGATCGGGTTAGACAAGCTAAAGCCCAGATAGAACTAAATCTGGCCAGGGACATTAAGACAAACAAAAAATCCTTCTTTAAGTATGTCCGCGAGAAAAGAAAGACTAGGGAAAATGTGGGCTCTCTCCAGAATGAAACACAAAACATGGTTACCCGGGACAGAGATAGAGCTGAGGTACTCAATGACTTTTTTGCCTGAGTCTTCATTGGCAAGCACTGCAGCCACACTACTCATGACGTGGAATGCAAAGGCGAGGACTGGTAAAATGAAGAACCACCCAGTGTAGGTGAAGGTCAAGTGCGAGACCACCTGAGGAACCTGAAGGTGCACAAGTCCATGGGACCTGATGAGATACATCCGCAGGTCCTGAGGGAACAGGCACATGAAGTTGCTAAGCCACTAGCCATCATATTTGAGAAGTTGTGGCGGTCTGGTGAGCTTCCTGTTGATGGGAAAAGGGGAAACATAACCCCTATTTTCAAAAAGGGAAATAAGGAAGACCCGGGGAACTATAGACCAGTCAGTCTCACCTCTGTGCCTAGCAAGATCATGGAGCAGATCCTCCTGGAAACTCCGCTGAGGCACATAGAAAACAAGGAGGTGATTGGAAAACAAGGAGGTGATTGGTGACAGCCAGCATGGCTTCACCAAGGGCAAGTCATGCCTGACAAATTTGGTGGCCTTCTACAAAGGGGTTACAGTGGCAGTGGACAAGGGAAGACCAACTGATGTCATCTGCTTGGACTTGTGTAAAGCGTTTGACACTGTCCCACATGATATCCTTGTCTCTAAATTGAAGAGATGGATTCGACAAATGGACCACTCAGTGGATAAAGAACTGGCTGGACGGTTGCACTCAGAGATGTGGTCAATAGCTCAATGTCCAAGTGGAAAGCAGTGACGAGTGGCGTTCCTCAGGGGTCAGTACTGGGGCCTGTACTGTTCAACATCTTTGTTGGTGACATGGACAATGGGGTTGAGTGCAACCTCAGCAAGTTTGCCAATGACACCAAGCTGTTTGGCAAGGTAGACACACTGGAGGGGAGGGACCATCCAGAGGGACGTGGACAGGCTGGAGAGGTGGGGCAAAACCAACCTTATGCAGTTCAACAAGGCCAAGTGCAAGGTCCTACATTTGGGTCGGGGCAATCCCAGGCACAAATACAGGCTCAGCGGGGAATGGCTGGAGAGCAGCCCTGAGGACAAGGACCTAGGGGTCCTGATTGACGAGAAGCTCAACATGAGCCTGCAATGTGCGATCACAGCCCAGAAGACCAACCTTATTCTGGGCTGCATCAAAAGAAGGGTGACCAGCAGGTCAAAGGAGGTGATTCTGCTCCTCTACTCCACTGTGGTGAGACCCCACCTGGAGTACTGCATCCATCTCTGGAGTTCCCAACATAAGAAGGACATGGACTTGCTGGAGCATGTCCAGAGGAGAGCCATGAGGATGATCCGAGGGCTGAGCACCTCTCCTATGAGGAGAGGCTGAAAAAGTTGTGGCTGTTCAGCCTGGGGAAGAGAAGGCTCTGGGGAGACCTTATTGTGGCCTTCCAGTACCTAAAGGGGGCCTACAGGAGAGCTGGGGAAGGCAATTTCTTTGTATGTTCTTAGCTTTTGAAAGACTTTTGAAATTAAGACACCATTTTTAGACATAAGATCTATCATCTGTGAAAGCCCTAAGAACAAGAACTTCTTGGTAAGTCTATAAGGAAGCATTGTATACCCACACTGACAGTAACTTCTAGCTTTTTGTCACTTATATATTGTTCATGATTTACATAACAGTTCACCAAGTTGGCTTTCTGTAATGCAAAACAGTTTGTTATTGTTTAAAGTCTTCCTTTCAAGGAAGCTATCCCCTTGTCTCTGTGAACCTCATTTTACATCTGAAAGCACTGATGATTCTTATCTTTCTGTCTTATTTCTTCTTTCCATACATCTGTTCTGCAATGAGAGTTTGAGAAACAGGAGGAAGTAATGAAGGTACAGTATGGTTATTTCAGAGTTTCTGTATTATTTTCTACACCTTTTGTAAATAAAACTGTAGAATATATTGTTATACCTTGTACAATATCATATTAGTTTTAAAATATAATTATGTAGTACAAGTCAAGAAGCAAGAGTCTTGGCCTTTATGAAAAATGGGTGTTTTTTCATTCAGTTTCTCAAAACAACAAAAAAAAGATAACTACATTGAAATAGTCCACCTTTAATATGTTTGAATCTTAGAATTTGTTTTCCTGGAATAGTTAATTTATTTTAGGTGTTGCTAAATGTATGATTTAATTTCATGTTGTAGTTAAGGCCTAACTTCAGCTATTGAATTAGATGAATATTGAGACTTTATTTAAATTATAAGAATCATAGAATCGCTGAGGTTGGAAGGGACCTTTAAGATCATTAAGTCCAACCATTAATCTACCCTGACAAAACCACTTCTAAAACATGTCCTCAAGTACCACATCTACCCTTTTTTTTTAAACACCTCCAGGGATGGTGAATCCACCATCTCCCTGGGCAGCCTATTCCAATGTTTAATAACCCTTTCAGTGAAAATTTTTTTCCTAATATCCAATCTAAACCTCACTTGGCATAACTTGAACCCATTTCCTCTCGTTCTATCACTTGTCACTAGGGAGAAGAGGTCAGCCCCAACCTCTCTACAACCTCCTTTCAGGTAGTTGTAGAGAGTGATAAGGTCTCCCCTCAGCTCTTCTCCAGGCTAAACAACCCCAGTTCTCAGTCGTTCCTCATAAGATTTGTCCTCCAGACCCCTCACCAGCTTTGTAGCCCTTCTCTGGACATGGTCCAACACCTCGATGTCCTTCTTGCAGTGAGGGGCCCAAAACGGAACACAGTACTCAAGGTGGGGTCTCACCAGTGCCGAGTACAGGGGGATGATCACTTCCCTAGTCCTGCTCACCACACTATTGCTGATACAGGCCAGGATGCCGTTGGCCTTTTTGGCCACCTGGGCACACTGCCAGCTCATATTCAGCCGGCCATCCACCAATACCCCCTCAGGTCCTTTTCTGCTGGGCAGCTTTCGAGCCACTCCGCCCAAAACCTGTAGTGCTGCATGGGGTTGTGACCGATGTGCAGGACCCGGCACTTGGCCTTGTTGAACCTCATACCATTGGCCTCAGCCTAGCATTCCAGCTTGTCCAGATCCCTCTGCAGAGCCATCCTACCCTCAAGCTGATCAACACGCCTGTCTAGCTTAGTGTCATCTGAGAACTTGCTGAGGGTGCATTCGATCCCCTAATCCAGGTCATTGATAAAGATATTAAACGGAACCGGTGCCAGGACCCAGCCCTGGGGAACACCACTTGTGACCAGACACCAACTGGATTTAACTCCATTCACCACCATTCTCTGGGCATGTCCATTCAGCCAGTTTTGTACCCAGCGAAGAGTATACCTGTCCTGGCCAGAAGCAGCCAGTTTCTCCAGGAGAATGCTGTGGGAAACAGCATCAAAAGCTTTGCTAAAATCCAGGTAGATAACATCCACAGCTTTTTCCTCATCCACTTAGCAGGTCACCTTATCATAGAAGGAGATCAGGTTTGTCAGGCATGACCTGCCTTTCACAAACCCATGCTGACTGGACCTGATCACCCTGTTGTCCTGTATGTGCCGTGTAATGGCACTGAGGATGATCTGTTCTATGACCTTCCCAGGTACTGAGGTCAGACTGACTGGCCTGTAGTTCCCTGGATCCTCCTTCTGGCCCTTCTTGTGGATGGGTGTCACATTTGCCAACCTCCAGTCAGCTGGGACCTCCCTGGTTATCCAGAACTGCTCATAAATGATGCAAAATGGCCTGGTGAGCACCTCCGCCAGCTCCCTCAGTACTCTTGGGTGGATCTCATCCAGTCCCATAGATTCGTGTACCTCCAGGTACTGAATCAGGTCCCTCACCATTTCCCCTTAGATTACAGGGGCTTCATTCTGCTCTGCATCCATGTCTTCTAGCTCAGGGGTCTGGGTACTCAGGGAACAACTGGTCCTACTGCTAAAGACTGAGGCAAAGACAGCATTAAGTACTTCAGCCTTTTCCTCATCCCGTCTACTAAAGGACAGAGATTATCCTTAGTCCTCTTTTTATTGCTAATCTATTTATAGAAACTTTTTTTGTTGTCCTTGACAACAGAAACCAGGTTTAGTTCTAGCTGGGCTTTGGCCTTCCTGAGTTTTTCCCTACATACCCTCACTACCACTTTGTAGTCCTCATGAGTGGCCTGCCCTTCCTTCCAAAGGCCATAAATCCCCTTTTTCTCCCTAAGTTGCAACCCTAGCCCCCTGTCAGGCTGGTCATTTTCCCCAACGGCTTGTCTTTCAGCACAGGGGGACAGACTGCTCCTGTGCCTTTAAGACTACCTTCTTGAAAAACATCCAGGCTTCCTGGGCTCCTTTGCCCTTGAGGACTGCCTCCCAGGGGACTTTGTCAACCAGGCTCCTGAGAAGCCCAAAGTCCTCCCTCTGGAAGTCCAAGGTAGCAGTTCTGCTGACCCCCCTCCTTGCTTCTCCTGGAATCAAAAACTCTATCATTTCATGATTACTGTTCCGGGGACAGCCTCCAACCGTCACATCCCCCACAAGTCCTTCCCTATTTACAAACAACAGGTCCAGCAGGGCACCTTCCCTAGTTGGCTCCCTCACCAGCTTCGTCAGGAAGTTATCCTCAGTACATTCCAGGAACCTTCTAGACTGTTCCCTCTCTGCTGTATTTTATTCCCAGCAGATATCCAGCAAGTTGAAGTCCCCCACAAGGACAAGAGCTCACAATCTTGAGACTTCTCCCAGCCGTTTGTAGAATATTTCATCTGTCTCCTGATCCTGGTTGGGTGGTCTATAATAGACTCCTACTACGATATCTGCCTTGTTGGCCCTCCCCCCGATTCTTACCCATAAACACTCAACCCTATTGTCACCATCATTTAGTTCAAGACACTCATAACACTCCCTGACACACAGAGCCCCCCCCCCCCCCCCCCCCTCCTTGCTTGCCTATCCTTCCTGAAGAGCCTATAGCCCTCCATGGCAGCACTATACCTATGTGAGTCATTCCAACAGTGTTTCTGTGATGGGACTACATCACAGTTATTCTGCTGTACAATGGCTTCCAGCTGCTCCTGTTTGTTGCCCATGCTATGTGCATTAGTGTATAAGCACTTCAGCTGGGCTATTGGTCCCTTCTCCTTTTTACTGGAGAAAGCCGTAATTCCACCACCCCCAGACTTACTCCTAAGGAGCCTGGTTGCACCCCCTTCCTTTTTCAAATCTAGTGCCAGCATGCTGCTTTCAGGCTTTTTGCTAGCAAGTCTGTATCTGTCCCCATCCCCCTTCGAATTTAGTTTAAAGCTCTGTCAATGAGCCCTGCCAACTCCTGCCCTAAAACCCTTTTCCCTCTCTGAGACAGGCTTTTACCATCTGTTGCCAGCAGGCCTGGTGTCTTTAAAAGCAGCCCATGATCAAAGAACCCAAAGTCCTGCTGATGGCACCAGTCTTTGAGCCAGGCATTGATCAGCTGGCATTTCCTGTTTATCTCTTCATCAATCCTAGCAACTGCTGGGATAGAAGCAAACTCTGCTTGTACTCCTGATCCCCTAACCAGGCGTCCCAGGTCCCTGAAGTCTTTCTTCATTGCCCTCAGGGTTCTTCCTGAAACTCGTCTTTGCCTAACTGAAAAATCAATAATGGGTAGTAGTCAGAAGGCTGAACTCGGGTAGGGAGTTTCCTCTGGACATCCTTAACTCTGGCCCCAGGGAGACAGCAGACTTCCCTACAGATTGGGTCTGGTCTACATATGGGACCCTCCACTACCTTCAGAATTGAGTCCCCTACTGCAAGGACCCATCTTTCTTTCATTACTGAGGATGTTGCTATATGAGGCGTAATCTGTCTTGGCCTCGGTGACAACTCCAAGTTCAGAGAGCTGTCATGCTTGTCATCCTCGTCATCCTCTGGTTCCTTTGCAGAACATCGTATCTGTTTTGCAAGGGCACCTGGGATGGTGTGGGGGTTACTTGGGAGGCACGCCTCCATGACGGGCAGGGACTTGTTGCCGCTGGCCCCTGTCCTCTGAATCTCCACATTCAGCCACGCTGCTAGAGGGTGGGGAGTGCTCTGCATGTGGAGCTCTGTCTGCCTGATGTGCTTCTTTCAGGGAGTGCAGGGTGTGTGACTCCAGTGATCTATCTCTTATCACACTCCCTTATGCTTCTCAATCGTCTCACCTCCTCACGGAGCTCCATCATCAGGTGAAGGAGTTCCTCTGCCTGGGCACACCTCCCACGGGCCTGCTCACCGCTACCATTCGACACCGGTGTAAGAGCAGGGCACACCCTGCAGCCCGACGCGTGGGTGGCAGCATGTTCCCATATGAGATCTGTCTGGGTGGCCACATCAGAGCTGCTTGGTGCAGAGCTCAGGAATGCCATGGCCTTCTTCAGAGTTGTTACCATGGCTTCCTGGCCACGTCGAGAGGTTTTCAGCGACTCACCCTGCAAAGTGCTGTGCCCTGTTCTCCCGCTCTCAGCACAGTGATGCCCTGGGTGATGCCCACTGGCTGCCTGCATGCTGGCTGTGCTCCAGGACTGCCCGATTAGAACTGCCTGTTCCCCCAAGCTGTCGGTTCCAGCTCGAGTCAGCCACTTTTCCCAGCTTCAAGAGCCCCCAAAAGTGCCCCCTTGCCGGCCCTTTCTGCCTCGATCCCCCTTCCCCAGTGTGGACTTACCTGCACTGGAGCTGGTCTCCTTGGCAGGAGGTAAAGATCGGGTATTTATTATATTTTTCAGTAAATAAGTTCTAAATCTTACAAAATTTTGAGGGTAGAGCTTCAACTAACAGATTTGTAGTGTTGAGTTGGTAGTAATAATACCCTGAATATTTTCCATAATTTGTGTCATTTTAGCTTAGAAAAGCCTAATTTCTGTAGACGATTAGTCCTTTCCTTGCGTGCAGAACATGATCTTTAACTAAAGCATAGTAAATATCTTTAAACTGGCATCCTGAAAATGGTAGTTGTTATATTATCATTACCACTCTTAGCATGCATTAATTACTTTATACTGATATTTTAGAGTGGCAATAATTCAAGGAGGTAGGTAATCTCAAAAAACAAAAATGGAATTCAAAATTTCTTAACTATGGTCATCCTAATAAAACCATCAGCAGATGTTGTGATTGAAATATCTTTTTATAAAGCAGAATAGCAGTTTCTGTATGCTATTGCTTAGTATTGGTCAGTCGTCTAGGTCCTTCAGTTTATGTAGAGGTCCTTAACTGTGTAGGCCAAAACATGTAAGTTTTTTAATGCACTTACATGCTAAGGACTATTAAAGTGAAAGTATTTTTAAATACTGAAGGCACCTGACAGAAATCTAAGGTCACAACTGGAAATGGGTTAAACTGATGAAACTCCTTAAGTTCACAGGAGATTTCCATAAGTAAGGATTTATTTACAGCTTTATTAAGGTAATGTGATTTCATAAATATCTATTAAGGTATTATAATTTAACCAAGAGTTTTTCATTTATGCATTGTAGCCTTTTAGTTATTTTTTGCAGTCATGTGTGTATTGACCCTGAATCTTCATAGAGCTCTCCAGAGATATTCTTAGCTGATTTTTCTTGACTATGCTATGAAGAAACCATGAAATTTTATTAATAGTTCAAACTTTTCCTCCTCTGTGGAGTACTTTTCATTCTTTGTTTAATTTCTCTTGCAACACGATGCTTTGCAATCTACTTTTAAATCTTTATATTGTTTCTTACAAAACTTTCCGAGATTGATCAGTCAAAACTATTTGATGCCATTGTCAGATTTTGCTGTCTCGTCTCTTTCTTTTCCCCTACTAAATACTGGGTTTTGCTGTGGATACTCTCCTAAGGATAATGAGAACTGATGTTCCGCAGCACTTTCTGGGCAGTATGTACAGAAACTGTTACATTTTTTGGACATATGCAAGGACATTGACAAGGGTGATAACCAAACAGGGATAGCTAAATAAAATGAGAGAAATGTTGTATGGAGATGTGACTTACAGGTCCTGAACATATTATTTAGTTAATGTTAAATAACATTTATTTATTTATAAAGATATATTTTCATCTTCAGCAGACACAAATGTCATTGGTGCCAAATAGCTGTATCCTGCTTGATTTTTTTTTTTTAGTTCATTCACAGTTGTGGGTTACTTTAGTAAGTCCTATAAACCTGTGCAGGGCTTCAACAACATAGCTGGTAAGAGCATTCTCCACCTGATGAGTTGCAGGTGATACTCAAAACTCTGTTACTGGTATCTGTCCAGACTATGGTTATAAGCATCAAGATAACAGTGAACTCAAAGTAAACATTACAGTATTTATGACAGGAAAATGTCACCAGAGATAAAACATCCTATTGGCTGGACCAGACTTTAATCTTATGTGGCTGTTGCCATCTATCTCTGAGAAACTGAAATCGAAAACACTGTATTTTTGTTGTTTTTCAAAGTGAGAAATCTTCTAGCACTGAAAAGTTAATACACTTTGGATGACTTCAGGATTTTCTTTTAGCAAATTTATCCATCTGGAGAGTAAACCATCATCAAAAGAAAGGGCAGGATACATTCTAAAAGAGACAACTATTTTCAGACCTAAGTATTGTTAGAAACCATGATCACACAGAGTCAATGTGGAAGGTCTCCAGTGTAACAGATTCAGCAAAGGGATATGTGAAACCATGCAGACAGACTCTGGCTTGAAAAAGTGATTGCTCCACTGGATTTTTTTTTTTTTTTTTCTGAATGCAGTTAAGGAACTATGTGGTGTCATTTTAAGCTCTTGTTCACAGGGGATGGAGCTGTGGGGCAGACTAGCTCTGGCAGTGTTATCCAGTTTATTGTGTAGATTTAATCTCAAAAATAGAAAGCTAGGACTCAGTCCCTGATCTGAGATTGCTCAGGCTGTTAGTGGGCTATCTGGCTTAATGCTGTGAGTCAGGAACTGTGGCTAGTTTGTTAGCACTGGACCTTGAAGGGTTTAGTCTGAAGTCTCAAAGGTACTTAGATTCTTACCACTATAATGGATGTTCTGACAGTTAGTCAGTGCTTAGAAACTCTGGAAACACTCTTCATTAGCCGCTGACCAGACAAATTGTGAAAAGACCCAAGGAATCTGTGAGTTTAGGATGCTAGAAGCTGAAGGTCCTGGATTTCCACCTTCCTGACAGCTTGCCAGGATGGGGGCCCCAGCAGCTTGCCAGGTGAGCTGCCAGAACACTTGTCACATTTCAAAATCAAATTCCCTCCAAAAACCTTTCTACATTGGCAAAGCAACAGTCCTCTGTTTGTACTTGAAGATGCAGGCATTAGTCTCCTGCAGGCACTGGTTGACAGGATAACATAATAGAACATGAGTTGACTGCTAGGTTGGCCATACCTTTCCTAGAGTAATTGGCCTTGTTTTAGGTACGGTACATTGCTTGTCATTATGACAACTATGTCCCTAAAGAGATCCATTCACAGCATGGCAAATTTAGACAGTCTTAACCAGCTCAGTGACATGAGGCTGATAAACAGCCAAAATTCAGAATTAAGAGCTGTGTGATTGTATGTAGCAGAATATGGCTGAAATGTCACCTTTCAGCAGTTTGGATATACATTGTTATTATTTAGTATTGACAAGTCATTCATTTTTTAGCAGAAGACACAGCAAGGTTAGGTTTATTACACCTGAAATAAAATTTAAATCTTGTAATACCTTGGAAGAAAATGGGATTCTAATTCTACTTTTCTAGGAGTAAAGGTTTTCTTCTGTTATCTTATCTCCTGGGAGTTTTAAAGCCTTTCTTCTATAGCCCTTTGTTTTCAGGCCTTCACAGATAATAAATAACAGTGGTCACATTAATATAATATAGAGAAGAAAAGTAATTAACAATGGTACTATGACACCTCAGAAAGCATGCATCACCACTGCATTTTTCCTCTTCTGATTTATGAAGATCCGCCCTTTTGACGTATGTCAGTGTAGACATTAGGGATCTGTTTACCTTTCAGGTAGCTGTGTACTTCTTTCCAAACTTATTTAAAGTTAGTTGATATCATACATCCAAATCCCAGACATAACTTCCTTGCTTCTGTTAATATCAGTTTGTTCATTTCACATGTTTTTGGCTATTTTAATAAGCAATTTTAATTTTCTAACTAAAATTAATGTTTCTTCACAGATCAAAGAAGGCTTTTTCACTGGTTCATACAGATGTAATAAAAACATTTGAAAGTTTATATCAATATCTGTTGGGTTTTTGTTTAAAGTTACACAGAAATTGTTATTTCAGTCGTGACCCACGTAACATTTTCAAATTATTTCAGTAGGCATTTGCATATTGTTCTTTGGTACGCAGAAAGCTCATGCTCCCTAAAAACAGAACTTTCCATCTTTGTGCTTCAGTTGAAAAGCTATTTGAGGATTGGAGAATGTAGTTAGGTAGGTCTTGCCATATATTCACATTATGATTGAAATTTTGTTCAGATGCTTTCCTGTAGAGTAAATATACCTTCTTTTATGTAACTGATCTGTGTTTTCAGGTGTCTATGGAGTTACTGCACTGTGTGACTCTATTTAAAAGGGAGTATCATCTTCTTGAAACAAATCACCAAAACCCTGGAGGGGCTTTCATCTCCCTTGCATACCGTGAAGTTTTTCATAGTTTGGTTACCTAAGTATTTTCTGATGTGAACTTGTTGACGCTTGTACTTGACTCTATGCAGTTATCTTTTCTGTGATGCCTGGATGAACTTGTTTTAAATCTAGTTCATATGTACTTACAATACATTCCAACTACATCTGGAATGGTAGCAAAGACCTACAGTTACAATTTTTTTGCCAGGAATAAAAGTGCTTCCTTGTCACCATGACACTGATTCATTTCAACTAGCTCAACGAACTACTGGTAGTGCAAAAAAGTGGAAATACTCTCATCTATGTTCAGAAGTATAGGGAGTTTGTGTATTTTTTGGATCTGGTGATCTTAGTCATGTGCTTTCTTCAGACTTATCTATGTTTCTAATTTTATTCTTTATCTTTAGCTGTCAAGAGTTTTCATCTTCATAGCAGAGGTCTTAAGTGCTTATTGAAATGACTTTTATTTATGTTCTCTTAACCATGTAAAATCTGTGAAAACTCCATTCAATTGCTTTTGCTTGTAGCCCTGGATATGACTCATGTTAATGTCTCCAAAAGTTAGCTATTAATGTGAGTCAATAGCCTTGACTTTTTGTTTGACGTTTTCTGCTCTACCTACAGAAAGCAAATCTTACAGATGAACTGATATTTTCAACTGCGAGTGTGACTGCTTTATGATATAAGGCCAGCTGATTTTATACTTTTATCTTTGTGATCCCTCTACAGCAGCTGTTCCCAGATTGACCTGTCTTGACTTCTGTATGCTGTAAAGTTTTTGTTCTGTCTCTATTTAATTCTTTCTCAGTATGATTGAAGCTGCCTCTTAAAGAGAACTGCTTATTGTGATAGTCACCCCTGACTTTTCCCTTTGAATTTAAAAAGTCTCCAGATACTGTTTCTGTCTGTCAGTGCAGCATATTTCTTTGGAACAATACTTTTTACTCTTCCATTATTTGATTAGCCAGTGCAGGCAGCCTAATCCAAGCTTTTTATGTGTTAAAGAGGGACTTTCACACTGGAGTTAATTTTGACAACCAGTGAATCGAATATATTAATCTGTGCTCAACTTCAGCTTTATATAACAAATTTAGCATCCAACTAGTACTGCAGCTAAACAAGTTTATTCACAATATAGTCTAATTTAGTATGCGTTTGCAGTTTTTAATTTTACTGTTACAGGTAATGTTCCTCCCTTTTGGGTGCAAGCATCCATTCTAACCTCACAGGTTTGTCAGACCCCTTGATATCTCTCCCATCCACTACAGTCAGGTTTGTCAAAATGAACTTAAAACCTTTTATGCAGCCTTTTTCATTCTTTCTACACTCTCAATCAGTTGGGCTTTTTCCTCATACAAATTTCGCTAAGCCTATTTTTTCTTGCTGTGTTCTAATCCCTACAGACTTCTCTTCAAAGCTCTGTGGAAAGCAGCTCAGCTCTTCCTTGCATTTCCTTCCTATGTTTATTCTCAGGTCTGTTCTTCAAAAAATCTTCTGCCTGAGCACGATGTTGGAGCACGGGGAAAAACCTGGTACTGCCTCCAACCCTGACTAAATAGGGAAGAGTACAGGAACACAATAAACACTTAGTGATGCCTTTCCCAAAAATACTCTCTGAACCTATCGCTGTAGGGATTTTCTAGGCAGAGTTGCCTTTTGTAGGCAAGAGATTTCTATTTTACGGTCTTTTTAGTCTCCCCTTCAATTCATATGTTAGTTTATTGTCCACAAGACCTTGTGGCAAGCCATATCACAGATTAATTACAAATTGAGTTAGCAATCTCCTTTTATCTTTGGAATTTCACTGGGTCATTCTCTGCTGGTCCCTTGTAAAAGACAGTATTTCAGAAACCCTCTGCCTCACTAAAATTCAACTGTCGTGATAACCATCTTTGTATAGCAACATTAGCTGAAGAAAAAATTCAGTAGACATGCCCTATCACAATAGTCAGAGACAAAAGCAGGGTTATCCATACAGCAAATCAGCCCTGGAATTGTAGCAGCTATAGAGAAAGCCAAAGGGCACTTGCTTTTTGCTGTTGTTTCTGAACCTCTCCATATCACTTCATTATTGGGGGAATAATAGTATTATAGCCCAGGGGTGGGACTCTGGAGGACCATAATTTTATTCTTTACTCTCGTGCTTCTGCTGAGTAGACTAAACGCTTCTTATACTTCTTTGGGCTTGTTTCTTTTCCTGACGTACAATGTAGTGCATTTATTTCATGTAAGTTGAAGGGAAAGTGAAATGTTTTGAACAATTGTTGAAAGGTTATAAATGTGACAATTTCACAAGAGGAAATAAAAATCTATACAGTGAGGTGAAATCCTGAGTGTACAAATGGTTATAATTTTGTAAAAAATCCCTCAGACCTTCTGTGACCAGAAGTCATTGTTGATGTGTCCCCTAGTGAAGAGAGGACTTGCCACCTTCCTGCACTGTAAACCTGTCATTAGACATTGGACTTACTTTTGTTTAAGCGAATGTTTAAGGGTTTGGTTTGTTGTTGTTTTTTGTTTTTTTTTTTTATAACTTCCTGTGAATAGGAGATGTACTATAAATAATTTAAAACACCGACATGTATGAACATACATATGCTTGTGTTTGGGGAAAAGGGGTGCATTTGTATATGTAGATGCATACATACAAGAATAGTTATATCTAGCAGGTTCTATTTTAGAATTATAAAACACAACAAAGGATGAAGTCTGTCACTTGTCCTTTTAATATTATCTGCTGGCTTTTACTGCAGTGCAATTCTAGAGAAGAAAAACATTATCTTTTGTTAAAAAAAAAAAAAAAAAAAGTTAATTTTTGTCGTGGTTTAGGCCAAATCCACCACTGGGGACCCGAGGGACCCTAAACAGGACCGACAGATGCTCCCCTCTACCCCTCTACAAAGAGAGAGGCAGAGGAGGAAAAAGAGACTTATGAGTTTAAAAGGAAATAAACTACTTTAATGAATTATTAATAATAAAATAAAAAGAAATAATGAAAAATATATACAAAACCGTATCAAGCTCCCGAGATGACAATCACGTCACCGGCTGGCACTGGGGCAGTCCCAGGCTGGACTCAGTGACGGACAGGAACTGGATTCCGGATCTGGAGTCAGGATTGGGATCACAGGCAGACAGAGTCCTCCTCAGATGTCGGCCATTGAAGGAAGAGCCCGTGACCCTTTGATCCCTCAGCTTTTCTACTGAGCATGAGGCAGATGGGATGGAATACCCTGTTGGTCAGTTTTGGGTCACCTGTCCTGTCCACTCCTCCTTGCAGGTGGGACCCCACTATGCTTTTCCGCTTCCGACCTTCCAACGTGGCAAATAACAAAGTTGGTTGGCCTTGGGGGTTACAGCAATAAGTGTAAGCAAGAGCCTCTCTGCATACCATGCCTGGGCATCAGCTATAAACAATTGGCCTTATCACTCTGAGAGAGTGAACACTGTCTGCACAATATGCAATTAATTTCAGTAGTTAGAAGAGGCCCAGCTAAGAAGCGAAGTTACTGAACAAAATTGGTTCTGTTTTACCTCAAACCAGGACAATGTTGAAAAAGGTAACCCCAGTGTGTGAAATCACATAGCTCTGCAACTTTTGTGGATGGATAATACAGAAGAACATCATATCTGTTTGCTCTGCATGTGGACTGAAATACATTTGAGAAAAAATGCATCATCTGTAGACTCTGTCCTAAAAAGTAGAAACTTAATTGCTGAGGGAAACTGTTCTGGAGCTGGCACTACCTGCAGTGGAGAGGCAGATCTCAGCACACAGGGGGTTTTGCTGAGGCAGGGAAACACCAGGGCAGTGGAGAGACCTGCCAGGAGCCCGCAGCTCTCGTGGAAGATGCTGACGAGGCCTGGTCTTTGCTATTACTGCTCTTCCATGTGGGTGGTGATGAAGCTGCAACACACAGTTGAAGGGCAATCAAAAGAGACTTCAGGACCTTGGGATGGCTGGTAAGGGAACCTGGAACACAGGTTATTTTTGCCTTTCTCCTCCCACTTGCAAGCAGTGAAACTGGAAGAAAAGGACGGGTCCAATCCATTAATACATGGCCATATCTCCATGACTGGTGTCACTGACACAATTTGGGGTTTTTCGATAATGGGATGGTCTACACAGCACGAGGCTTGCTGGAGTCAGATGGGATTCACCTTTCTGAAAGAGGTGAGAGGGTCTTTGCTCATAAGCCATTCGGGGTTACTGAGGGAGCTTTAAACTCGGCTTGAAGAGGGGGGGCGGATAACATCAGACTTACCTGTGACAAGCTGCAGGACGACAGGCAATGATTAGAGGGACAGGGTGATAGCAAGGACCCGCAGCCTGTTGGTCTGAGACACGGAAGTCTTACAGAGATAAACCGGGGGCTCCTGGGGTAAAAGGAGGCAACAGAAAAACAGCAGTGAAATACCCCAAAGGAATTAAGGGATGTTCCTCTAAGAAGGTCACACAGCCAATAGCTCAGCTGAAGTGCCTCTACACCAATGCACGCAGCGTGGGCAGCAAACAGTAGAAGCTGGAAGACACAAAAAATGATCAGAGGACTGGAGCACCTCTCCTATGAGGACAGACTGAGAGAGCTGAGGTTGTTCAGCCTGGAGAAGAGAAGGCTCTGGGGAGATGTTTTGCAGCCTTTCAGTACTTAAAGGGGGCTTTTAAGAAAGGTGGGGACAAACTTTTTAGCAAGGCCTGTTGCCATAGGACAAGGGATAATGGTTTTGAACTAAACCAGGATAGATTCAGACTAGATATAAGGAAGAAATTTTTTGCAATGAGGGTCGTGAAACACTGGAAGAGGTTGCTCAGAGAGGTGATAGATGCCTATCCTTTGAAAGAGTCAAGGTGAGGTTGGACGGGGCTCTGAGCAACCTGATCTATTTGAACATGTCCCTGCTTATTGCAGGGGAGGTTGGACAAGGTGACCTTTAAAGGTGCCTTCCAACCCAAAGTATTCTATGATTATATGCCTACACATCTAAGTTAACTTTATTGCACAACCTAGAAAGACTAGATTAGACCTTTTATTAATCATAAACACATTTGTTGAAGATGTAGTGGTGTCCAGTAAAATATTAGCACTGGTTCATAACTGCAAAAACACATTTTATCATCTATACAGCAAATCTGAATGACTAATATATCTACAGCTTTATTTGTCTCTGGATGGGATTTATCCAGAACTATTACTAATTATTTTAGACTAGTTTTGTCCACCTCTAAGTCATTTGGCAGTGCAGAAGGCAAGATTGACATGTCTGACATTTGAAAATCTTTAAGGAGTTTTATATGAGCAGATAACTTAATGTTATGTCTTGACTTGCTGAAAAAGCTTCAGTAGCCAAATACAATTAAATAAAAATATTCACTCCATGTAACAGACTTTGTGGTAACAGTGACATACAATAATTCAGTGAAGAACTGGATAGTTTGTGTTTATTTCATTCTCATGCACTTCAAATATAGAAACAGATGATGGATGAGAACTTAGGGGTACTTGAGATTGTAAGAATACCTGCATCTTTTTACATGCTACTGTGGAGCAGAAATAAGAAAAACCTTAGAAAGGTTATGTACTTATGATGATTCCCACAGGAATGCTATAGCATGCATTTACTCTTTTTGTTTGTTTGGTTGTTTTTTTTTAGTGCTCCGTCCATAACATCAGCATCTTTCCTGTGATTAACATGGATGATATATTGGGCTTAAAACCCCTCTTCATCTTTCATATGGACTATCACAGTGCCTGACTTTATTTTCCCCAGGAATGTTATGGAACTTGGCTGTTAGCTATGAATTCCACCAGTAGAGCCATCATAATTCAGTTTTAATTTCCTCCTGCTTTGTTTACTGCTTTGTCTACTGAGTCCCCTGTTTTCACAACAGTCCATTCATACTGCCATGAGTCTAGATAGTTTTTTCCTTCTTCAGGTTTCTATGAGTCCTCCAAGCTGCATGTAATTTTCAGAACATTTCTAACAATGAGAATCTTTTTTATTTCTTCTCTTGCTTCTGCTTATAATGTCCCCTCCTACTGTAAGACATTCCAAGCCTGTTTTCTAATGTATATTGTTTCCATGGTTGTCTCATTTTTTAAAACCTCTAATTCATCAACTTTTTTTTTCTATTTTCCCCACTAGGAAAAAGCTTGCTTCCATTATTATCAAAATAAGTTAGTAATCATTCTAAACTTAGACCATGATTTCTACCTCCAACCTTGAAACCCAGCTAAGACTATTTGTATGCATATTTAAAAGTGGGAATAGAAAATAAAAAAAACCAAACCAAAGCAAACCACAAACAACACACAAGCAAAAAGCACTAGTGCGTTAGTCTTAACATAACAGAATAATTTTTAATTAGGGTGTTTAATGAAGAGACTCTCCAAATAAATCTAAAAAAAAGGCAGAAGAAAACCAAGAATTTCATACCGAATAATCTGACACTGGATTTAATTCAATTCACAACACGTTCCTCCTTCCTTACATTTTACAGTCCAGAGTGTCTTTTGAGTTCAGTTTGTTCCCTCATGGTCCTTGATTCAGCCTCCTTTTCCAGTAATCTTTACAATCATATAAACAATTGCCTTCTCAGTCTTAAAAAGTGTCTCTACAAATGTGTAAATGCACAGATGCACCACGCACAAGTTGATAAAGCTTGGAATAATAAGAAAACCATAAGGAAAGTGCAGTTCACAGATAAAAGGGACAACATTTAATTCCGTTCATTTTGATGTTTTTATCTGCTATCTATATAGACAGAATGGGGTAGTTAAAGATAATCTCATTTGGAGTTTTTCTTTGAATCCCTTCAGCTGAATAAGTACTATGTATTAAAATGACAGACATAACAGAAATGTTGTTCTAATCTGTTAGTTTTAGCAGAGGGACCATATAAACTATAAGAGCTCCCTCTGTACTGCCTAAACACAGGTTCTTAGGCTTAGTTTTTAATTTGAATTCACGTTATGAGCACAATGAAGCAGACTGAATGTTACTGTTGTTACATATTATTATCCGTTTTGTTTTATAGTATAAGACACGTAGCAGAGAGCTCTAATTACATGCTCACTGGAGGGGCCAATAGGTACCATGGTAGTTAAAATCAGGCAAGGCAATTTAAACCTTCATGGGAGTCTTCAGTTGGCAGAAAATATGGCTGTTACACATGACTTCTTTGTCATGTTTTCTGGAGGGTTGTTTTTCTGTGGATTTTGCATATCTGAGCTTGGAATTTTAGCTGTAATTTTTATTCACTCTCTTATAGCTTGCTTTCATAACCAACGCTGTGGAGACTATCACTCTTATAGTTCATCTTCAGGTCCTCGGCAAAACAGAATTTTTACTTTTTCCTCTTATCTAGTCCATACTTGTCTAGACTAGTTTGAATCATTTGCTTTGACCCTAAAGGAATTAATCAATAATATGTGTCTGATTTAAAAGGACAAAATTGCTGGGTGGCTCATTATCGACTGCTTCCTCTGGTAATAACAACTCTTTTCGAGGATGAGGGGGCAGTGCGATAACATTTTATCTTTTTATCCAGCTTCTCAGTATCAATTATTTTACTCTACGCACAATCCATTACTGACTTTGGCATTTAATCCCTGCTGATAGAATTTGAATTGGCATTTTATGAGGTGAAAGACTGCGGACCTTCATTTATTGTCTGTTACTTCTCAGACTAGTCAGTGTGAACCATGAACAGTGCCCGTTAAAACCTTCAGAAATGCAGCCTTTACATAGGAAACTTGTAAATACCACAAATACAAAGAAGCAGCTGGCAGGATTTAATTATATTGCTCTCATCAGGTAGTCCTAATTTTCACTCTATTTTGGCAATAATATCAACAGCTTTATATAAGCTAGTATAAAAACAAATAAGGAAGTTAACTATTAAAAAGAAATCATAAACGTATATATCCTAATTATTACCCTCCTAATTTTGTGGTTCCTTCTGCATTATGGAGTAAGGTTAGTGTGAAACAGCTGGGTCTCTGCTCAGAAAGATTCATGTATTGTAAACCAGGAAGGAAATAACACACAACCTTTCTTCTGCCTACTTTCATTATTTTGGATGTATGAATGGCTTTCAAAACAGCATAACATAGAATACAGTACAGAACATGAGCTTCTGCTGGGAAGAACTTCAGAAATAGGAGGTATGACTTTATTTGGATCTTTCTGTATACTGTTTACAATCTAGCTAATGTATTAAATGCATTAAAGCAACAGCATTAAATGCAAGAGTCAGTGCATGAAGAAGGAATCATGGGTGTGAGTAACAAATCAGTTCTGGAGAGGTTCTTTGTTGTTTTTGTCAATAGCTGATTTCCAGGTGGATTGGTAATGCAAAGTGCTATGAAGATTCTTCAACATAGGAGGAGAAAGCACTTGCTGTCAACAATTTAGCATAAATACACTTTTAAACACAATCTAATAAATCCAGGAATGCTTTACCATACATAGGCTTACTACCATGAAACCTTAGGTTACAGTTTCTAAGCACTGCAGCAGAAAGTCCTAGTGATGCTGGTTTTCCCTCCACAGTCTTCAGAAGTGTTACTAAGTACTCATTGGCCAAACCTATTTTTAATAGCATAGGAACAGATATTCTCATGACAGCTACTAAAAATATTTAGCTTTTCTTTTTTTAAAAAAGTTTGGTCATATTTTTATAGTTACTTAAGTTCCTCACTTATATTGTGAGAAGGATGTTCAGTTGCATGTCTAGTAATCCCTTTGGGTATTCAATCTTAATGACCTTTTCTTGTTTTCTAAGTATAGTAATATTTCTATCTCTTAATTCTTCTCTTCTTGCCTGGAAGAGATGAAAAATTCAAGCTTATAACAAAAATAAGTGGGCAGGAGTATTTCTCCGGATGTCAAAAATGGGGTCCTCTGTGATGCTTTAGAACCCCTGTTTTATTCTAGAACCTTGATTACATGTTTTAGGAAAAAATTTAACCTTTTATTTTTTTCATATTTAATACCTTTGTAAAACTTGAATTCTTTGGTCAATAGCTGTTTTTTTATTGTTATATTTTTTCCGATTATTTTTATTCAAAGGAATGTTACTTTACCTGTAGTGCGCATTTTCCTTAACTTCAATGCAGTAGAAGCTGCAGATGAAAAAAAACGTGTTCCCATTTAACATATGTGACAGGTTTATTATGTGTGTTTGTATGTTTACAGATTAACACTTTTGTGTTTTATAATGTTCTTTGTTGGGAGTATTAAGATGTTATTGTAATACCGACATTTTCATAACACCTGACCAAAAATCAGTGGAGGAGAAAGGAAAACTGTATTCTTACAGTAGTTACTCAACACAACTTAGGTACAAAGCTTTATGTTTAGCAGCTGAAGATAATTATGGTACAAGATTGATGTTCAGAAGTGGAAAAACTATGGTTTATATTTTTTATTTCAGACACTTGGAGTTCTGCCTGTTCCTATGTATGCACAAACTGTTAAAGCAAAAAAACACACAAAGAAGTGGTTCATTGAGTTATGTTTTAGTGTTTATGAATATATAGGAAGTTATTTGAGTGGGCTTTATAGCACTTGTGCTCTAAGATTAGATATGCATCTACCTGTGTCCCATGTTTTTGTTCCCCTCAGAGAAAAAAGAATTTCCCTTTCTTGATATCAAGGACAATAATTTTTTGTTGCCTATGTCATCTATATATTGAGGACAGCAAAATAAAACTCTTGTTATACTTTAAATTCTAAAGGTTGAAAGAAAATAATACAGATTTTACACTGCAAGAAATCAGGAGGATGGCAGTTCAAACAGCAATGAATATTGAAAGTATATTTTTTCTGAAATTTAAGTTAACTTACCATTGACTTTTTCCTCATATATATAGACATTTATCTCATATTACTTTTATTATCATCTTATATATGTATAAATATAGTTTATGCTTGTTTACTGGTTTTATCTCCTAATTGATGTTATAATAAACTTTTCATAGTTCTAGAGGCCTATGAGCTCACATTCATACTGTATGAATGAAAAACATACTCCTGGTGTTCAAGTAGGTCAACTGTAGCAAAGGAGTTTGCCCCCCCCCCTTAGCACCCCCAAAGAGAAGTTCATCCTCATCTCTTCAGTGGCATCAATAAGAGAATCAGGATGACTGATCTTCAGAATTCCCATTTGTTTTTTTTTTTTAAATTGAGATGTGGTTGTTAAAGAAAACAGTGCGTAACAAGTAGTTGGACTGGAAAACAACTAAATTTTTTCATAAATAGCTTTTTATCTGAGGTCACTTTCTGAATCACTTTCCAAATCACTTTCTAAACTCATAGTTCTTTATTTTACAGATGAGTAAATTTGTTTATCTGCAGGTTAAATAACTTACTTGATCTGAAATTAATTGCAGAGTTACAGAGCTAGGAAAAAAAAAACACTTTTGTTCTTAGTAGCTCTAGCTTCTAAGCCTGTCTTACCAGATGACATAGATTGATCCAGCAATGGAAAGGAAGCTTCAGAAAATCTAAAACCTGCAACATAAATTTAGCTAACGCTGTCCATGTAGTTCATGTAGGAAATTGACGCTTACAGTAAACTGGAGACTGCCATTATGGCCAGATTGTAGGCTAAGAGATAAAAAGAAGGAGAAGGGGAAAAAAATGGGAAAAAGAAAAAAGAAAAAAAAAAAAGATTATATGTAGTGTTGGACTCCTTAAAAAAAAAAAATCTGAATTTTCAACATTCTAATAATTACAGTTCCTGGAATCTATGACCATCTTTTTACAGTGTTATTTTGCTTGCACAATAGAAGATGAAACAACCTTATACACTGCTGCAATATTTTATATTCAAATAGCTTTAGCCACCATACTTGATTTTTTACTTACTGTATACCTGGGTATAGTCTTGCAATGTAGCGCTTATTTTCTCTGTAAAATTTTCTATGGGAAGAAAATGGAACAATGAAGGCCTTTATTGCAATTGAAATGTACAAATAACACACAAAAGCTGAGAGCACCTTTTGCTATCACGTATGTTTTTTTCATATCAAATGACATTCCCTAGTCATTGTATCTCACTCAAATTTACTGCATCTTTTTAAGATTTGTCTTTCTATCCCATTACATTTCTCAACAATAATTTTTACTTTAAAACTTACGTGTAAAATTCCTGACTATGTTATCCAGCTGATGAGGAAGGAGAGCTCTGGAATTTTTATTTTTTTTTTTGTAAATCCTGAGAGTTTGAAGAGAACATAAGGATCTTTTTCTCATAACAAATAAATAATTTTATCAGTTTTATTGAAGTAAAAATAAGAAACATGAGTAATAAAGATTCAATAATTAACTTGTAGGTTTTGGTGTTTCATGATATGAAGTAACGTGGTTATATATATTATGCGTAAGGTAAGCCTTCCAATTGCCTTTATGTGGTACTCTCCTAAATTGGATTAAAATATTTTTGTATTTCTCTTATTACAGACAACCTTTGAAAAGGGTAGAAAATAGCACCGGCGTGATAATTATTACATCAAAATATACCATGGTCTTGGACATAGGTGTTTATATAGATTCTATTGTCATCACTGTTCCTTCGCCATTTAGACTCAAATTATCAAATAAGACCAGTGCACATTCTTTTGTGGTGTTTCAATGACAAAGTTACTGTAGAAATGAAATCTACGTTGGGTTATATTAAAATACAGCAAGTTATGTGAGAAAACATCACATTAATTTATGAAATTAATTTGTATTAACAGAGAATTTGCAAAACACCGGTGATTTGAAGTCAAGCAGCTCATTAATATTTTACATCCCAGAGGCTAATACAAAACTTAGGCTAAAGGGCAAATTACAGTGCAGCAGTTGGAATTTAGGCTCCTTCTCCAATAAGCTCTGCATACTTTTTTGTTAGAAGTGTCTATAATCCTTGTTTAAAATCCTTGCTTAATTAACATTCTAAATTACTTTGGGCTAGTATCAGGCTTTTCTGTTTGAAAGCATAATTCCAAATTATGAAAATGTTTTATTGTTTACTGCACTGTTAAAGGAGAGCTGCTAGGCAACAGAGCTAGATTAGAGAGACTTTCTGTGTTTGGGCATCTGCTTTCTTATGTGAATTGGACAGAATAGGAACTTAGAATCATAGAATCACAGAATGGTTTAGAGTTGGAAAGGACCTTGAAAATCACAAAGTTCCAAGCCCCCTGTCATAGAAAGGGACACCTCCCACTAGACCAGGTTGCCCAAGGCCACGTCCAGCCTGGCCTTGAACACCTCCAGGGATGGGGCCTCAACAACCTCTCTGGGCAACGTGTTCCAGTGCCTCACCACCCTCAAAGTGAAAAATTTCTTCCTAATGTTTAATCTAAAGCTGCCCTCTTCCAGTTTAAAGCCATTCCCCCTCATCCTATCGCTACATGCCCTAGTAAAAAGTCCTTCCCCAGCTCTCCTGAACTTCAACTTGACTGTTTAGAAGGTTCATGTCAGCAGTTGGATCTGCCCCAAGTCTTGTATAGTCAGCTGATAGAACCTTTATTGGAGGATTTGTTAGAATATTTCCAGGAACATCTTTCACTGAAGACTGCTTTCCTAGATTCAGTCATGTCAGCTTGATGTGATACACATCCTAAGAGCTTTCCATGGACTATGATTCGTTGTGTTGAAGAAGCCCATTTCTAGCATATGATATTTTAAGCTGACTGGTCAATCGGTTACCTAGGATGTTACTTCTCTCACATTTACAATTAGAGCACTAGTCACTGTGTAAATGTGAATAGGGGAGTTATTACTAACTCTGGCCACTGGATTTCAGTTCAGAAATATTAAAATTTAATTACAATATATATTGAGTCCTCTTTATTTTTTGTTTTAATGTTTTAGCCATTTCATGGTGCGGTTCACAGATATGACAATAGTATTCCTGTATAATCAAAAACACCAGATGATAAACTGCACTGGCATTTCTGAGAGGATATTTATCTACTGTTTGAAAAAAAGACTACTACAAGTACACTATTCCAAATTAAACGCTACATAATTGATCTCTGCTGTCTGCCTGATGGATGTTCCTACTATTGAGACATCTAGCATTGTTACCAGCTGTTCTTGCCCCTAATTATGAACACTGGTTTCTTTTGAATTTAGCAGTTTGTGGAGAGGTTTAAGTCCTCAATTTTCATCTCATTTCATCTACAGTACTTTTAGATCAGTATCTGAATTATGTAATCAGTGCAGGAGCACAGTCCTTTTGATCCTTATTCTTCCAATAATGTTCCACACCATCATCTTTTGATTTAGAGGTGGCTTCTTATTTGTAATAGAAGACTACCCAGACAGTTTTCAATGAATAAACAATTAGTTTTACAATTGGGGCTGGGGGGGACACAGACAGATGGATTATCATAGCGTTCAGGATGACCATCTACTTTGTTCAATTATTCCAACTTTTTCTTCCCTGCAAGGTATCTTTTTGTACTGTTAAATGGCCATTTAGACATCTCCTTTGAACATTTATCTAGGTAGTTGTCCTGATCCAGTGTCGGGGAGGTTTCATTATCATCCCAAGGACAAGATTAAGACACTGAAGTTGGTCAAATGTTGTACAACCTTTTACTTAGTTTTCTTAACAAAAACCGAGAAAGAATGATAAAAAGGGAAGGGAAGGCAAAGGGGAAAGAAAAGGGGAGTAAGGAAGGAAACAAAGAAAGAGGGAGAGAGTTCGCTACTGCCACCCTGAGTCCAACGGTTTTCGGCTGAGTCTGGGGTCCGGAGATGCTCGCAGCAGGGAGGCGAGGAGAACAAAGAGCACCAAGAAGCCTGCCAAAAGCCTTATATATGGCTTGCTATCGACCGGAAGTTCTGGTCCCATACAAGCCTCTTCCTGCTCTTTTCGCGCCTTTAGTCCTTGCGCAAGCACACAGAGTTGTCCACTTCCAAGACTGTGACGAAGGTGATCCTTCCAGAAGATGGCGGCATGGTGGCAATGTCGAGACAAAATCGCATCTGGTATTGGTTCTCTACAGTAGTTCTAGGCCTTCATGACTAATCATATAGGTTTCCTGGATTGCCCTCAACATCTGCTGCTGGCACTGTGGCACAGTAATCTGCCTTCAATAAAGGAGTCTGCTCTCCACTAACTGAATTTGGTTTCTCCAGTAGCCAGAATAACACTTAGAGCTTGCCAGAGAAAACTCTAAAACACATCATGAACATGGGGTTCCCAAAAATGAACTTGCAGTTTCTTGATTCATCACTCATGAGAAACAGGTGTGCACATTATTATCCAGATGTCTTGGGCTGGGCTGTGTTGATATTCTTCTAATGCTGAAGATGCATCTATACCACCTAGCACTTAGCTTGTGGCCTCCTCTGGACTCCATATACCGTCAGGCATAAATGTGTGTGCATGTTTTTCAGGCTCAGAATACCTAAAATGTGTTCTGATTCATCCCATTGCAATGGGGTTTACACATTCTAAAACAAGAGGTATTCTAGTTTCTAGGGGTATTCTAGTCTGCACGTGACAGGAAAGTGCATTATAGAGTTTGAGGATTCAAAAGCTTACTTTGTTGGAACTAGTGGTAGTAATGGTGCAGTTAGTCTCATACTCCCACTATAGTCAGTCCCCATGTTCTCTGAAACATGTCTGGATATTGCCCCAGTGAATACTATCAGTCAGAGACAAAAGCAGGGTGAGGGAACATGGAATCCAATATGAATGATCAGTGCTGCAGTGTTAGAGGTGTCTCACTGGCCTTACTCTATTTAGATGTACAGGCATCAGTATAAGCATACCTTTAAAGGTCAGTATGTGACTGGGGGAGCTCAGGACATGATATTGGTAAAATCATAGAATGGTTTAAGTTGAAAGGGACCTGGAAGATCATCTAGTTCCAACCCCCTGCCATAGGCAGGGATGCCTCCCACTAGACCAGATTGCTCAAAGCCCCATCCAACCTGGCCTTGAACACTTCCAGGGATGGGGCATTCACATCTTCTCTGGGAAACCTGTGCCAGTATCTTACTGCCCTCACAGTAAAGAATTTCTTCCTAATATCCACTCTAAATCTACCCTCTTTCAGTTTAAAACCATTACCTCTTGTCCTATTGCTACACCCTCTGATAAAGAGTCCCTCCCCATCTTTCATGTAGGCCCCCTTTAGATACTGGAAGACCACAATAAGGTCTCCCTTGAGCCTTCTCTTCTACAGGCTGAATAACCCCAATTCTCTCAGCCTGTCTTCACAGGAGAAGTGCTCCAGCCCCCTGATCATCTTTGTGGTCCTCCTCTGGACCCAAAACAGGTCCATATCCTTCTTATATTGGGAGCTCCAGAGCTGGATGCAGTACTCCAGGTGGGGTTTCATAAAAGCAGAGTAGAGGGGGAGGATGACCTCCCTTGACCTGCTGTCCACACTTCTGATGCAGCGCAGGGTGCGGTTGCCTTTCCAGGCTGTGATCACACATTGCCAGCTCACGTTGAGCTTCTTATCAGCTAACACCTCCATGTCTTTCTCCTCAGGGCTGCTCTCAATCCATTCTCCGCCGAGACTGTATTTGTGCATGGGCTTGCCCTGAACCATATGCAGGACCTTGCACTTGGCCTTGTTGTACGTCATGAGGTTGGCACGGGCCCGCATCTCCAGCCTGTCCAGGTCCCTCCGGATGGCATCCCTTCCCTCCAATGTGTTGACTACACCACACAGCTTGGTGTCATTGGCAAACTTGCTGAGGGTGCACTCAAACTCACTGTCCATGTTGCTGACAAAGATGTTAAACTGTACCGGTCGCAGTACCAACCCCTGAGAAACACTACTCGTCACTGGTCTTCACTTGAACATCGATCAGATGACTGCAAGTGTTTGAGTGCAACCATCTAGCCAATTCCTTATCCACGAAGTGGCCCATTGGTCAAATCCATGTCTCTCCAATTTGGAGGCAAGGATGTCATGTGGGACAGTGTCATATGCCTTGCACATATCCAGGTGGGTGATGTTAGTTGCTCAGTTGTAGAATAAGTATTTGTTAATAAGACTGGAAAGAAAGAAAAAGAATGGAAACAAACCAAAAACAACTATTAAGAACTATCATTATTAAAATCAACCAAAAATTTAGTTCTGTGCAACTCAGGAGCTTTTCTTAGGTTGACATCTACCAATCATTGGTGCTAAGGAGACCATTTCAGTGCTAATTCACTGTTTTGGTTACTTTGTAAAGTTGGCTGCTTGGTTTCTAGTTATAACTTGCTTTATTGAGCAACAATTGAATAGAAATAAATGAAAGGAACCTCAGATCCTATTTTCTTTTCCTTCTGTTATTCCCTGCATTGCTATCATTGGATATTGGTTCTATATACAGTGAAGATTAGAATGAAGCATTGTTAGGCTTGTCTAGACACAAAAGGCTGAGGAAAATCTCTTTGAAATGCAGGTTTGATACCTCCAAATTGCTGTTATGCTTACACTTCCATTGCATTCTTTAACTAGTCTGTTCTTTCTTGCCTAGACAACTCTCTGGCTCTTTCTGCCCAGCTTGTTTAGTTTATTGTGATAAACTGTGTAACATCAGAAACCTCTGCAGCACAAACATCTTATTAGTCTTACAATTTTCAGTTCCTCTGGCATTTTATAGACACCAAATTTGACACAGCAGTATAAAAGAAAAGTCTTGGGGTGACTCAATAAACTTCCACCTCTTCTTTTGGGGGATTATTACATTGGTTTATTCATCTTTGAGTGCGGACCCTTTAGGCTACAATGCTGAAAAGGCTTGATGTCAAAACAGTTTGGCAAGTCAGATTTTGTTTTGTTTGGGCATAGTTTTTCGAGTTTTAACTACAGGCAAAAGCTGCATTACGTATATCCTGTAGTTTTGCTAGTTAAAATCAGTAATATTCAGCTCTAATCTTCTTCCAGGGAACCTGAAATAATCCTATGTGGATAATACTCTAAATATAATGGAGCTATTTTAAGCACTAGGATCAGGTAATACCACTATTATATTAATGTGAGATGATGAAGTAGAAACAGATTAAAAAATACTTCTTAATGGAAACAAATTCAGCAGCATATCTTTTAAATATTTTTAATCTCTCTTTTCTGCTGCTGTGTTGACTGATTTTAGCCCAGCCCGTTATTAACTGTTTATTCCAAGGACTTATTTATGGTTCACGGCCAGAATTTTTACCTTGATTGGTAAAATTGACTTTATTTTTTTCCAAAATAAAAGAATGAAACAGTTGTAATACTTTCTTATCCGTTACCACAACTGCAAACTCTATCCATAAAGGGTTGTCTTTATGCCCAGAATGAGAAGAAAAAAAGCAGACCACAACATTTAGCAATAAGGTTAAGATTTACCATAAAGGCGTGACTGGAAGGTTAATATAATATGTTCAGTTATTGATTTCTGGTGGGATTTTTTCATATAAAGAAAAAGTATTATTGAAACTGAAAAAAAATCCAGGTTCCACGTGGCTAAGAATTCCACATTTTCGGAACTTTCAGCTTAGGTTTTTGTACTGATGTATCCTGTAAGCTCCCTTCCTGCACATGCTGTGGTTGCAAGCTTCTTTTCAGACCATTATAAGCAGGCAAACAGAGCCAGGTTTATAAGCACACTGAGATCGAAGACTTTTTGCTCAAGCTATAACGCAGTCAGAAGCACACTTTTTTGCTTGATGCATACTGGAAAAAGTGGCCTTGTTTATGTGCACATACACATTAAGTAGTTTAAATAGCATCAGCTGGGTGCTTAACTAACTGAAAAAGTAAACACGTGCTTCAGATTTCCTGCAGTGAAAAAGGATGTCCTGTATAGTCTATCTTAAAAATTTACTTTGCAAGACGGAGGAGCACTTGCTTTACTCTCAGTCACTTTTTCTACAAATGTCTCTGGAGCGTTAGTCCTCTTTTCATGACAGATTAGCTTCTTGTATATTTTTACTTTTTTCCTTCTTCCCTTCCAACTCCCCAAAGCTATTTAGTCCAAGTGTATAGCAGAGAATGTAGAAAAATGTTTTGATATTAGTTACCTCTGCAACATTTGAGGTGACCAAAGGTTCCTTCTACTGTGTTCACTTTGATTCTAAATATGATCTGACATCCTCAACCAGAGATACTGTTAGTACAGTTCTACTGGAAATAAGCAGAAATTAACAAAAGTAGTTCTATAATCAGTACATTATCAACTTTAGCAGTTACCTGATGGGAGCATCTAATTTCTCCCACTGCTGGAGAATAAAACCCTATGTGTATCTCTAAGCAAAGTATTTATTTCTATTTAGCAATGTGCTTCATAATACCAAGCCATGCAGAATTTAAGTTTTGCCTACAATGAAACACTGTTACATCGGAACTGTGAGACGCAACTGGCACGCTGAATTCCCTGTGTTCTCTGTTTCAGTAATGCTAAATGGCAAATTTGTGTCTGATCTCCCAGGTAGTGGCTGATTTATCCTGGAGATGAGTTTAAAATCAGTACTTTATTAATTTTGGCACTCTACAAACACATAGAAAGATATTTTCATTGCTGCAAAAAGGTTGCAATTTAATGCAGACAGAGCTGAAGAAGATAATGCTATAAACAACAGGAGGACCGGATTGGTGGGGGGTAGTTTTGTTATCAGTCCCATAATTATTTACCTAGCTTACTTATTCCCAGGTTTGTGTTTATTGAAAGCTGCCAACCAGTTATTGAAGGACTTTTAGAGACAGGATTTTTAGAATCAGGATCATTCGTCTGTGCATTTCTGTGAGATTTTACATGAGTGAAGACTGAGAGATGTTCTAGTCATAGGTGTTACAGTGGGAATGGAGGTCACATAAATCTTTCCCCTGCTTTTTAGGAAGTCTTGGATAGCAGATACTTGATAGTATTTTACTTTCATGACACAGGAATTCTCAGGCATGAGAATGATCCGTCAACTTGGAGAAAAGGATGAGTAAAATGCTCTCCCCAAGCCCTGGAGAGGCTGTTTACTTGAGGATTGTACTGCATATGCCTTCCTGCTTACCTAAGCCTGTACAGTGCCATGAGTCTTTGACTTATTTCTGCCTGACCCCTAGCATCTTATGCCCTAAGAAAGAACAAATGAGTACCATTCAAAAGCTACATACATCTAGGAAAAGGAAAAAAACAAACAAACAAACAAACAAACAAACAAAAAAACCCAAAACAAACAAACAAACAAAAAAAAAACACACAAAAAAAACACAAAACCAAACAGACCAAAACAACAAACAAATGTTTCTTTAACCAAGATAAAATGCAAAAGACCCTTATACTAACCTCTGGAATATATTCCTATTTTGTCTTAAAGAAATATGAGTCATAAAATCATCTTCCCTTCCAACAGGCTGGAGAACAGATGCAAAATTTGGTTGCTACAGAGATATCCAAAATGGTGAAAAAAAGACATCATCCTCTGGCAATATTAGATCTCTCCCACAGTGTTTTGGTACTGAAAATATCTGGGTGTTTCTGTAGGTTGTCTTTGATACTGGAAAAATTATTTGGAAAGGCACTCAATACTTCTAGAGTTCGAATATTTAATCTAATCAACTGTTGATTCTCTCAAAGATCAGACAATCACTCCAAAATGAGGAAATAATTTTGTCTTTCCAAGTGCCATAGTTATTTTGATGTTCATTCCTTTTCTAACAACCCAGAATAATCTCTAGGGCTTTGGTACTGGGCTAGCCAGAATAGCTTTGATGTCTAATACAGAGGACAAGCATTTCAAACATTTTTAATAAGTTTAAAAGGATGTAGGGCTTTTTTTTTTTTTAGGTTTTTGTTTTGTTTTGGTTTGGGTTTTTTTTTTTTTTTTTTTTTTCTTTTTTACATTGTCCTTAAAGGAAAAGAAAGGGCATGCTTCAGCTCTTTTCCTTTGCCAGACTCATGCATTATGTTAGCTTGTTAACATTATGCTTGTTGCTTTTGCCAGTAAGCATACACATGAAAAGAAGTCCAGCAGAACTGCTTGGCTATTCTGTGCTCAGCATGTCTCTTTTAGATGTGACCTTGCACAAAACCAATATCTCTGATGTACCTTTGTGTAAAAGCATCAATGCAGATAAAGCATGAAAATAATAAACAAAAAAGCTAGCCAGTAATACAGATAAAAAAAAGAGAATTTAATCTGCATCTTATCTATTATTTGTCTGTCTGTGTATAATCTACTCACAATGGAATAGATGAATGATCCAAAATTTCCTTTTTAATTTTCTCTGGTTTTACTTGATAATCAGTTATTGTCTGTTTTTCTATGCTATTAAATAATATCATTATAATTTAATGTAAATATACAGCAGAATAACATAAAGCAAATTATTTTACATTTATTTACATTATGAATATATTAAGCTTAAAGTAAGAAAATTCTGACTTACTTAGAAATAGCGTATTCATCAATTAAGCTTGCTGTGTGTAAGAAGCCAAACATATAGACACATCTGTTTTCTTTGCTGCTATGTAATAGGCAAATGCTAAACTTAGTGCATTTCATACAGGTTTCCCAGCAAACACATTTTATCTCTGTGCTAAATTTTAAAAGTGTACTTCGGGTAAACACATCACTTTTACTGGTAGCACCATTTTATGGCTCAGTTTGGATGTGATAGAACCTTGCTTTCACAGAGGAACCATGATTTACAGCATTTTCTTGCATTTATTTTAATGACTATTTTTGAAATGCTGCAACATGTTCTGTATTCATGAATATTTTGCATGGATTTATGCAGATTAGCACTAGTAGAGGAGAAATAAATATGCTTTATTTATTTATTCTTTACATATCACACTGTAAAATTGTTGAAGGCAAGATAGTTCTGTGTTTTGCTAAGGAGAGCGGCTTAGACATCCCTATCTGTAATTTGACTTATCTGGCATTGCTAATAGGTACAGTCCTATAACAGTAAAATTCATGATGCAAAAATTATAGCATTTACAGTCAGAATACTCTGATGACAAATCAGAAGTTGATGTTTTCTACTTCAAACAGTTTGTTCTTCAAGCTGATTTTCTTGGTGTTAAAATGTTGAAACACTTCTACCGTTATCTGAGTTTTTAGTGACATTGCTTCACAACACTGTAAACAAAATCAAGTGCAACTGAGGTATTTAAAAAAACGTTTAATAGATGTGGTATTCCAGAGAAAGTATTTATTTTTCTTTTCTTTTTTTTTTTTTTTTTTGGTTTTCAAATGTTATCAGTTTAGTCTGTACATACCATAGGCAACAAAATCTTAATCAATATCTCAGTTTTCATCTTAAGACTAGACAGATTGTCTTGTCAGCCCTTCTGTTTGGAAGGCAATTCAAATATTTTGCTGACTTATTTTCTGGCCAGGATTTATACTCAGTCATGTATACTGTGCAGCATTTTGTCCTGTCCCTTGTTGCTTGGGAAAAGAGACCAACTGCCACATCAGTGCAACCTCCTTTCAGGTAGCTGTCGAAAGGGACTGAGACCCCCCTGGCTCCAGCAGCCGACACCACAGGCCAGGGGCACCCACACCCCCAGTCCGATTCCCGCAGATGGCACCCACTCCTCTCTCGATGGTCCCCCAGCAGCTGGCACCGAGTCCTCGCAGCACTCACACGCACAGGACAGAGAGTGAGATTACGCATGGGTCGTTAGGAGAAGATTTAATGCGGAGTTAGGACAGACTGCGGCAATCAGGCGCAAGGCACAGCCAGGCAAGCGTACTGACCCGCCATGGTTCATACGTGACCGGCCCCTTTTCTCTCTTCCTCCCCTGCCCATTGCCTCACCAGTTTGTACAGTCCCACCGACCCCCCTCCAACATCCTGGACCCTCAGGTCTGCATCCTTATCAGTCGCACAGTCCCGTTTGCCTGAAGGTTCTTGATAGCCCATTAATTACTGCAACTGGCCAGGTTTGTTTCTGGTTATTAACATGAATTGGTCAGGTTGTATGCTTCTGAGCCTTTCTCTCCCTCCCTTTCATTATCATCCCAACTTGGGAAGGTCCTTAGTCAGATAATCTTACTTTAAAATAAACTTTCCCATACTCCACACGTCCTTACCAATTAGTGTGGCTGACCAGGTTTGTACTCATCCCTGCCTCCCTTATCACTTTTCAGACTGGTTTGTGTCTCTCCGTATTCTTGTTTATGGCTTCCTCCTTTTCTTACTATACCTTTTTGCATTGAAAATGCCTTTAACCACATACCCTTCAAGGAGCAGACACTCTCTTTCTACATATCCTTACATGAACCACTGCTGTAGTTAAGGGGTGTGCATCACTGACCAGACACTGACAGCAGGATTCCTTGAAGTTGATTTATAGATCTTTTTTTAAGACAGTAATAATTTTAAGGGTACTAATTAACTTTGCCATCTTTTCCAGTGTACTGAAATCCTTCCTTAAAACATTTCAGAAGTCCCAGGCTCTCAGATCAGTCAAGCAGAAATTTTTGAATATATGATCACAGGGACATTTTCAAAGTCAAGCAAGCAGTAAAATTTGAAATTGAACTCTTTATTTACACTTGCATTTTTTATTAGAGACGTATTTACCCAAATTGAAGAATAAATATTGGAAAGCATAAATTGAATCCTCTGCATTATCTTCACTCACAGTTTAAATACTGCATCTAAACTTTCATTGTTTAGCTGTGGCTTTCAGGGCTCCAAGGGATTTTCAATTTGAATTTCTGGTGTTTATAATAATGCTACTGGCTAACAAAGTTCTGTTGCTAAAGGGTAAGCTTCCTGTGTTTTGTACATTACCTTACTATAACAGCACTACACTTATTAGAAAATCTCTTTTAATCAGATAGGAGATACTAGAAGTATGTCATTATGTTGCTGCTCTTGTTAATAAATAGGCATCTACACAGCTTTTACGATTAGCAAGTCATGCAGTACATAATCCTAGACCTAGAATTGTTCTTGTCTTTAAAAAGATTACTCCTTTTTTGTTAGTTCTTTGGGTGAATATCTCTGCTGACTTCTATTTACTTCTGTAAATGGTTGTGCTATTTAAAGTTATTCTTGCCTCATAACTCCTGGTTTCCCCACATCAACTGGATCTTAACATGGCCCACGTTACCCTACTTCAGCCACTTTGGAACAAATACATTATATCAACTAAACAGCTGTTTCGTCTAACATGGCCAGCTTTGCACTGAACCAGATGAGTGGTGACTGCATAGTGCTTCTTGCTTGCTGTCTTTGCGACTGGATCCTGCTTGCACCTGATTCTGCAGTGAATATTTGACAATCGGTCGAGACATTTGCTAGCTCCTCTAGCTGTGACTTTATCTTTGTTTTTAGCTAGGTTCCTAGCACTTGCTTACAGGTAGGAAAGCGTTCAGGTAGACAAAGTTCTGACTTGGTAATGAATCTCATTTCTTATTAAATTATTATCTATAATTAAAGCATGCCCAAAACACTTAAATGGCTGTTCTTTTCCTGTACTGCAATTTTGCTACTTGAAAATTAGCATCTAAGAGTTTAATTTTTCTAGCCAGGTAAGTGAGAAGATGATCAAAGCTAAAGATCCAACCAGAGGAACAAAGTTTTCAGGCACAAAAAGACTAATTCTGATGAAGAAAACACCATGAAAAAATGCAGAGATTGGAGAAAGACAGAACTGAGCTCAGTTTTGAAACTAATCAGGAACACAAAAATATTTCTGAGGAGAAAACCCAGTGAATTTTAACTCCTTTGAAACGTCAGAAGAAACAGAGGAATCAGATGAATGGGTGTAATACTGTAGACCCTTTCTCTAAAGAATGCCGTGGGCCATAAAAAGAAAGGACTGCAATTTGGAAGGAAGACTAAGAAAAATAAAGCAGGGCTAAAGATTCTGTAGAGGAGGTGCTCAAGGGAAGAATTGCTTAAAGCTCTGAGAGATCTCATTTATGTGTGTTTTTGTTTGACTGAGCCTTTAGAAAAAAATTTCTATTATATATATCAAAACTAAACAGCTCTCCTACCCCCGGTCCTTGATAGCTGACTTTAAAAAGCACATTAGAAATGAAATAATCATGCATACTTTCACATGTGATTGGAACTGGACGTGCTGCCTGGAGCTTCATGTTCACTCAGAGGTTGAATAAGAGAGACCATCTACCTCTGAATTCAAGCTCTCAGTTAATTCTGAGAAACATGGGAGACCGAGAATAAAACTTTGTGCAAATCAGAAGCCCCCCGGAGTTAAAAGATTCTGAACGTGCACAGCAATACTAAGTCTGGTTCAAAGTTGCACTTCATAGTCTGCAAAAAACAGATACTAGCAATAAGGAAGACGTTTGGCTAGTATATCTGACAACAGCTGTTTCTGAAGTGTTTGTTATTCCTAAGAGTTTACAGTAAACTGACATGAAGAGACAACTAGAATCAGTAGTGCTTGTCTTTCAGGAGTGTTATGCTTCATGTAACTGAGAAAATTTTAATATTTAAAAGTAGACAATTAGGCATTGCTATTCTATGTCTAAAGAGTCAGCTTTTTAATTTGGGAAAACAACTCTTATACTCTGTTACACTAAAAGAAAAAGGGGCTGCTGACCAACCTAGAGTCTACTTGAGCAGTAAGAATTGGTTGAGAAGAAGCAAGCATCCATCCAGACTGAGTCGCCCTGAAAGGTGGTTGTGCAGAAAAAGGAAATCAGTATTTTGAGTGGATCAAGTCTACACAATATTGGACAAAGTATACACAGAAAGTGTTTCCAATTCTTTGGGCCTTTCCATTTAAGAGCAAGGATCACACTGCTTCAAAATGTGGAACTGGGCAAATAAACTACCTGACATGTCCGTAATCATCCTCATCAGTACATAAGGTAGTCTTACAAGAGCTAAATAGAATTCTGAAAATTCCTAATGCATCTGTTTTATTCAGTTTTCCTTCCAAGTACATTTCTATGTAATTTCCTTCTATGTACATTTCTAAGTCCTCCTTAGGTGCACCCAGAATTCTAACCTTTAGTGTTAACCTCCAGGTGGATATGTGAGAGGTCCATCCAGGTTCTGTCTTATAATGGGCTTGACAACACAAGTCTTTGCCATTGACTATACTGTTTTTCATACTTGTCTTCCTTTTGCTCAAGCTGAGGCTTTGGGCTAAAAATGGGTGAAAATAAATTCAGATGACTTCTGGAAAGGAAAGTTGAAGCTTTAGTTTCAGCCCTTTGTGAGAGATTATGATGATATTGTAACGTTAAGAGGGAAAGAGAGTGTTACAAAGACAAATGTCCTTACATAAATCTTTGATACATCCTAATATGAAGATATTACTAGTTGTATTTCACTGTTTGCGAGTCACAGATTGGAGAGGAGAGGTATCCTATTTTAGCCATCTAATAGCTGCGTGTCTGATTGGTGAAGGAACAGACTATCACCTTCAGAAAGGAATTTATTCTGTTTATTTAAACATCTTTTTTTGGCATCCCTGGAGGATGACTCATCCGTATTCACTGCTGGGGTGGTTTTAAATACTAGTTTAAGACTGGACAGAAAATTTAAGGATGATTAAATTAAGTCACTTGAAGTCCTATCCATGATCTAAAAAAATCTAAACAGATAATAGGCCAAAGGCCTAATAAAAAGCCAAAAGAGGTAATAAAATAACAGTGTATGCATATGAGAGAATGCCCTAGTATAACAACACTGAGTGACACAGAGAGAATTTTGAGTTTAGAAAGAAGTAAAAAGACCTGACAGATGTCTAAGAAAACCAACACTCCTGCACTGATTAAATTAAATTAAGAGCCAACATATTTAAAGTAGAGGAGAAATAGTATTTCCTTGTTAAGTTGAAATTGATCTGTTGAGTTCTACATTGTAGAATATTATATTGACAGGTCACTTTGTAAATGCAGGCAACGAAGAGGAATAACTTCAGCTCTATTCGGTATGGGTAAAAGGCTTTTATATCCTAATTTTTTAATATATAAAATGGCATTAGATAAAATTTTTTGTCCATATTATACCATTTTAGTTATGAATGTTAATGAGATTTTGTGCCTTCCTAAGGAGGCATACATAATGGCTCAAGAGCAGATAATTATTCTTCACATTATTATGATAGTTTTTATGGCCTGGCTACACTAAAAGTTGTTTAAAAGATTTACAGAAAATATTTAATGAAAACCGTAAAATATTTAGTCAGTTCATGACTTTGTGGAACTTCTCTCAGCACCTACACACACATGTGTTTATGTGTCTGTATGTCTGTAAAATCACATACAGCTTCATTAGAATTAATTCAAGTGTCTATATCTAGGACCCTGTTGTTTAAATAAGTGGACAAATTTTAAAAAATCCTGTAAGACTAAAATGCATGTGAAAGTCAGAGGAAAGTGAAACGGAAAAGTTCTTCATAACCCTCATGAACATATACATGGATGTACTTAGGTTCATTAGATTAGTCATTTAATATAAGGAGTGATGGTATTTAGAATAAGAAAATTTTGACCAATCAATTTTTGAATGGCTGTTTGCTTCTTGAGCCATGCGACACTGTTGTAGAAAACCATCTGTTGTTTATTCTGGTAGTTGGTTTAAAAAATCCAGAGCTTATGTAAGAATGGTCAATCAGCCAAAGAAACAGAGCAGTATTCTTTCACATCCCATCCCAAGATATCAGTGAGTGTTAGCACAGCTTGACATTAGCCCAAAGGGAGTCACAGGTGCTCTATATCTCTGAAAAGCCAGGTCAAAGCAGTTTTATTTTATAGTCTTGTGGCTCCCTTAGCAACTATTTCTCATGGGATATATTTTGCTGGTAATCCTGTGTTTGAAGTGAGAGTAAGCAAGAAGAATGTACCTCTGCAAACACTTTCCCCCAAACTATTGTTCACTGGAGAAAGAAAATGAAGAAACTGCACGATCTGCCCACTACCTGTGAATACAGTACAGATTAGATTAACTCAGATTAGATGAACCCAAGCACATGCTAAAGTGTGTGAGGTCTCTAGGAAGTCACTCATCCTGCCATCCAGTGAGATAAATGAGACTTGGGAGCTTTTGATTAGCTTCTGCTGTGAAAGAGGTGGGAGGATTGCACTACGAAGCACAATACCTAGAAGTAGGTTTCAAGACACTGAATAATTCAGATAAGCATCTAGCATGTATCCAAAAATTTAGTATTAAACAAACATTAGGTAAATTCTGATGCTGAAGAGAATGTGAAATATTCTGATTTATTTCAGTTTTCCCCTATGTTCTACCAGGAAGATATATGCTTTTCTAATTATTTTTGCTATCATGAAGCTGCTGTGCATTCAAGCTAATAATAGGTTTTGTTGTGAGGGGCCCTGGTTTTTTGGGGGGGGTTGATGGCTTGTGTAAGAATGACACAATAATTTCTTAAAGAGGAAAATAGGATCAGGTTATTGTTTCAGTTCCAAAGTCTGTTTAGAAGGAAAAAAGAATGGCCAGACAAAAATTACTTGTGGCTCTGAGGTGAACACATAATGACTTTAGTATCAGCCTGCAATCTCCTACATGAATGCTGGTTCTCATGTGGCCATTCCACCATTGCTACTGCAGCAGCTTCCCAGAAGAGTTTAGCTAAGGTAAGCACTTTGTACTGTGGTTGTTTTGCTTTTGGTTTGTTTTGTTGGGGGTTTTTGTTGTTTTTTTGTTTGTTTGTTTGTTTGTTTGTTTGTTTGTTTTTTTGTCAAGGAGATGGCACATTGTTGTATACAGCAATTGTGATATTAACAGATGCTGAAGAATGAGCAAGGTTTATTCCATGAAGCTGAATTACCATCAACCAGTTCCATTTCTATCCTTATTTTGGCACTGTGAAAAGAAGTGTCCTGTCACTGCACTGATTTTCTAGAAATCAGAGACATCATATCTTCTTTTAGTAATGGGGTCTGGCAAATATCAGAAGAATTAATGCTTTTTGAAAGTTGTAAATTTAAAATAAAAGCAAATCTGTTCCCTTAAACTTCACATTATTTTTCACTGTAAAATCAATGAGATGATTACTTTTTTTGGTGGAAGGCTAACAAAATAATTTATATTGCACATTTAAACTTAACTACATAGCTATTATGGTGTTATTACTGCAAAACACTTTATAGATAAAGATTCTCTGTGTTAAGGTAAAAAGTAGAGGGCTTAAGGCATACTGTGAGGAGAAAATGTTTATTTTTAGGAAAGAACAAAAAGCGAGGTGTTAGAGAAATGATGCCACCTTTCTTTTACCTGTGTGTCTTTTTAAATCCAGTAACAAAGGTTTTTTTCGCATTGAATCAAGACTTCGGCATATTTATTAGAAGATGTCTATCCCTGTCTGTTAGGTAGGGTAAACCAGAAAGGTTTGTATTATGTATGTATATTTGTCTTCATGTGCAAAGATGATCAAAGACAATTTTTTGAAAATGTTGCTTTTAAATAATGCTGACTTGCTGTAAGCAAGTCAATACCTTTTCCTTGGGAAGCTGAAATTGCTTAGAAAAAACAAGCTCAGCTTTTCACTTTGCATCTTCAATATTTGTGAAAATGTACTTTGAAAAGAACAGCAACCAGTTGTGCCTCCACTGAAATACACTCCATGCTTGCTGCCTGCATGACAATATTGTTAGAAATAAAATGCAGAATACAGCTGTTGTCCTTCACCTGGAGAAAATATTAGAAAGCCCTTAATCCACATTCATAAGTGAAGATGAGACCTTTAAAATGGGCTTCTTGCTTTACCAGATATACTGTTTACCACATTAAGGAATCAAGCATGCCATTAGAATGAGCCACAGCACTGCATGGGATGAATGGTATGAAACTCATTAATTTTAACCTTGTCATACCTAACTTTCCTATAAACACTCATTATATTTCATAAGCACTTTTTTTTAATGCATCAAAGCGCTAATATTAAGAAATATTCTTTTTTTCCCAAGTTTATAGGGCTGTTCCTGAGTCCTAAAAATATCTTTGCAGAACTGGGGACGTCACCACCTGCATTCTCAGGCTGCGTATTACAGAAGATGAAGAATGGCACTGGAAGGGTGACTGCAGGGCCTGGGTGAGATCTCCTTCTCTGCAACTGGAAATGGAAGATTTGAGCTTACTTCTTGTTCAAGTGAACCTAGAAATTGAATTCCTACGTGTGAAGTGAGAGCTTTAGTTGTTATTATAAAAGGGCTTTTGCTGTAGTTTCTTTCATCCATGGTTTGACCTGAACTCTGTGTTATCTGAGTTTATTAGATATCTTTAAAGAAAGCTAAGTGGGGAATTAGATGGAATTTTGGTGCTTAGATGTGAATTGCAACTGCTGTGAGGCTGAACTGGGCACGTGCAAAAGACCGAGGTCCAACACTTGCATTTTAAACCTGAGATCTGCCTTGATTTAAGTAACCCGAATAATTCTCAGGGCTTGATGTCTGTTTTTTAACCATCAGAAGTGGGCAGTGTGAAGTCACCAGTCACAGCCTAACAGCATTTAATCCATCTGAATAATGATGAAAAACCTACAATTTAATTTAATTTGGCCTTTTCTTTATATTAATCTTCCAAAAGATATCTCATTCACCTGTGAGACAGCTATCCGTATATCTTACGAAATCAAAGTCCTGAAACTTCTTTCTGGTTCCCGGACTATGAGTGGTGCTGGCCACTGGCTAGCTAGCTAGCACAGCTTGCTTGTATGACAGCAAGTGTTTTCCTTTTGAATACACAGCTAATGTCAGGGAATTTGTGCTGAGGCTGGTATTGTTATGCATAAATCATCTGACTGTGCTGACTGACCTCTGTCCCCTGTTATAACAGGAAGCCGTAAACTTCTGTAGACTTTCTAAATACTCAATTTTTTATCAAGGTAATTTCTAAAGAATTTTATGCTGCATTGATCTGAAGTTTTTTTTTTTTTTCCTAAGCCGCTGTCTCTGGGGTGGATTTATGTCTGTAAGTATGGGTAATCCTATATTAGGTGAGGAGATGGATTCTTCCAAACTTACTATTGTATATATACCTTGGAAAGTTTGAGAGAAACAATCTCAATATTACCCCTGAGTTTTGGTTAGTGGCAGTTACTTGGTAGATTTCTGTCAATCTACCCTTCTGCAGAAGTATCTCACTAATAACAGATATGTAATATCTAGTTATAAACAAAACAAAAACAATTTGATAATTTCATTTCTAATGATATTTTCCATGATACTACATTGTGTTTGTTTAATTGTAAATCATTCTCTTCTCACTATGTGAATGTTTGCATTCTCATGAAACAGTAAATTTTAAAAATTTGGCATATCTCTGTCTTAGCAGAAAGGTCCTTCCAGTTTTGATGGCACTTTTGAATGAACGTCATTCAAGAATGTATTATGGTATTCTTTTGAGTTCAGCTAAGCAAAAAAACAGATATAAACTTCCTCAGATGGACATGGAAAACATGTTTTTTATCCTTCAGTGCCCTCAGTAGCTATTTTAAAGAAGGATTTCCTATACAGGAAGACCCAGTTTAGGAACACTGATTTTCTAGAATGCAAGGAGTTAATAGGAAACAATATTTTAGTTAAGCAAATGTGATTGTTCATGTTGGTATTGCACTTGCCAGTTTTAATGCGAATTAAGATGTACCTATGAAGCGTCTCATAAGTTAACGTATGTGACTTATATGTGAAGCAGTAACCCCACAACATAAATTTTCTATCAGCATACGTTTTTTCTTACAGTTACAAATATTTGAGATGAGACTGGTATTATTGTATCTTCTTCTGCGTGCTCCTTTTCTTTAAACTGACACTCATAATCTCTGTTAATTATCTGGAATTCTTTGTTATAGTGTTCCTATGGCTATTTCAAGATTTTCATTTTTCTGAGCATTGCTTGCCAGTATCTTATTATGACAGGAAATTTATACCTAACCAAAACATCTAACATTCAAACACCTGCTAAATCAAGATTTATTAAACATTTGGATCTATGAAATGAGTCCTTCACTTATTTTACTACAAAGAATATTATTTTCTTTTTTTTTTCTCTTTTGTCCCTCGGGGTTTCATATCCTAGACCATAAGATACTACAAAGATGTTCATGTTCCCATTACAAAGATATTTTACTTTTACATCATCTCAACAGACTGGATAAGTTTCATATAAAAATTCTATCTGTGAATTGTTTGATTCAAAACCTGTGACTTATTAATACAGTTTTACTGCACAAGGTCATGGTAAAGACTTCTCAGAGTAGGACTCAGGACTGAATTGTTCAAAGCTTTATGCTGGCTTTACCTGTACACCCTTAAGCTTAGCATCATATTTCTATTGCAAGTCCCATAAGGTTTAATGAGAGTTTTTCTAAAATTCCAAATACCCGAGACATTTGCTTAAGTAATAATGTAAGCTTTCATTTTAAAAAAAGTGTTTATAGACATTATGGTTGCAGAGAGAAACTGGGAAACACAAAATTAATACTTCCAAGTGAATCTGTTCATTTTTTTAATCAGACCATTTATTTGCACCATAAATAAAGCACATAAATACTTAAAATGGTTACTCCCTAGCTTTAAAATTGTAGCCTCTTTGGAAAAATCATACAACAAAATGATTTAGCTTTCTTGCAGCTGCAAATCACTTCCTCTTCCAGCACCTGCTAGCAAAATCTTTATTACTGACCAAAGAATTAAAGCTTCTTTTTCCCCAGAGTTTCCTCAAGTTAGAGTAGATTTGTTTCCCAAAAAGGCTTTCTCTTGGGCATCAATACAGCTTGTGTCCTCTAGGCACATCAAAGAATGTATTCTTATCTAAGTTAGTAGTTTTTAATCTGTCAAAAATTTACTCTAGCTAGCTAGTATGCTGTTTCCATTAATATTTTTTGTTTCTCTCTTTGTGATTTATGATTTTCTGCAGTGTATTTCTGTGCTCTGGATTATTTATTGATTTTGAAGTTTTAATGGAAATTCCTCAATATCCTGTAACTTAGAAATTACATTTGGCATTACATTTGGCCAAATTCTTCTCCAAGTTTCAGTATTATTCCACAGAGACTTTATTGCCTGCTTTGGTAAATAATTGAACACAAGCATACTTGTTTTTTCCTCTTTCTTAGGTTATTCACTGCACTACTTTTTTTTTTTTTTTAACTTACATAGAACACAAAATAGTTGAGAACTAGGATATAGGTAAGAGACAATTTTTGAATCATAGTCTCAAAGCAACATCTCAGTAAAAATTTCAGCCTACAGATGTTTGTGTTATTATCTTTTCTTCTGACTTACAGTTTAATTGCATAACCTGTGTGTTGGGGCTTGTAATAACTCCTCCCAAAAAGAACATCAATGATTTATTACAAAAATATTTTCATATCCAAACTTAAAATGCCAGTTTGCCAGTTGCCTTTTTGGTGGTTTTTTTTGTTTGTTTGTGTTTTTTTTTGTTTGTTTGTTTGTTGGTTTGGTTTTTTGTTTGTTTGTTTATTTTTTTCCTTACAGAAGGACCAGATTATTCACTGGATTAATGAAATCATTAGCTCTGAAGTCATTAATAACAATATAACCATATATCACTCAGCATTCACTAAAAAGCGCACAAACCTTAGTGTTCAAAGAAACAAACAAACAAAAATAAATCTAAACCTAGGTGAAATATTTCTTAAACCTGATAAGTTCTGTTCATGTTTATTGCATTCTTGGCTTCTGGATAAATTCCATAAGATTATGAAATATGCTGATCTGAGGGCTATGATGAGCTAACTGAGATCTGATAGTGAGGATTAAAGAGCAGACCTATGCAGATGACATTGTAGTGTGTGTCACCTAACGGGGAAGAACAAGAGGATGAGACCTGCTACAGGCAGCTAGAAGTAGTCTCGTGTTCACAGGCTCTTTTCCTCATGGGGAACTTCAACCATTGCAATACCTGCTGAAATGACAGTACAGTATGGCATAAGCAATCCAGGAGGTTCCTGAAGTGCATCAGTGACAACTTCCTGACCCAAGTGATATGTAAGTTATAAGGACAATTGCTCTCCTGCACCTCATACTTACCGACAAGGAGGGCCTCATTGGGGATGTGGAGGTAAGAGGCAGTCTTGGCTGCAGTGTCTATTAGATGGTGGAGTTCAGGATCCTGAGGACAGAAAGGAGAGTGAAAAGCAAGCTCATGACCCTGGACTTCAGGAACACAGACTTTGGCCTCTTCAAAGAGCTGCTTTGAGGAATCCCACAGGATAAGGTCATAGATAGAAGATGGACCTAAGAAAGCTGATTAATATTCAAGGATCACCTCCTCTAAGCTCAAGAAAGCTCTATCCCAACAAGTAAGAAGTCAGGCAAAATTGCCAGGAGGCCTGCATGGATGAACAAGGAGATCCTTGGAAAACTCAGAAAGGAAGCATACAGAGAGTGGGTAACCTGGGAGGAACACAGAAACATTGTGGCACAGTTATGGAAGCCAAACCCAACTTGAAATGAAGCTGATGAGGGAAGTGAAGGCAACAAGAAGGGCTTCTGCAAATACACAGATGGCAAAAGGAAGGCCAGGGAAAATGTGGGCACACTGCTGAATGAGGCAGGAGACCTGGTGACATGGAAAAGGCTGAAGTAACCAATGCTGCCTCTGGCACAGTCTTTACTAGAAAGGCTAGAAAGTCCAAGAGGAAGGAAGGGGAGAAAGGCTGGAGCAAGGCCGACATACCCTTGGTGGAAGAGGATCAGGTCAGGGAACTCTTAAGCAAACTGGATGTACATAAGTTAGTCCATAGGCCCTGATGTGTTACAGCCCTGAGTACTGAGGGAGCTGGCTGACGATATGGCAAGGCCACTCTTAATAAACTTTGAATGAATATGGTGACTGGGAGAGCTGCCCAAGGACAGTATTAAAGCAAATGTCACTCCCATCTTCAAAAAAGCCAGGAAGGAGGACTCAGGGAACTACAGGCCAGTTAGCCTCACCTTGATCCCTGGGAAGGTGGTAGAGCAGCTAATCCTGGAAAACATTTCTAGGGACATGAACGACACTAAAGTCATCAGGACTAGTCAGCATGGCTTCACCAAGGGGAAGACATGCTTGACCAGTTTAATAAACTTTTATGATGAAATGACTGGCCTGATAGGCAAGGTGAAAGCAATGGATATTGTCTATCTGGACTTCAGTAAGGCCTATGGTACTGTCTCCCATGAGATCCTTATAGAGAAGCTGTTGATGGAGCAGACAGTGAGGTAGGTTGAAAAATCACAGTTGGGCACTGTGGGTGGTGATCAGCAGCCCAAAGTCCATGGATCCAAAGTAGTGGATCCAGTCCTGTTTAACATCTCCATGAATGATCTTGATGATGAGGCAGAGTTCACCCTCTGCAAGTTTGCTGATAACACCAAATTGGGAAGAGTGGCTGATACACCAGAAGACCATGCTGATGTTCAGAGGGACCCCAACAGGCTGGAGAAATGAGCCAAAGAATCTCATGAAGTTCAAGGAGGGGAGGTGCAAAGTCCTGCACATGGGGAGGACTAATCCTAGACACCTGTGTATGCTTGGGGCCCACCCAGCTGGGAAGCAACTTTGCAAAAAAGGACCTAGGGGTCAATCTGGTGGATACCAGGCTGAACATGAGCCTACAATGTTCTCTTGCCACAAAGAAGACTAATGGTACCCTGGGCTGCATTAGGAGTATTGTCAGCAGGTTGATGGAGGTGATCCTTCCCCTAGCACTGGTGAGGCCACACCTGGAGTACTGTGTCCAGTTCCGGGCTCCTCAATACAAGAGACAGGGACATGATAGAGTCCAACAAAGGGCTGCTAGGTTGATGAAGGGACTGGAGCATCTCTCCTATGAGGAAAGGTTGAGAGAGCTGGGACTGTTCAGCCTGGAGAAGAGAAAATTCAGGAGGAAAATTATTCATGTACACAAATACCTGAAGGGAGGGTGTAAAGAAGAAGGAGCCAGGCTTTTTTCAGCAATGACAAGACTGGAGACAATGAGCACAAACTGAAACACTGGAGTTTCCCTCTGAACATCAGGAAATTGTTCTTCACTGTGCGAGTGACTGAGAGCCAGCATAGGTTGTTCAGAGGAGGTGGATAGTTTCAACATGGTCTCACAGAAAAAAATTCAAGCATAGGTGTCTAAAATTAGGTACATTTAAATAGTAAAGCAAATGTTCTGCCTTTTTACAGAATCACATAGACTTTAGAGTACTGTTAAAACTGCAGAATTGTCTTTTTCTTTTTACATTATTGAAATTACATTATCTTTCTGGATTTCTGCAGAAGTTAATGTATTCAAATTATATCATGTTGTTTAATAAAGTGGAGAGTTATGTAGTGTCCTGTTTATATTTGAAACCATCACAGTAAAATTTAAACTGACTAAGTTTTGCTTTTAAGCCAATAATTTATCTGGAATGGTGAAATTAATAATGTGCATGGATATTTCCATTCAAGGGAAACAACTGTGCATAATTATTTTGAGTTTCAAAGCAACTTTTATTTAAATTATACTTTCTACACATAAATTTTCTTTGGACCACCTTATCATCTTTTTTCTATGTTATAATCTTTTTTTTTTTTTTTTTTACTTTTGTATTGTCTTTGTTTGTCTCCTGGCTTAAGTTTAATTCTGAATTTGTCAGTATGGGTAAGGCTTTTTCCTTTACTATGATGTGGGTGTTCTCTTTAACAACTATTGTACTGAATTGATAATACTGCTAAATAATTCAGCTCAGAGCTTGATTTGGAGGATTTCTTATAGTGGAGAAAGAATAGATAAAGAATAGATAAAGCAATTTTGACATTATTCAAACAGTTTTGGCAGTCATCAACCTCTCAACAGTTTCCTCATAATTTTCTGTCTTTAAGAAGAATTTGGCACAAGTCTCAGCTATTTATTCTGTCAAGATTTCTACTCCCAGACTCTTTGCCTTTGTCTGGATAATTAGAGCTGGTGCTTTGATTAAATGACATTTGTTTATTTTCTTTGGCCATTATGCAGGTCCAAAATGTGTTCCACCCCCACACTCCACTCCCCATTTTTGTATGGCTTCACCCCACCTCACTTTGAATTTTCACAAAACTGCTTTTGAATACCAAAAGAAACATGGCGGGTTCTCATAGTGGGTGGAAAGGAAGGGAAAATAAGGATATACACTTCTGCAAGTGAGGAACATTGGGAAAAGTTGGGATCTGCAATGCATTGGACGTCAGTCTCTAAATCCTGTTATTTCTGTGAAATTAGAAATTTTTATCTCTTTTAGAAATTTTTTTTTGGTCCTTGCATCTTTTACCTGAAAAAGTCCTCCCAAAGCAGTGCAGTGGGATAGCCAGGCTGGACTGACCTTTGCCTGAGAAATCACAGTCTGAAAAAAAGTGATTTAACCGTCTTCAGGTGTCCTGGTCCTGGACAGATGTCCTTGGCTGGTACAGAGAGATGAAGATACAGACTCAGGATTTTCCCTACAGAACTGGCCACTGCAGAGCAGACTGCTTTATGCTACACCAGGCCTTCCTCAAAAATCTTACCAGGTAGTCCAGTCCCTGCACAGATAAATATTGCACCAAATTCAAGGCCTCCATTGCTCAGTTTTTCATTCAGAAGTGAGGGATCTGAAGTATTTCAATCAAAGGAGTTTGAAATTCTGTAGATGATTCTACAAAAGGGAGACTTCAGAAGATATTCAGTGCAACTGACATAAATTCAACCTTTTAAAAATTCTATCAAATGAGCATGACAAATCTATATCATCTAAGCTATATTATTTTTAATGTATGCCACATGGAGATATGTCATACTCCACAAACTAAATGACAGCATATGAATAATTCCTCATAATGAATAAGTCTTGTGAGCCAAAAATGATTATTTGACTCATCAGCATCCAGTACTTTCAAACGGAGACATTGGTAAAATGTCAGTTGGTACTTGAAAATTTTTTAAAGCAAAACATATCATGTTCAGAGAATAATGCATGTATGATTTTTACCCTGTTTTTGTGACGATGCTATCAGGTCTCATCTTCTGGCTTTATTCACATTTTTATTGCTTTAATAAATATTCTAGAGAGTTAAGCATTATTATTCTCTTCTCAGGTATAACGCTTTCATATACCTCAAGCAACTGGCCTGAAAAAAGTGCAAAAGAATGAGAATTTATAAAGTCATGATAGTTAATTTTTGTTCTACATTGATGTGCTTTTAACAGAAAGTCATCAAAATTTGCATTTATAGATTTGAATTTTGACATAGAAAAAACCAATATATTTTAACTGTCACAATGGTAACAGTACAAATGCTAAATATCTTTAATGATATCCTACTTCAGATAGAGGTTGCATTAAGGAATGAAAAATACCTAGACCAGAGTAATGACAGATGACTGTCAGGAATTTCAGTTTATCAAAACTTCAGTGCAGCCGCAGTTTGGGTGGATTTTCTTCTCGTTTTCTTTTACGTTCAAAGAAGGTCAAAGAGTTCTGTTCCCTTTTCTGTATTTATTGGAGGGAAATTTGCGGTTAGCCCTGTATTTCATCCTCTGAGCTTCAGTTTAGAACTGATTCTTCTCACTTTTACCTCTCTGACCATTACCACTTGTTCTTCAAGTACCTGATTAAGCGCTGGTTATTCTTTAAAAACTCAATGGACAAAACTATTTTAAAAAACAAGGAAGAATCAATCTTGAGGATTATCAAGATATAACAAAGCTATGTAGGGGGAAAATGAGAAGGGCCAAAGCTCAATCAGAACTCAGCTTGGCCACTGCAGTCAAAGACAATAAGAAAAGGTTCTTTGAATATATCAATAGAAAAAGGAAGACTATGGAAAATGTAGGCCCGCTGGTGAACGAGACAGGTGCCCTAGTGGTGGAGGACGCAGAGAAGGCAGAGTTACTGAATGCCTTCTTTTCTTCGGTCTTCACTGCTAAAGCTGTCCCTCATGAATCCCACCCTCTGAAGGCAAAAGGGGAGGTCTGGAGAGTGGAAGATTTTCCCTCAGTTGAGGAGGACCGGGTCAGAGACCACTTGGCCAAGCTGGACATTCATAAGTCCATGGGCCCTGATGGCATGCATCCGCGAGTGCTGAGAGAGCTGGCGGATGTTATTGCTAGACCACTCTCCATCGTCTTTGAACGGTCATGGAGAACAGGAGAGGTGCCTGAGGACTGGAGGAAGGCCGACATCACTCCAATCTTCAAAAAAGGCAAGAAGGAGGACCCAGGGAACTACAGACCGGTTAGTCTCACCTCTGTCCCTGGGAAGGTATTGGAGCGACTCATTCTGGATGTCATCTCCAATCACGTTGAGGAACAGGAAGTTATTGGAAGTGGTCAACATGGATTTACCAAGGGTAAATCGTGCTTGACCAATCTGATAGCTTTCTATGATGTTATAACTGGTTGGCTGGATGAGGGGAAAGTCGTGGATGTCATCTACCTTGACTTTAGCAAGGCTTTTGACACTGTCTCCCATGACATCCTTATTAGGAAGCTGAGGAAGTATGGGCTAGATGAGGTGACAGTGAGGTGGATTGAGAGTTGGCTGCGGGACAGGACTCAGAGGGTTGTGATCAGCGGCACAGAGTCTAGTTGGAGGCCTGTAACCAGTGGTGTCCCCCAGGGATCAATACTCGGTCCTATTTTGTTTAATATATTCATTAATGACCTGGATGAGGGGACAGAGTGTATCCTCAGCAAGTTTGCTGATGATACCAAACTGGGTGGGGTGGCTGACACCCCAGAGGGCTGTGCTGCCATCCAGCGTGACCTGGACAGGCTGGAGAGCTGGGCAGAGAAGAACCTAATGAGGTTCAACAAAACCAAGTGCAAGGTCCTGCACCTGGGGAGGAAGAATGCTAGGCACCAGTACAGGTTAGGGGCTTACCTGCTGGGAGATAGCTTGGAGGAGAAGGATCTGGGGGTTGTGGTAGACAGTAAATTATCCATGGCCCAGCAATGTGCCCTTGTCGCCAAAAAGGCCAATGGAATCCTGGGCTGCATAGGGAAGAGTGTGGCCAGTAGGTCGAGGGAGGTCATTCTCCCCCTCTACTCGGCACTGGTGAGGCCACAACTGGAATACTGTGTCCAGTTTTGGGCTCCCCAGTTCAAGAGGGACAGGGAACTGCTGGAGCGAGTCCAGCGAAGGGCAACTAAGATGATTAAGGGCTTGGAGCACCTCCCTTATGAGGAAAGGCTGAGAGAGCTGGGACTCTTTAGCCTGGAGAAGAGAAGGCTGAGGGGAGACCTGATTATGGCATACAAGTATCTAAAGGGTGGGTTGAAGAAGGATGGAGCCAGGCTCTTTTCATTGGTTCCAAGTGACAGGACGAGGGGCAATGGGCACAAGTTAGAACACAGGAAGTTCCGTTCAAATACACGGAAACAGTTCTTTACGGTTCGGGTGACAGAGCACTGGAACAGGCTGCCCAGGGAGGTTGTGGAGTCCCCTTCCCTGGAGATTTTCAAGACCCGCCTGGATGCAGTCCTGAGTAATGTGCTCTAGGCAATCCTGCTTTAGCAGGAGAGTTGGACTAGATGATCTCTAGAGGTCCCTTCCAACTCTGATAATTCTGTGATTCTGTGATTCTGTGATTAACCGATATTTAAGAGTAGGTAAAGGAGAGTGAATACTAACATTCACCTTTTTCAAAATAATTTAATAGAATCACTTAGTTGGTTTAATACCTAGATCACAGAAAAAGCTCTCATTAACAACACTGATGAAACACTAAAGCAGGTTAAAATCCCACTCCTTAACCTAAGAAAATGGCTAATGTTTGCTTCCCAATTAAACATTACTTTCTTTATGAAAGGCAGGTAATGATTTCTCTCCAGCAAAATGTCACTGTCAAAAAAGTTATCACCCCGCAGATTTACATTGCAAACATACAACAAAAAGGTTTATTTTATCTCTTTGAATAAATAAATAAATAAATGCTACCTTTTCTTTTTGTGAGCTAAAGATCCATTGCAATGTTTCTTTCCCTCTGGATACATTAGCTTAAATCTTGACTATTACTAGTGGTTAATATAAGCTCTGCAGATGTTGTCTCTTTCCCTCAGCTTTTGCAGGACATATTGTTATTTTCTGCTGTGCAAGATTTTATTTTGAGCATGACGTAGGTATGTCTTATAAGACATATTTTATAGAAGTAGTTTCCTCCTTTTTAGAAGGAAAAGATACCAAACCTCTCAAATCCAGAGAGATTTTAACTTTGCTTTTTAAAATAATCGCTGTTGTAGTCAACATTTAATCTCCACTGCTAGAAGGCTCTGTAAATTATTAAAATTATTGAAATAATTGCTGATTTTTCACCGGTATTAAGCACAACTCAATGCATCTTTTATAGCACCTAAAGCCAGGAGGCAGTAATATATCATTTTGCCTGACATTTTCAGTAACTTCCACCATGGGATTTCAAATACACATCACTCTATTAAATAATGTAATGAAAGCAATGTTGTTCATGAAATGTTTGAGATTATAAATCTTTTCTTTTGATAAATTATAACATCGATGACCCTTTTTAAATGTTGCTTAGTTCTTTTGTATTGAAAGGGCAAATCAAAACCAACGTGAGGATACTGGACCTAAGGGATACAATATAATTGAACATTTTCACAGCTGAAATAGATACAGAACATTTTATCCAAACATTTCATAGCTCCTTGTACAATCAGTTTCAAGTTCTAATGGTGTATGAATACATGCTTTCCAGAGATGTTTCTGATAGTTTTTTAATTATGGAAAATAATAGAAGGGTCCAGAGCTTGAAATTGTACAGCAAATATATCAGTGTAACCATTTAACTAGCTATACTGATTAAAGTATTTGAAAAGTGTTGTGTACACAAGTACTAAGAGAATTGGTTTTGGTTGTAACAATATAGTAAAAATACTGGTTTGTTATATTGCCTTGAATGAACGACCTTTACATTTTCTACTCTTTTTTTCCACTTTACTTACTAATACCTAGCATCATTTGCTTAATATTTCCTAAATGTTATCTTGCATTTTCTGTAAATGTAGATACAGTCTTCTGGTTTATTATTCAGCAGTGGCCCTTTCCAGGTGAAGCTTCAGAGTAAACTCAACTTTCATGTCTCTTTCTTGGAATTTGCTGGGCTGTGAGAGTAACTGTGCTTTTAAAAGAATAGTTTGTGCATTATACTTTATTTAGCTTTCCATTATATGTATTCTGATGGATTACACCCATTAGATGTGTTGAGTACTGTATTCTTGTACAGTGTTCCAGGGAAAGATTAGAAAACAAGATAACTGAAGACCTGTACACACGCTACAGTAATTAAGTTCAGTGGTAGTAAATAATGATGCTTTGTACTGTAGCAGGAGCTGGGGAAGTTCCATACAGAAATTCAGTCAGTATTATTTGCTGCAATTTTCACCAAACAGGAGTAAAATAACATATATCGTAATATTACTATAGCAAAGATGCAGAGCAAATAGGGTGGGGGAGATAACTAAAGTGAATTTATTAGGTAACTAACTGATTAATTAAAAGTGTTTACAAGATGTTTTAAAATTTCAAAATGTAACTCCATGTTTTCTACAACTCCTAAATACTTGTGAAAGACTGGAAAATTAAGATCATAGAGGAAAGCTTTTGGGTTGATATGAATGAGTTAGTGGTTTGAAAGCACTGGAGACAGCATATACTGACCACAACCATTGTGTGCCAGCAGTATCTGCACTTCAAAAGAAATATAGCAGGGATATATCATTCGCCAGCTATAATAACCCTCATCCTCATGCTTTACCAAAACTCAGGGTCTGAGATGTGTAAGTGTATAGATTTAAATATCATGCCTTTTCTTTTCTCCTTCTCTCACAGGAATAGTTTACAACACCCAAAGAGAACCACTACATACATGAATGAAGAAAAATCCAGTTATTTCTTCTAAATAGTCATCAGAAAGATAAGGATGGTCACAGAAATCTGCAGTAGTGCTGGAAAATGGACTGGATCAAGTGTTGAGATCCACAATTTCCCTGGGTATGTCTCAGGTGTTTCTTCTGTGGTAAGTCTCACTTCCCATCTGGTCAGCGGTATGCTTCTGCTAGAAACCATAGTTCATTGTAGAGTTGAGATCACAAATCAGAAGATATCACTTGCAAAGTCTCAGAGCCCTGAGGAAGATGGACCCTTGGTGGAAACACATCCATTTGCCAACCCAAATATGAACACACGATTTTAACCAAAGTTTTGTATCAGCCATCTTTCTCAGCGTTGGGTATGTCAAACTGACTGGCACAAACTCAGCCAGCCAGTGCTTTACTCCATTGCAAGGAGAACTGGTCCTGATACTTCCTTCCACTGAGATGATCTCTCATCTGACCAAAGTTTGCTCTGCTTTTTCCAGCTACTAGGATGAGTTTCTCATATGAAAACCAGACAATAATTTCCACCAGTGAGGAAGGAAGCAAAGCAAATAAGGCGGGAATGCTGTCTAAAATGAATTTATTAAGTAATTCCCATGAACGCTAACTGCCACAGTCCCTGCTCTTTACTGGAGCAATTACTAGGTGCCTCATTGTGTGAGAAGGGGAGGCTTCTCCCTGCCACTCACACCCACAATACCACTTGCTGGGAAGGATGGGAAAGGGGAAGGAATTTGGTAAATCCTCCCTCACAATCTGTGAAGTTATGGGCTGGGTCCAAAGAAATTGTCTGCACTTGTGCTTAGGGATTATCCTGAAGTTTTGAAACAGTTATCAGCCCTCCTGACACTGCTGTTCCCTCTGCAACACACCAGTTTCTGCTTCTCTCTTGGAAGGGTAAAAGTATTGTAGAAGCTGCAAGATATTGAGTATTAGTCTGCATTTTGGCTCTTGCCTTTTTTGCTTTCCTTTAATAACAGACACTCACACATCACAGAATGAAATAAGAATCCTTTCATTCACTAAAACTCACCATGCCTCTTCTCTAGAGCCATAAATCATTTCAAGAAACAGCAGTTTGTTTCCTAGCTACAATGGGGACTGAAGGAGCAAGAAACTTCTGGTCATCCTTTGATGACTATACTTGCAGCCTTCAGAGTGGAGTAGAAGAAAATATGAGATCTCTTTGGAAAATGGGGACATTGGTGAGAGTGGGTTAAAGCTGGGGAGGGAGATGTTTTCTACACGTTTCCTACTGCCAGCTGGTGAAATTATGAGGTCATCTGATAACACTTCACTGCTGATCATGTGAAAATGTAAATATATGGCAATGTGTGGAAATTGGGTGAAACATTTCAAGTTTCCAAGGAAGCTATGTAAGAAAGAAATCTGAATGATCTTCCTTGATCTGGCAAACAGCAAAAGGAATTATTTGTCACTGTAAATGGAGGGTGGGGTATAAAGGAAAATAAGGTGAGGTTTTCAATATTGCAGTCAAAAAGAGGATGAGTTTGACCAAATAAGTATTCTGAAGTGAACAATTAAGCATATGAAAAGAATTATTGGGAATAAGAAAGAAGGGGCTAGTAATTCATGTAAAACACAAATATAAAAAATTTGCAGAGGGAAAGAAAAACCTCAGGGAAAAAATGGCCAGAATTAAGGCTATAAGAAATGATTTTTTTTTTATTAAATATAATAGAAAATTAAAAATACTTTCAGAATACCCCCACTATAGCTGCAGAACTGAAGTCTAGAAAGAAAATAATTGTTTCTTTTGCTAGGATCTCCCAGAGGTTAATGATCTTAGTTTCTGAAATAGATCTAATTTTTTTTCTGATGCAGATGTATCTGGTTCTGATATAGAGCCATCTGTTCTTGTTAAGAATATATCATTAAGCATCTGAGATTTTCAATCTTTGAAGACACTACAATTTATTATTATCTTTCAATCTTCTGTTCACTTTGTAAGATTAATATATTAAGCCCTTTAAGATTTTTGCTATAAGGCCTTTCCCAACCCACAAATCATTTCTGTAACTCTTTCCTACACCCTTTGCAATTTTTTGACACTTTTTTTAAAGCATGAACACCAGAACTGACAGTTTTCCAGTATACACTTAATCATGGTAATATACAGAGGTATATGCTCTATTTATTTAGCTGGATAATGCTTTAGCCAACTGCAGTGTAGTATAGTACTGAGAGTTGCTTGTCAGCTGTTATCTATAAATCTTTCCAGTATTGCTGCTTCCTTGGTTTTATTCCTTCAGCATTTTTATAGCCTACCTCCCTTGTCACAGAATCACAGAATAACAGAATGGTAGGAGTTGGAAGGGACTGCTGGAGATCATCTAGTTCAACCCCAGTGCCAGAGCAGGTACACCTAGAGCAGGTTGCATAGGATGGCATCCAGGTGGGTTTTGAATGTCTCCAGAGTGGAAGACTCCACAACGTCTCTGGGCAGCCTGTTCCAGTGCTCTGCCACCCTCAAAGTAAAGAAGTTCCTCCTCATGTTTAGATGGAACTTCCTATGTTCAAGTTTGTGTGTGTTACCTCTTGTTCTATCACTGGGCACCACTGAAAAAAGACTGTTCCCATCCCCCTGGCACCCTCCCTTTAAGTATTTATAAGCATTGATAAGATCCCTCCTCAATCGTCTTTTCTCCAGACTAAAAAGACCCAAGTCTCTCAGCCTTTCATAAGAGAGATGCTCCAGTCCCCTAATCATCTTTGTAGCCTTTTGCTGGACTGTCCCTAGCAGTTCCTTGTCCTTGAGCTGGGGAGCCCAGAACTGGACACAGTACTCCAGGTGTGGCCTCACCAGAGCAAAGTAGAGGGGGAAGATGACCTCCCTTGACCTACTGGCCACACTCTTCTTGATGCACTCTAGGATACCATTGGCCTTCTTGGGCACCAGGGCACATTGCGGGCTCATGGTCATCCTGTTGTCCACCAGGACTCCAGGTCCCTTTCCACAGAGCTGCTCTCCAGGTCAGCCCCCAACCTGTACTGATGCATGGGGTTATTCCTCCTCAGATGCAGTACCCTCCACTTGCCCTTGTTGAATTTCATTAGATTCCTCTCTGCCCAACACTTCAGCCTGTCCAGGTTATGCTGAATGGCAGCACAGGATTCTGACATGTCAGCCACCCCTCCCAGTTTTGTGTCATCAACAAACTTGCTGATGGCACACTCTATCCCTTCATCCATGTCATTGATGAATATATTGAACAGGACTGGACCCAGTACTCACCTCTGGGAAACTTCACTTGTTACTGACCTCCAACTAGACTCTGTGCCACTAATCACAACCCTCTGAGCTCTGTCAGCCACTGTTCAATCCACCCTACTGTCCATTCATCTAACCCACGCTTCCTAAGCTTGCCTATGAGGATGATGTAGGAGACAATGTTGAAAGACTTGCTGAAGTCAAGGTAGACAACATCCACTGCCCTCCCCTCATCTATCCATCCGGTCATGCCATAGTAGAAGGCTATCAGATTAGTCAGACGTGACTTCCCCTTGGTGAATCCATGTTGACTACTGCTGATAACCTTCTTTTCCTCCAGATGCTTTGACATGGCACCCAGAACAAGCTATTCCATCATCTTTCCAGGGATGGAGGTGAGGCTAACTGGGCTGTAGTTTTCCAGGTCATCCTTCTTGCCCTTTTTAAAGACTTGGAGGGACATCGGCTTTCCTTCAGTCCTCAGGCACCTCACCTGTTCTCCAGGACCTTTCAAAGATGATGGAGAGCGGCCCAGCAATGACTTCCACCATCTCCCTCGACACTCGCAGGTGCATTCCATCAGGACCCATGGACTTGTGGGTATCCAGTTCATTTAATTGATCTCTAACTTGATGCTCATCAACCAAGAGAAAGTATTCCTTCCTCCAGACTTTCCCTGTTACCTTCAAAGTCTGTAATTCCTAAGGGCTGGCCTGAGCAGTAAAAACTGAAGCAAAGAAGTCATTCAGTAACTCTGCCTTCTCTGCATCATCTGTCACCACGGCACCTGTCTCATTCAACAGTGGGCCCACATTTTTCCTAGTTTTCCTTTTTCCTCCAATGTACTTGAAGAAACCCTTCCTCTTGACCTTGAAATCCCTTGCCAGATTTAACTCCAAGGAGGCCTTGGCTTTCCTCGTTTCATCCCTGCACACTCTGACAGCGTTCTTGTAAATTCTGCAGGAGTGGAATTCATTTTGCCTATCATTGGCAAGCTAATTACTGCAATCTAATCTTGATAAGGGCCAAAGCTTGCTGTAATTTAAACCACTGATGAAGGCACCCTATATAGTTTCATGAGAGACAGAGATGATAAGCCCTGGAAAGGGACTCACCTCATCCATCTGAATCACCTAATTCAGGATGGAATGAGATGAAGTATTGAAAAATCTTGATGTCAGCTGAATATATACGTCCTGTTTATGTATAGGATACTAGTTAATAAAGTAGAATACCAACATAATAATCAGCAGAGTTGTTAAAAAACATATTTTTCTCATTATTCAGTTACTGGAAATCATTAGACACAATCATTCACATTTTTTAATTTTTCAGAATAATCTCACAGGAGAATAAAACAGTCATTAAGGCTACAGAGAAAGTAAGGTTCTTACACTAAAGCATTTGGATTTGTAGCATTCACACACGCCCCCCGCCCAATATCACTTGAAAATGAGGCACCCTGTTCTGATTGAGACATGCATCTGCAAGCCAGTGTGTTCTAATTTTAGAGGAAGCAGTTATGGGTTATGAAGGTGACTGCAAAATACTAAAAAGAAAGCCTTTACTGGTATTTAATCAAAAATACAAACTATTATGTGTCGTAGATGGATCCATATGATATCAGTCATATGGTACAAACCAACAGAAGTGCTTGCAATCAAGAACAGTCACTGAGATTCTAAAAGCTTGAAGGAAATATATAGTTTAAAATAAGAAATCTACTAGAGTGTTTAAAAATGAATGAATAGGTCAGAGTTTTATGAATCTGAAGGTAGTGTTTTTCAATCCTTTATTTCCAAATTAGAATTAGGCAGCTTTAATTTCTGTCAGCTATTCTCACCTTTACCATAGCTGTATAAAAAATAATGAATAGCCAAATGAGCAGGAATATCAGTTGGGGAGTGGCATAATCTTTATACATTTTTACTCTCTTTTTAAGTCTGTTTTTCAAGACACAGTTACAAGCAATATGTGGACTTTAGGAAGCTATTTTAAAAAGGACTTTTATTCGTGACATTTTGTATATTGTTTTGCAGTTTTGTGGTCATAATCAAAATAGATATATTCTTATACTGATCTTAGTTATTTCCGAATATTCACTCATGAGGCCTTCAAAAAGCTTTCTTTCCCTAGTATTCTGTGCTTCTACTAATGAACTAGTTTGTGTAAATATAAATATTTTATAATCCTTATTTTTATGCATTACAGTTCATACTTATAATGTTTTTTTTTTAGTAAAGTATTGTCCTTTCCATATGATCAAGATTTGTGTTGGATAGAACAAACACCCTATTTGTTGGTCTTTAACTAAACATATTACATTTTAATGAACGGGAAAGAAGTGTTCACCATTTATTCTAAAAGACTACGTATTAATTCCTGAAAACAAGTCTTAGCCATTTCATCACAGTCCAATTTGCCATCATTTTTTTTTCAATTATACCAGTTTAATTAGGGATGGTAATGAGATTCTAATGCCCACTTAATTACTTGACTCCAGTTATCAGTCTAATCAATCAACTGCCTGTAGTGCCCCCCTCCTCTATATATACCCTTTTATAAAAGTCTTACTTTGCAAAGTAACTTGTGGAAGGGAATTACCATCTCATCAGTTCTGTATATTTCACTCAGTTTCTGAGTGAAAAGCAAAGCAAATCCCTTGAAGAAGGGCAGTCTTGGGGGGAAAAGTAATTGGACCTAGAGATAGATACTGACTCTCAGAAGAATGTATGTAGCTTAATCTCGACACTTATTACTTTTTAGAAAGCCTGCAGGAATACTGAACTGTGTTATTATGGTGGTGTTTGCAGGTTTCATAACTTTTTTAAATCGTACAAGTTGCACTAATACCAAGGGTTGTCATCTTGAACCTATTTGAAACAGCAGCCAAAATGGTTGTATTTCATCATTCATAATTTTTACCAGTGATATAGAGCGTCAACATATATGCATGACAGCATGCATTTTACCCCCAGGACACTTGCCATGTCTGCCCTTCCTGCATGTCTACTCCTGTTGCAGCTGATACACCTGCTTGCTGAGATACCTGGGGCTAGATCCTTCCCGAATCCTATCGATACTGGGATGACATCAAACAGCACCATTGAATCAAGATATTTCCAGCTAGACTTATCTTCTGTTTTAGTCCCTTCCAGAATATTTCAAAGACAAGGTGAAATGTGACTGGCTTCCAACACTCCTGATGTTCTGAGATTAACCCCGCAGTTCACTTGATGCTTTACAAAGTTGTGGTTTTCCTGCTGGAAATGAGTGTGGTTTTGTTGATGTGAGCTTGCAATGATGGCAAGCGTCAGATGTATGTGTCTTTTGAATATGTGGTATTAGTTAAAAAAATGTTTAAATTACTCATCTGCCACTATTTCAAACCGTTGGATCTTAGGAAGACTGATAACAGTCCCCAGAAAATAAGTCAGCCTATTACCCTAACAAGCTCTTCGCTGTACCTATACTCAGATGTGTTCTGGTCACGACTGCTCTTTTTCCTGACTCCCAGAATACCCATAAACAGCTTCTTTTAAAATGTCCCGAGCACATCCCTTTCCTGAAACACTGAGATGGAGCTCTTGCTCCTCTACCTTCTGATCTCAACCCTGAATAGTCTTCTAATGGTCTGAGGAAGATGCAGAGAAATTCTATTTTAAACTGTCAGAAAAATAACTTATTCTTGCCTATCCAGCATGGAAACCACTAAAAAGCTTTCCAGAAATAATTAAAACTGTATTATTGCACATTAGTTTCACACAATTCCTGGATGTTTTATACTGCTGTGGCAAAGGAGTAAATTCATGTCGACAAGCTACGCTGAGAACGAACAATGGTTAAGCAGCAGGAAGTGTGTCGTGGGCAGTGACAGTATATTTGCAGATCATAGGCACATTTTACTTCACAGTTCTCTACTTATGAGACTTTGAAAAGTGTATCAAAACCTACTGAAAACTGGCCCAGTAGGACCACTAGGTGGAACCATTAAGGGATTACGATGCTAATTAATATGAACACAATGACAGAACCTAGTCCTGTTGGATGTCTGAATTTAGGAATTTGGTACAAGGTACTGGAAAAACAAACAAACAAACAAACAAAAATATTCCAATGCCTCACAGAAATTATGTATGAGATGCTAAATAAAAATCCTATCAACATTTTGAGTGAGGTTCAAGCTGGTATAGTTTTGCTCTGAAAACATCTGACTATTTCCGAAGATTTTTGCATGCTTTCCTCCTTTATTCTTCACTTAAGCTGCATTTAAAAGTACATTTATAGTAAATAAAGTAACTCCTTAAAATAAAACAGTCTGTATTGAGGGTCCTCATTGCATTTCTGAATTTGAGAGAGTGCAAAATCACTAAACCCAAGATTGTGCAAAGGAATGAAGCAAACATTTCTGATTCCACACTACTTTATCCCTATTTAGGGAGAAAATGGAATACTTAAGACAGAAAACCTATATATTTTGAAAGCTGGTTTTAGGCATATGATACAGGATCTAACAGCTTTATCTTTTAAACTTTCCTTTCCTCTCCTCTTGTTAGTTTATGAACTCATTTGGCAACCCATCTTCACCACTGTAGTCCCAGGTTTAAACTTTCTCTCTGCTTCCGTCTGCTACTGTCACAGCGTTAATGGTAACATTTTATGATGTCAAGTGTTCACAGAGGTTGGACTAGATAACCTTTAAAGGTCTCTTCCTACCCAAACTATTCTATATTCTATGATTACTGAGAGGAATCACCTCATTAAGAGCGTTGACCTTTTGTTACTACATTTTGTATCTGTGTATATGTGTAGGAGGAAAGGAGAGAAACTACTGTTTTTCTTGTTTTGAAACCATAGCTTCATAAAGGGTTCTGGATCTACTGCAAAAAATATGTCACATGCTATCAATACACAGCATCAAGAAGAAACATAAAAAAAATCTGTATATTCATGTGACTTGAGGCACTTAGGTGCTGACAGCCAGGATTATTATCTTCAACGTTCAGAAGCTCATAGAAATAGAAATAAGGCAAGTCTATCCTTGCCAATGTTTTCTCGCTTTGATACTTGCCTCAACTGCTTGCTCTACGTAAACATGACATGACTTAGTAACAAAAAGAAATATCATTATCTGCAGATAATTATTTCCCATTACTGGGAAAGAAGGTTATTTATCCTGTCATGAAATATTTAGTCTTTTGGTAATCGAGAATATTTAGCTACTACTGTTACGGATATAGGATGATAAAAGCAGGAATAAACCTCCAAAAGTCCATAATTTTGATTTGATATTATATTGTGTTAGAATTTACATGTGGGTGATATTTCATGTGTGCTTTAAGTACCATCACTACAAGACAGAAGTAATGATTTGTGTCAGGACTGTACCCTCTCTATCCCAGCCAGAGCTGCTGAGCAATGACTTATGCATCAGAAAAGCACAGCAGGATAGTTTTGTGTTTGTGATTTAGTAGTTCTAAATCCCGTTATAAGCAGTGGGGAGACTAACCCCTTGTAACTGTAGGACATGATCCCTTGCAGTGTTCAGGTATTGAACTCCCATTGTATCCATTCAATTTGGTAGCAACTGATTTGGACTTTCATGAAAATGCAGATTGGCTCCTAAGTTACAGGTGTTCGGGTTTTCAGGTGTTTGGGTTTTCACAGCCTGCTAGTGAGTTTCCTGAGAGGCTGAAAAATGTGTGACCAGTGTTATCAACAGCTGTAAGTAGAAGTGGATGCATAAACAAAAAAAGGCCTCTTGGGGAAGCTCATTGATGTGGCTGAGATCTCAAGTTCAGGGCCTTCTATTTCTCCCAGTGCAAAGTGCATACACGAATGGAAAAATATTCCATGTGTTGTATTCAAACATATGCCTATTGAACAGAATATAAGGCAACCCTAATGTTTTATATTGTATTGTCTTTCTCTCTCCTTTGCCCTGGGTTATTTCTACACAAATTCTGCAAGTCCAAAAAAATAAGTTGAGTAAAACTGAAAGGAAATGGTCTTTATATGAGAATATTGGCATAATAACTTCAAATGCTCTAAAAGAAGATAAGAAAATTTGGAGGAATGGTAGAGCAGATTTTGTTAGGGGAGCAGTATTGTATTACAGTAAGCTTAGAATCAAATATTCAACAAGTACCAAAGAATCACTATAAACTGAGAATCTAAAATTACTTTGTATATAGACTAGGACTATTCTACCAGTCACCTTGTTAGAACGATGCTGGTGATCATTTTGGAAAAGGATAAGGACTTCAATAATAATAATAGGCATTCACAAATATTTTCAAAATTATAGCATAAAAGCAGTGAAGCAACAATGCAAGGGTAAATAAAGTGGTTTGTTGGTAAGTAAAACCACATTTGCTATATATAGACAATTTAAATGCATTAGGGATGCATTGAAAAAATATAGTCATGACTACAATGCCTCAGCCTGCGTTTCTAATTTGACCCTTTTTCCTCAGCTGGTGCAGAAGCAGCTGCTTCTCTCACATCCCAAACATGAAAACAAATATTGTTACTGAGCTTGGTTTTCCATGAATAGTTGACAATTTTTGCTTGGGGAACAAAAGAAAATATTAAAACAAGGAAATAAAGTTTCTAAGAATGTATGGATTGCATTAAACAAATTTCATATATGTCAGTGGCAGAAAACTCTTTCTAGAGAGGCTGGACAGAATTTGAGAAACTGAGATTAGCTCCCAATTTGGAGTCCTAATTCTGTATGAGTTCAGTAAATTAATTCTTTTCTTTTTTTTTCAGATGAGACAACTCATAGTGGACAGGATAATATTAGTTGTGGACATTTAAAAAAGCCTTAATAAAAATTCACATTCGTATCAAAGACATACCCTACAGTTTGTCTTCATACCCACTGTTGCAGCAGAGACTTGCTGGAAAGTTCATTCTTAAAACTTCCCAGCATTTTGAGTAACGTTCTCTAAGGCAGGAGAGAAGAATTCTCTAAGGCAGGAAACAGCGGGTTTAACATTGGGAAGGCAAGCTGGCAACTTGTTGATGAGTTTGGGTGAGGACAGTGTATTATACTTTCATCAAACACAAGGGGACTAATTAACTCGAACGACCATATTTGTCTTGGTCCATAATAGTTAGACGTGTGTCAGGGGTATTGGTTTTTTCTGCTTAACAGGAGACAAGAAATAATATTAAATTGCTCTTGCTGCAGTCTGCTCTAGTATGTTCTACAGGCCATTTCTAAATCCTTAGTCTTTTGATCCTTCAGTTATTTCCCTCACTGAATCTGTATAAACTGATGCTCTGTTTAAAACCATACAGCATATGTGGTAGGAAGAAGGGCTCCCTCACAATGACATAAATGAAGGAATGACGTACACTAAACAAGGGATTTCTGCCCGTTCATTTATTCGATCACAGACACCAGCGTTTCTGAGAATAAGCACAATAAAATGTACACATGCTTTAATAATGCACTAAAATACTGTTAGTAATATAGGTAGTGCATAAAAATATTACTGAATTCTTGAAGTCATAATGGTTTATTTAATTATTATTTAATAGCTAATCTTGGAAAATGAAGCTGAGTTCATGATGATATTAATTTTCTGGTGATTTCTAAGGGTAGTTATTTTTTGTTTGTCAGAGTTTATTGCAACTCACACTTAGAAACCTTTTGAATTATATTTGTATTTAACGTGTTCCTTTTAAAATTTTTCTTTCTGAAATGTGTATTATGAGAGTTATTGTTTCTGTGGTAAGACACGCCATCATTAAGATAGTCTAAGTATATTTTGCCATTCATTCAGTTGTAGGCAGTATAAAGTTAATCCTTCTGATCACTGACCCTTCCTTATAGCAATTTCTAAGTGGCTAGAAGGCAAAAGCATGGCAATCAAAGGCTTTCTGATCTCTAAGTTTGAAGTATTTGTCAGGGGTCTAAGCTTCAGTTTGCATTTTTAGGCTCAACAGTTACACACAGTAGACACAAGTACTTGACCACATCAGCTATGTCTTTGCTGATAACTATATTCCTTTATCCATTTTCCATTTTATATACCTTTGACATATGAATGTTGAAATGATTGTGAGCTTCTTTTCCAGATTACAAAAGGGATCATTATGCATTCAATGTGATGGAAATTGCTATCAGCCTAGGAGGTTTTAGCATGTGATAAACCCATATTTTGAGACCTAAATTGCATTCTTGATACAGAATATGGAAAATACATCATAGATTACCCTGCTCTGTCTTCCACAGAAGCTATTTTCCACTGTTCCAAATGACTAGATGAAACAATATCTAAATACACTTAAGACAATGGCAATATTAGATTCAATTTTTCTGATCTTCAACATTCACTGTCTTGGTCCATGTGGTTAATAAAATATCAGTCACAGTAAAGTATCTTGATGGGTAGTCATATAACTGGAAATTCAATGGGATTCTTGAATACTAGGAAGTGTCATCCCTGCTCTTTTGAAATCATTATTTAACAACTACTTCTGCAGGGTTTAAACTACAGAAGATACCCTTTGCTTATAGCCATAAAGATTCAAAAAGTTTGCTGGAGTCTTTTAATACAACTCTGCAGTTTTTCCTTTAAATTTTATTCATTGTTTCAATATATATACTAAGTGCCTCTGTCCTTATCCTTTCCTTTAAAGGACTGTTCATGAAATATGCTTGGAAAGGTTTCTTGTAATGAAATATTAAGAAACTGCAGAGACAGACTGGAAGTAACTAAGTCCCCCATATTGGCTTTCCAAATCTCCTTATTATTCTACTCTACAGTATGTCACAAAAAATTATTACATCCTCTATACCTCAAATAATCTATTCATTTGACAAAGTATGTCAGGATTCTTTGGTAATTGCTTCTGTTTGGCATGGGATCATAGTTTCCTTGATTTCACATTATGCCCTGAAACCTATTCTGATAGACACTCTCATAAATCAATAATTTCTGTGTTTCTGCTTGTTTGAGTGATCTAGTGATTAATGCGGTTTGATTGGAAAGGGGAAAGAATGAGAATGCTGTTGAATTTGGTTTTTCCTTTCCAATGCATTTTGTTCTTTGTGGAAATCTTGATGTGCTTAGGTAACACCACGCTGTGGTTTGTGTGTTGTGATTCAATAACTGTTTCTCAAAAGTCGCTCTATGGCTCCCTAGATTATGTAAAAATATTTTCAGTGCCACATACTGATCCTTGAAGCAATACTTGAGAAAGCTCTGTTAAACATGAACCACTGTGACTCTCTGGTGAAGTATTTGACATGTTTCACATCCCCCAAGATTTTCTACCTGGCTTATTTGCCATATGACTTTGACAATTTCTTGAAAGAAGCTGTTAGTTCTATGCACTTTCTCCTTTGAGATATCATATCTATAACTTTATCTCTCATGAAAATCAACAATATTTACATACAATTTACCACTTTTCCAGGTGAATAAGAGATAACCCTTGTTCATGAAACTGTAAGACAAAAAAAAAAAAAACATATTGTACATCTAGGACAGTGGCCAAAATGACACAAATACATTTAGTTTGAAGTAAACTGAATTTTGGAATGCAGGGATAAATAATTGTTCTCCTAATGCAGTTTGTCTACTCTTTATGATAGAAGTACAATTGCACAAAGATGGCAACTCTTTTTAAAATACATAACCTAGATTATGGAATTACAATTTAGGAGCAGATGCTCATGATATTTGTCCAGAATAAGACAGTCTGGTTTGCCATCTGGCCAAAATTATTAACTGCTTTGGTAAAAAAAAGGTGAAGACCAAGAATTACTTTTTTTTTCTCCCTACACCCCAACATTTTCAATGCTCTCATTTAGATAGACAGCAGCTATGCAAATAATTGGTTTAGCTTTTGGCAGAAACAAAGTGGAAGAAGAATCACGATGGAAGTGGGTTGGGTAGAAGCAAACAGTAGAAGCTGGAAGGAGTAAGACGGCCCCTAAAAGTAAACTTCCTAAAATTTTAGTGAAGGTTGCAACCAACACGCTGATTACTACTGAAGTGTGTAATACCAAGATCGCGGTACTTATTGCATCCAAACTTAACAGTTTGTCTCCATGAAGCAGGCAACTTAAAAGTGGTTAGGTTACATGTCAGAACTTGACATAGCAGGGTGTGAAAGGTAATAGAGGTTTCCCTAGATACACTGTGTATCTTTGTTTTCCCCTTTGCAAAGCCTTTTATGTCACTAATTCCTAAAAACCGAAATATTGGAAATAACTGATCACCATAGAGGAAGGTAGAACAGCAAATTTGAACACAAATATATCTGAAAAACATCCTCTGATGGGTATGTTTAATAAGAGGCTGCTTCCATACAGGAATCCTCACTTGCTTAGTGTGACACAAATATTATTATTTTGCACACCTAACTCCTCAAAAAGGTCTTTTTCTGTCCTCTACATACCCTTTTTCCCAGTAAACAGAAAGTTTTTGTTTGATCAGACAAACTGTTTGTCATTGCTGAATTAATTCAGTTACACAAATCCTATTTTGCCTTGAGTCCCATAATATAAAATGATGTTTGAATCCTTTGGGGCAGATGGGTGACACATTGTTCATTCAGCAATTAAATATTACAGAAGACCTAAGAGAACTTTAGCATTGTGATTGCTTCTTTCCCAGGTGGGCTTTACAGTCTATAAATATATTTTTCTGTGATCCTTAAGAAAATGAATGCTGACTTCATTTATACTAAAAAAAGGAATTAAATTACTTCCGTCCAACTGTGATTGCTTTGTAAGTATTAGTATTTGTTTATTTATTGGTGGCTTTTCTATGAGAATAAGAACTCCATCAAGTATCTTCTTCTCTGTTCTGTGGGGGTGGGGGAGTAGCTTCACATACAAAGTAATACACCCAAGAGACTGGAAATACCGTGTTGCCTGGATGTTTTCAGTTTTCACCCTACTGAAATGTCTCTCGTGACAAGGGCTATATCATCATAAAAAAGTAAACACAAAGTTTCTTTTGACTTTTGAGAAGCTGTTGCTGCAGCTATTTTTGTCATTAAAAAAACCCAAACCAAATAAAAAAAAAAAAAACAACCCAAACTCTATTGTGTGAAGTTTTGTGGTGATTTTTGTGGTGATACAGTTTTTCCCCTGCCTTTATGCATGGTCTGGAATCCAAACAGTCCTCATGGCAGTGCAGACTTTTGCAAGGTCTAGCTAAATTTACTGACAACAGCAGATATTTGTTCAGCTGCAAGAAGATGATAGTTAGGTGGAGCAAACTGGGAAGCGTAGTCAAGGGAGCCAGAAAATAATTCCTTTCCTATTCCTTGCAAAAGTGGAAGGTGCTTGTGCTACAGGTTCTACCCAGGGGAGGCGACAGAATTTTAAGGAGAACGTGTCAGACCAGGCAAAGGATCTGAGGGCCTAGTCCTTATTGGCTTTTCTTTTTCAGTTGTTAAAACACTTCACAAAATTGATAGCAGATACATACTGCTAGGTAGGTAAATTTATCCAAAATGGAAACTTCTTGGAGAGCAGAATATAGCACTGTGAGCAGTCTCATTCTTTTTCCACTAGAACATTTGTATATTATTGCACAACCTAAATATGTTATGTGAAGTTTGATGATAACATCGTACAGTGGCTTCTGGTGTCTTAAGACACAGTACAGTCAGTCACAAAATACAATAACAATCTGTTCAAAATGCAAAGTGTATCTAAGTTGTGAAGCAAACACAGATATTTCCCAAACTGTGTAACTGCTTTTCCATTGCCTCTCAACCAATAACCACAACATAAGAGCACAGGTATATGCTGTACTAAATTGAAGACAGTCAAGCAGGTGAGTCTACACACCATGTTTAATAATTCATTCCTTTTATGAAGCTGCTTTAAAACTTCAGTGATAATCAAAATCTGCATCCTCCTGCTGTACGCTTTGCAAAATAACTGTCCAAAAAGGAATTTAGTGAGTGTCTATAGTGCTTCATGAAGCATGTCATTCCATGGCCTTTTTTCTTCACTTCTGTTATATCACCCTTATTTACAGATGAATAACTTCTATTACTAGCCAGTCTCTTTGGGGAGTACAAAACCTGTTTTATATTGGAAGAATTTTAAGAGACCTCTAAAATATTATGCATCTTTTAAACATCTTTCAGTGATGCCATGTGGAGGGATAAGACAGTACATGAGAAGATTCAGCCACACAGTAAAAAAGATATTTGAGCAAAGCCTTTGGGATTAAAAAGCTCAAAGACAGAAATATAAAATACATTTCTAGCTGTATAGCTACTGCTTAACTTGTTGCATGTAATAGTAATTGAATGGAGCAGGAATAAATAACCTTGGTATAGACTGGAGAAAAAGGAGGTCTAATCCTACTGAAGGATTTCTTATTTCCTTTATAATTCAACACCTTTTAATGGAACTATAAAATTTACCTTCCCAAGCAGATAGGGAACCGAAAATCTTCTTCAATCTATAAACAATTTTATGGGTGAAAGTATCCGTGTTTACTGATACCCGCAGCATCCAGGGCCAAATATTACAGTCCAGAGAAAGTACAGTCAACTTTCAGCTATCCATAGTCAATTTATCTCAATTATGGAAAATGCTGTGGGTGCAGAGGCAGCTCCCTGTCCAAAGAGCAGCACCTGGTATGCAATGCTATGCTTGCTACCTCCAAGACACCATGACTCCAGTGGTACAGCTGTTTGTTTACTGGGAGGCACTGGCACTCATACACGCTGGCAGGCCTAACAGTCTCCATGCAAAGCCAGCACAGATGGTTCTGAACTGCATTTCCAACGGGGACCACTGAGCAGAAGTATCCCATTGCCTATATACAGGTTGGATGATACATATATGGTCTGGGTTCATTTAAGCTTACTGTCGGTCAGATATATCTTGGAGGATTTTCATTACATTTATTAAGAATCAGTTATTATGCCCTTGAACCATGAGTTTTGATTGCTTGGGGTATGTCATCCACGTCCAGCCCCTTACTTCTCCAGATACTAGAGCTGATGATATAATAGACTGCACATAGATATTTGGTGAATTACAGAAACTCAGAACAGTTGTCACTGACTGTAGCAACCTTCATCTGTCCCTCACCCGCCTGGATGCATTCCTGTCCAACATGCTGTAGGTAAACCTCCTTTGGCAGAGGGGTTAGACTGGATGATCTCTGAAGATCCCTTCCAAACCCTACCATTCTGGGATTCTGTGATCTATCAACAATTGATTGTTGAACATGCATTATATTTCACGGCCTCTTAGGTCAAAGACAGAGTAAATAAATGTGCTTTGAATAAACATTGGACTCGTTACTGACTGCAGGAGAAAATAACTCTCAGAATAGAGGTCTCCAGTGTGATACAAGCCTGTGTCAAGTTCACCGGCTTTTACAAAATGGCCTACTACTTCTGCTGATGCAGATGCGCAAGCATGTTGTGGATGAAAAAGATCCATTTTGTTCTTCGTAGTGTATAGCACAGGACTGTAAAACGGTACCTTGCTGCAAATGAGTGTCTCTTGGGCTGCTCCATTACGAACTCCCACTGCAGATTACCTGTGCGGTGCAGCTGACCAATCTTACTAAAGTTAAGATCAACCCATCCCCCTGTATACCAACAAGGGGTTATCTTCTTGGCCATGGTGATATTTTGTTTACTGCATTCTACAAAACCTGCTCTCTCCTAAAGTTTGAAGCCAGAATGTGGACTTCTGTGACACTCAGCAATTGCACTTAAATGTGTGTGCCTCTGTACAAAAATGCTAAGGCATTGAGTGAATTCACATATCAGCAACATGAGCTAATCTTTGCATGTCTGCTACCAAGTTCAGCAACACTTTGATGAAATTTCAAAACCCATTCAAAATTCCAAATTATTTTTTATTTTCGGGATCACTAAATTAATAAGCGCATTTAAATAATATATCTTTCACCTGAAATATTCCTGCATGAGAGGTTAAATCACTTGGCCTATGGAGCACTTGTCTATCTATTTTTTCCACATATCTTCCAGTACTAAATTTTTGCAGGTGGATTAATTTTAGCTGTGGCAATTACAATTCCTTCTTAGCCCTTATCTGCTGAAAACCAGATATTTGAAAATAAATATTTTGAAAATTAAAATCCTATAATCTGTATTAGTAATAACTACTATTTCTTTTGTGCACAGGCAGCAGCAGTGCTTGAAAAGGTTAGCATTGCCATACATGCCAGGTGAATACTGCTGTGTGTGAGGCATCCACGTTGGTGCTAAGTTCAGTTTCTCAGTTCTTTTTCATTTCCTGGGTTTAAAAGGTAAGATGAAGATGTGTTGTGTGTCATTAGCTACTACAGCAGGTTTGCTACTGCTGAATGAGAAAACTTGCAGCTTTTCTCGTGAGTCCCTTCCAGTGAGTCATTTAGCAAAGCTTCAGGTAAGGAGATGTAAATGTTAAATAGAGATCACATGCCAGAAATCTATATTTAAATGCAAATTTTATGTCTAATGCAGAAATAACATTCCTATTTGGAAGGATTTATTTGTGGCTTTATTTTATAAGCAACAGTTTTGAATTCTTGCATTTATTCTCACATGTAAAATTTTTGTAATGGGACTTATGCTGCAAAACTCATAAACCATTGGTAATAATGCTATTTATTTTATATTACATTTTGAGTCTTGCCAAACATGAAATTAATTTATTGGGTTTTGTCCTTTGTTTCCTTGCTGTCTGTCCTGGTTTGAGGTAAAACAGAACCAATTTTGTTCAGTAACTTTGCTTCTTAGCTGGGCCTCTTCTAACTACTGAAATTAACTGCATATTGTGCAGACAGTGTTCACTCTCTCAGAATGATAAGACCAATGTTTATAGCTGATGCCCAGGCATGGTATGCAGAGAGGCTCTTGCTTACACTTATTGCCATAACAGCCAAGGCCAACCAACTTTGTTATTTGCCCCGTTGGAGGGTCGGAAGCGGAAAAGCATAGTGGGGTCCCACCTGCAGGGAGGAGCAGACAGGAGAGGTGACCCAAAACTGACCAACAGGGTATTCCATCCCATCTGCCTCATGCTCAGTATAAAAGCTGAGGGATCAAAGGGTCACGGGCTCTTCCTTCAATAGCCGACATCTGAGGAGGACTCTGTTCGTCTGCCTGTGATCCCGATCCAGAATCCCAATCTGGAATCCAGTTCCCATCTGTCACTGAGTCCAGTCTGGGACTGCCCCAGTGCCAGCTGTTGTCGTGATTGTCATCTTGGGAGCTTGATACGATTTTGTATATTTTTCATTATTTCTTTTTATTTTATTATTAATATTTCATTAAAGTAGTTTATTTCCTTCTAAACTCATAAGTCTCTTTTTCCTCCTCTGCTTCTCTTTGAAGAGAGGTAGAGGGGAGCATCTGTCAGTCCCGTCTGGGGTCCCCCAGGTCCCCTCTCTGCATACACCATGCCTGGGCATCAGCTATAAACAATTGGCCTTATCACTCTGAGAGAGTGAAAACTGTCTGCACAATATGCAGTTAATTTCAGTAGTTAGAAGAAGCCCAGCTAAGAAGCGAAGTTACAGAAAAAAATTGGTTCTGTTTTGCCTCAAACCAGGACATTGTCATACAGCAGATAACCTGTATTTCTAAGATACACAGAAAACTGATATCGTTGTTTAATTGAATTTTTCTGAAATGCTTGATTACAATTAACAAGGGTGACATGAATTGCATTCCTATATGTTAATGTCACGTTTCACAACACAATAGACTTTTAAAACCACAGATTTTATCCAGTTGTAGTAGTTCTTAAAGGCTCATCCATGACATGATTTAGTTTTCAACTTTTCCTGTGTTTGTTATCCTTGTTCAAAAAAGGCACATGGAAATTTGTGCTTTTTTACATGTTCAGTAAGCTTTGTTTTGTTTCTCATTAATCTCCACTGCTTCCAGTTGCTGAAGATTTCCCTAATGTCTAGAGTCACATCTTTCTGAATAAATGAGCCACAGACTTATTGTCTGAAAATTGCCTTGTATTGTAAAGGATGTATTTTTCCAATAATTCACCTTTTCATAATCTCATTTCCTATGATAGACCAGGTAACTGAAGAGGAAAAATTAATAATAGGGAAGTCCATAAGTCATAGTAGTTCATGCAGTCTATCACCCAGATAACCTACTTCCAGAAATTTATTTTGTGACTGTATTTTTCAATTTTCTGTACGTTGGCTTGGTTTTCTTTTTTTTTTTTTTTTTTAATAAGCTTCCCACACTTATTTGAAGACAATATCCTGATAAATGTTTGAATATGTTTCTTTAGTTTTACCTAGATCTGATAGAGAAAAACACAAGGGTGAAAAAATGTTTCTGGTCAAACTCATAGATGTAGATTACTACTAGGGACAATTATTTGTATTTCATCTTTTTTTTTTCCTTAGTAATATTTACTTTAAACTCTATGTAATTCCTATTCTGTGATACAAATGTGTTCTTGTGTCAAACTCTGGAGGGCATACCAAGACCAGAAACACTTAGACTAGATCTATGTTTGGTAATTTTGCATCTGTTACTCACAATTATTTAAGAGACTCGTGATATGTTGGCATCTGTAAGCTTCACCTAGGAACTGTTTATGACAGAGGACGGAGATAATTCAAAGCAGGCCATTTAATAACAATGTTAAACTTATTATTTCCCTCCTTCCGGATTGTAGAGCGAGGACTTACAATATTGAGGGGCTGTGGAGGCACACTTCCCCTTATCTGGTCCTGCATCACAGAAACACATGGCTGAAGGATATTCAAGAGATCAATCAACTGTTCCATAGACCTACCTCAAATTAGGCTCAATTACATTTATGCGAACCTTGACAAAAGCTTACCCAGTCTATTCCTAGTAATTTAGCTGATTTTCTTACATGTGCTATTCCATTGCTCTCTACCTGCACCATTGGAAGGTCTTCCCCAATACTGAAACTAAATCTTCATTACTTCAATTGAAGACCATTACTTCTTGTTCTATCTGCTCTGGACATGGAGAATACATTGTACTTGTCTTCTTTGCTACAGCTTCTTAGTATTTTAAGACCACAACTGTATGCTCCCCAGCCTTCATTTTTTCACATTAAACAACCCACAGCTTTTCTCCTATGTCATGTTTCTTAAACCTCCACACATTCTCTTTGATCTTTTCTGGACCTTCTTCATTAGTGTCTTAATGTTCCTGAATTGTTACACTCCAAACTGGAAACTGTACTGCAACTGAGACCATACTGCCACTGAATATAGAAGGAGGACTGTTTTGCATTTGCAGACAGTCTTCTTATTTATACATTAATCTCCAACTTTGAACATTTGCAGATGCTGCCCAGCACAGATAAACACATCTCTGTAGAAGCTATGAAATGTGTTCCCTCTCTCCACCTCTGAGTTTTGGTATGATAACCACAGATTTAGTTACTTTAATATTTGCATCAGTGTTTTAAGGCTTCAGTAATCTCTTTAACCCTATGTTTTGAATTCGGTGAGAAGGCATCTTGTTAAACTATATGAAGCAAAGCAAGAACTGCTTCTTTTTCTTCCACCAAGTAATAACGTCCAGCATCAGGAACTCCAGAGAATAATTATCTGTCACCCGTTGGTTGGCCCATGTTCACTTCACCATAACGTTTTTAACTCCCAGCATTCAAGGAGAGTTACATTAGACAAGTATTCATTTGCAAACACAAAAATATTCATAACATTTATTCATAAGCATTTGGATAAACAGATAGTTATTTGTGAGACAGACCATTGCAGATATTTTCATAATTTTTCACAGGAGTAAGTTTCTTCCATTTTATAAAACTCCTATATTTTTTGGACATGATAAGGAAGAAAGAAAGCATCAAAAATTCAAAAAGCAGAATATTTTATGTGAAATAATTTACCTAGGGAACAATACTGTCATGCCAGTTCTCATCTGAAGATGAATAGTCACATGATGTGAATAATTGCACTCACCAACCTGTGACACAAAATCACATACATGTTATTAGAATGACAGCAAATGAAGTGTTAAAACTAAATTATGTCCTAACATTTGATAATTTACAAGCAAGCAAGGATTCAAAAACATTATCTTTTTTGATCTCTTACTTGAAGTGAGTTATTCAGTTCATCCTTCTGGTTGAATTTTTACTTTGCCTAATTCATTTATAACTGATTATTACAAGGAAATCTTAATGTGAGGTGTTATTCACAGCACCATTTACACGGCACTTCAGTCTCCATAAAAATTGTTCTAGTTCTTTATCTGTTTGTTAATGCCTTACCACCCACTGAAATGAATTTGAGAAACATGACATATTCTATACGACTTCCTCAAAGTGCAGACAAAAAACGTACACTGAAAGTTGAATTCTTCACAGCAACCCAGAATTACAACTCTTCTCTGGAATTATAGCATGCTTCATTTACAAAATGTCACAATGTAAGACCTCCAGGAATAAGTAATCTGTTTCACATTTTAGGTAGCTGCTAGCTATAGCCTTAAATATATTAACATATTTTTTTTAATTGATAGCTGATCTTAAGGATGTTCAGCTTCACAGAAATAGAAAAAAAATGTATTTTCTTTTTTTTCTCTGTGGAACATGAGTCAGAATGTAATATGCCTCAACATATGATTACAGCACAAAGCTAACAGGTAATAATGAACAAGTAGGTGTACACTACATGTCAGTACTTTCAAATTCACATTTGAACCAGCTAAAACACTGATGGGTTAAATTGTATTAACTGCTTAAATTGCTTTAAAATTAATCAGATTGCACATTCATTTTCTCCATTAATGCCTTACTGCAACTAATAGAAATGTGCACAATGCTTTTTCATTATGTTGCATTTTACTTTTCTTTCCTGACCTCAACTAATGTACAGATGAGCAAACCAGTATTTCTAATATAATATAATTGCAAATATGAAACTCCAAACCACTTGTATCTGCAGCTTTAAAATCTGATTGCTGGAATTTGTTTCATCAGTTATTTGAAAGGAACATTTAAGATATAAATGAAACCAAACCCAAAGTAAATAATATGCTGAAACCTGTATTTGCTGAATGTATATAATACTTGGCATGCATCTTTTTGTTAGCTGTACATCGACAGATCAAAATTTTGGCCAATACCCTGTTTTGTTGAAAAGAATAATGTAACGTTTACTATCTTTAGTGGAGTGTGTACTTAATCTTTATTTTTCCGTACAGTGATGAAAGACTGCCATCGAAGTTCTTAATTGTAGAAATGCAGAAGTTGATCACACTGCCTTATCATCCTTCCTTTAGAAATGAGTTCTGCTGACTTAGACTTAATGTTCTGGAGACATTCGTTACTCAGACATGAAAGCCTGGATGGGTCTGTGATTCCACACATATACGTATTCCTGAATATAGAGGATGTGGGCTGAAATAGTAGCACGAATGACATGTAACGGGCTTTTTTTTCTTTAACTTCTCTAGAACGCAGAAATCATGTTTTGATAATACTCTCTTTGAAGCAGAGGTAATATTTAGACAAGAGGGTTGTTACTATTTTCACTTTCCTCTCTCCAGTGACTTCGAGAATTACTAGCTAGCATAACAGAGGATACAGTTCAGCTAAAGCAATAAAAAATCTTTTTTAAAACTCTTAAAAGTTCCTTAGAAACATTAATAAAATGAGTCTTGTAGCATTGTAGTAATCCTAGAATTATTATCCCACTTTACAAGCCCGGAAATATTGAGAGGATAAGTTGCACACAAACTTTGCTGTGCACGCAACCTCTGATTTGGCAGAATCTTGAATGAAAGTCCATATATCCTGACTCACATTGTTATTCTTTGTCCATAGTATCATTAGTAATACAACTGCAACAACTATTTTAAGCCACCAATATATTCAAGAAATGTAGTGCATTTTTCTCCAAAGGTTTTTCTCCTCGATACATTTACACAAATGTGTTCATTATCTGGGATTATGTCATGAATGATATATGTAAAACTTTGCATGCTAGATCTCAGTTATCTTTTCAGGCTAGGTCAATGGTAGTTCATTCTTCTGGTATGTATGCTCCTATGTTGATGTGACTGTTTCAGTTTGTAAGCTTTGGGTTACTAAAAGCTGCAAGCTATATGATCACAATCAGAAAAACTTTAGCCAACTAATTATAAACTACATAATTTTGGAGCGTATTTGTAACGAAGTTACTAGAAAATAGAAAGTAAGCTATAGGTTTAACTTTGTAAAGACTTGCTTAAATGAACCTCCCTTTGAAGAAAATTTGTATACTGCCTCAGGCATGTCTATAAGTCCCACTCATGAACAGCAATATTTTTTTAAAGACGTAATAAAGCTAACATTGTCTTCAGCAGAAGAGCGATTGTAGTGTGAACTCTAGATTCCATGCAAGAGAGCAGCTCTGGATTAATCTCTCTCTTTTGTCTCTTGCCACTAAAATATTTAAGTGTTTATATGAAATAAAGTAGCTGCAGAAGACACAATTGTAGTTTTCCTAGCTTTGACTGGAAGCACAGAATCACCTCCTGCCAACAGTGAACAGACGGAAGATAGATTTCAACATGCCTCTAGAAAGAGGAAGCAACTGCTGTGCAGAAGACAGAATGACAATGACAAGTCCTCCTGCTTGAATTTGTGCAAGGCTTTGTTTAGGACGTGTTTTCAGAATACAACCAGAAGCCTGAGTCCCAGAGAGGCAAGAAAATCACTGCACTGTGAACCTCGCCAGGGCTTAAGTGCCTAGTTGCCAGCTTTCATACGGATTCCTATAGCAGTGCTTCTGCTATATCAGCATTTGAGAAACTTTACTGATGGAAACATGGGCACCTCACTCATTTGCATGCATGTAAGGGAGGTGTTTTTTTGGTGGGGGGAAGTGGGAATAGAGATAAATCTAGCTCAAAGAGGTGGTTATGTCTTATATTACAGAAATTTTATGAAATTACATTAGCCCAACAGCTCTTACGGAAGTTTATTACACTCAGTTCTGATTTCCTGAACTGTCTAGTGGGTATTTGAATTGAGTGAAAGTAGGAGATGTTGTTTATGGGAAACTCTTAAAAGTTTTATAGAACAGCTGCAACACCATGAAATCTTGAGTATAATGCAAATGGAGGAAAGTTCATTCCATTGTTGTAACCACTTTTGAATTTTTTTTCCAGTAGGCACACACTCAGCTTTTTATTAAGCTTCTGCCCAATCTTAAACTGAGAGCTAATCACTGTGAAGGAAGAAGTTGGTTAAGAATGTGTACATTAAAAAGGTTTCCATTTTTCAAAACTCTTCAAGCAGCAGAAATATTTTCATTTTTTTAAACACAAATGAGATATCAGAACTATCTGGTAGATACTTCAGGCCTGAACAGCATTTCAAATATGCCTTTTATTGGTCAAAGATCAATCACAAAAGTGACGGCTGAAGAAATTTTTGTATTTTGAGAAGATCATGAACAATAGTCAGGAACATGTAAACTGCAGTGTTGTAATGGTGTAATGGTTCATCTAAAGTTTAGTATCATTCCTGCATTGGCGGACAAAATGTCAAAAATGTGAAAATCATATGAAATAAAACTATTAGATGTACAACACTTTTCCTTAGTGGAATAGTTTTCTGACCTCAAAGAGCAATCACTTTCTGCCCTGAAGCAAGAAAAACAAAAACCTCTGGCAAAAAGGATTTTAAACAGCTTGTCTGGAATACAGGAGGTCTCAATTTCCTATTTTACCTTATAAATACATTAAAGTATACAACTTCTCTTTATACATTTATATGCTATTTCTTTATTCATAAGCTACAACAGTGGTCCATTCCCCATATGTTGCTTTGCTGCTAGTTACTATGAAATCCCTGCAGGAATATTTAACAGAAACAGGGATAAAGTTTCCGATGTGGCATTGTTTTGTTATAGTTGCTGTAAATACATAATTTTCCATCAACGGGTGAAGTGGTAGGAACGGGAGAGACTCAGACACTTTGCTCTATGTTTCATCATTGGTGTTTCTCACACCCTGAAGTTGCAGGTCATTGTAATGGTGATGACAGAACTGCCTAGTTTGTGACTGCCTAGTATCACAGCCAGTAGGATTTGAATCTCCAAAAAGAAAAAATAGCTGCAGGAGTCTAGCAGTTCTGTAATCAGCATATGCATACATTGAGCTTTTCCAGTGAAATTTTAGACATGTTCTTGGCACTAGAAGACACACTTCTGATGCAGCTAAATTCCCTGCCAAAGTTCAGCTGTGTTCTTCAAAATCAAAACAAATTCCTTTCAGCTGATAAGATTGTAGTTTTTAACATGGCTAAATGATGCCTATTCTCATATCTTGTTCTTGAATTTGCTAAAACGTTTTGCATAAAATCTCAAAAAAGACCCACTCACTTTGAGAGAGACATTTACCAAACAGAATTGTAATCTTCCTAAGCAACTGGACGCTGGTGATTTTCTCTCAGCCTAAATCTGTGGTGCTAGAGCTACTGCCTTGAGAAGACTTGGAGTTTGCTTTTCTAAAATGTCACTGTGAACTGTATGACCTCTCTTCTACTCCCTATCAGAATGAGTTTATATCTTCAGCTTCAGTCTGCCTGCATTCATATTTGGAAAGTCATTTTGGTGCTAGGAAGTGTATTACTTTGAATGCATTATGTTACATCTTCATATTTTATTTTATTTATTTCCCTTGTTGAGAAGAGCAGAGATCATAAATTTTGTTCCCTGTGCTCTGGCAGGTATTCTCAAAATTGGAACCGCTGAGGATTTAAAAAAGAGAAAATAAATATGGTCAGATAATCATAATCCTATCTGTTTATTAATATGACCTTGCTCCCTACCACTTTTTTTCCATCACCAAGAAAAATAAATCTTTACTTAAAACAGATAGAAATTAAAAAAAAATATTTTGCTGTGGACAAACTCACAAGAGAAAATACCTTATTACATCTTTAAAATCACACAACATAAAGGCTGGATATTCTACTGAATGCACAGCCAGCATTGCATCTTGTACGTTAAACACATGGTAAACATCACGAAAGAAAAACAGTCTGTCTGAAATTATAACACTTTTAGATAAACTATAAGAATAATGTTAGTAATAGAATTGGAATGATTAATCTGTCCATATGTTGATTCTGGTTCTAGTGGTTTTTTAATTTTTTTATGTATCTATTTCCACTGGATAGGAATTTTTAACCACTGCATAATAACTGTAGAGTGTTGCAATTTAAGTATTTTTAGAAATATGTAGGATTCTGTTGGTTTTAAAAATGGAACCCTTGAATGGAAAATAATATTTTTAGATTATTGCAGGAATGTGTATGTATACGTATATATATATACACACACTATATATTTTTTCTAATTGTAGAGCCATATAAGTCTTTATCAACATACTTATATTTATGAAGTCATCCTGGTAGTGTTGCAGGACCAGGGAGAAGTCATCCTCACAATACTCCTACAGTTGAACAATTTCCTGCTTGTTATTGCTGGCAAACTCAAACACAGAAGTTTCAGAGGTTACACCTACCTTTTCAAGCATAAAATAAATACAGTCAGGGGAGGTTTGGCTGAACACCTAGGGTTCTTGCATAACTAGGTAAATTGTTAATATTTTTAGGAGCATTATGTGGATTAATACCAACACTTACTCAGTGTTGCATCTTCAGAGAAACCCATGAAAAGGCAAAGTAGTCTCACTGAATAGCTCTTCTTTTATGATCAGAGCCTAATCAGTGACTTGGTTAGTTATTAACTGTGGCATCACAGTAAATGTATTTTAAATATAAATATATTTATTCATTACACTGTCTGATCTTGTTTTGCTGTTGATACTACTTGATATATTACTGCAACAAACCAGTTTTATAGCAGTCTTTTGTTGTTGTTGATGATGTTTGTGTCACATGGATTGTCTCTGTGAAAGCTTGACAACTCTGTGTGAAGAACCAAATTATATTTTCTCTAGGTACCACTCAGAACATGTATTTCTATGTTCTGGAAAGAGGTTTGCTTTCATAAGTTTCTGTTAAAGAAAGAGAGACAGACACTCCTTTATATATTGAATTTTTCTCCAGCAATCATGCATTTCTCAGCTCTAAACTGCAATTAAAACCTTCTTACCTGCATAACTGACTGATCGTAGTGTTTCCTAGATGATTATTATTCACATTACGTGCTGTGTCTCTCAATTAACCTACTGATAGACGGACAGTCTGGCTAATGCAATAGTGCAATAGGACATCTGAATTACTGGGTAGCAGCTGGAAATCTAGATTCCCAGGGCTGTGCTCATTATGATAAATAATGAGTGCTGCCTCTGTAATCTTTTTCATTTTTTGGTGTGTTTTAATAAAATATTTGAATATTCAGCAAGGTGCCTACCCTCTGCTATACACAATATTGATCCCAGAACCATTTATTCAGGCATTTCAGACCTGACTGAATTTTGCAATATTCCTTAATTACTGCTGGAGCTATGTGAGGAGAATGCATCTCCCAGTTTTGCGGTACACCCTATGGATCGAGTAGAAAGAGTGACAGGCGTAATGCTAAAGGGTTCCTATTTCTCTGTGGCAAACAATTTCAGGTAGAGAAGTGGCTTTATTCCATTAGAGAGACTTTGTAAACCTTAGCTTTAGTATATCTTTAGCAATTTGGGTTGGATACAAATTGAAATGCATCTGGCTACAGCAATGAAGGTTTGTGGGCTGTATTTACTTTTGATTTTTGATCCATTCACACCAATCGATGAGGATGTTATTCACTGTTAGGATTTTACCAAGAGTCCAGATTGCCTGGGTACTTAACGGGAAATTTTCTCTTTGTTTCTAGTTAGCCTGCTTTCTAAATGTCCTCTGCTCCATGTGGACTCTTCACTTGGTGCTATGCTTTAGAACTAGTAGTCCAGAAGAGACTACTAATGTAACTGGGTATTGGGTCTGGCTGGGATGGAGTTAACTTTCTTCATAGCAGCCCATATGGTGCTGTGATTTGGATTTGTGACAAAAACAGTGTTGATAACATACTGATATTTTGGCTATTGCTGAGCAGTGCTTGCACATCACCAAGGCTTTCTCTTTTTTCTATACTGCCCTCATGCCCCCTCCTGCCCCAGTGACCCCCAGGTCGGGGGTGGGCAAGGAGCTGGGAAGGGACATGACTGGGACAGCTGACCCAAAGGGGTATTCTGTGCCATATAACATCAAGCTCACAGTTAAAACCTGGGACAGAGGAAGAAGATGTGGAGGTTTTGGCTTCCAAGGTGGCTGTTGCTGAGAGACTGGCTGGGCATTGGTCTTGTGGGAGGTGGTGAGTGATTTGCATTGCATTGCTTGTTGTTCTCCTATTTCCTACCTCTATTAAACCATCTTTATCTCAATCCATAAGTTTTCTCACTTGTGCTCTTCTTGTTGTCTCTCCTTTCTTACTGGGGGAGGGGGGACGGGGGGGGGGACGTGGGGAGGGGGGGGGAGGCAATGAGGAGTGAACAAGTAGCCATCATTGGCTGCCGGCCAGGGTCGACTCACCACAGACTGCAAATAAATATTACCTAAACACTCGTTAATATGTGGATGCACATATGCATGTGTGCAATCTGTAAAACTTGTATTTGGAGCATTACCATTGGAGGATCTTTAGAGGGATGAATCATGACACATGACAGTAACAGAGGTAGTAATTCTGATTAGTAGTAACAGAGAACAAACTAGGTAATGCATTAAAATCCCTGGATATGTCTGTACATCTCTCCCTGTCACTTTATAGTGACAAAAATTGGCGCTGTTGCTAAAATCTAAGATTGATCTCTCATGTATACCACGTTTTGCATATTGAACTTATTTATGCACTGCAAGGCCTTATTTGCTGGAAATAAGCACAAATTAAAGAGCTGAAGAAACCAGACATTATTATTTCCAGGTGTGTATGTATTAGTTACTGTAGGCAAATGATTTTTGACCTTTAGAAAATGTGATTAAATGAAATTGAAAGTACTATGTTCATCTTCATTGCACAAACTCAGTAGTTTTCATGTGCTGTTTTCTGAATAAAGTTTCTTAATAAGTCAGACCAGGTCTTCTCTATCATTACATAGTTTTAATTTAAATAATATTCTTCACATTAAGTTTCTATCTCTAAATTAAATGAAAGATTAAAATAATATGTTAAAAATTCTAAATTCTTGAAACAAAGCTATTTATATAGACAGATGTTAAGACCAACTAGATCCACAAAAATGTTCTGTCTAAATCATTAAACATTCACAATATACTCTGACTTAAGGAAGACAAATTATTTTATCATCAAATTGTTATAAAATCAAATATAATATTGACTAGCTTTGGCTTCTCAAACAGAAATGGCTTCTAGTAACACAGTCAAAGGCCTGAGGAATTCATCTGACATAAGTTGTAGCTGTAATTCTCTTAAAAAGTCATACTTGTATTTGTCAAAATGTGGTGATAAAGACAAGGATTTGTGGGATCTTTGTTTTCAGGATCTTCTCTGAGCATCAGTATTTCAAAGCATATTTTCAAAATTCAGTGAAACTTTCAGAAGAGTTTTGGGCAGACAATGATATGTCTGAAAAGCTGTCTCTGACCTCATGGAAGCTGTCTATTGTTCTTTTGCATGGCAATGGAAGATTTCATTGAAGAGCCTCAGATCCTTTGTGGATCATAGGCGCAACATAAGAGTCCACTGCTATGATAGTAAGCAGGAAGTCAAGTCATCTATGACACAACTGTACTTGCAGTCCTTTAAAATACACACCAGGAGAAGTCACCAGAGTACTGCTGTATGTTGGATGCTTCACAGTGTTGTAATGACATTGAATACTTTGCCTAAAGGAAGAAGATGGGAAGGAGAACATAATTTCTGCTAATCCAGAGGGAAAAAGAGTAAAAAGATAATGAAACGGTATGGAAAAAAAAAAAAAATAGGAGTGGCTGACCTGGAAACCAAAACACATAGTCAGAAATAATAGATTTTCTAACACTGTCAGAGACAGTGCTATGCATTGGAGGCTGATTAGACAAAACAGACAAGTCAATTCTGAGCAAAAAGAACTTGACAAAAAACTTTTGTGTGTTTTTGGCAAGCCAAAATGTTACACAAATCTTTATCTCAGCAAAGTTTCAAAAGACTTCACTATTTTTTGTAAATAATAGTACATAGGACTGAGTGTGGAAGAGTGTTTCAGTCAGCAGTGGTGAGTGGGTTGTGCAGCATTCAGGGATAGCTTACTCCATTTATTTTAAGTTTTCACTTGATACTGAACTACCAAGGTGTTCAGTAACTCATATTGTCTTTGGGGAATTTCGCGTGAGGTAGCCAGAAGAACCACACCACTCAGTGACATGAAATACAGCATTTATTTAATAAGCAGGATTGGTCTAGTGCGAGGGTAGCAATTTTTATTCTAACATCTCTATTCTACCATATATGTAGAGGAGACACACCAGCCAAGGCACCCAGGCCAGCTGTGCCCAGCACCATGGACTGAAGGGAACAGGACGTGCTCTAGCAAGTCAAAGTGTTTGAGTCTTTACTGACTGCCTCTTTGACTTTCTCCTTATTTAAAACCAGTGTTACCTGGATCGCTGCCATCTTCTGTCCTCCCACCCTAAATGGATGCAAAACTCTTCATCTGAGCTTTGAGTTTCTCTCCAGCACATATCTAAATCATTAAGAACAGAACAGATGTAGTCTATATGCCTCCCCCATAACAATTGCTTGTGCTTCCCAGCACATACCAGAATCATTTAATGAGCAAGAACAGAGCAGATGTAATGAAAGCCTCATTTTTTCTGAGTGATACATTTGTACAGGCTATATATACCCTGTGACATACGTGGAAAAGCTTGATTATATTTGCACCTTTCTTATCCTTCCCTATCCCTGGTATTTTCTGTCTCATTAAGTGAATCTGCGTTTCTGGCAGGTACACTTCTACATGCACAGCTAAAGTAGATAAAATACTTTTCCAAAATTACTTTACCAGGTCAGAAATGCCTGGTTGTTATTGATGGGAGGTGTGATAAGAGAATAAAACAGCTGGGAAACAGTATTGTAAAGGTTCTGAGACTTTAAATCTGAATAGGATTTCCATTCCTATTCCCATTCTCCTGGAATGTTGTTTCCAAAAGTCAGGCTGTCTTCACCATCAGAGTCATGAGGTTCAGATTCCCAGTAAAAGTCAAAGCTCAGTACCAAGGGTCTGCCTCAGGTCATTTAGGCTTATTGTTGCCACCATGTTTAAGTACCCCAGTGGCTACAACTGGCAGAGCGCAGCAGAGTCATACAGCTAGCTCTTGATTGGTGCTTAACTTTGGGTAATGGGTGTCTGTTTATATGAAATAGACCCAGGGAGAATCTTCAGCCCAGGTTGTGGACGAGGCCCAAATTGGCAATGCAGAAGCCACAGCAAGGTGCCTGGATTCCACCAATGCTCTGCTTTGCTCCAACGTGAGTACCAGAGGAGGAAAACAGAATTCATTGTAAAACAGAGCTGAAACAACTGGGACTAATTACATAGAATCATAGAATCATAGAATCAGTGAGGTTGGAAGGGACCTTTAAGATCATCAAGTCCAACCATTAACCTACCCTGATAAAAACACCACCACTCCTAAACCACGTCCCTAAGCACCTCATCTACCCTTTTCTTAAACACCTCCAGGGATGGTGAATCCACCACCTCTCTGGGCAGCTTATTCCAATGTTTAATAACCCTTTCAGTGAAAAAATGCTTCCTAACATCTAATCTAAACCTGCCCTGACATAACTTGAACCCATTTCCTCTTGTCCTATCACTTGTCGCCAGGGAGAAGAGGTCAGCTCCCATCTCTCTAAAACCTCCTTTCAGGTAGTTGTAGAGGGTGATAAGGTCTCCCCTCAGCCTCCTCTTCTCCAGGCTAAACAACCCCAGATCCCTCAGTCGTTCCTCATAAGGTTTGTCCTCCAGACCCTTCACCAGCTTTGTAGCCCTTCTCTGGACACGCTCCAACACCTCAATGTCCTTCTTGTAGTGAGGGGCCCAAAACTGAACACAGTACTCGAGGTGAGGCCTCACCAGTGCCGAGTACAGGGGGATGATTACTTCCCTAGTCCGGCTCACCACACTATTCCTGATGCAGGCCAGGATGGTGTTGGCCTTCTTGGCTGCCTGGGCACACTGCTGGCTCATGCTCAGCCGGTTGTCCACCAACACCCCCAGGTCCTTTTCTGCCAGGCAGCTTTCGAGCCACTCCGCCCCCAGTCTGTAGCGCTGCATGGGGTTGTTGTGACCCAAGTGCAGGATCTGGCACTTGGCCTTGTTGAACCTCATACCATTGGCCTCAGCCCATCTGTCCAGCCTGTCCAGATCCCTCTGCAGAGCCAATCTACCCTCAAGCAGATCAACACGCCCCCCCAGTTTAGTGTCGTCTGCGAACTTACTGAGGGTGCACTCGATCCCCTCATCCAGATCGTTGACAAAGATATTAAAGAGAACGGGCCCCAGCACCGATCCCTGGGGGACACCACTCGTCACTGGACACCAACTGGATTTAACTCCATTTACCACCACTCTCTGGACACGGCCATCCAGCCAGTTTTTTACCCAACGAAGAGTATACCTGTCCAGGCCATGAGCAGCCAGTTTCTCCAGGAGAATGCTATGGGAAACGGTGTCAAAAGCCTTGCAAAAATCCAGGTAGATAACATCCACAGCTTTTCCCTTGTCCAGCAAGTGGGTCACCTTGTCATAGAAGGAGATCAGGTTTGACAGGCATGACCTGCCTTTCACAAAGCCATGCTGACTGGGCCTGATCACCCTGTTCTCTTGCATGTGCCGTGTGATGGCACTGAGGATGATCTGCTCCATGACCTTCCCAGGCACCGATGTCAGACTGACTGGCCTGTAGTTCCCTGGATCCTCCTTCCGGCCCTTCTTATGGATGGGCATCACATTTGCCAACCTCCAGTCAGCTGGGACCTCCCCAGTTATCCAGGACTGTTCATAAAAGATGCACAGTGGGCCGGTGAGCACTTCCGCCATATGTGTATTGAAACATATGTGTTTCAATAGCATGGGACAGGATCCTGGAGGTTTCTTACAAGGATCCTACATTCTGGGTAAAAAAACACAGGTCAAAGAAGCCCCAACACCAACCCACCCTCTGTAAGCCTTCATTAGCCATGTCTAGACTATTTGTTATGTCATACTTGCTAGTATTTCATATTATATTATTTGTATGGTCAACATACTAGTATTTCATAAACCATTTGGCGTGCAGTGTACAATACATTGCATGCAGTGTACTACATATCTGGCAATAACATAGTCTTCAGTGTTAAAGGAATGGCTAGCTTGAAGATGGTCCTGATTGTCACCATGGCAAAGGAGTTGCATGGGAGAGAAGATGAATAGAACACTAAAATACTAAAGATCATTCAGCAATTTCAAGTTTCTGTGTAAAGGTCAGGCAATAAGAGCAAGCTCTGATTAAAATTTCACCTAGGTTGTTATACTTTATCTTGACTTGGCAGAAAAGCAGGTTTAACAGACTCTTTCATGCTGGGCAAGTTGCTTTATCTGTTCTGATGATGTTTGAAGCCCCCTCGGTGGAAAAACGTCATCTTGATTGTTGTGTCAGTACTAAGGAAAAATGTGTACAGGATAAGTCAAGAGTTTGAATAAGTCTTTTTTTTTTTTTTCCTTCTGACTCTCCAAGTATTCCCTGAGACATTCATACCTTTTAGTTCTGTCTCTTGCAAGAAAAATAACTTTACTCTGTATTTAAGTAAAGAGGTATTCAGTATTCTTTCCCAGTGGTGGCAGTAGTGCAGCTAAATTGCAGGCAGATTTTTGTACTGGAGATACTGTTGCATTGAGCAAAGACATTCCAGCAATACAGTGGAAAAGAATATAAAGCAGACAAATAACAATCAGCTGTTAGTAACTGTAAGGCACTGATGATTTTACAGTAAATGACAAAATTCTTAGTGGTTATAGTATGTTGGAATTTCAGATATAGTGGACAAGATTTTTCTACATTGAAAGCTAACACATTTCAACAATTAATTTATTGCTTAAAATAGGAAGGAAAGGAAAAATAAATAAGCATATAAAATTACAGTCCAAAACCACAGTCTGACTGAGGGAGGAATTAAATAATTTTACCATTTCACCAAATACTGTTTTCTGTGGCAACAAAAAAGTTGAAGAAGTAAAAATTTGTACTAAAATATTTTCAAAACATATGTTAAATTGTTTGCTTGACTCATTCCAAATATTTTTTCCTGAATGTTTTTATATATTGATATATTATTCTGTTTTCTTTAAGCTATACAAATATATAAACTTACAAGGAAACATAAGCTTTTATTCCCTTCTCCATTTGTCATTGAGGATTCTTACATTTAAATAAAAATATCTCAATAATATCTTGTGTAAGGAAAAAGAAATCAATAGCCAGTTATGGTCTTTCTCTTTATGAGCCATAAGAACCTTGTACCCATAGTCTGACCATGTTTCAGGACTGAAACTAGTTTTCTTTCAGTTAAATTACAAAGGGGTTACTCTATCTGTTATTCTATTTAGATTACTTAAAATATCTCCTCAGAGCATTCTTTATATCTGCTTATGGTTTTTCTCAAAGCTATGTCAGGCAACATTTTAGAGAAGTGCAGAACTAACCAAGCTTGTGAATGAAGGCAAGTTTACATCCCTGAATGGTGCAGAAGACCAGTAAGCGATTATCATCCTGAGCTGCTACATCCCTTGGCAGAACACAGTGCTATAAGCAGTGATAAAACCTAAGTCTTGAAAGGTGTGTGACTGCGTTGGTGCAGTGTAGATGATTTTTCTGGGCAGATTAATTTGAGGGAGAACGGAACTGATTTGCTCCATACCTCTTGCTTTAGCATTAGCTCCATCATTGCTAGCTCATCGTTTCAGCTGGGTGCCCCATTATGCAATGCAGGTGTGATCATAGAATGGTTTAGGTTGGAAAGGACCTTGAAGATCATCGAGTTCCAACCCCGTTGCCATAGGCAGGGACACTTCCCACTAGACCAGGTTGCCCAAGGCCATGTCCAGCCTGGCCTTAAACACCTCCAGGGATGGGGCCTCAACAACCTCTCTGACCAACCTGTTCCAGTGCCTCACCACCCTCAAAGTGAAAAATTTCTTTCTAATATTTAACCTAAACCTGCCCTCTTCCAGTGTGGCCATTCCCCCTCGTCCTATCGCTACATGCCCTAGTAAAAAGTCCTTCCCCAGCTCTCCTGTAGGCCCCGTTTAGGTACTGGAAGGCCACAATAAGGTCTCCCCGGAGCCTTCTCTTCCCCAGGCTGAACAGCCCCAACTCTTTCAGCCTCTCCTCATAGGAGAGGTGCTCAGCCCTTGGATCTTCCTCATGGCTCTCCTCTGGACATGCTCCAGCAGGTCCGTGTCCTTCTTATGTTGGGGACTCCAGAGCTGGATGCAGCACTCCAGGTGGGGTCTCACGAGAGTGGAGTAGAGGGGCAGAATCACCTCCTTTGACCTGCTGGCCACACTTCTTTTGATGTAGCCCAGAATAAGGTTGGTCTTCTGGGCTGCGATCGTACATTGCTGGTTCATGTCGAACTTCTCATCAATTAGCACATCCAGGTGCTTCTCCCCAGGGCTGCTCTCCAGCCATTCCCTGCGAAGCCTGTATTTGTGCTTGGGATTGCCCTGACCCAGATGTAGGACCTTGCACTTGGCCTTGTTGAACTGCATAAGGTTGGTTTTGCCCCACCTCTCCAGCCTGTCCACGTCCCTCTGGCTGGCATCCCTCCCCTCCAGCGTGTCTACCTCACCAAACAGCTTGGTATCATTGGCAAACTTGCTGAGGTTGCACTCGACCCCACTGTCCATGTCTCCAACAAAGATGTTGAACAGTACAGATCCCAGTACTGACCCCTGAGGAACGCCACTTGTCACTGCTCTCCACTTGGACATCGAGCCATTGACCGCAACTCTTTGAGTTGACCATCCAGTCAGTTCTTTATCCACTGAGTGGTCGATTTGTTGAATCCATGTGTCTTCAATTTAGAGACCAGGATATCATGTGGGACAGTGTCAAACGCTTTACACAAGTCCAAGTAGATGACATCAGTTGGTCTTCCCTTGTCCACTGCCACTGTAACCCCTTCGTAGAAGGCCACCAAATTTGTCATGCATGACTTGCCCTTGGTGAAGCCATGCTGGCTGTCACCAATCACCTCCTTGTTTTCCAATCACCTCCTTGTTTTCTATGTGCCTCAGCGGAGTTTCCAGGAGGATCTGCTCCATGATCTTGCCAGGCACAGAGGTGAGACTGACTGGTCTATAGTTCCCCGGGTCTTCCTTATTTCCCTTTTTAAAAATAGGGGTTATGTTTCCCCTTTTCCAGTCAACAGGAGCCTCATCAGACTGCCACAACTTCTCAAATATGATGGCTAGTGGCTTAGCGACTTCATGTGCCAGTTCCCTCAGGACCCGTGGATGTATCTCATCAGGTCCCATGGACTTGTGCACCTACAGATTCCTCAGGTGGTCTTGCACTTGACCTTCACCTGCAGTGAGCAGTTCTCCATTTTCCCAGTCCTCGCTTTTGCATTCTACATCATGGGAAGTGTGGCTGCAGTGCTTGCCAGTGAAGACTCAGGCAAAAAAGTCATTGAGTACCTCAGCTCTGTCTCTGTCCTGGGTAGCCAGTTCTTGTGTTTCCTTCCAGAGAGAGCCCACATCTTCCCTAGTCTTTCTTTTCTCGCAGACATACTTAAAGAAGGATTTTTTGTTTGTCTTAATGTCCCTGGCCAGATTTAGTTCTATCTGGGCTTTAGCTTGTCTAACCCGATCCCTGGCTGCTCAAACAGTTCCTCTGTATTCCTCCCAGGCTACCCACCCCTGTTTACACTCCCTTTAGGCCTCCTTTTTCCTTTAGGTCATCTCCAGGAGCTCCTTGTTCATCCATGCAGGTCTCCTGGCTTATCTGCCTGCCTTCCTCTTTGCAGGGATGCATCGCTCCTGAGCTTGGAGGAGGTGGACCTTGAATATTAACCAACTTTCTTGGGACACTCTTCCCTCCAGCACTTCATGCCATGACACCATACCAAGCAGGTCCTTCAAGAGCCCAAAGTCAGCTCTCCCAAAGTCCAGGGTGGTCAGACTGCTGCGCACCTTCCTCGCTGCCTCAAGGATTTCGCACTCGACCATTTCATGGTCACTACAGCCCAGGCTACCCTTGAGTTTGACACTGTCTACCAGCCCCTCTTTGTTGGTAAGAACAAGGTCCAGCATAGCTCCTTTCCTCGTTGGCTCCTCAACCACTTGGAGGAAGTTGTCATCAATGCAACCCAAGAACCTCCTGGATTGCCTATGCCTGGCTGTGTTACCCTTCCAACAGATGTCGGGGTGGTTGAAGTCGCCCATGAGAACCTGGGTCTGTGAATGTGATGCCGCCCCTATCTGTCTATAGAGGGCTTCATCCACTCCGTCTTCTTGGTCGGGTGGCCTGTAGCAGACCCCCAGTGTAATGTCCTCTGCTCCTGATTTCCCTTTAATCCTGACCCATAGACTCTCAGTTGGCTCTTTATCCATCCCTAGGCTGAGCTCCATGCATTCCAGCTGCTCATTGACATAGAAGGCAACACTGCTTCCACGTTTCCCTTGCCTGTCTCTTTCCTAAGAGCCTGTAGCCTTCCATGCCAACACTCCAGTCATAGGAGTCATCCCACCAAGTTTCTACGATGCCAATGAGATAGTAGCCTTGGAGGCGTGCACGCATCTCTTGCTCCTCCTGTTTGTTCCCCATGCTCTGTGCATTTGCATAGAGGCACTTCAGCCATGTCTTCATTGAGGCTGACTTGGCTGGAGCAGCTGTAATTACTTTGCGCTGCTCTCCAGGTGGCATTCCTTTGCCGTGTGTTAATGGTGCCTCCTCATTGTCTCCTGTTGGTCCAGGAGCTCCTGGCTTGTCTATTTAAGACTTTGAGCATGCTGCAGTGCAGCCAGCACATTTTGGAGCAAATGGCTGCAGGCCCTCACCAGCAGCCCGTTCCTCTATCATTGGTACAACATCCCTTGGCTGGTCACAGGCAAACCCAATAATACTTCCTTCCCCGTTGAATCTAGCTTAAAGCCCTGTTAAAGACCCCTGCTAATTTTTGGGCGATAGGAGTCTTTTAGTCTGTTGCAACCTTCCCCCATTATTCTTCTTCTTTATTTTGAAAAATTGTGTATGTAGTTCTTACTATGCTACGTAAAAACAACGAAAAGAAAGTTTTTGATTGATGTTAAAAATGTAGAGAAGAAAACTGAAATGAAAAATAGGTAACCTGGGATCTAAATTTGCCCAGTTAGAAAGAGTACTGCTAATGACCTGCTGGGCGCTGCCTTTCACAAATGTCCATGTATTCCCCTCTCTTCATTTACAGATAACTGGAAAGACACATTTCACTGTAATAACTAATTTGTCAGTGTTTGGAGATGTTTAGCCTTAATTTAACGCTTTTTATAGATTCATAGAATAGTTTGCATTGGAAGGGACATTTAAAGGTCATCTAGATCAACCCCCCTGCAATAAGCAGGGACATCTTCAACCAGATCAGGCTGCTCAGAGCCTTGTTGAACCTGACCTTGAATATTTCCAGGGATGGGGAATCTACCAACTCTCTGGGCAACCTGTTCCAGTGTTTCACCACCCTCATCGTCAAAAATATCTTCCTTGTGAAAAACAAGAAATCAGAAGGCTTTTCAGGTGAGGTCTTCTTGTAGGCATGTATTTATGACCTGTTCCCCAAAACAGTTTGAAGATGAAATTTAATGGAAATGTACCAAAGAGCTTTTTTTTTGTCAGAGGAGAGGTCACATATTAATCCTGTTGCTTATGCAGAGCTACAGTGAAATCGATGAATTTTCATACAGTGAACCATTTATGTGGACAAAGTTATAAGAGATTATTTTTTGGTTTATCTGTGAGTGGCTTTGCCTTTCACGTTCAATATAATTTTATGTTAACATAAAAGGTCATATGTCTTGTTTATACTTTAGATAACTGTCTTTGATTTTCATTTTAGTTACTATTTATTATTATTTTATAACATACAATTATAATAATTACTTTATATAGCATGCTATCAATGTTAACTGGGATGTTCTCTAGAGAACCAAACAGAGATGCTTTCTAATAGACTCACTAATAGAATATTTCTCTGTTTTGTATAATATTTATTATAAGGCACATCAATGAGATCTGACGTCAAGATGATGCTCAACTAGTGAACTAAATTCAAAGTCAATCGTTGTAAATTTCACAAAAGACAATTCTGACAGATAATTGTATGACAGAAAAGGAAAATCCTTATATGGTAGTTTCCCACAAACTAAGACTGTAATTCAGAACAATAATTTGCTGTTTGTAAAACAACAAACACCTGTAGAAATATAGGTCTAAGAGGCAATAGAAAGCAAAAAATCTTGGTTCATATTTTTACCCAACCTGAAAGAGATTAAACTCAAATTATCCTTATCCAGTGCCCCAAAGAATCAGGCCATAGATTAGATTTTCTCTTTCAGCTTCTGTGAAATGCACAGAAATGCAAGTTCTGAAGGTTCAGAAAGAGAAAAATCAGGAAAATATTGATTCTGTCCTAGGCCACTGACAGAAGGGATCTTGATTCCAGTTTCCTTAGCTTATTTTTCAGTTTTAGCCAGTGTGTAAGATAATGTACATTTTCCAGAGAGCGAGCTCTGAACGTCCAGTTCTGCATTCTCTTCGTTGAGCACTGTCAACATGATGGCTAAACAAAGCCTTCTCCTGTCTCCCTTTTCAGAATCCCAAATCTTTGCCTTTTTGACCACACAGCTGGCTAATGATGATGGGAATATGTTCTACCTACAGCCAAGTATGGGCAGATATGAGCCCAAACTTGAGCAATTCCCCATATTGCGAGAGCTGTGGGTCCTAGGACAGAACTCACCACAGAGATATCCCACTTCCTGGCAAAGCCTTCTGATTTTTCAGTCGCAGTGCAGGAGATAGCTATTACCATTATTTTCACTTGTCCCTCCTCTTAGCCACCTAGAATAGATGTAGAAGGCCACTGAGCGCAGTGAACTGTATCGCCCAGTCAGCTAGCCCTGGGCGTATCCCAGTGGCTCCTTGCAGTCTTAGTGGGAAGGATTAATTCCAGTACCCCGGTCTGCCTTGTACAATCAGCAGGGCAAAGTTGTGTGGGCTGAGTGGTTTGGATTACTTTTTGTGAATCTTCCAGTACTTTCATCTCAGTTCATAAGACATTCAGGATAAGTTTGCAGTTCTCTTTAATTCTCCTTCTCTGGACTAAGAGTCTAAAATTTCAGTGGTAAGTGCCCAAATCCGTATGCAGATTAGATGAACCATTAGACACTATTCCAAGCAATTGGTACGAAATAATCTCTAGCATTTTGCAGAAGTGAGAGTGAACTCACTATGCATTTAAGGTAGTCTTAAACTGCTGAAGAGCTCATTGCGAATATCTAAGACATTTTTTTTCCAACAGTTTCATTTCTCTTCCTTAAATCTTACCTTGTAAATGTCTGTGAAATCCCTGGCTCAGTCACATCAGCAGAGTATAATTCCCATAACAGCTGGTGCTTAGACGAAATTCTGATTATATTTAGGGTCATGTGAGTAAAGGTCAGTTACAGCGGTGAGCAGAAGCAATAAATGCACTGTACAGGTGTGCGTTTCCTTCTTATTCTTAGTCTTATTCACAATCTTAGTCTTGCTCCCTGCGCACAACAATGCAAGTAGCAGTGTGTATTGTGTGGAGTTAATAGGGGGTGAAAGGATTCTGTGTGTGGCATGTTATATTCCTTGTAATGTTACTTGTTGCTATTTCATCAGACATAAAATAGTGTTAGCAGACTGATATGGTTAAGACTAATGAATCATTGATTCTCATCCAAGAAGCCAATTAACACAATGGGTTTTCTTCCAGTCTGTTGTGGTGATAAATTAATTAACATCTTTCATGCCGCAAGCCAGTAAAATTGTCAGTAGGATGTATTTGGCATTTAAGGCAATTTGTTCGTCCAAATTATACTATTTTTTATTTCTGGCTTTCTAACACCATTTTAATAATATATAGCCACATGCCCTTAGTGGAATTCTCTGTGCTGCAAGTATAAGCATTCATGATAATGAAAGCCAAATGGGTGGAAAAAGTAAACCTTGAAATATTCATTCATAGTAGCTGGTACCTGTTTGATCCGTTTTACTTCAAATTTCTGCTGTAAAGGACATAAGTAATGGTAGAAGCGGTACCCCTTTCCAATTGAAAAGGTGACCAGTTGTGAAGTCTAATACGTAAGAAAAAAAGAATAGAAACAAAGATTGTAAATCACTGTAGGCACAATAAACAGAAGATACTGGAATTTTATGATATTTTTAAAAAACATCCAAGCAACCACACACAAAACAACAAAAAGAGCAAGGATGCTTGTGTCTGGCAGGTAAGATACTTGTATCTTATATTCGGTAGATGTAATATGACATGTAATAGATGTGACACTTGTAGGCCCAGTGGGATAAGGGAAATAGTGTCAGTATGGCAACACTGACAGATATTCCCCCCTTCTGAAGGACATGTCATTCAAGGCAGAAGAAAAAAATCTTTTCCTTGTCTTTTCAAGTGTATTCTATTCATTAAGGATTTTCTGCTCTGTATGGAAAAAAGTTTTAATTTCTTCAAGTCAAATTTTGTCTTATTTAAAGGAAATTTCATTGCCTTTATGAATGTTTAGGCTTGAGAGTAACTTCTGAGGAAAAATAACCATAATCCTTTTTTTACTAAAGTTAGGGCCAAGTTTTGGTTGAGCATGACGTAAAATACAAGTTAGAAGTTCTTGAGGCAATGGGTAAGTATCAAATATCCATTTGCATACCTTCCAGGATAAAACAGTGACTAGGCAGTCAAAGAGAGTTTTTGAGTGGAAGGAGACAAACCAAAAATGAACACAGGAACTGAGCATGCAGTAATTATTATTTTTGCTTCTCTAATTGGTGATATATGTGTGCTACACGTCTTTTAGATTCCCAGACTGTCAGACTCCCTGTTGTTTTCAGATAATCAAATAGCTTTATCAACCAGAATGGCTTTTTGCTCTCCATGTCTCATATATAAGGTTGCTATCCTTTTGTTGTCATGCAGATTCTGAATGACTGTCTTTGTCATCTTGGGTACTGTAGACACTCAGAGAGACAACATCTTGCTTGTTAGTAGAGAGATGTAGATACTCAGTACTAGTGCTTTGGAATGTGAATGTAATTCCTGCAGGGACAGTACAGGTGTTGATTTTCATCTGTTGGGTTCTTCATGTTTTAGAGCTATTTTGCTCTCTGCATGCATCACTGTCTTACAAGATGATCATAAATAGAGTTGGGGAGTAATGGATTTTTTTTTCCATGGGAAATTACAATATCCTGAAAAAATAAATAAATCTGAAACCAGAATACCTCTCCCATAGCACAATAAGCCTTGAAAGCACTCATCAAGATCTATGAAATTGTTTCAATATAGTTGATATATTTTGATTTCCACTCATTTTCTTGTAGAATGTAATTACTTAAAGATGGTGGTAGTCAGAAAAAGCAATAAATGTTTGCTAACAAAAAGGACAGCTCTAAGCAGTAATGTACATATCGTGTGCTTCAAAAATCTCATTTCAACAACCACAGTTATACATATATATAAATATATATACACATTTTGGTACCTTCCAAAGCTGTCTAACTTTCAAGCTGTCCGTAGTAGGAGAGTCTCAGAAACAATTAATTTGGTGTTTATCTGACAGCAGATACTTTGGCATCCCAGGTGGTGCAGGCAAGAGAAAGCAGATTTCTATCCACCCACTATATATGGCTTTTTACCCTAAATGATACTTTGCATCACTCTGCCTACCACTAGACTACAGCAACTTCTGAGAAGAAAAGCAACAGCTGTATACAAACATTCATCAAGTATTTCATGTTGGTTCAGAGTAAGAGTTTAAAAGCTCTACATGCAGTTGAAAATAAAGGGATGGAATTCAGTCAGTGAGTCCCCAAACTAAAATATGTTAGAGACTGTAGTGATAACAACCCCGTACACAAAAACTGCACTGAAATGGTAATAGCTATAGATAATCAGTATCTCTGCTTTACATCTCATCTGAAATGCTTTTCAGGTCAGTGACACTTTGCGCTGGAAAGCTGCTTCTTCACTGTTTGAATCTGGATACTGTCAAAGAATAACAATAAGTTAACACGGCACCATGATTTTAATGAAGGTTGTTACATTGCTTTGTGATTTTTTTAGGTAAATCCCACTTGCACACTTTTATGGACTCCAGATAAAGTCTGTGGTTATTATGTGCCATAACCCTTCATAAGAATAAGCTGAGCAGGATATGGATCTATGTATGACTGTCAATGATTGCTTTTATTGAAATCCGCTATCCATGACTAGGTATTTTTTGTGTTTTCAACTCTATTGATTGAATTAACTATTAAAATGCTGTATTTTAAACATATAAGCAACACACGAGTCATAGATATTTATTTACTTGTATTGGGAAAGGTATTTTCTATGGAAAAAGTAAGTGTATCTAACAAGTAATTTTTCTCCTACTTCCATTTTTGAGTATAATGTAGACACAGATGCTGTTGAAAGTCATATACAGTTACAAATATTTTGAGTTTAGGAAAGAACAGTAGAACAAAATTCTACTTTGTAATTTAATCTATTTCTCCCATTTCTTCACAGTATCTCATATGTACAATTACTTTTAGAGCTCATTTCATGTTTTTTTTTTTCACATTTCACTTTAATTTTTTTTTTCTTTGAAAGATAACAGATTTCTTCTCAAGAGAGAGATATTCAATGTAAAAAAATATTTGTTTTGTTTTCTTTTTTTTTTTTTTCCTTCAGCAGGACTTGTAACTTAGACAGAGAAGTTCTTGAAAGAGTTAACACTTCAACATATAATGTGAAGGATAAGCTATGCATTTATTTTCTGCCAGCCACCACCACATCATATTAAAGACAGAATGACTAGTTGCTTCAGAACTTGTTTAAAAAGTTCTGAGGAGAAAAGCTGTGTGTGAGCTCAGACTGTGAACTCAATCATCTGACTGATGTAAGCTAGAGCTTTCTTGCTAATAATGTTAAAATATAATTTTTTAAAAAATAGATACACATAGGTATGTACTGGAAAAGATATAGCAATTTGTCTTTCAAGAAATGCTGTATCCACTATAGGGAAATATTAGACGTGTTGTCAAGCAAAAGAAACTGTTGGAAAGGATAAACACTAGCAGTAGCTTATTTACAAGTTGGCATGGCTTGATTATAACTATTTTAATATAGTATAGTGTCAGTATAGTGTAAAAATATAATATAATACAAAGATGAAGAATTAAGCAATAAGTATTTGTATTTTTTTAATTTAAAAGGCCTAGTCTTGCAAGCCTGAAAGCAATGATGAGCCCAATCACCCTAGAGAAAAATATAAGCAAGATATATATGAATTGTAACTGGCAACTTCTGATGGGGCTTTCATAAAATTCATAAACCCCAGTTTTCTGGAGAATGTTACACAAGTTTAAGAATATAAACTGGCAGAAAGAAGTGAAATAATTCCTAAAACATAAACCAGACATATTACACATGAAACTAAAAGAGGATCTTTGGTCATTAATATAAATTAGAAGGTAAAAATGCTGTAAATTGACAAGGGAAGAAAATTTTCAAAGATAATACTGGCCTCTGGGAATGAAAGGATTTGTTTTTCTTTCTGAAAGTATACAAGAAACAAAAGACATTTTAATGATACTATTGAGAAATTTCTGAGAAAAGGGTAGATCTAACAGTTATTAAGAGCACATTATGGTTTTGATGTGTATCAAGTGAAGAGTAGCTATTGCAATGCTTTCAGTTGTAATAAGAACCAAGATGGATATTAAGCAGCAGCTTCTAAGGAAGCTTTCAAGAGCTACTTACCTGGATCATTAATAAATCATGGAACACTGGAACAGTCTCAGAAGGAGGAAAAATATTAACCAAAAATATTCAAGTATGGCCTTCTAGGTGTGACAACAGTCCTTCCTAAAATACTGAACTAATATGAAACTCAACTCAGCAGGAGTAACCAAAAAGACAATCCAGTTAACACCTATTAATTTTTTTTTTTTTTTATGAAACAGAGGTCTTTACATTTGGTTGATATCTTACTGTCTTGGTTAACCTGATTATCTTAAAGAATTACTTAACAAAGAAATGAAATAATTATCATAAGCTTCTAAGAGACAGGCCTAAGGAATCATTTTTAAAAAGACACCAAACTGTTATGATATCTTAAATAGACTGAATCTTGTAGATTTCAAAATGCAAGTATAATCTAGCAATGACTCTGAAGTGTGTATGTTTCATACGGATTTGTTCTTGCTCCAACACTATTTAACATTTTAATCAGTAGCTTAGAAGACGATTATTAAAATTATAATAATAATAATATATAATACATAATACATAATACATAATATATAATATATAATATATAATATATAAAATATAATATATAATATATAATATATAATATGTAATGTGTAATGTGTGATATGTAATATGTAATATAAACTATATATAATATAAAATTATTATAATAAAGGTTATAACAATACACAGAGCTACTGAGAGAAAATTTAAATAATTAGCAATATATTCAGTGAATCTGGATTATTTGGTAATCTGAAAACACGCAGACAATATCCATTTTTATACCAGTATTCAAAGTCATACATTAGGAAGAAAATAAAGTAGTTTCTGTTGACTCGAAGTGTAGGATTCTAAGTTAGTATGAAGTGTTCCTGAATAAAGTTGGAGGACACAAGGCTAATCAAATAAATGTGAGGCTTTAGTACAACAATGTGATCAAAAGTCATTAATGCACTCTTTAGATGTAGTAACATGAAACTTGAGTAAGAGCTTCAAAGCTAGCACAGGTACAACTTATTTTGAAGTAATATGCCCAGTTCAGGTGACCACAAATTCTGCAAGGTCTCATTCATCTGAAGAATATTCAGAAAGAATCATACTCATGATTAGCACAGAGGGGAACTAAATAAGTTCCAACGACTTATTTTAACAAATTTTTAGATCCTTAAATAACTAGCATAAATGTAGCAAACAGAGACTTTTTAGTCCAGCAGACAAGGCTACAGTAAAGTACTGTCATTCAAACATACAGCAAGCCAAATTTAAACAATGAACTCCTTTTTAAAAGCTTATAAACCCAGATACTGAAGACTTCACATCATCTCCCTGTCACTAAACCTTAGATCTTGGTTTCTCCTTGCATATTGCCATTGTTCAGCAATGATTAATTCATGAAAACCTAGAACTTGTGTTGAAGTGGAAGTCAGACTAGATGATCACAAAAGATTCCTTAAGAGTAACTATAGTTCAGTCTTCTGGACTACTTCACTTCTCTGTCACTGCCCTCCTTCTGTCCAGAATGCTCCTGCTAAACATCACTGGCAGCATGGTTAACCCCAACTAGGCACTCCTTGCTCCACTTGCTTTTGTTTCTTCATGTTTCTACAGTTTGTGACAATGACAAATCTTTCTTAAACTCTTATTTCACACACCTGTATGCATATTGTCAATTTTCTACATTTCTTAAATTTCCATCTTAATGGAAGGGCTCCAAATTCAACCTGATGTGAATGCTAGTAAGTGGAATGAAAAAAGAAGGTAGATTTTGTTGCCCATAATACAGAATAGCACCTTGTAGTATTTAAGTTTAAATAAATAAGATTTTATTACAAGGGTTATAAAGAAACATCCTGAAACACCCTCCCCAACCCCCATGGATTACTGATATGCTAGAAACCATGGAAGCAGCTGACAACAGTCACATAGTAATCCACCCCAAAAAAGGTGGCAGGATCAATAGCCCAGCGGAAGTGCATCTACACCAAGGCACGCAGCATGGGCAATAAACAGGAGGAGTTGGAAGCTGTTGTGCAGCAGGGAAACTATGACATAGTTGTCATTACAGAAACATGGATGGATGACACACAACTGGAGTGCTGCAAGGGATGGCTATAAACTCTTCAGAAGGGAGAGGCAGGAAAGGAGAGGCAGTGCAGTGCCCCTGTATGTTAGAGAGAGTTTTGACTGTCTAGAGCTAATGTTGGTGATGAAAGGGTCAAGAGTTTATGGGTAAGAATCAGGGAAAAGGCCAATAAGGCAGATATCATGGCGCGAATCTGTTATAGACCACCCAACCAGGATGAAGAGACAGATGAAATATTGTATAAGTAGCTGGGAGAAGTCTCACGATTGCTAGATCTTGTTCTCACTGGGGACTTCAACTCAATTTTGTATATGCCCAGAGACCATTCTCTGTGCATAATGAAAACAATCCTTCTATTAATTATGAATAAAAAATGCTCATAGTTTATTTTTTTATCTAATAATTAGCATCTATTTTTGGAGGATGTTTATGAAACGTAATAAAGAACAAAGGAGGATCAAATTAGATGCAATTTTAAGGACTCAGTTTGATTCATTAGAAAGAAAAATTGTGGCATACTATATCTCACTGTTAATTATCAGCTTATCCAACACTGTTCATAAATGCTGACCTCTCTTATGTACTAAGGAAGTGCATGATGAAGAGAGAGGCTGCATGGCAAATAGCCTGAAAATTTGTACTGTTAGCATTTGCATGTTAAAGACACATGAATACCCTTCAAAAAGCACTGCATTGAGGTGATACCCTGGAAATATATAGGGGACATAATTATTTTCTGAGTCTTCCAAATACCTGTAATTCTTTACAATGAATTCTACCTATATGCCTTGCCATCATCTTCAAGGTGCTGTGGAGGAAATGTATTCTTATTTCCACAGGCATCAGAGATTTCCTGCACCAACATAACAAATATGAAGGTGATACTGTAATAAAACCCCTTTGAGAGAGCTGGATGCCAACCAGCATACTAAATGCAGTGAAATCTGTAAAATTGTCCTGCTAGTTTGCTGCTCCCTTCATTGCAGTCCTGCAAATTTTAATTTTTTTAAAAAGGCAAAGCATGACATTAGTCCCACAGTCTTGAGCCACAGCTTCCTTTGGAAAACAACCATTTTTTTCCTCCTTTAATTCCTCAGTAACACTATATCCAGCATATATGGCTGTTTCTGGGGGTCTGTTACTAAAACTTAGAAAACAAATGAAAGAAGAGAAGAGATGCCATACTTTCTCCTCCGATTAGCATGTTTTCATGAAATGTGAGTCACCCACAGGCCAGTTTGAGGACAGAGGAGAGATTTTGGTCACCGGCTGCATTTTGATGATTCTTCTTCTACAGTTTAAATCAGTCTCCATAACAAGAACAATAAAGCTGGCCATGGAGGAAGAGCACAGGTACCCCAGGACTTAGGAACTGGAAAACAATACCAGACTTTCAGTGCCTTCTATGTAAAGAATATTCTAGATTATTTTATAATAGACTTTACCAGCCATTGTCATTATCTTTCTTTCCAGGCTTTATGAAATACTGACAAAATTCCTTTTTTTTGATATTTTTGTCAACAATAGCTGTAAATACTGTCTGGTTCCTAGTGGTCAATTAGACAAAACAGTAGCCCATCTTCACTGACATAAACTGCATTTCACAGAGAAAGCAGATCCCTGGAGGCGTCAAATTCAGACTGTATGCTGAAATCCATTCTCTTTTCTAGGGTTTCTTCTTTTTAAAGAAGAACACTCACACAGCATTGCTGAAGAGCTTACATCGATTCCTGTTCTGAGAGCAGTAAGTAATTAAAAGACCAGTCCATTGGCCTCTGGAGTTGTCTTTTTTCCTTCAAGCAGAGATTTCAGAGGTTTTTTTTTCCTTTCACATATACAATTTCTGAACTCTTTGCAGTACTGGTTTCTTAATGTTGTGACACACTGCACTACGAAAAGACTGCCTTCGAAATCTGCAAAACCCACAGCTTCTAAATTACTGTGCAGTAGGAATGATTGTAGTAGACCTGCTGCCTTTTTCTTTCTCAGAGGGAGTAGGATTTCCTGAGCATATAGCCTTAGCTATCAAATACTATCACAGGAATATTTTCACAGAACACTCAGAGAAAAAAATGTATTTCAAAAAGTCAAGTAGTCACTAAATAAGCAGAGAACAGAATGCTTCATTTCAGTACTTGCATGGGCTCTGGTTCCTTATAAAATGGATTATATGGTTTCATTGTGCACTAGTTCTATCTCTCTCAATTTATTTTATATATATTACTTTGTATTATTGAAGAGATACACAAATCTCTTCATTTATTCCTCTGTACTCTGAAATCAGTGCATGACACAGACTGATGCATACTGAAATTGGAAACAATAGGTTAATCACCAGTGTCATGTCTTTTAAACAGAAATCAGACATGAGTTATTTTACATTGTCAGTTGAAGCAGCTAATGATAGTTGACATGGGCACAGGACAATATGCACTGAACATTAACCCTGATTTGCCTTGGTGAGTTTGTAGAAGGACAGAGGTCAAATTCCATGGGATACTTACTCTGTTTAGAGTAACTTTTGCTTTCAACAGAAAACAGAGAACAATGGAAGTATACTCAGGTCTTTTACAAGTGATTTGAAAGCTTCTCTTCAGTGTTATTGTGATCCTCCGAGCAACCAATGACCTGGAAGCCTGTGCTTCCAATGCAGCTGATGTTCCCACTAGAATTTATGCTCAGTTGTGCTTATCTATGTTCTTTCATTTTGTGGTATTTACACTTCTAATGTGCACTTTACTCCAGTGATGACTGCAGGTACCGTCACATACCACCGCATTGATCCAAGTCATGTTATTTCAGGAGTACGTAAGTGAATGTTGAAATAGCTTCTGGATCATATTAGAACTTGGAAAACAATGTGATATATCATACTTCATTAAAACCAATGGGTAAATTCCATCAGGGACTTCCTTTCACACATTTTTTAAGCAGTATATTCTTCATTTATTTCCATTGTTACCTCCCATGATAAAATCAGAGGGTTGCTCAGCTCTTTTGAGTCAGGGGTATGTGATAGAGACAATAACACATTGTGTACTGATTGACTAGTAGTGATTCATAACCTAAAGGACAGGCCTGATAAAAATGGACGAAGCAAGAAGTCTTGAGACATTGCCAAGGACAGCTCCTGATAACGAATAAGAGTATGCCTTGAAAAGCGGCTGAAACCAACCCTGCGCTCTGGACAAAGACCAAAGAAGAACTGAGTCTGAGCAGGGACAAAAAGTTACTTGCGGTGATGAAGAGGAATCATCAGCCTTCATCGTCACGACCCTCAGCCACCACCACCAGGAGGCATTGCGGAAGCGCAGTTGGGAGGAGTTTATGAAAATGACTTCTTAGAGCTAATTTTAATACGAAGTGGGGACAGGTTATGCATATGTATAGGCATATTGGGAAATCTTATGATTATGTAATTAGGTACTATACATATTTGAGAAGGCCGCTGCATTGGGTGCGCACGATTGTGGTGGGGCGACCCCCCGTGCTGCCCAGCACTGAATAAACATACCTACTTTACAACCTTCTCGGTTGTGGAGTCTCTGGAGTTTCAATTCCACACATCACTTTTCTTGGTATTCAAGGCCAAATGTGAACATTCCATCAGCATCAGTGAGGCCTCCAGATTTCTGACCCCTGGACTTCCTGGGAATATTCAAAAAAACACAGTTGAAGTTATTTGTAGAGGAGTCAGTACTGTACTGTATTTACTCAGGCTAAAATGAGTCCCATTGGAGCTTCCTTAACCTGGCTACATCCTTTTCCTGTATTTGTATACAGTCTTTGTCTATCTTTCACAGTTGAAGAAAATATTTTTTTTATTATTATAAGCTATCATGGAAAGCTATGAAACTACATGATTAGTAGTAAAACCTGATTATAAAATTTCTTCTTTTGCTGCTCATGAGTTTAGTAAGGTAACAGCACTTTGGAGGCCTTGATTTTGGGCAATGCTCATGTTTCAATCTTTTTCTTTTGTACCAGATACAATTCCTTAAATTGTATGTGTGTTGAGTGAGCCCTGAGAAGACCTGGGATGTTGGATATAGAATTAGAAAGATCTGTGCCAGAGTCTGTCTGTTCCTGTTGTTGACCTCTGAAATGAGAGTCTAGATGCCTGTAATTGACCCAAAACATTTGTTTTGGCGAGTCACTCTGTTTCTTATATTCCATTTTCTCCAACTCTGAATCAGAAATCTAAAATATTTATCTCCCTTAACAGAGGCGATGCTTTGATCTACTAAGAAGTTTGCCATATTAGGACCTTTCTTCTATGAAAGTTATACTAATTATACTCCATTAAATTGAATCCAGTTACAATCACAGGTCCAAACTTAACAGTGTGTTCTAGCTTCTTTGCCTTCCTGCCATAATTCAAAGTAACCATAACTTTCTGTTCATATTCTTTTACGGCTATTTTGCATAACCAGAGCAGCAAAAAATGCTGAATTGCATCGGTGAATCATCTCCATTATTAAGTTTACACACAATTCTCTTTCTAAAATTGGGATTACAGGGGTTTTCTGTAATGCTTTTTTAGATGCATCACCATATATTTATTTATTTATTTTTTAATCCTAGTTTACACTGTGTTGCCAATTCAAAAAAAATGTTTAAAAGTGTTCACAGCGGGAAATGTGTCTACATATTTTGCTTTGTCCATTGCTCGCAGATTCCATTGTGATTTCTCAATGGAATACTGAACTAGTTTTACAGATCTTTTGCTTAAGGCATCTGAGAAAGCAGTAATAATAATAGCTTATATTAGTCACTCTTGCCTCAACCAGTTCTTGTGACAGGCATATCATACATATATTCCTCTTTTTATTTTATGCATGCCCTCCAAGCTTGGATGATAGATACATTTAGGAACTCTGGGAGTAAATACCAACAGCAAAAGCAAAGCATACTTTTCAAATTGAATTTAGCCTATCACATTGCCTGTTGGAACAGAAAAAAGACACCACACAATGACTGTTTAGAGCACAGAGCCTTTTAGGGTGAAATAGCAGAATTTTGCTCATGGGTGATGATAACTCCTGAATTAGCCTGAAAAGAAAGAATATACAAGTAACTCAGCCAAGAACACTCCTGCATTCTGTTGTTGGAAAGCTTCAGAAGTAATTTTTAGCAAACAAGAACTTGAAACTGAAGTGCTGATTCTATTCTTGGAGATTTTGAATCTTGAGGAAAAGGAGAGAAGGAAGAGTACATTTTCAGCTGATGTGTGGATATTGTTGAAGACTTAATTGCCTGCCTTTTATTCTGCTCAGGATGTAAAAATGCATCTTTGGGTGCGTTTTGGTGCACTTTGGGTGCACTGAGGTGCAAGTGCTTTGTGTTTTCTCCTGATGGTATAGCTGGTGATATAGACACCTTGGTGCTGTTGCAAACTTCCACCAGCTTTGCAGTATGTTTCTACGAACAGCCTTAATTATTTTAATATTTACACAGGGATATCTGTAAGATTAACAACGTGCAGCAGCTTACGATATGGACATACTAGCTGCTCCAGTCCCCAAACCCCAATCACTTTTCTCTGTAGTAACTAAGGAAAGCCAAGGAGGGGGACTGGTACTACGGCACAAGGAAATTACTCATGCAGTTATTCTGTTTAGCAAATTATACCTATAATGCATCATTTGTTTTCATTTTCATTTTCTTTTTGCAAGGGCTGTAAGCTTCCTGAAGCTTAGACATCCCTTGCATAGCTATAGATAATATATGTTGTCCTACTGAAGTTGCATAACACAGTCACAGCAAGATCGCTTTGCAGTCCTTTGAGCTCTGCATACCACTCCAATGGACCTGAATGCAGAAGAGGCTCCCTCACTTATAGAGATGTCATCTGGACCAGTGACATTGTCACTTCCTAGTGTGAGCTCCAGATACATCTCAGTGACTTTCAAGAGCTACCATTAATTCCATGGCTTTTCTCAGTGGAGGTTGCCACGCAGATGTAAAGATACTGAGACAATGGGTACCTCGCTCCAAACAAAAAATGTCCTGCTAATGAGCTGATGGGGTACTCTAACAAAAAACGACCCTAAATATGTAATCATTGCCAAATATGCAATCACGCTCATAACTGTGGGAATAACAAATCTAATTTCTGGAAAGATCCCTCAAATATTTTCCTCAAATGTTTCTTGCCTCTATTATTTGGTAGTGACACATACACTATGAGCTTTGAGTGTTTGAGTATTATCATTAAAAGTAGATGCATTAAACTCATACTTTTTTTTTAATATTTACTTGCATTTCTTGGTTTCTTTTGCATGATTTTAGTAATGAAATGGTGACCTGAATATATATTTTGTCAGATAAATGTATCTTTCTGTTTAAACCAAATGAATATCTGAATAAGCATCCCATGCCTTGATGGAATGAAAAGTTAAGGATTTGGACAAAACTATTCAAGATAACCAAGTTGTTTGAACTGCTTACTAGCAAGTTAGCATTCAGGTTATTCTGGGTGCTTCAAGTGATTGTAGTTATTGATAACGGAGCCATCCTACTGCCTGAAGATATAAAGTAACTTTTCCTTATCAGAATAAACCATAAGTTTCATCATTCTCATGAATTAGATGTAGATAGGATATAATTCAAAGGGAGCTTCTTTGATGCTAAGCTAGTAAATCATAGCAGTAAGCAATGCCAAATGAATTCTGTAATCTGAGCTTCTTTTTTCTTTTTTTTTCCTTTCCCAGCATTTCTTTTCCATGCAAAGGTTTCTGTCTTGCAGTTCTGCACTTTTCAAACTAAACTTTGCAAAATGACTTATACTGGAACTTCTCATATGCCCAAAAGAGAGAGGTAGAGTTGGACAAGTCACTGTAATGTTGCCAGTCTCGCTGGTGCATGCTTCTTTTCCTTTCTTTTCTCTGCAGTATGTTTGTGACGGTGCTTGACTCTTATCTCTGTTTCTTTATGTTTTTCTCCCTCCTCTCATTCAGCCTCAAGTGCATTACAGTGACAAGTGACTCTAATGAATATCTTTTATTTGGCAGAGTCAAACCAAAGATGTATAATAATTTGTCTCCTTTATAGCAACAGTGGCAAGAGAGTAGATTATACTTCTGTCAATGGATTAAACACTTTTATTCAGTGAAATGTGAAAAACACTGAAAATGCTGTTTTAAGATAAAAATTAAAATCAAAGAAATACGCATTTTGCACACACAAACTGGCCAAAACACATTGATAGCTGTTGGTAGTGTACTCTTGAGATGGTGGCATACTCCCAAAATTAATGATAATAATCATTCAAATGGTTTTGAATTAGTTATTTCTTGTTTATAAGTGATGAAATTATTCTTTTTCTTGTATCGTTTATACTGATGCTTATTTGTGCATAGAAATTAATTTGATTTTATCTAGACTGAAATATCTGTAGATGCCTTTTTGTTAGATGGTGATGTAGCCTCCTTTTCAATGAAATTTGGCACACTTCACATTGTTATATTGCAGATAATACATCTTGAGGTGCTACAGGAAGAAGGAACTTTCACAATGTACAAGATGTTTTATTGGTCTTCATACTTTGGAAATTACATCTTTTTGAGTACTATTTCTTTGTATCTCATCAGTAAAGTATGTGTTCACATTCGTATGTGTAGAAATGATCTAGACACCTGTATGTCAATCAGTGAATAGTAATTCTCAATAGCAAAACATAGCATTTTCATTTCTAGGACACGGAAACTAAAGTGTGTTAGGTACAGAATGCTATATGGTTATGAATCCTAGGGGCAACCTATTTCCGTCACCTTTTCCCCTGTTACTTTCTTCATTTTTCTTCCTTTCTGTAGAAGAACTTCTAAGAGGAACCTCTCAGGTCTTCAGCAGTGTAACATGACATCAGGAGTAGTTTAGAAGTATCCTGTAATTTTTGGAAGCTGAGCTAGGAACGTCTTTAAATACGTGATCTATTTGTTTCTAGCACATCTAGTAATAGTCTTTGGAAGTCACATGAAGTTTGGGAAGCTCAGGTGGACAAAAAGGAGGAGTGATTAATAATTATATATTTCCATTGATATATTACCATAAACAGTGTTAAGGAATTTAGAGGAAAAGATTATGTATGATCCCACAAGAGGAGAGACACAGTAGCTTTTCACTTTTCTGTGGTTAAAAGTCACTATTTTTGACTTAGACATAAGAGTAGAAGAGGCACTTGAACTAAAACCTTTTCTAGAGGCAGAAAGTTTGTGTATTTAGTCTGTCTCATGTGAGGTGTTGGCAGGAACATGAAGAGGACCCATCAATATTATCTTTCCTGCTATAGATTTTCATCATTTTGCATTTCTACTGCCTAGCAGAATTAGGTGCATGTACTAGGTGTAGGTGCCCAGGTACTGGCAGTTTGGGGGTGCATGGGTGGCCTCTGTGAGGAGACATTGGGGCAGTCCAGTGCCAGACACAACAGGGTCCATCTTTTTCCCGCTGACCCACTACAGGGTACAGCTGAGCCCCTCAGCCAAAATGGTGGTGCCTCTGGCAAAACATTAAAAAAAGGTCAAAACACTGCACAGCAGAGAAAGGAGTGAGGAAAAACATGAGTGAGGAAAAAAAATCCATGATTCCGTGAAAAACAGAATGACAAACAGCCCTGTGGTCACCAAGGCCAGTGAAGAAGGAGGCAGAGGAGGTGCTCCAGGCACTGGAGCTGAGATTCCCCTGGAGCCTGTGGAGAGGATCGTGGTGAAGCTGTTTTTCCTGCTGCAGCCCATTGGAGGACAGCATTGGAGCAGATATCTACACTGCAGTCCATGGAGGACCACATTGGAGCAGTAGGCAGATATTCCCTGAAAGAAGCTGCAGCTCATGGACAGGACCCACTCTGGAACAGAGGAAAAGTGTGAGGAGGAAAGAGTAGCAGGAAAGAACTGTTATGGACTGATCACAACCGCCATTCCCCACCCTGTTGTGCTGCTTTATAGAGGAGACTGTAATGAAGGAGTTGAGTTTGGGAAAAAGTGGGATAGTGGGAGGAAGGTGTTTTAGTTTTTGTCTTTGTTTCTCACCATACAAATCCATTTTAATTGGCAATACATTAAATTAAAATTCCCTAAGTCAAGTCTATTCTGCTTGCAGTGGTAATTGGTAAGTGATCTCCCTGTATTTATATTGACCCAAGAGCTTTTTTCCATCTTATTTTCTCCCTCCATCCTGTTGAGAAGAGGGAATCAGAGAGCAGCTGGGTGGGAGTCTGGCAACCAGCCAAGGTCAACCCACCATGGTGAGCAACATAAAATTTGGCTGGGTTTATTTCTAGTTCTTTACTTAGTTTCCCAGCGTAAGAAATATGATTAGAATAACTGAAGAATGAAGAATGGCAGATTTTGAAATGAGTATCTGCCAACCACTATACATTCAGGCTTCTACTTTCTCATCTAGGTGTTCCTGCTCCGACAGGGGGATTGGACTAGATGATCTTTTGAGGTCCCTTCCAATCCCTAGCATACTGTGATACTGTGATACTGTGATACTGTGATACTTCATTTTGTACAATATTTATGTGTGTCTAAATATTTAGACAGTTTGGTCAAGATTTTTGGCATGGAACAGCATAGAAGTTGATAAGAATTATAACAGTTACTAACCTGCAAACAACTGCTCAAATGAGCAGTCCCATTGATATAGCTGAAGTGAATTATGTCTCATTTTTCAAAAGTATTATTTCAATGTTTAATGCTATGCAGTCACATCTTAGGTTGTGAAAATAATTCCATGCTTACTTTCTTCTGGACACTATGACCAAAAATAAAAAGTTGTGAATTATGCCTTCCCTTGCGCTTCTGGAAGTTAATTACTTTAAATTATTCCATTGATTCTGCAGAGATGACACTGATTGGCACTTCAGTTGTGCAACAGAAAGGGATAAAATTTTACTCACTTTTTCCTAAGTGTCTTGTATTGATTATGATCGTTCCCAAGTGTAAAAGGAGGTAAAAAGTATATAAATCGTTTAGAACTATAATCACTCTACTCAATAACTGTGTAGAAGTCAGATGCCTAGTTTGATCTAGTTATCTGGATTTCTTCTGTAACCAGCAGACAGGCACCTCCAGAAGGCAGTTCTACTGTTTATCACGTATTCTTACTTTAGGGTGGAATCAAACACATTCTGAAGGTAAGGGAATTAGAAAAATATAGATATGTTGATAAATGCCTGCAGTGAATATCAAACATCTCCTTAGGCATAGAAATACAGTGAAAAAATGTGTACCTAATAACTCATATTTATTAAGCAGAGATTGCTATTCAGATTTTCTGCTTTTATATGGCAGCTTCCAGCATCCTGTTGGTCTTCCCATGTTAGCTGAGAGAATGGCTGTTTCTTGGCATGCCAAAAATCACTTGCTACAAACTAATTGCTCTTCATGGATGCTTTATTCCACCAGTGCCTGAGTCATAATTTTCTGCTGTAACAGACCGTTATCCTTGTATTTACTCACATTCTCCAATAGTGAGTGAGTGGGAGGGGTAGAGGGCATTAGGTAGAGAAGTGCGGTTGGGTGCTGATTGTAGGTGGACATATTTATTCTAGTGTGGGGACTGAGGCAAAAGACGGGTTAAGTGTGGTAGAACTAATAGGCCATGAGCCGTGGGAGGAATAAAACAGCTGCAGCACTGTTTTGGCAGACGAGGAAGTTGTGTGACTCCCTAGATAAGGAGGTGCTGCTCACACAGAAGAGAGATTCCCTTTTCAGTGGGAAAGTGATCTTTTAGAGTACGCAATGGTGTAAACAAGTAAAGTAGAAAATTACTGGCTTTGGTAGAAAAGTATATAAAGAGCATGCTTGCTTAATAAAGCTGATTTCGATCCTGCATATCAGAGTCTGTGTCTTTCAATCCACCACATTCTAGTTTTAATCTTTCCCTCTTGTATGAGTGTGCACAAACCAGTATGCATGAAAACAAATAAGGTGAACAGATGCCAAGCCTCAGAAATACACATATTAACATTTCAAACTGAGAGATACAGAGGTGAATCAAATTGTAGCTTTAAAAAAGGTATGATACTTGCTTATTCCCTGTTTGGGAAACAAAAACCCCTAAGGTATTTGATAAGAACTCAGAAGAGCAATGTTACTAAAAACAAAAAGTATCATAGATTTGGAGGATTCATTCCCTCCATAAACTCCCAAATCCTCTTTATGTGGCATGCATATTTTTAAAACAGCATGATGAGATATGATAGCAAACTTTCAGACATTTGTTCTTATTTTCTCCTCAATATTTTATATCAGTCTTTGTGCCTTGTCTTATTGCATGCTGAAGAAACTTAGATTTCAAAAAACTAAGTCAATTTTAAAAATAGGCTTGAGGCTTCAGATCCTCTTATGGACAAGTTTTCAAAAGTGCTTAGATGCTTGATGAGCTGACTATGTGATTAAGTTGCTGTGATATAAACAGCATGGAGACTAGAGCACATTAGGTCCTCCCAGTACAAATGCTGTCATTGTGGCAGGTGGGAAGGAGCTCACTACTGTTGGGGTGGTGCACACCACGCTCATTGATATCACTGTGGAGGAGCAGTGGCTCTGTAAGGCCATGTCGAGCTTCAAATGATTTTGTGGTAAAATCACAATAATAAGTCCAAGTGCCTCATGGACTTTTAAAAAACATTTTCGTGATCAATTTGCACAGTGTTTTCAGCCTTTAAAAAGGAATTTTACATTTATTTTATTTTTTCAAAGTTTACTTCTTAGACATAGTTGTTGTACTTCTCAAGTATGTTGGCACTGAAAATGCTGTACTTTAGAGATGAAGCATAAGAAAAAAAAAACAACGGAAAAAAAGTGCATTATGAACCTTTTCTCAGTCATAACTTCCTGTTTGCATAGTCTTAAGCTGATGTAAATATGAGGTAATATATCCCTTTCCCTTTCTTTCCCATCTTTATTGTCAGCTTCAATAGGACAAATATACGCATGTGGGCAGCCATATAAATGGATACATGTGTGTGTGAAAGTCAACTGAAACAACAAGCAATACAGAGTAGCTAATTCAGCAATTTCCACTTTTCTTTCCACAGAATGCAGGTACAAATAACACCTGATGAAACAGAATTGGGACGCTTAAGAATTATGCAAATAAATGCTTCCTTTTTCTAATGCATAATTATTTCATTTCATTAATTAATTTCCCACAAGGTAGCTAGAGTCAAACAAGAAGTAGATATTTTTAGGGTAATTAGAACATCAAAAACCAAGTTGGGTAGAAAAAATAATGGGGATTTTGATAACAGAAGGTAGAGAAACCAGCAGGTGACTAGAGAAAACCGCCTTAAAAATACAGGTTACACTGTAATTTCAAAGATTGCCACACAAGCATCTTGCAGTTCGCTCTACAAGGCTGGCCACTGCCAGAAACTGATGCAAAAAGATCACTGGACTCCTCTTGAGTATTCTATGACTCCTGTGTTGGGGATTTTGTTTGCTTGTTTAACAGATTCATCTTGTCATAACCAAATTTCTGAATTTTCCAGTGTTTAGGTTTGTTACAACCTCTGCACTGCTCACCCACCAGATTAGCACTATATTCACGGAAGCACTTTTTGGTACAGAAGTAAATATTGGCAGTGGGGAACAAACAGTTTATTAGTAGAAGCCCTGCATTGCAATATTCCTTTCTCTGTGAGAAAGTAGACTTACTTTTCTGAGGCTGGTTGACATCTTTGCCAGGTATTTTTTTTTTTTATATATATAAAAAAGAATAGAAAGGCAATAAAAAAGGTCGAGTGTTTTTCAGATTGTCTGGCATTTTTCTCTTGATGAAATATGACACTTCAATTTTGTTCAGACCCAGGAGATATAGAAATTGAAAAAACATGGATTTAGTTCCATTGAAGACTCTTTTTTCTCTGAAAAGAGATATTTTCTGCAGAACTGTAAGAATGTCAATATTTCAGAACTATATTGCTATGAAATTCATATGCATGTAGGAACTAATCACCTTAGCTTCCATTATTTAACACAAGTTTTTGACGTAATTTCTTCTTCTCTTCTTCTTCCTTCTTCCCCCAAAAAGGAACAGCAGAGTCAAAACCAAACAAATTTCTCCTGCATTTTCAAGATATCTGGAATGATGTGGCAGATTAATTGTCATATAATGAAACTGTAACACTGAAGGGTTTAATTTATCACCCTTTGCAATTAATATGGTCCCTGATTTTAACAATGCATAAGTGTTCTAAGTAAAAGTGTACAGGACACACATACTTTTCAAACCACCACATTTTTCCAGAGAGATGGTGGAGAGCTCAGATCTAAGTGAGCATTCCAGATTTTCTTTGCCAGCACAGCTGTATTAATGTCCAACGTTGGAAAATTGTTCCTGAGTTCAATGTAATTTTCAGCAGCAACTTGTGTTTTTTCTGAAATAAGTTATTCTGGAATCTTATCTAGCAACAAAATGCCAGCCAGATCATGGTATTTTGGTGTAATTGAAGACTTTCAGCAGCTGAAGGTATGGTGGTCATAAATCACTGCCTAATGTATCTGTGGTGATCAAAACGCTACACTGTAGAGCTGGAAATTGAGTGTCCTGGTCTCAGAAACAGATGAGCATTCTAAAAGACTTAAGTGGTTCCTAATGCTTTAAGCTAAAGAAAATTTAGAGTGAACACGTCCATTCACTACTATGCAGCCAAGAAAGTCCTTGTTAGTCATTGATTTATAATATTACATGAAATTATTTTTCTCTCATAAATAATACCTAAATTAAACTGGCATCAACTTCACCGTCCCATACTATGATTTTGCTGAGCTTTTCTGCCCTCTGCTGATTAAATAGTCATCCCCAATAAAGACAGCTCTGTATCCAAGAAAAATGGTGTATTACAAGGAATGTTACCACCCAATAAGGCTACGTGGACTAGCAGCTTTAGTTGCCAGATTGAGGACTGCACAACTAAAGGTGGTTGGCCATTTTGGTATGGATTTTTTGAATGGAATGGCTCCTGTAAAAATCTGAAGCAACAGGGTGAAATGAGAATTACTGCGTAAGTCCCAGAGGGCTGGTGAGCAGGTGAGTTTTACCCTACAAAGATGTACTGCAGTCTTTCTCTATGGCCTATCAGGAGAGGACAGTCCTGTAAATATATTGATACATCAATATATTTGTTCTCAAAAGAATCTTTATTCTTTTATGCTTCATCTCTAAAGTATACTTGATTTAGAAACCTTTTTGTTCTAAGATTTTATCTGTTTTCTTTCACTGTTCTATATCCTTTAAGATGTAAACTTTACACCAGCTTCCTGGAAGCTTGCAAATGCTGGGCAGCTGTGGAGAAATGTTGTGATGGCCCAGGCATTCACTTTGTGTTTTTCTTACTGTCACAAAGACTAGAGTTTCCATCTAGAGTACCAATGATGCCACTAAACTCAGGCAAGCTTTGGTCATGTGATATTCAGCATTTGGATATCTGGATAGTGGTGCTAGCAACCAGGAAGAGGAGCTTAACTTGGTTCACAGTATAACCACAGGCAAAATAAAACTAAAGAAGACTGAGCTTGCGGTGCATAAATTCCTGATTCCTGTACGACAAAAGACCAAGATTTGTCATTTTATAGCTGAGCAATGTCAAAGATAAAATGAAAACCGTTACAAGAAAAAAATAAAAGAAAGAAGGGGTATTCTGAAGTCAAGAACTCTCTGGGAGATACAAGCATTTAGGGTTATTTTCCTGAATCCTTTAGTTCCTAAAAGCTCATAAAATCAAGTGTGTACCCCATGTCTGCTTTATGTGATACAAAAGAGTTATAGTCTGATATTTGCATTAAAAGGTACAGAAAATGCACAAAGGATTAATTTTTCTATTTATATTAAAGGAATGCATGGGTATCAAGCATATGTTCTGTTTAGCCTTAGAGCTACAAGTTATATAAGTAAATCTATCCCGTGATGTAGTGTAGATTTTTTAGCTTGCTTTCTCCCATGTAATTTCGTTATCATTTTTAGATTCTTCTTTGTCAAGTGATACCCAGTTTAAGTTGCAGTTATTATTGATACTATAATCATCACATCTCACATTGATACCTTTCCTATACCCCACTCAAATCTGGATTTTAGCATGGATGGGTTGTCTTGTATTCCATGACAGGTTATGATTACTTTTCTGTTCTGTCTCTTTTCTTAGACAGGTATTGAAAAGCTATTTTTGTGATCTTTGGATAGTGTTGGCCTGCTCAGTACTGCGTTTGTGACAGATGTTGGATATGGCTCCTGAATAAGAATCCCACACAAAATGTAGCCCATTTCAATTCTTTCAGGAGGATTCTAAGAAATCTTTTTAAAGCTAGAGTTTACAGAAATATTGTTGGATGAAGCACAGATGAAGCATGGTGAAGTAAAAATAAGTTTACTCTTGCCATTCCAGTTCAGTATTTATGGACTGGGTTATTCAGGGCTTACTGGTGTTTTTCTTGCATAAATTACTGTGTGACAACGGCCTGGAAGCCAATGAACAAGGTTTAGGACTATTTATCTTCTCTTCTGATTGTTGGAAGATCTTTACTTCTGGCTACAAATAAAGTCCTACTAGATAGGGGTTAGGATTACACATTTTCATTTTAAGATAGGCAATCTCTTTTCATATGTTAGTAACTGCTTTTACTTGACATAAACCCTGACATAGCCTATGAATTACTACGTTTGTTCCCACAGATCAATTTGTTTCCCTTCTGGTATTCAAATTAAGATTTCTCATAGGACAGAGGTGCTAAAAATATTTATAACACGTTTTTGTCTAATATACAAAATATCCACTCCATTTTACAACAAGATTATGTAAAACTAAAAAAAAATCCTGAAAATGTTTGTTAAGAAAAGCATTAACCTTCCCCCCCCCCAACTCCTTTTCCTCTATTGCATGACGTACAGAGCAGATTGTTATAGGCATAATATGTTCACTTTAACTTGCCACTAACACAAAAATCAATCATTTCACCTGCTTCTGAAAGGTGTTCGCTGTTATTTCCCAAGTGTTAACACACCTGGTATCCATGTCAAGCAGAAAGCACCCAGTTACAACACTCCCTTTCAAATTATGGGTCCACCAGAAGATCACTCTGATGCGCCAGGGGCAGAGAAGGGCTTTTGGGTGCTATGAAACAGTTGTCATAACAAAGGACTGAAGCTATCTTCTTACGAGCAGGCAATCAGTTTAGATAAAAACTTGAATGCTGCACGTATGCAGTGCAGACCCAAAGTCTGTGCTGCAGTCTGGAGCAGAGATGCCTCGAGTGGATTTAAACAGATTAGCACATTTTCCAGCAGCCTTCCAGCTGCTCGATATTGGCTACTTATGTCCTGCTTATCTCCAGCTGTTACGGTTTATCACTGCTTCTGGTAGCTAAGGACTGCATTTGAAGTCAGTTTGGATATCCTACACAGCCAATGAACGTGCAATGTTGATACCCTACTTTTAAGCGTAGTCAAGTGCTGCTTTGACTCCTAAGGCTAGCGACAGCAGCAATAAACTCTCTTCTCTTTCCCTTCTACCATCCTTTTGCAGCCTCTGGAGGCTTTTCATCTGACAGGCACTTCTAGAAAATGTTTAGAAAGCCACAGGCTTTATGCTGGTACAGGCAGCGTGTCCACTTCCCATAGTGCTATAGCTGCAGCTGCTTCTGTTTAAGTTTCGTATCTGGAGAGAGAAGTTCTGGAGGACAAAAGTGACCTCTATTTCATATTTCATATAGAAAATTATTTTGAACTACTTACTGAGACAAAAAACATTAGTGACAGCTACCCTTCTTTATCCTAGAAGATTGCTGTAAAAGCATTTCTTAGAGGACCCGTAATCTCTACCTCTGCAAAGCATAAAAGAATTAATCAGTCTTTCAGACCTTGAAGGATATCATAAAGGAATTTAAGGCATTACTTCTGTTCAGAGAATAGATGTAGCTTAGATGCTGCCAGGTGGGCATTTAAGGGTCTGACTGATATGCAGAGATAGTAATGCATTAGAATTTTTAAAGTATTAAATTAGTGACTTTATCCTCTCCTAAGCAGGCAGACCTGCTTGGGGAGATGCAGCAGGGATGAAGACATCCAAGACCTTACACCAATGTCTATACTAGTACGTTAAATAGTGATAGGGAAAGCTCCCAGGCAATGGAATTCAGTCCTGTCTACTATTAAACTGTTAGAAAAATCCCTGCTATTATTTATTTAATTAATTAATTTGGACCCGTGTCAGCTAGGGCTTTCCTTTGTCTTTCTGTGTACACACTAGGAGTTAGTGGGGGGTAGGAGGCCATTTATAGTAGGCAGCTGTGACACCTTTTCAAAGATAGTTTAATAGTGCAGACACAGCTTGTTCCATGCTAGTTGGCCTCAGTGCTGGCTGACGGTCCAGTGTTAGTTTACTAAAACAGCTAGTGAGTTTTCAGCATATTCTTGAATGTCTAGGAACAGAGCTCAAATGGGAATCTTACTGCAATTTGCCACACCTTCGCAAGAGAGTACAATGGTGCAAAATTTTCTTCCTAGAGGAGAATCATCCCTGGAACAACAGAAGCATCTTTAATAACAGAAAGGAAACTTCATCACTTCATTCCAATGAACTGAGCTGAACATTTGGTTCTTGAAAGTTGGTATGGTGGTATTGTGTGATGGATGCAAAGCTGAATTAGATTCACCTTCCTACATTGGGATAGCCTAGTAGATCTGGAAACGGGGCTATAGACAGGGCAAAGAATGAGAGGTGCTTGGTTTGGGTGCATTGACAGTTCAAATATGTCTGAGTCCTTTCAGAGGGAAGAGGTTAGCAATGAAAGGTCCTGAGACAATGGGGACAACACAAGAAGAATTGAAATATCTCACTGTAACTTTTCGAAGCAGAGCAGGAGATTGCTACTGGCTGGTGCTGGAACTTTTAACACTTTGTTATGAGGCAATAGGCCTAGATGGATTTGATTAAAGATTTGTTAATAAGAGAAAGCTGGACAATTTGTGGGATGTTTTTTTCAGCTGAGGGCAGACCAGTAAGGAGGCTGTTGAAAGTAGAGCCTAGATGGAATAAATATTTATTTTAATTACAAATATTATAATTTGATAAAGGAGTTAGTTACCTTAAGAAAAGCTTGTTCTCTCTTCCTCATAAGAGAGTCAGTTAGTTCCTTGTAGCATTTTGGTTTGAGAACCTGGCAATCTTCATAGCAGGTTTGGGCTGTCACATGGGGAAACTGGGGCAGGGTGGATGAATTGTCAGCAGTTCCCAGAGACTCTGCAATAGCTACAGAGCAGTCATCTGAACTGCATGCGGGTTTTGTTACTAACCTGTTACTTGAACATGAATAACCAGTGCTGTATTTATTATTCCTGACAATGCCTGCTTGAAAATGTATGCTAAACCTTGTGCCTGGCCTTTTTAGACTTGAATTTAGGTTTTTTTAGATGACTGAAGTTTGCTCACTGGCTTTATAGATGCATTTTTCCATATGTATTTCTGAATATGTTCCCCTGTTGCATCTTCCCAATAATAGAACAGCATGCCCTGCTGTGCTGTTGAATACAATTATTTTCTCTTCTTTTCAGATCTTGAAATTGAATTCAGGAAAGTGGAGCTATATTATTCTTTATGTGTACTGGTTAATCTGTGGTATAAAAACAAAAATCTTCCTTTTCTAACTCATTTGTACATGCTTCATAAATATTACATTGCCCCCCACTTGTGCACCATCTCATCTGTAGTATATTTAACATCACTATGCATCATTGTGCTGTTTTTTCCATTTGCTGCTTTTTCTGTAAAGCTGATATTCTCAAGGATGTTTGATATTGTGATCAGTGACAGGCAAATAAATTGTCTTCGGAGGATCTGGGCATAATTGATTTTTGTGGAAGTCTGTGACACAGCAAGGAAATGAGCATTCCAACAGCCTGCCCGAGACCCTAATGTATATGCTTGCATTTAGCCTGGTTAAACCAATAATGCTAAATAATTAGATAATTTCTTTGTATTTATGAAGAGGCAGTGATGGGAGGAAAGCTGATTGGTTTTTATATACATTTTGGGTATTCAGTGATATAATCCTAAGATAAGTAGTGCATTAGGCTGCTTAAATCCTTCTAATTTAGGTACGTACTTAGAATTAAGTTTGGCCTTCAGCTGTTTTCTAAGTGGTAGTCTCTTCAGTTAGTAATAGTGTTTTACCAAGTTAATATCCACTTGCTGATTGCGTAATAATTTTAAAACTGGAAAGAAAATAATGAAAAAACATTAGTGGCTAAACGCACCTTACTGTCCTTAAAAATTATTTATGCATATATATTTTTAATGCATACAGAAAATCCTGTGTTTGTGAAATGAAAAGTTGCTTCTAATCATCATTATGAAAAATGGAAAGAAAAAAATGAAAATATCATGAGAGTGAAATCTGAGTTATGTTCTGAACAAATAAATGACTTGCCAGCTTTGGAATTTAGCAAAAATTTTCCATAATCCAAATGTTTTTGAAAAGTATGGCAAATAAAAAATATTTAGAGAGAGAACATTAGCTTGTAAAACTACAGGTAAGAATAGCTTTTCCACTTCTAAAGTATTATTCAGATTTTAAAAATCTAAAGTAGTTGATGAATGAACTGAGTTTTAAACACAAAGTATTTGCATGCTCCACACTTCTCGAGTAATACAACCTGCAATTTGATGATTAAGATACTCATCAAAGATATGAAGATTTAGGGCAAAATCTAATTTTTAAGAAAAAAAAATAAAGGAACACTCTGATCCTGGGATCTGTTTTTCACATGCTTGGCAAGTTCTCCATTAATCAGTAGGACTTTGATGAGAAGGTGTAAATATGTTCACTACTAGACAAAATCAAACAGTATTTTCTGATGGACAGGAGAAATTTGTATGAAAAGTTTGTAACCATCTCTTTGGCTGACAGATAAGGAAGGAAGCTTATAGCCACCTGGCAATGCTGAGAAATCTTTGAATACCAGATTTCTGTCTCTGCATCTATAGAGTAGCAGACTTTCTAGGAAAAGCTCCCGATTTAAAGCCTCGGAGAACCACTGAGTTAATTTTTTTTTTAATCTATGGTTCAGTGTCAGCTTCTATACAAATAGTAATTTCTGGAAAACAAACAAACAGGGAAATGTACATCATTAAAAGAAAACTACGACTTCAAACTTTGGTTGAAAAAAATAAAGAACACCTGAGCATGAAAAGATGTATTGGAGACAGAATAAATTAAATAAGTCTGAATAGCCCTCCAAGGAATACAAACTAACTTACTTCTATTTAAATAATACTGGAAGAAATTTAACAAAGAAGAAATTCTTAGAAGTTGCTTTAAAAGCAGCCTGAAAAAAAGCCAAACAAAAGTTAATAATGTTGATAAAGGAATGTGATACTTACCTTTCTTGCAATTCAGTGAGTATTTAACTCACAAGATATTTTTAACTTGGTGGAAGGCCTAAACTGGGTGAAATACAATGTGGCTAGTCAATATAAACTAATGTAAAGTCTGTCGGTCTGTCTTTTTAATTAACTTTGGACCTTGAAAAAACATTCCAAGAACACTCTGTCTGCTTTGTGGAATTGCAGTATTATCAAGCTTGATAACCAAAGTTGTTAATACAGAACTCTGGTTTTATTTGGTTATTTATATGCATTATGGTTTTCCATCAAAAGAACTTTGGAAGTACCATTCTACAACCAAAGGTCATTCACTTCTGTGGTCTTTATGACCAGACTGAGCAGCAAGCATGCTGTCATTTACAACTGGATGCGGAAATCTCCCTCATACTTACAACTTTTGAGTCTGGTGTACTCCAGAGACTTCAGTGGAATAAAACTGCTGTTCTAATAAATGTAGGAAAGAGAGTTAATGGGGTCAGAAGTGGGGTTAAAAATGTGCTTGGAGCATTTCATATATAAGAAAGCCACAACTCAGCCATGTAAAATATTCAGTCTAAGTTACCAAAGCTAGCATCAGATCCAAGAAAAGCTGCTTAAAGTGGAACTTACAGGCAGACTGAAGGTATCAAAGTATAAAATTATTGTCTTGGACACACTACTTAGCTTCTGTGGTGATTTTGAGCACGTCCTCCCCTGACTCTGGTTATAAGCATTTCTGCATGATGACAGTTTCAGCAAGAGATTTTGTCAATCAGAGTAATACTGTAAGACCATTGTCGCAAAAGCCAGGAGTGTCTGTTTAAACTCCTCAAGGTGAGGAGGGAATTCAATCCAGATCTCGCTGTCTGGATGAGGGCTTTACAAGGGAAGTGTTGTGTGAAAGGGAGCACCTTACTACCAAAAGCAGACTACAACAGCACCGTACTAAATGATGTTTCTCCCTCTGTTTTTAGCATATGGATGACAAACGGTTTTTGATTAGCAGCTTAGTGGCCTTTCTGGGGTGGCTCTTGCTTGATTTCCTTTGTTGAAACTCATGTACTATAAGTAAATTCAACATTTGTTAAGCTGGAAGAAGAGGTTGTCTTCAAAAACTTTTCAAGGGGACTGATTTCAAAGTTCCTACTGTTTCCGGCTGACACTCGTATATTTCGTATTTTTTGGGGGGGGTTGGTTTTAATTTATTTTAAGGTATTCTTAAAGATGCTCTAATGATTAGGACACCTGTTCCATTCTTTTACCAGTATTCATCCATCCTTCCTTCCTTTTCTTCTTTCTTTTTCTTTTTTCTTCTTTTTTTTCCTGCCTTTTTTCTCCTTCTTTTTCCTCCTCCTTTTTTTTCCCTCTTTTTTCCTCTTTTTTTTCTCTTTTTTCTCCTCCTTAATTTTCCTCCTTTGCCCTTTTCAGTTTTGCCCTTTTTTTCTTTTTTTCCTTTTTTTCATTTCTTTTTTTTTCCTTCCCCCTCCCCCATGAATTATGATTTTTAATTTTACATTTGGTCCTTTCTGTGACACAATAATCTTTCCCTCTTGTAGTCTCTTTGCCTATGATTCAGCAGTTTAATATTATTGAATCTCATCTAAAACTACTTTTAAAATAGAAAGCAGTCCATGGCATCACATTTTAAGGAAAACATCACTGGAGAGTGTCACTTGATATTTAGTGAGACAATATGGTCCAATCTTTGTACTTGCTTAGTTTTTCAGCTATTGAAGGTAGTGGCTGATTTAGTAAGGGAGCATTTATTACTTTTTACCTTGAAATTTTTGTTCATAAAATGCACCTTAAAAATATTTATATCTTTTTTTGTTGTTTTGCAAGAAATTTATGTTTTTTCCTAAATAAACCTATTTTAATTTAAGACAGATTGCTGCCTTCCTTTTCTTTTGGTCACTGTTGAGTATTTTAAACTAATTTGGTCAGTAAATCTTTTTATTTAAATAAAAATGAGTTTGATTTTACAGTTGTGGGTAAGGCTTAACTTCAGTTTTCTTTGGCTGACTAGGTATAAATTTACATATAATGCATGAGTTCTATTGCTTATGCATTCTCATAGCTTGAAATAATTAAAAAAAACAAGCATTTTTACTGGAACTAAGTCTTCAGTAAATTGGGTAATTTGAATCACAATGGTGATGTGGTTGATCATATGCCTTTTATCACATTGGCATGTCTATAGTGAAATTTGTTTATCAGTTGCAGTGAGCTTGCTTATTAAACAAACAATATTGTTAAAAAAAATTAATGGAATCTCAGAATTAATTACTTGAAAGTTAGGATATAACAGAATAAGTATTGACTATGGAAACTTAGTTCACCTGACTGAGTGCATATATTGTATTTTCCACAGGACCTCCTACTTCATTCAGTGTGGGCAGTAGGTACTGTTACCTAATGATCTCCTGTTCAAACTATGCTCTGTGGACAATGTTAATAACCTACTCCTGAAATTGTTGTGGTATTTATCCTTATGATTTCAATGTAAATTAATTAATTATTTTCACAACATAACTTTGAGGGGAGGGAGTGACACTATTCCCATTTTGCAGAGACATCAGAATTGGCCACAACATTTAGCTTCCAAGGTTGAAGTACTAGGACCAGAGTTTTACCATACCATTGTGTACATATATTTAAAGTACTACTCCTGGTGATTTCAGCAGTGCTTGACGCTGCAAATCAGAGTTTGTATACATTGGGTTTATAATCCTATCTCACAAGTCCTCTGATCTCTTTCCTTTTCTTCTCTCCTTTCAGAAATACTCGGGATGCCCTCACCTTCATCCCTACCATCTACTGTGAATGGTCTCTGTCTTGTGCTGTCTTCTGGGCACTGACAGAGAAAGTCTTAGTCAGCCCATGTCAAACGCCAAAAGGTATGATGTTAGCAGCCTTTTAACACATGACAGTACTTCAGTTCATGACATAACCCTGGAAATTTGGATATATTCTGTACCGGCATAGCCACAGGATTTTGACTGCATTTTCCAGGAAATGAGGTGGTGCTTACTGGAAGGAACCCTAGCAACAAGGGAAGAGTAGGATCCAGCTTTCCAGGGCAGTGTTCAGTTATTTTAACCAGAATTTAGACTTTCTCTTGACCCATTCTCACACAAAATATTCTACTTCATTCATTCCATTGTTCTATGAGACCAAGACACACAAAACGACATAGAGAAAAAGGTTAAGGAATGAATAACATGCTTTGCCTGTGTAACACTACAGGAACTAAATTAAGGTGGAAGCAACTTGGTAGTTATATTCCCAAGCTCTAGAGTCAATAATATTGTCTCTTATTGAGATACATTTGATACCATTATTTCAATGTCTTTGCTGTGATGATGGAAATCACCTCCTGTGACAGCTATGAGTTGAAAAAAACAGTGAAACAGCTGCTGAAAACTGTTTCTCTGTCTGATGATGTTTTGGTCCTAACCTAACTGCTGGTTAATACATCTTCAGACTATCATAAACTTTGGTAGCTTGATCACTCAATTAATCTCCTTTCAGAGGTAGGGATGTAGCTATAGTCTGATGGACTCAGAGAAAAGACAACCTGCCTCATATCTTGTACTAGGCTGCTAAGAGAAAACAACACAAAAAAACCCACCCACCCATAGAAAAAAAAAAAAAACAACCCCCCCAAAAAAAACAACAAAACCAACAAACAAAAAAAATCCAATAAACCAAAATCATCCAAACAAACAAACAAAAAAATTATCAACCCAGGCAGCTAGTAAAAAAGCAGTTCAGAAGACATTTTAAAATATTTTGGTGATGTGCAACTTAGATTTACATACATAAAATGACATGTGCAGGGACTGATATTCATTTTTTTTAAAATACGATGTTAAATGTCATAAAATGTCATAAATTGTTACTCTTTTCAGATTTCTGACAAGTAAACTGGAATTCTTGAAGGAGCTTTTGTTACAAAATCTTTGTCCTGTAACAGAACATCACAGACTTTGATTTCTTTATCAAGTAATCATTTCAGAGGGATTTGGACTGAATAGAAATAAAATTAAAAGTCTTTAAAAAATATATGTTTTTACCTCTTTTCAAATACATGGTACATCACCACTGCAGGGAGTCACTCTCATAGTTGCTGCATCAGTTTCTTTGTTGTCTTTACCTCAAAGACAACAAGCCTCATTACAAGTTCATTACAAGCCTCTTGTATTCTTTAAGTATTGAAATCACTGGCTTAATTTTTAAGTTGTGAAGGTGTGAGAATCAGAAAGGAAATAATAAAATAGAGATAAAATGGTTACATTGTACTCATTTTAGCATAGTAATGGAATCGAGCTTGAGCACAGCCTGAGAGATTGTAATCATCTTTACAAAAAAGAAAACTTTATGTAACTTTAAAAATGGGTATTGGCATAAGAATGGTGTCAAGGTTTAACCTGGGGAAGAATGTGGTTTCCTAATACTTTACTTAGTTTAAACAATTCCTTCATACATCATAAATCTGTGAATAACGATGGTTTGACCTGACTTGTTTTGGAAACTGGAAGCCTGGTGACAGCTTCAAAAGTCAGGTTCCTTCATATGAGGCAACTTGTAGCTAGTTGGGTTTAAGATAATCACCCAAGCCCTAACAGCAGCATTTTTCCCCCCATTTATATGCTCAATTTTTTATGCTTAATGTCCAACAGAAAGAAGGAACCATTTGTCAAAATCTCCAGACAGCCTTCTAATCCACGAAAGATAGGTACTTCTCCTCTTTTTAACAGACTACAAGGACTCACAAGGTGTCTATTTCCACTTCAGATCCAGTTCTTTGTTTTGTGCAAAAAAAAAATTAAGACACCATACAGTTATATATGCATACATATCTGTGTGTATGCAATTTCATATAGACGTATGTACATATATAAATAGAAATCCTGCATGACGCTGAGTTGAAAGAGCATAAAACAGGCAGGTCATGGAAAATGATACTCCAGTATCTTGCATAGGTACTTAGAACCAGAGTAGATATGACCTTAAACAAGGACAAGAGATTTTGCTATGTTTGAAGGAGTTTGTTTTGGAGTACTAGCCTTATAGATGTTATTTTATAAATACCTTAAATGTCAACACTATAAGTATTTTTCTCTTGATTAGGTTCCTCCCAAATAAGGGTAACCCTTGATTTGATGTTAAAGGCTTGCTTATCTTCTTAGATTTTCTATTGTCATAGTTTTCCGTAGTGTCCACATCAGGACTGGTAATTTATTTTTTTTTTATTAGTTCTAGCTGGAGTGCATTTTCACATTAGCATTATCTGTTTATTTTTAATGTAGCTCTTGCGTATAAATAATCTGTTTTGCTGGTAGTAGGATGAAGTTAGAGTGGTTATTGCTGGAAGAGAATATGAAGACCTGTAAAAAGTATATGCAAATGTGTTTTGTGTAGAGTAAGATCAAGATGCTCTCTATCCTTTATTTGGATTAACAGTCACCACATAGAGAGGAATCCTGATTTGAAGGTAGTAAATGAGAATTTAGTATTGACATTATTCAATCAGGTTGCCCTGTGAATTGAATATAAAGCTCTAGAGCAGGTTTCTTCATGTCAGATTATTTTACTTGCCCCTTTTCCATTTATACTTCTTGGATTTCGGTGTCTTACTGACTCTGTTTGCTTAGAGAGACCTGTGCTGACTGTGAGACCATTGCAATTCTTTTTGACAGATACAGAGTCCTTCTGGGAATGGTCCTTAATGCTTGTCTTAGGCCTGTCTGACTTGATTCAGCCAGGTTTGATAAATGAGGGACCAAGTTTAGGTCCATTTTAAAATAACAGGTATACTCCAGTGCTCTGACTCTGTTGATAACTTAAGCTTAGGCTGAAGGACCCTTTTATTTCAGGCTTGCCTGTTATCTGTGTAGGTAGCGTATTGTCTGTTGACTCCACTAAGCTCTGTGCTTATCAGCTTTTGAAAACTTAACATATCGCTTGTATTTCATTGTTCCTCTGTGGAAGAAAAAGTATGAGAATTTTCATTTCTGTCCTCCACAGAATGCTGGGCTGTATTTCTTTCCTTACAGGATACTTGAAGCCTACAAAATGTGAGAATCAGGAATGCAGGACATGTTGCCTCAGCTTTACAGTGAACTGAAGAACTGGCCAACCACATAACCCAGGGTAGGCTGTGTCCTGCAAGAGCATGCTGACAGGCATCTTTGCCTTCTTGGATATTCCAGACTGCATGGTCTAACCTAGTGTTTCTCCACTCTAAGATTATGCTGCATTAGAGAAAGGATTACTAAATAGAGGAGAGGTGCACATAAGAGTGAGGGGATGTTGTGTTTAAAATCTCTTCTGTATTTGAACAATCTAGAGAGCAGCCTTACATGTTCTCACCGTGGAATCATTTTGTATGAGGAAAGAGATGTTGTTCCAAACTGAACAGGCAATGGCACCTAATCAACGCCATTAATCAATTAATTATATTCACCAGATCAATGAAATACACAGTAACAAATCCCAAGTGTCTGAAGTGGAAGGGACACTCAAAAGTAGGAAAGAAACTCAAATATGAAACTGCAAAATTATTAGACATAGTGAGTAACTGTGTTGTTTCATGAAGCCTCAATATCAGAACAGCAACAGAATTGTATTCACAAACCTTAAAAAGGGCTTTAGGAAGATCATGGAGCAATATATTTTTGAGTCTAGTTTCCATGCTAGGCAATTGGTTTGAAATGATAACAAAAAAGGAGAATTCATTGCAATTAAGAAGGATAGAGATACTGTACTGGTCCTATATTAAAGCAAATTTTAACTTATAAATCACTAAAGACACTTAAGAAAAAACTTACCTTTCATACGATAAAAAGACGACCTTCTTATGTATTAACAACCAATTAGGAGTCATTATAAAGCTGGAAATGTACAGTCAGTTTTCACAAAAGGATGTTCCCTCGGGGCTGTCCCACCTGTCTCTGAGGTTTCAATCCACTCTTTAAAGTGAGTAAGGTCTTTCAAGGAAGCTGAACATGAGCCAAGTACGGTGGGTTGGCCTCGGCGGGCAGCAAAGCACCAGCACAGATGGTTGCTCGCTCTCCAGGCCCCTGCACTGTAGGCCGGGAAGGCACTCGCAAAACAGGACTGAGAAAAAAATTGAGTCAAAATAAAAGCAGAAAGATTGTTTATCAGTTACTGTAGAGGGCAGAACGGGCTTCACTTCAAATTTATTGCCGATTCACCTATTTAGTTACTGATTGGAGTATTGGGAAAAACAAAACAAAACAAAACAAAACAAAACACAAAAACACATAGGGAGAAAAACACCTCCCATATTGCCAGGCTCAGTTTCACTCCAGACTCCTCTCCTCATCCCTGTTAGTGCCACAAGGTTATACATTCGTTCCTTTCAATGAGGCCGCGAGTGGCGCAGGGTGTCTGGGGTCAGGATGCGGCAGTTTCTCTCTGCTGCTCCCTGTTTCTCATAGTTTCCCTCTGCACTGTTGTGGGTCATCTGGAAGCTGCAGACCCTTCAGGGGATCACCTGCTCCACCATGGAGCACGTCCTCCTCCTCGGAGCACCTCCTCCTCTGACCGTAGTTCTTTTGCCAGTGTTTCCCACTCCTTTTTGGTTTCCTCCTCCTCTCTCTCCCCAGAATTTTTCTGCTCTTTCTTAAACATGTTTCCACAGAGGTGGCACCGCCTTGGCCGAGGGGCTCAGCCGTGCCCTGCAGTGTGGGTTGGAGCCGTCTGGCATGGGGCAGCCCCGGCCTCTCCTCACAGAAGCCACCCTGCAGCCACCCACTGCTGGCACCTGACCACCAGCACCCAGTGCAGGGACTAAGCTGGCTGCTGCTTCAAAACTATTCAGAAAGGACAAAACAGAAATCTCCACAAATGGTTGCAGTTAGCAGCTGACTACAAGATAACACGGCACAGGAAATGCAGAGTTGATAAAGGTACAATGGTAAACATAAGGAAAAGCACCTCGGACGCTGGTTTGACAACAAAGAACTCCAGATTAAAGGGCATTTTTCCCAGCCGGGGATGGTAGTGGACAGTTCAGTGCTCAGTCCAAAACCCCAGGAAATGCTAGGGACAAACAAAGAATAAGCCAGAAAACATCACTATTGTACTGTCACATCTTGAACACCATATGCAGGCAGGCCTCGTAATGCTATTTCAAAATGCTGAAGTACAAAAATAGAGAGAAAGGTAACAAGGATGACTGAAATTATGGCATGATTTTTACAGGAAAAGAAACTAATTAGGCTAGGACTCTTCAACCTAGAAAAGCAAAGACAAAAGCAAAAGATGACAGATCTCTGCAAAATCAGGTATGGTAAGGAGAAGGTGAGTATAGACTGCTCATTGCTCCTTTTAGCACAAAAACTGGCAGGCATCCACAGAAATGAGCAGGCAGCAGTTTCTTCTGAGCTTTTTTTTAAGGGAAAGTGCTTTTTCACAGTGTCCTTAATATTAAACTGTGGAATTAATTTTCACAGAAGGTTGTAGAGGCCAAAAGTGTAAATGAATCTGAAAAAAAAGATTAGGCAAATTAATGGAAGATAAGTCCATGGGGACTATTTAATGCAATCACCTGGCTCAGGGTGTCATGAAACCACTGATTCCTGGGAAGGCATGCCAGCAGATGCATCGCTTTGTGTTTGCCTTAGAGAGCAGCCACTGCAAGACCCTGCTGAAGGCAAGTCATTGGCCAATGATCTGAACCAATACAACCGTCCTTAAACTCAAAAGGCAGGGAGGAACCTGACCTGGCCTAATTCCATTGAAGTATATATGTACCAAAGAAAAAGGTCTTTAAGTTTTACCTCCTTTTCTCCATCTTTCTCCTGTTGATAAGTTGTAGGCCTTAGTTGTGCATTTTATTTTCATTACTTTTTTCCCCCCAGCAAACACAAGAGAGGGCAGTATGAAAATAAAATTTCAGTACCAGCTCTACAGCTACTTGCTGCTGACCAATAAAACTATATTATGGATGAACACTCAGAGGATATGGGCAAGAGCAACATGGCCATGCAGCTCCCACAATAACGCACGTTGTGACTGACCCCAGCTGTTGCAAAGAACCTGACTTTATCCCAACAAAAAGGAGACCGGAGGGTGGCCTTTGTTTTAAGTAAACAGCTATCAGCAGTTGCTTGGGTCAACTGGTGGTGTAAATATTTCTTCCAGTGTGAAAGTCCCACTGTCTCAGCCAGACTGGCATGGGAGGAGTGGACATGTGGCTCAGCCCAACATAGATTATAAAAGTCAGGCAACTAGCAGAATTTCAAGAACAATGGGCTTGAGCGGGCTTCAACCCATGTATACCTTCCTGGTACTGGGGAGGCCCCGCATTCTGATGGTGAGCACGTGTCCAGTAATGGAGACAGGTAATGGCAATCACATTGGTGACTGTGCATTTCAATCGCTATATCCTGCTAAACGTAGCTTATATTTGTCTTGTGTTTTCAGCATATTTTATATCACTCCACTAAATCAGAAGTACCGTGTAACATCAACTATCTTCAAATAAGTAAATTTGATATTAAAGGTATCTCTCCGTACTTGGAATATCTAAAAGAACCTGGTCAGATAATATTGGACTCTGACACTACTGTGAATCAGCACTTCCTCTGAAATCACACAATTAATGAAACTGTACTAAGGAGCCAGCCATACCTGAGAAATATTTCAAAGCCTCTGTTTGCTTCTCTGCAAATGATGCGTCATGGTACTTTTTAGTTCCAGTTTGCATGTGTTTGAAGATACAGTATTGACTGCAATGGTAGGCTTCGGTTTATTTTTCAGTATACAGTCTGATGGTTGATGAATGTATATTGTATAAACAAGATAGCGAAAAGGAATTTAAAACTTTGCCGCACATTCATTTTATCATTTTCGGCACAAATAAAGCTCAGCTCACCCTATCTGCTTTGGACATCTCTTTCTTGTTGTTGATTTCATACATTTTATGTCCCTAAATATTACTTGGCATAATGAGTTTTTCAAACCTCTCCATTCACATAGCTGCACTCCAGACACTCACAGCTTATTCTTAATAAATCGCAAATACAGGCAGCCTTTTTTTTTTTATTAATTTCAGAGCTAATGAGCTGTTGAGGTCTCTGATAATCTTAGCATGTGTTGAAAACACATTATTTCTATCATGTAGTATTTTTCTCTGGCAATTACACATATGTTGCTGTCTTCTGCATTCCCAACTTTCATTTCCACAAGTTAATGTGGAACCAGTAATTAAATTGAGAATGCATACCTTTAGTTTTACCTTTAATTTTTAGCTTTTTGCTTACCAACAAGTTGATGAAACCACAGAAGTTGAAAACACCTGCTATTTTGTTACATTATTTACTTTTGCATAGCCCAACCAGTGAACATGTGAACTGACTCAGCTGTTGTATTCATTTGGCTGCTAGTGCACTCTTCCCATTGAAATACGCTAAGGTTATCATTATTAAATATGCCATTTCAGGGTGATGACCAATCTGCTTAAATTTTGGTAGCACTAACACATAGAGTTATGACAATAGTGAAATGCAAATTTTGATTTACAATTCAAGGTTGCATTCTCTCACCTCTAGTGGTTGGCAGAGATACTAACTTAATCACGAGAGAAGGTGTGGGCATGTACAAAGTTCATGTAATAGAACAAAAGCTGTAGTCCTTTTAATGTACATAAAACACATACATTCTTTCCAGTCATTTGACGTTTGTCTTGCAATTGTCAAACTCTCCATCAGTTAATGACAGACGCAAATAGTGAGAATGAAATTGCCATGCTGAGGTTATCACTTGTGTTCTTGTTAAACCATTTGCTTACCTCTGCACTGACTTTGACTATGCAAGAAGTATAGCTAAGTGACATAAATACACAGTGACATGCACGTAGATTTTTCTCTTTGGATTACAATACCATTCCAGCCAGCTCTACAGCAAAGTGGAAATTGTTTATTGACACTGGTCTTTGGATGATATTTTTCCACGTTAATGGAGCATGCAAATCCACTACGTGCCTTCTAAAATGACTTATCTTGTTTTGTCCTGGAACAAACTGGGAACATGCATCCATCCTTGTAGGGGCAGTGCTCTTCTGAGGAAAGTCCTGACATCAGATGCACTGCTGTTACAGCTCTGGCATGCTTGCTGTGGCAATTTACATCACATTTTCCCATTACATTTGCCATGGTTGTGCTCCCCAGTCTTGGCATTGATGCCTGCCATTTTTATAGATAAAATTGTTGGTTTGAGCTTGAAAGCCTTTTCTAAGTCGATAATTGATCTCATAATTATAGCTGTTCAGTTCATATCATCATCGATGTTATGGCTGAGACGTAGTTTAAAACCATTAAGCGCCTGGACCATGAGTAATTTTTCTGCTTTGAAAATTATAATTAATGCTGTTTTCTTTGAGAGAAAACCATCTTACCTTTGTAACTCCATTATGATTTTATTCTTTTTACTTCATTTTTTACCTCCTATTTCTCTACATTTATTTACCCCAAAAAGTTTGACTTTATAGTCCTTCATGTTTTCTCTCTGCCTGCATGCTTTATGTTTCTGCAGGCAGACACTGGTTTTGTGTTCCAAAAATGTATCTGTAGAGTTGGCTTCTCCTTTAGTAACCAATTCCTTGAAGGCCTTTGGTTATTAAGGCTCATCAGTCCAGCAAATTCAATGCCAATATTTTTTTGTTGTTGTTATTTCTCTGTAATTTAATTTTTCTTAAGATGGGCTTTTGACCTTTAACTCATTCTCCTACCTGGGGAATGAGTGAAATTATATTTTTTTCTCTCTCCTGCTCTCACCAGCTTATAATTTATGTGCATTTCCCTACCCTTGTTTTAGGAAATTGTATTTTGATTATTTGGAAATTTCATTTGTGTGATTTCTAAACAGCCTTTCTTTCTAAATAACAGACTGCAATATTCTAGCTTGAGAAAATTGAATGTTTTCCATCAAAAATTTTTTGATCCTTGAAAGGATTTTCAGCTACTTGGATTCCCTTATGAAAACTATTTATTAGTGGAAAAATATTAGCTCTCTGGCAAAGAAATTAGCACTTTCATTTATGCCTTAACACTGAAGAAAATTCCATTTGAAGATTCCTCTGTCATTGAAAGTACCTCTGAATTATCTTTATATACATATATATGTATTTTTTTAAACTGGACTACATCTTCCACAGAATAAAAGAAACAGACTTTCAGCCTGTATCACATTGACTATGTAAGATAAAGTATAGTAGTATGCAAAAAGCACTATCCAAGTCTGCAAATTTTCACTATATGTGGGTCAATAATGCACTGACCAGTGATAAATAATGGGTCCCATCAGACACTACAATAACATTGCCCAACTGAGGTTTTCTAAATTTGACTGAAAGCTTTGTTTTTTCTCTACAGAAGGAAAAAAAAAAAAAAGGTGGAAATTGCATAGGATATGTTTCCCCAAAAAATATTTTTATTAGCTCCAGCAGTTATCACTTATCTGACCCTGAGCTCCAGACATTAATATTTTCAATGTTCAATATGCATGTCATGCTCCTATAGTAGTAACTTTCAATGAAAGTGTAAGGAGAGCATTAACTGGAACATATTAACTTTATGACATGTTGTTATATGAAAGTAAAGCAATTAAATTGTGCCATGACTGCATCCTCTCAAATTGCAACTCTCAAACAGATGCTTTACTGCACTCCGTCTCTTCATACTTCATTGTCACGGAAGTAAATGCAGTTTTTAAAATGAGAATTGCATAACATATATAAAAAGGATTATTATGAAGTTTAAAATATCACTTTATAGACAGCTTGGTAAGTAATAACAATGAATCTCAGTTTTTCTAATGTATTCATTAGTGGCAACACTCTCACCCAACCTCAGATCTCCCTGTTGCTGGAAAAAAAAAACAACACAAAGGTTGGTAAGTATCTGCTTTATTTCAAAGGGAGCTAGCTACATGCAGCAGCATAGCAAAGGGGTGGGGTTTTGTTGTTTTTAATTTATTTTTATACAATCCAGTGCTAAAGGTTTATGTGTGCTAACTGTGTTTCCATTTTGTAACTGTCTGTAGTTGGATAGGCCAAATAATACTGGAGGCAAAGGAGTGAGGTTCCTGCCTGGAATGGGAAGAGGAGATACAGGAGACTATCTCAGATAAATTAAATGTTATTCAGATTAGCTGGGCTTGGAATTTAAAGATCTGACTCCATCTCCTATTCAGCGCAGGCCATTTAGAGAAAAACTTTGCAATGGTAAAAATGGTAATTTACCAGAAAAGACAGACTCCAGAGGCTGAATCAATCTAACTGTAAGTTGGCTCCATTTACATTCTATGTTTTTCTCTGGTCCTGAGATTGTGTGTTTAAAACTGCTCCCCTAATACTTCAATAATGTCATAATTCCAGAAATAAATTCAGAAAAGTTGGAATTATTTTCACATAAATGAAAGGCAGATAGGTCCCAGCAATCTTATTTCACCTTTAGCAGGTCTGCCCTTTGAGAGCTTATTATTATAACGGCTAGGAATAATTGAGGCCCTGACAAATTCTAAAATGAGAGACCTGTTTTACTCATGTTCCAGAAAAAGTGATAGTATTTTAACATTACTGTTAGAAGAAACTTGCTTTCTTTTTTCTTTTATTGAAAAGTGCTAACTTCATTTCTGATTCTCAGCTAAGGTTTAAAATAACCCTTTCTTTCCATTTGTCAATGGGTGTATACATTGATATGTTTCCAGCTTTATGTGAAGAGAAGAAATGATTTACTGCATTTTTAGCACAGAAAAGAAGGAAAGCCTTGCAGGTCATATGCATTAGAGATAAATTTATTAAAAAAAACAAAAAAGTCAACTCAAGGATATGTACTTAACTTTTTTTCTTTTTTCTTTTTTCTTTTTTCTTTTTTCTTTTTTCTTTTTTCTTTTTTCTTTTTCTTTTTTTTCTTCTGTTTTCCATTTGAACATCAAAGATTAAATACTGTCTGGATGATATGACCTACCAGAAGTCTTGTCAGTCCAGCGATTCTGTGAGTGAAAAATGGAATGGAATTTCTTTTTTGCAGTTATTAGACAGCTGAAGCTGACAAATGGAGAGACCTTTCTCCTTTGCCTGTTTTACTACTTCGAAGAGTAAGAACATCATCTGCAGACATACATAATCTTTTAGTATAAGGCTGCAATTTATTGACATGGCAAATCCTCATTATCAGTCTAAAAATTAATAATATATGTCTAGAAGACATATCGAAAACAGAAAGGGATGGTATTAAAGAATTCAGCAGTTCAATAAATACATTTTTATTTTCTGATTTTTTCTGGTCTTGACTGAGAAAAGCTACCCTATTCAGAAAATTGTTATGATGTGAATGATTCTCTGAATTAAATCTACATAGGAAAAAAAGAGCAAAAAATTATGCAAGTAATCAATTCTAACACATTAAAAATAAACCACAGTATACAATTTAAAAAGAAGCCAAAACACTTCAGAAGTATATTACACAGAATCACAGAATGGTCAGGGTTGGAAGCGACCTCTGGAGATCATCTAATCCAAACTCCCATAATGAAAAAAAGATATGTGTGGTAGATACACAAAAGCACTTAGCTGTTATTTTTGGCAGAAGAGTTCAAACTTTTAAATGTTCAAATATTATGTTTAGACTCTATGTAAATATGAAGTTACTAGGCACTTGTACACTTTAAAATTTTTTTTGAGTTATTACTCAGAGTTTAGGTGTATTTAACACCCAGGGTTCTAGTTCATTTGCAAACTAGGAAGTGAGCTATTTCCCTTGACTTTTAAGGTCTGACATAACAGATACTCCCTTTCTTGGAAATCATTCAAATAAAATGCAGTATTACATTTCAAAAGCGTCCTATTGCAGTACTATCTAGATACTCTGTCTACTTTTGTATTTTTTGCATTTTGAATCTATATTTGGAAGGTGGGATTAACATAAACATAATATTTGCGTTCCATTTCCTCATTAGCAGCAATTTTGCTGAAATTGATATGTAACAACAGAGCTTTAGAGCATTATTCACCCTTCAGTCTTTAATCCAGGCCCCAAAGCCCACAGCATGGCACAGCAAGTTGACCAGGGCTGATGAGTTGGTGTGTAGGATGGCGCTAAGATAAAATCCAAGTGAGATACGAATTCGTCCTGCCCTTTGCAGATCATGCGGTAGGAGTGGGCGCGGACTGAGCCAGCTTCTGTAATGCTGGCTGTGTGCTGCTCTGCTTTGGTGCTTTGACTTCTTGATGGATTAATTCAACAGCTTGTTAAAACTTTCCACATAATGTAGAATGTTGTTCACATAGCTGCACAGTGAAAATGAATCTTGTCCTTCTTCAAATTCTTTCAAAAAGTGCAACCTTTGAAAATAACGTGATGACTGTAGTCTCCTGTTTATTCCAGTGTATGCATTAGATGTATTTCTTTTTTTCAAACACAGAACTTGATTATGGATTTTAATGCTCAAAACACCTCCTATATTTGGCACTTCTCCTTAATCTGTGTTTATTTCTATATATATTAGACCACATATGTACCCTGTTAGTAATTTTAGATCGTGAATAGAGCTACGCCATTTTAAAAGCATCTCCATCTGTTCTTAAATATACCAAAAAAATAGAAGGAATCTGAAGAAAACATAGAAACATACAAACAATATCTGTAAGAACTAAACAGTTCCTAAACAGAGTCTGAAATCCTTCAAACTTTTTGTAACTAAAAAAGCCCTATCCAAAATACAAACAAATTATTATAAATGTAATTTCTGAAGTAAGGCAGGGGGAAATGCAGTCCGCTACATACTGCATTGCAATACTTGGGTCTATCTCATTTACGCACTTGCTATTTTGTAAGTATAGCCAAAGGTCCTGAGAACATCCCCTACTGAAGATGAAATATGTCTGATTTTCTCTGCTGCCTGCAAAGTGTGGTAGAGTCTTCTCCGAAGAAGTATTTCATGCACCACTTCGCGTTGCAAATGAAAACAGCTGTCATACTGTTCATAGGCCAACTATAAACAGCAATAAAGAATGTTCTTGATATTGAAAAATGAATCATTCCATATAACACACTTGCAAGCTCTGGTCAGTATATAAAATCTAACTGTAGTGTCTGATAAATGTTCACATGTCCATAAATATGCTGATAATCTAATGCCTAGAGATAAGTAAGTGCATCCACAAAGCCAGTCATCAGGACATAACTTCTAAAAAATCTCTTTAATAACCATTGCACGTATCCAGGGGAGCGGTGGTACATGTTTCCCCCCTTATTGTTATGTTTAAATGAATCCAATTGCTTTTAGGTTGAAAAGCCTTGAGATGCTTCCCTGAGAATCCTAAAACACGAGGTGAGAAAATGGAGGCAACCAGGGTAATATTCCAACAATGTCATCTTTTAGAGATTCAGTTACTGCTCAGATAAAAATGTTACAACAAAAGTAAATCTGTGCTTTAATACACAGAAAAATCTTACTTAGCAGAATGGATTTAATTTTTTAGATGGGCCAAAGATAACTTAAGCACATTAAAGATAATTTAGTGTAGGATATTTCCTAAAACTGAAGTTCTTTTCAAATGTTGCTCAGTCTTTTGTATGGCAAACTGATTCAGGGCTACCAAGGGTAAAAATTATTGGAATGGACCCTGTTCTAGCAAACTAATATTCTGCCTAAAAGTTAAAACATGTTGAACTCTTGAGTGATAAAATAGCTCAACCTACTACCAAAAAGCAAAATGCATCCAGGAAAAAGAGAACTTTAAGTCTTGGCTCTGTAAAACCCTGGGAACCCCAACTGAGTCCAAAACTTCTTAAAATGGGCTCATCTGCAGGCATAGTACCAACTTACAACAACACACATGCTTTAAATTAAGGAGAATGGGACATTTTTTTTCTAAATTCTTTGCAAAATTGACATCTCCATTTTCTCCTTTTGACTGGGCAGTCCCTGGTGGATAGTGTTTCTTTGAGTAGTTTATCACTGTCTTTATTTGAAACCTATCTCTTGTTATTTAGTCTGCTGTAATAAATGAGTTAATTGTAGGACGTATCCTTGTATATCTACAACGAGTCCTGAGAAACAACTGATTCTGCATCACTACCAACCTCAAATTCTTTGCTTTTTTCATCACCAGTTTTTTTTAAAATAGCATGTTTTTAATGTTGCTGCTACTGATTGTGTGATCTATTGCCTCTTGCCCTGCACACCTCAGCATTTTGCTTTGAGAACTGTCCCATTTATTGCACAGACGGCTTGTTTCAGTCAGTGATTTACCTTTCTATGTTTTTTAATGTGATATTGATGTTTAATTAGGTGGAGTTTCTTTTGTTTTTCTGCATGCTAACAAGAGCATTTGTGAAGAACAGTTTTCACTGGCCCTGGAGATATTTGCTGGGATTTGTAGAGCAGGTCTCTTTCCTCACACTAACTTTGTACGTTGCCTTTTATGTCATGCAGAATGTGTTCACTGACTAACTTCTGACTGAGACAGTCAAATACATACGACTTAGCTATATTGCAGGCTTGTAGAAAGATGGGTCTGCAGTTTCACAGGGCATCTTGCAATTTCGCCCCCCAAACCAACCCTTTATGCATGGATCAAAGAATTCTTTCAGTTTTGAATAACTTAGTCTAGCTTTTTTTTCCTGGTCCTGATGCAATACATCATAGGTTCCTGAATCTTTAAACGTGTAGGATTTCACACATCCAATTTCTTTACGCTGTGATTTGCTTCAAGAAAAAAAACAAAAGCTTTACAGAGGCTCAGGCTGACAGATGTGGGAGGGACTGCGGAGGCTTCACTTTTGCTAAGTGTTTGTTTTCTTTCTCAAAACATGTAATGGAAATGTGATATACACAAGTGATGGCAAGAGGAAAAATTCTAATTTGCTGGGCTTTGCCAAATGCCTTGTGGCATAAGGTGTTACCTCTGTTACTGAAAACTGCTGAATTAAACATCTACTCCTACAGATCTCCTTAGTTGCACGGTCTAGAGACTTGGTGAGAAAGGCATTGGAAAGGTTGCCTTGTTTAGCTACTGAAGGACATCACTGGGAATTGAAGCAAGTTTTAAAGAACAAGGGAGATGCATTTCCTTATACACCTTTCATTTCTTTTTAGAATAAGGCAGAAAAAGCCCAGATATTCACTTTGGCTGCTGCTGTGAGACCTCCCCTCCCGTTTCAACCTCATTTAAACAGCTGAGAAGACCAACTGCATAAAGGCAGGTACAGCTTCAATCAGGAACTCTGGTTTTAAATTATTTCACAGATGCAGAAACTCTAAGGAAGGACATCATGAACACACACGACAAGTTACAGAGAGACTGGCAAAATTCTTTCACTGCATGAGAAAAGGCAGAGCAGCCTTGGACTGGCTGCCCACAGTAGAACATTCCCACAAGACACGTAGAAATGCACTGGCTAGAAGGAGAGAGCAAGTAAGCGTTCCAGCAGAACTAAAAATGTGGTAACTGTATGGGGCTGACTGAAGCGGTGGCTTCAGTCAATGTTCACTCAAGACCTGAGACAGAAATCGAAGGTCTGCTTTACTTAATATGAAGAGGGAACATACCAAAAAAGTTACAGTTTTTAACTGAAGACTAAAAAATGACTGAGACGACAAAGGAGTATGTCTTGCAGTCTTACTCGATTAAAATGAGTCCTTCCCCAGAGAGGTCATCGTAGTCAGAATATGCAGGAACCCATTAAAACAGGCAGCTACAAAGCCGCTAAAACTCACTGGCCCAAGAAGACACTTAGAGATAAAAATGAACAGTGCTTTGACACAAGGATTGTGGTTCAGATATTGTTTCAAACAGTAAAATTCTGATTGGGAAATGTAAATATCAGAATCAAGGAGATAAAGATATACAGGCTGTGACAGCCAGCAAGTCAGGGCATTACCTGGCATATGGAAAAGAAAGGTGCAAGAAATGCAGCAGAGTTTGCATGGGCTGGTTAGCGCCTATAGAGCGCGCACAACGTGGGTAAAGAGGATGACTGCTGCAAAACAAGCTGAAATGTAGTATTTTCACTTCTACTTTCATCTCCCTGGTGGAATATAAGAGTGAGCTAAGCTTAAATACAGGACTCTACTGTTAAGCGGTATTATTCAGCATAGTTATAAAAGCTTCACTATATGAAACCGCTACTTTCACTTGAATGGTAAAGGATCAAATTCATTTTGCCAGAGTTTGAAGACATTTCCCAGCATTTAGGAAGCCATCAGTAAGGCAAAATCTAAAGCTGAAACTGAGCAAACGACACACAATTCAATTTGTTAGAAAAACTTCCTATGCTGTAGAGCAGACAGAGCAAAACAAATAAGCAATGCAGTGGCTAATTGACTAGATTTGGGGAGTCAGGACAAAGGAAAAAAACATTCTGTGCACAAACTCAAAGAATTGGTAGTCTGACAGAAAAGATGTATCTATTGAGGGAAAAAAAAAAAAAAAAAAGAGCATTTGTGTGGTGTAGGATCTGTCAGTGGAGAAAGAGGTCTGTGAACACACAACAATGTTTCATCTGGAGAGAGTCCATTTCCTCAAATTGCTTTTTGGGTTGCCCTATAGAAAGAATTTCACAGGGGAATACAACAGAATAGCACAGCTGGGATAAAAGTTAACCTAGCAAAGAACAACGATTTTTTGCAGCAAGCCTGAGCTCATTCATCACCAACTTGCTTGCTTCCTCAGACGGTAAAAGTAAAAAGTTCCCTTCAAATAAGCATGTTTTCCTTGAAAATCATCAGCCTGAATTCTAAAATCATTGCCCTAAGAACGCTGCTTTGCACGGTCGACAGCTCAAATCTTGATAATCTGAGATTCTGACAGAAATGCTGGGTCCTAGATGTGAGACGCATCCAGCATTGAGTTGTCCAGACAAAGATTCTGAGAAAGGTGCTGCAAAAGTCCATTCGCAATGATGTGGTCGGAACAGGCTAACGCATCACAGGTGCTTATGAAAGCTGAGTGACAATACACTCATACTGAGAGATACTCGCATATTATACTATAAAATAGCAAGCCATTGGTTATGGGGAAGCAAGTGCCACCTGGAACTCCTAATAAATATTATATTGCCATTGCCAAATTGTTTCCTAATCCTGAGAACACAGAATACTTCTGCACTCTGTACCAGAGCTTGGGCTGGTAGGACCTGGCTCCAAAGCACTTTCCAGTCATTGCCAGAGGAGGATTGACATAGTACACTACAACACTCTTCTGTCTACTCTTCCCTCTGCTTGGAATTTTTATTTTGAGGCAAAGACACGGAGAGGAAGCACAGACCTAGATGTGGCACCTCTGTGCTTTGCGCTGTGGAAATTCTCCACTGAGAGCACACAACAAGACTACAGCACTTTACAGCAGCTGAGAGAAATCATAGAATCATAGAATTGTCTAGATTGGAAGGGACCTCTAAGATCATAGAGTCCAACCATGAACCTAATGCTGCCAAACCCACCACTAAAAATCGCCCCCACGTGTCAAAGCACGGGCAGGGAAGAGCGTAATTCAGAGGTTGCTTTTGTGACTTTTTTTCTGTTATTTTTTTAAGGTGGCTGTTCTCCAAGTATTAAACAATTGGCTGACTGAAGGATACCACAGCGAGGTCAGGAGTTATATTGAAGTTTCGGCTTTCTCACCAGTGCTGGGATTCACCCGGAAAGTGGGAGACATTAGACACCCCTTTCCTGGAGGAGTCCCTAAAGGAGCAGAGTTCCCCGTGGCACAGCTGGACCAAACACACCCTAATGAAACCAAGTCATCCACGCAGAAATTAATTCACGGCCCAGGTGCTGCAGCAGGGTTTTTCTGGTGCTTTATGAATGATCACAATGGACAGAGAAAGCCAGAAAATCAGCTTGGACCACAAATTCAGGTGACCACGCGCTAGAAAAAGGTTATTTTTAGCCAGAGAATAGAAGACATTTCCTTCTGCTAAATTGCCCTCTGGTTGGTATTCAAAGCCCCGTGGCCCCTGCGAGCAGAAAAGAAGTAGGAGAGCAAAGTCTTTGTCCTGCGACTGGGCACGAATTTATATTAATCATATACTTTTGTCTAGCCTAGGACAGATTTTCCCACTCTTCAGTCAGCCAAAATAGACATGTGAAAAGAAGCTCTCAAAATTCTGCCCAGGTAGGTGGTGATTTCCTGTTCAAGCATTTCAGGCTCAAATTTGTCCCTTCATCTGTAATTAGAGGCTATGTACATCTTGTGACTTATAGCACTGTACGTGTGTGTGTGTATATGTGTGTGTGTATATATATATATTCCTTTCCTTCACATGTTATTTTATTACAGTCAGGGCTCTACCAGTGATTTCAAAACCAAACATTCCTTTCACTTTAATGTTAAAGTTCACAGTCTGTGATAAGCTTGGTAAATCAAATTTACTTTCCACAACATATATCTGAACTATAAAAATAGTTATTGTGCTATTTGTTTCCATCAAAAATAGCTATTTTTGATTTTGTGACGTAATTTCCTTTAGAAAGCACTAAAACATACAGTATTCTAAGCAAAAAAGTTCTCTGCCTTTTAATTAATGCAAATCACATTTTCAAAAGTCAAAAGAAAAAGTCTCCAAAGCTGATACTGTGCTTATATTTCCTCAGATGAAAAAGTCTCAACATTGAAAAGCTTCTAAAGGACATCTATAACTGTGACTGATTAAGATTTTTTATGCTTTTCCTGAGTCATCAAAATATGGAAAAAAATTATTTCCCTCTATAGTGTCTTTGAGCAGACTACAAGTAACAGGATTACATTATTAATGTAATTTCTATGGGATATATTTGTGCTTTTTGTAATTTTTTAAACTTTTTAGCCTAAAAAATATTTAATGAAATACACTAAGTAAAATTAGGGAATATTTTTCTTGATACGTTCTTTTTACATTTAGTGGCTTCCTATTTTGAGTATAGGACTAGAAGGTAGGAGAGATGAAGTGATAGCCTAACCCTGCTGAAGTCAATCGAAATTTTAGCATCTACTTCAGCAGAGTCAGAAACTCAACCTTAGATCTGCTTCACGCGTCTGCCCACTGACCTAGGTGACATATGGGAAATCCCATTTCCTTGTGGTTTTTTCTTACCCTGGTCGGTGCCAATGTCTTCTGTGTGGGCTGTAATTTCTGAGGTGGGCTTCCCATGGGAATTTAAATACCTAGGGCCCTGATCATCTGTGACTGGAATACCAAATCCTAGTTTGCAAAGAAATAAAACAGAAAAAAAAAAAACCCAACCCAAAACATTAGTACTGCATTTTAGAGAATGATTTGCCCTGAAAAGGCTGCTGCATAAAGATCTTACTTGGAGTGTGGTGGATGGGGGTTTTGTCTAGTCTTAAGCTCTGGGCAATGGTGTAAGCCTCTTCCTCTCACTCATACTGTAAAACTCTCATTGAAAGCTGTCATTAAAAATTAACTTGATCATAGCAACACAGGCCAAGGGTACCTCTTCACAAACAAGTTACCACAGCAGAGGGTATACTGTCAACTTACAGTGACTGTTGGTTGTTGTATAGTAACAGTTTGCATACACGCTTTTGTCTGTGGCAATTATGAGATCATGTTGATGTAGCTTAGCTGTCAACAGAAAGGACTTGCTTGTTCATCTGCCTGTACCAAATCTATAAGCTGCTGATGAAGACAGCCAAAAACTTTTTCTGACAGGGATTTGAGGCCAAATCCTTCCTATGCCAGGTGAGTGCAGAACAGACTAAATTGCTGGTAGGTCTGACCTTTCCCTCTGACCAGAAATTCAGTTTCAGAGATGGAAAACATTTCCTTTTGTTGAAACTTATAAAGACACCATAAAAAATGATGTTGAATTACAGTTTTCCAATTAGAAAAAAAAAAGGGGGGGGTGAGGTGTCAAAAAAAGCTGTAGTCTTGATCTCAGCAAATGCCTCAAAGTGTTGCTGTCAAAGAGATAAGTAAGAAAATATAGCTGAAGGCATACGGGAAGTTCTTTTGCGCAACTTTATCTAACACAAAGCAATAAAAGTCAGGCAATTTCATAGTATCTATCTATACGCAGCTTAACTACCATTAAATTAAGCAAAATTAAAAATAGCAATAATAAAAATGAAAATTAGTTCCCAAAGAGTAAATGGCTCCTGCTGCGGTTTGAATTCAGACAAAAAGCTTCTTTGCCCACCTCAAAATCTATATAGCCTAGGTGGGTATCCTGCTGGGAACTATTCATAAAATTATGGTTCTCACTGGGAGACCATTCACAGTTATTAAAATATAGTAGAATTGCACTAATCCACCACATATCTTCTCAGAAAATCTCTTTCCAGTTCTCAGACATGGAAAATTCATGCAGTAATCTCTCATATTATATTTTCACTAGAATGTGTTTAGGAAATACATTACTCTGCATGCAGTAATGAATTATGAAGTGTTATAAATAAATGAAACTAAAGCATAGGCTTCCAAATAAAGGGAAAAGTCATTTAGTGTTGTATCTCCCTTGCTTTTATAACCATGATTACTCACTTGGAAACAAAAAATCAACATGCAAGTTCTACATTAACAGATGTAAAGCAAGTATCATCACGTCTTTCAGATACTTCCTTAAACTTCTTTTCTGCAGTAACTACTGAAGAGTAGTCTAGTAGCAGGTACGCTGAAAATAAGTCTTAAATACAATTAATCATGCTGTTCCTTGTCTTGTGCTTGCCTACTGCCTCTTAGCAGAAAGCAGGACTTAACATTTCAGGCGGACCCAGTCAACATTGCTTCTGAATAAGTATCTTCGTGCTGTATTTTGTGCATTGGCCTGGGCTGTGTGGAAACCTAAATTCGCCTTCCTGTGTTCCTAGGTCTTTCAGCTCTAGAAACTTGCTTAAAGCATAGAAGAACAAAAGAGAAAGATGGAGCTTGTTCTAAACAAACATGGACCTTTTGTGCCATGTTGAATGAGTATGGAAGAACAGAGATGATCTGCCTGATTCTGAGCTCACTTCCTATCTTGGCAGTCCTATTGGAAACACCATAGGGCCAATATAGGGCAGACAGTTTGAGGTCTTCCTGATGTCCCATGTAGTAAGGGACTCTACTGGGATCACTGATCTAAGGACACCTAAAAACAGAACAGCCTCAATGCAGCTAAGTTAAACCTAACCCTAACCATAACCCCTAACTCCAACCCTGACACTAACATGTAGCCCCTAGGTCCTAATCACCTAACCCTAACACTCGAACCATAATCTGAAACTCTAATGACCATAACCCTTCTGCAATGTGGACGGCTCAATTAATATCATAAGAAGTTGTTCATAGTCCTTTTAAACTTAGTAATTTCCCATGACTCATAAGGAAAGTCTCAGCATGGCTGGAGAGTAGTGAAGGTTTTCTTGATTAACGCTCAGCAGTCTTACCTGGGAATGCTTAAAGCATTACTCCTAGGTTCAGAGTCTGAAGGAAAAGATGCCTTGTTACCCTCATGAAGAGAGAAGTTGGAGGTTTGGTACAATCAGAAAGAGGAGTGCTTTCTGAGGTTGTAATAATTTATCTAGTCATATTTTAATAGTGTTTGTAATTTACAGATAGTTAAAATGCAAGGATGGAAATATGGCCAGAAATTTCCTTGACTTTCTTTCATTTCACCAAAAAGAAATGTTTATGTAAACAGCAGTCTCCTGGCTGAGCCATGCTTTACATTCCAGAAAGACAAATTCTTCACTCAGGCTCCAAAACAGAATTGTATCTGAACAGTGAAGTGAACTTAGGGCTTGAACACAGGCTCAGACACATTAAGGCAAGGGAGACAACTCTTTTGTTCTTACAGGAAGAACAAATCAAGACAAAAGGCAGACACAACTGCAGCGTTTCTTACCTCAGCTTCTTCAGTAGGCCTGAGTTAGTCATGCTCCTCCATTCAACTAGTTTCTTGTGTATTCTCTGGACTCTCAACTTTTTCTCCCACTTCTTTTATTGGACCAGATACAGACGTTTCCCTCCCTGCCAGTTCCCAACCCCTTAATTCCTTCACCCCTGACCTTCTTCTGTATCTACTTCCTCTTCTCTCTTTCTCTTCTGTTAGTTTCCCAGTGTTTTCTAATCCTTATTTCTGCTTCCTCATTTTTACTGTTCACCCCACGGACCTCCAGAGTGCAGACTTTGGCCTGTTTGGGAGGCTGGTTGACAGAGTCCCCTGGGAGGCAGTCCTGAAGGGAAAGTAGTCCAGGAAGGCTGGACATCATTCAAGAAGAAAATCTTAAAGGCGCAGGAGGCAGGCTGTCCCCATGGGCCAAAAGACAAGACAGCGGGGAAGAAGATAGGCCTGGCTGAACAGAGAGCTTTGGCTGGAACTCAGAAAAAAAAGAGTTTATGACCTTCAGAAGGGGCAGGCAACTCAGGGGGACTACAAGGTTGTCGTGATGTTATGCGGGGAGAAAATTAGAAGGGTCAAAGCCCAACCAGAACACCTTATGCTGCAAAAAAAAAAACATAAAAAATATTTCTATAAATACATTAACAACAAAAGGAGAGCTAAGGAGAATCTTCATCCTTTATTGGATGCCAGGGAAACATAGTGACAAAGTATGAGGAAAAGGCTGAGGTACGTAATGCCTTCTTTGCCTCAGTCTTCAATAGTAAGACCAGTTGTTCCCAGGGTACCCAGGTCCCTGAGCTGGAACATAGGGACAGGGAGCACAATGAAGCCCCCATAATCCAAGGGGAAACAGATAGTGACCTGCCACAACATTTAGGCATGCAAAGGTCTATGGAGCCAGATGGGATCCACCCAAGGGTACTGAGGGAGCTGGAAGACGTGCTTATCAAGACACTTCCCATCATTATAAGTAGTCCTGGGTAACCAGGGATGTCCGAGCTGACTGGAAGTTGGCAAATGTGACTTCCATCTAACAAGAAGGGCCAGAAGGAGGATCCGGGGAACTACAGGCCTGTCAGTCTGACCTCGGTGCCTGGGAAGGTTATGGAGCAGATCATCTTGAGTGCCATCACACGGCATGTACAGGACAACCAGTTGATCTGGCCCAGTCAGCATGGGATTATGTAAGGCAGGTCCTGCTTCACCAACCTGATCTCTTTCTGTGATGAGATCACCCACATAGTGGATGAAGAAAAGGCTGTGGATATAGTTTACCTGCACTTTAGTAAAGTCTGTGACACTGTTTCCCACAGCATTCTCTTGCACAAACTGGCAGCTAATGGCTTGGACAAACACACAGTTTGCTGGGTAAAAAACTGGCTGGATGGCTGGGCCCAAAGAGCTGTGATGAATAGAATTAAATCCAGTTGGCAGCCAGTAACAAGTGGACTTCCCCAGGGCTCACTAGTGGGGGTATATCTGTTTAATATCTTTATCAATGATCTGGATGAGGGGACCAAGTGCACCTCCAGTAACTTTGCAGATGACATGAAGTTAGGCAGGAGTCTTGATCTGCTTGAGGGTAGGATGGTTCTACAGAGGGATTTGGACAGGCTGGATCGATGGGCCGAGGCCAACTGTGTGAGATACAACAATGCCAAGTGCTGGATTGTGCACTTGAATCACAACAACCCCATGCAATGCGACAGGCTTGGGGCAGAGTGGATGGAAAGCTGTCTGGTGGAGAAGGACCTGGGGGTGTTGGTTGACAACTGGCTGAGTATGAGTCAGCAGTGTGCCCAGGTGGCCAAGAAGGCTAATAGCATCCTGGCTTGTATCAGGAACAGTGTGGTCAGCAGGACTAGGTAAGTGATTGGCTCCATGTACTTGGCACTGGTGAGACCCCACCTCAAAGACTGTGTTCAGTTTTGGGCCCCTCACTACAAGAAAGACATTGAGGTGCTGGAGTGTGTCCAAAGAAAAGCAAAGAAGCTGGTGAGGGGTCTGGAGCACAAGTCATATAAGGAGAAGCTGAGGGAACTGTGATTGTTTAGTCTGGAGAAAAGGAGGCTGAGGGGAGACCTTATCGCTCTCTACAGCTACCTGAAAAGAGGTTGTAAAGAGGTGGGGATTGGCCTCTTCTCCCAAGTAGCAAGTGATAGGACAAGAGGAAATGTCCTCAAGTTATGCCAGGGGAGGTTTAGATTAGATATTAGGAAAAATTTCTTAACTGAAATGGTTGTCAAACATTGGAACAGGCTGCCCAGGGAAGTGGTTGAGTCACTATCCCTGAAGGTATTTAAAAGACTTGAAGATATGGTGCTAAGGGACATGGTTTAGTGATGGACTTGTCAGTGTTAGGCTTTTGGTTAGACTCGGTGACCTTAAAGATCTTTGCTAACCTAAACGATTCGATGATTATATAAAACATACAGGATGGTTATTTTCCCTAAGGGTAGGCTGTCTTGAGCCTCAGTGAAAAAATATGGGAAGTAGTGCAGCTCATCATTACAAAATTTCACACATACAGCCTCTAGGAATGTGACAGCCAGACAGCCACCTTGATTTAAAGCAGTGAGGTTTTAGGCTTCCTGAAAGGCATACTTGCTGATACCCAATTTGAATTAGCAGAAAACTTGCATATTTATAACTAGGGTCTATGGGACATTTGCAATATCCCATGTCACAAAAGTAAAGAGGAGATCATGACAACTGACAATGTCTTCTTTTAGGTTGGCCTCTATCTGCATGGTCACTCTCCTTGAAATGTTAATATCATTTATATTTTCCTACTGTATAAAAGTGTGCCTGGATCAGAGAAGTCTACAATGCAATAACCACAACAGTGTGTGCCCCTAAAGTAAACCTCCTTCCTTGCCATTACACTGCAACTTCGTCTGGGGACCTCTGCACTGGACAAATACATTACTGCACTAAAGAAGGTAAAACAGAGAATATGACTTCATCGGGATTTAGTTCCAACGCTTTCTAAGAAATTGCTGTACCTTTTCGTCTAGAGAAAAAGATGTTCTCTTTCTATCACACACACAAAGAAATGGCTGAGATACTCAGGTAAGCTCATTGCAACTCTCTCCACAGTATCGATCCTGTGGTTGTTCTGCAAGGCGTTTGCAAACACGAAGTCATCATTGCATGTTAGTCACAAAAATGAAAGGGGAGGTGAATCTGAATACAGATGTCTCTGAACATCAAGAGAAATTTAAGCATACAATCCTTGAGTCCTTTACAGTGAAATAACAATCCAAAAATGCAGTTCACTGCATCATTTTTAGTTCTGCCGCCTATAGAAAGGCTGCTGCGTTATAAAGCTGATGCATTTGAAATGCTGCTATTTGCAATGCCAGTGACACTAAAAATGTAATACAGGACTAAATTTCTACTACAATAGCAAGTAGATTATATTTCAAAGAGGAAGACATGTTAAAGGAAGTGTGATAGTGTAATGAAAGGATGATGACAAGTAGATGCATAGAAGATATTCAAATTTCAGCTGTAAGAATACTTCTACAAAGCATTAGTGTCCTCTGCACATTAGCATTAAGCAAACAATGGGGATGTCTGGCGTCTTTGCTTGAGCCATCAATGAAAATATTGAAGGATATTGATGTCAGCATGAAAACAGATCAGTAGTACTTAAAAATTTCTCAGAGAATCATTTATTGTTTTAACTGGTGTTCCTTTCTTTTTTTACAACAAAATTTGAACAGTTAATACTATTAAACACATTGCATAGGACTAAATCAGAGTTAAAAGTGTTAACCAAATGCAAGAATGAAGCATCACCCACACGTATTCCTGAAACAGAAGCATGTGCAAACACATGACCTTTTCACAATATTGAGTATTCTGCTGAAAGTTCTTATATAGGAATCAGAAAGCTCTACTTGCTGTAAATTAAGCAGATTTACATTAAAATCATATATTTAAAAAAAGAGTTAGAAGAGACCTGAAAACTTTACCTCGTCCATCCTTCCACCTTGAGTTAAGAATCCAGAGATTTGTTTAACTTGGTCCTGAAGACATCCAGTGTTGGAAATGCTACAGCTTCCCCAGGCAATCTATTCTAGTGTTTCTCTAGCCTCAGTGATAACAAGGACAGAATTAAGCCAGGAGATATTTCTGGGCACCCACACACAACTTGAAATAGTCTTAATGCAAAAAGGACTTTATATGGTAATGTGTTTTAAAAGATGTAAATGTTTCAAGTTTCTAGCTACTTTCTTCAGCATGAAACGCAGCCTTTCAAGAACTCTTTGCCGTAGGAACTAATTAGCACTCTGAAATGTGAAATGCTTAAATGCATGATTATTTGTATTATTCACATTTTTGCTCCTCCAGTAGTCTTCATGAAAGAAATTTACTGTCATCACCAGCTGCCATGAAATAGGATTTACTGAACATGTTTCTGGGTTCAGAGCGCTAAAACATTCCTTTAATTCGTATAAAATAAACCATACTATTTGATACAAACTCTATTCATTATTTAAATACCATTAGATTGTATGAGAAAGAAGAAATCATTTCAACGCATAATTTAGATAGCTTGTTAGAGTTATGAAGTGCTGTTGATGATACATTAAAGAAAGGTAATTAAAGGAATTGGTGAAGTACTAGATCTGAATGTTTAAACTCTCTATAGAGTAAACTCATTTTGTGTTATAATAAATTTTGTCTTTCCAAATGAAATGTACCACCTGGCCTAATTATGTTATATATATGCTATATGCTGATATAATATGTGTCTGCCCATTACTTGAGTACACCAGAGAGCTAGAGAGTAAGAATATATTGGTCTGACCCTGGTCAGAACAGCTATGAGAGGAGTCTTCCTCACTGTAGTCACAGCTGTAAAGCGATTTCTGAAATAGGCATCAGGACTCATCCGGGAGAGCGCTGAACAAGTTGGCAACTTTTAAGCAGCTCCTGTGACTCTGGGACCTTCCTACACAGGTAACCTCGGAGCTTAGAATAGCATGCGCAGAAGGTGAAGATGGTGAACCACTGTAGGATCAGATCAATGGAGATGATAGGTGGTAGAGCTGCCAACAGCTGAAATCTTCAAGAACAGGTTAGATGATATGGGTTAGGTGCCTGCTTTGTGACAGTGGATGCGCTGGGTTACCTTGCAGGATCCCGTAGTCCTCTTGTGACCCAGCAGTGTGTTTTCATGGTAGCAGAATGACAGGCATGGAAACAGCCTGGATTTTCAGGAAAATGGCCACAGGTTATTAATGTGTGGTTTTGCAGAAGTGTTTTTTCTCTGTATTTTACTCAAGTGAAAACTGGCAGTTTTACATTTTAATAACTGAATAGAAGTTTTTGAGTCTTGATGGTTTAGAGCTTGTAGTTACTGTATTAGATAGGTTCCCCAAGAGTGCTGGGAGCATCATAGAGCATGTGCTGGTACTGCTGAGGGTATTTAAAACCATACAGACATAAAAAAAAACCCGAAAGTGTCCACTTGCCTGGATGAGGCTGCTGTGCCTCATACATACAGCCAGTTTGGAGTCAACTTTTTTGGCCTCTTGGGGTGGTGGAGGTCAGTTTCAGCCAGACTGGTTGCAAGCAGACTGAGCAGAGAGAAAAGTGCACTGCTGGGCAAGGCACCTCATGACACCCATCTCCATCAGTCATCAAAGTCTTTTGGGTACAAGCAGGGATTCCTGTATGGGGTGAGGATTAGTCCATTTGAAGCAGCAGGGGTGCTGGGTTTTAAGCTTCAGGGGGAAGGAAGTGCAGCAGAAAGTGGGGAAGAAGAAGATGAAAGCACACCACCTTCTGAATGTGCATATGGCCTGGCACGAAACCAGGAGCTACTGTGGCTAACTGATATTGTAAGCTGGCACTGGTAGTTGTGGGTGGAACTGAGCAAAACTGCCAATGAATATGGGCGAATTTGGGATCCTCTGTACACAATTACAATATCTGTTGTTGATGACCCCATGTAACTATAAAAATAATCTAATGTACAAAAATAATATAATGTATAAGAAGACTATTACAGATGTTCAACAGGGCTGACAAGACTGATGGAATCCTAACTTTTAAGCTGAACAAGTGATGCAGTTTTTACAATGGCATTAAAGAGTGTTTTGCATTGAATCCACTTTTTTTTCTAGAAGAGACTGTGACATGAATTATACAAAGTGAAATTTGAAGTTCATGCTCACAGATAGAATGGGTTTTTCTCCTTTTGCTGCTGATGCTATTTAGAGGTCACTTTCTGAGATGAGGTTATCAGAGCCACAGCAGAAAAAAGCACAGAAAACACAGCTTGATCTGGCTTGTACGGAAGGAATTTGCAAAGTTTCCATTCCATTCCACTGAGGCTGAATTAAACCCTTCCTATTAAGCAAAATTCATTTTAGAATATAACAACTACTAGCAGCCCTGACAGTCTCAAGGAGTTCTCTAACCTTTCTTCACTTTTAATGCCTGTGAGGTAATACTCTCTTGGGAAAGAAAACTCCATGCTTATCTCCAAATTTGCTTACATCTTGCTGTGAAATGTCTGTTACCAAACAGTTCTGGAGACAGCATGTCAGACCAAATAGACCCAGGGAAGGTTCTGTCATCCCATGAGCTCTTAACCTAAGTTAAGAGGAGAGGAGTCACACTAGATTTGTCACAAGTCCTACCTGGATCCCCGTGGGATAAGAGTGATGTTGGTGTTGAAGCCTGGTCCACAAATGCAAACTTAAGGGCTGTGGGCACATACCTATCACACAGAATAAGGACAGTCCAGGACAGCCCAGTCGTCAAAGTAATACTGAGAAAAGTGAATATAGCTCATGAGCTTTTTTTTCCCCATGTTGCATTATGCATTTTAAAGGTTTGGGTTTGTTTTGGGGTTTGTTTTTTTTTTTGTGCATTTCCTAGCAGAAGTAGGAAAGTAACGGCCATGTTGAGACCGTATAGATGAGACAGGACGCTGCGGAGTGGGGCATGTGCGGTGGATTTGGCCGGGCTCCGGGGCTAACCCCCCGGCGGGGGTGTGCAGCAGAGGCCTTGCCATTTCCCTTCCTACACCAACCCCCCCGCCCCCCTCGCTGCATTCTCCTGCGGGTGTCGGGGCCGGGGGCGCTGCCGAGGCGGCGGCACTCCGAGGCTGGGAAAAAACTCCAATGTCCTTTCCAAGCTCCAACCGTCCACCGGGGGACAGAGAAACAAGACAAAAAATAAAAGAAAAGAAAAGGGGGGGGGGGGGGGGGGGCGGAGAAAAAAAAAAAGAAAAAAGAAAAAAGAAAAAAGAAAAAAGAAAAAAGAAAAAAGAAAAAAGAAAAAAGAAAAAAGAAAAAAGAAAAAAGAAAAAAGAAAAAAAGGAAAAAGACAAAAGAAAAAAGAAGAAAAAGGAAAAAGGAAAAAGGAAAAAGAAAAAAGGAAAAAGAAAAAAGGAAAAAGAAAAAAGGAAAAAGAAAAAAGGAAAAAGAAAAAAGGAAAAAGAAAAAAAGAAAAAAGGAAAAAGAAAAAAAGGAAAAAGAAAAAAGGAAAAAAGGGAAAAGAAAAAAGGGAAAAGGTAAAAAAAGGGAAAAGGGAAAAAAAGGGAAAAGGGAAAAGGAACAAGAAAAAAGGAAAAAGGAAAAAGAAAAAAGAAAACAGGAAAAAAGGAGACAAGGAAAAGAGAAAAAAAAAAGAAACAGCAAAAAAGCAAAAACCAAACAACAAAAAAAAAAAAAAAGAAAAAAAACAAACCCTTATCCTTCTCAGAAAAGGAAGCGTGTCGTTTCTTTTTAGCAGCACTGCGCTGGCGGTCCTTTACTCAAAACTTTCTGGCACCCAACAGTGCTTCAGGGGGAGAAAGGCATCACCACCAGCCCCCCCCCCCCCCTTTCCCGTTCCCCCCCCCCAAAAAAGGCAGCGGGGCTACAAAGAGGGGAGCTTCAACCGCGGCCCAGCGGGTGCCACCCCTACGCTCCCAATCCCGCTGCTCGGTCCTCCTGCCGCCGACCCCATCCCCGTCAGCCCCCCGCCGGGGCTGCCCCGCCGCCCGCCGCCCGGTGCCCGCCCCCGCGCAGCGCCCATTGGCCGCGCTCCGCCCGCCACCGCCCCGCCGCCGGGAGGGAGGCGCCAGCCTCGCCCCCGGGCCGTCGCCGCCGCGATCGCGAGGGGGCCGCAGTGGAGAGGGAGCGGGAGCGGGAGCGGGAGCCGGAGCCGACGGCGGCGGCAGGAGAGCGGCGTGGCTGGGCGGGCGCGCAGCGGCGGCGCCCACGGACTTGTCGTCCCGTCGTCCTGTGTCCCCCCGCCGCCTCCCCGGCAGAGGAGGGCGAGCCGCCGCCTGCGAGCCCGGCTCCTGGGCAGGGGAGGACAGGGTGAAAGAAAGACAAACTAAACGCCAAACGACCCCCAGCGTCTGCGCCCGCCTGGTTTTTATTTTTCTTTCTTTTTTTTTTTTAATTATTTGGACAAAAAGAAATTATCTATATAATATATATTTTTTTTTATTGTGCTTTTGGCAATTTGTGCCGCGTGTGGAGTTGTTTTCCGCACACCCCTGACAAACAAAGGAAAAGGGGGAGGGGGACCGCGTTTCGCAGAAGACATGCGTTCAGTCAGGAAGAGGTGGACTGTGTGCACGATAAGTCTCCTCCTCATCTTCTATAAGACGAAAGAAATAGCGCGGACCGAGGAGCGCCAGGAGGCACCTCTCGCCGGGTAATTGCGGGGCGCCGCGCCGGGAGGGCTCCCCGAGGGGGCGGCGGGGCCGTGTCGCTGCCCGAGGTCTTCTCCGCAGCCCCACCCGGGTTCTTCAGGTCCCCCGGGCTGTCACCCGCTCCCCTGCGGTGCCACCACCGCTTGGGGCTCTCGCTGGTCGGCGTGGGGAGGGAGGATGGGGCGGGGGATGTGTGTGCGGGGCTGGGGTACCGCTGCGGGACGGGTTACCGGCGGGTTGGGCTGGCGGAGCTCAGCGGCGGGGGGCGAGGGGAACGAGCGGGAGGTTGCCCAGTGTTGGGGTTGTGGTTGGTCGTGTCCGTCCCCCCCCCCCCCTCCCGCCCTCAGCCCCAGTAAGAGTTCAGCCGGACCGCGGCTGCTCCCCGAGGGTCGGGGTGGCCGGAGATGCCGGCGGTGGCCGCCGGAGCGCGTTGAGCCGCCTTTCCTGCTTTGGGAGCTCCTCAGAGGCGAGCCTGCCGGGGTGCGCGGCCGCTGGCAGCTCCGGGTGGCCCCTGCCTCCCTCCTTGAAGTTTTAACTTCGGTGCTCCTTGGGGAAGCTTGCTTTGAGAGCGTGCGGGACAATCCCCCTTAGCTCCCGAGGGTCCCCCGCTGGAAACTCTGGTCCCTCCCTGCGACCCTGTGATAGGTATTTTCCCTCTCCTGCCCGTTTTCCGTTGGAAATAAAAGGCGAAAAGTCCCTTTGCCATTTTCCTGTCTTGCACCTCAGCTTTCTCTTTGTCGCGCATTGTGTTTGTGCATGCGTGTATTCCTCATTTTTTCCCAACCTGCAGCTATCCTGTGAAGATGTTGGGTTTTCAGCCAAGCCTGTTTCTCCTTGAGGGGGGTGTGTATAATTTTATTTTTTTTTTTTTTTTCCCCTTACAGAAGGGATATGTAAATTCCGTGTTGGCTTAGTGAAATTAGCAAAGGCGGGGAAGGGGCTCACACTTTCTCTGTGCTTGTGCAGATCGCGTGGGGGCGGGGGCAGGGGGTAGATGCATTCGCAGCAGATTTTCATCCTTTGCTGTAAGCCTTAATTTGAGGAGGAGGCACAAGGAGGTTGTAAGTTCTGGTAGGAGCCTGGAGGACACTGGGGCAATTTACGACCTGCTTGGTCCCCTCTTTGCCCCCGCAGTCCCCAGAGTTAAAGGCAGAAAATGCATCCCTCTTCCCCAGCCCTTGACCAGGCAGGTCTGTGTGGGAGTGGGGCGCAGGCAGCTGGGTACAGGTGGTCACAACTGGGTGGCAGTGGTCCTGGCACCTGCTAGGAGCAGGGGCTGGCCTTACCTATGGGTGTGTGTGGTTAATGATGCGATGTTTGCTATCCTTGGCATTAAAGATTTTCACAACTTGCTGGTAACTTTCCCTCTTGTTCAACCTGGGTGTAAGCCCAGTTTCTGCCATGGTGCTGTGGTATCTGCATACTTCCAAGATGCTCAGAAGTTTAAAATTTTGGGGTTGTAGGTGTGCCAAAAAAAAAAAAAAAAACATGTGAAAACAAATGTGTGAGGGAGAATCAGCATTAAAGAGTTGTTCCTTCCTGTCAGACTAGAGGTAGCTCCTAAAATGATTCAGAAATTAGTCACAAGGTAGAATCCATGTATATTTGAAAAAAAAAAAAAAAAAAAGGCCCCTCCAGCTTGTGATACATTGTTTGACATGATTTAAAAGGTACTAAAATGAACTGATGATTTAGTATTAAAGAAAAGAAAATAAGTATGTTTAGTCATAAATGTGTGTGTCCCTAGCAACACTTTAAAGTGTAGCTGCAATGTACTTCTGCCAGGTCATTTAGTGATATCTCTGCTTCTGTGAGACTTCTTGTGCAGTGTGGTGCAACTCACTTTGGCTAAGGATATTGGAATACAGCTTCTTTTCCCAGCCTGTCATCCCATCCATTACTGTATGAAGCAGGAAAAAAAAACCCTAAGTGTACCACTGGTATCTCCTGCCCCTGTGATGTTACACTTGCCTTTCTCCTGAAGGAAGGGCTCATGCTGTTTGGTTATTTTTGACACGGGCAAGCAAAGTCAGTTTTCCGTGGGATGTTTTACTTCCAGAAGTACCAGTAATGCAGAACTGTGAATGCGGGAGGTGGCCCATTTTAAGGTTATTAGCAACACTGCAGGTAAATCCCAGACATTCCAAAATGGACTATGTGCAATTTCAAAGTATGTGATAAACCCTAAATCAGCCGTGTTCTTATAGGAAAGTTTGCTAGGACAATAATTGCGAAAGCATGCCCTTCTTTAATTAAACAGTAGTGTCCCTTTAAAGGTCAAGCAAGTAACGAAACACACATATTATGTGGAATGCAGTGTTTCTTAAACAGCATTATCTTCCACTGGTGTGGAATATGCTTGAAGACAGTTATTTAAATTTAATGAAAGGTCTTGAGGAGAAGAGAGATTCATATTTTATTGGCCTGATTGGTGACCAAGGCAAGGTAATTCAGAGTGAAGGTTGACACTGTCAGCCACAAGTTGCTGTCACTACAGAAGCTGTTTAATTTATATCAAAGAAGATTTGCAGTGATTCTAGAAGATACAAAGCAGCCCACATTTATTTCACAGTTGTTTACACAATGAAGATTTTTCTGGAATAAATTTAGCTTTTTATGTGTTAGTTTATTTAATATTACTTTAAGTGAACATTAAATAATACCGATAAAAGGGAGAGGAGCGTGTGAGTGAACACCAATATGTTCATAGTAGAACTTTAACACAAAGTGCTTCGGGTCTTTTTTTAGCTCATGAGAACATAATTTAACATTGTTTTACTCTACAATATGTATAGTTTACTGCAGATGTAGGTTGTGAATATGTAAAAACTACATTTCGAATGCTACAGTGCTTTAGGTGTTGGCAACGTATTTTGTTGCTAAGTTTTGTCAACTTAAAGTCTATACTGGATAATGTTTCACCCGGCATAAACTGGAGACATCTCTGAAGTACTTTTAGACTGAGTACTTTACCTGAATGTTGTTTGGTAATATTCCTTTAGATGCATACACTCTATGCATCTAGAAAATATACGCAGGAAAATATACGTGATAAAAATATCTGCAAACATTATGGGTTTGTTTTTTTTGTTTTTTAAGGAATAAACCATTTTAAAGTAGCAAAAAGTATTAATTACATTCTGGTTATTGAATTTACTTCTGCAGCATCTTCCCATGCCATGCCCTCAATTAACGTGATTTGGATAAGTTGCATACAGATCTACCTACAAGATTGCTTAGAGCTGTAGGTTTTTCGGTAGGTGGCAGTCTTACCTATGAGTCAGGGCAGTGTCAGTGCTGCAGCGTGTTGGCATAAAGGGGATGAGGGAGGGAGAGCGTTGCTAGTGATGCTGGGTTGTTTTTGATGAAGTGTATAATACTGGTTTATTAGTTACAGGCGCATTTGCAATGACAGCACTTTTTGCAAATGACTACATGTTACCAGATTTGTTAATTAGCTTAGTTAATGTCCCATTGCAGGTTTGTTTGAGTTCAGTCTACTTAAATAGTTTAACAAGTATTAATACTTTATATATATATATATATATATATATATATAATCAGTAATGTTGGTGTAGCTCTTACTAAGGGCCAGGATGCAGTTGCAGTTGTTTAAGAACTTAGAGCCATGGGAAGACAGGAGTCAGTGATTCCCTAAAAATCTTAACAGTCGCACATGTTTTTCATTTTGTTGGTTGAATGGCTGGTGGTCAAAAAGTTCTGTTTGCAAGCTAAGTGAAGTTATTGTTGTTGGCAGTATTTCAGAGCACACTTGGTTAACAGATAGAGATTTGTGTATGTTACTGGTATATGTGCTCCTGAGATACAAGACATTCTACATGGTAGAATGTTATATCCAACAACTTTGGTGTATTTATCATTAACAGCTATGTACGAGCTCAGCTGAACATTGCTCTGTCACCTAAATAGAAGCAGTATGGAAGACAATGGAAACATGGAGATAAAAACAGATTTTAGACCTAACACCTTAAATAACATTATGATACCTCATCAGATGTTCAGTGGTCATCACCCACAGCTTACTGTGTTTTTTTATTTTTTTAAGGTTGCCATACCAAAATTTATGAGTATAAGATTGATGAAGAGGATAAGACAACTAGGGTTGTTTGGATGCATGCATACAAAAATTTGAGGAATTCTTGAGGAAATTTTGTGGTTTGTATGCTGTTAAACTCCCAAATTCCGTGCATGAAAGTCTTTTTGTATCAATAGAATGCAAAGGGAATCTGCTAGGCCATTATTGTAGAACATGAGCAATTGCTGGGTGAAGGTTTGAAAGTTATCACTTAATCCTTAGTTTGATACTGGAAATTTGAAACATAGAAGCGCAGAATTTGCCTCAGAAGCATACTGAAGTTTGGTCCAGGTTCACAATTTGGAGTTTATTGTGATTTTTATTTCATCTATTTCATTACAAATAGAAACATATTTAAGCTCTTAATTTGCATATTCAAGTATTAGATATAGGTGTCCCATAGATTTCTCACAGGTACAGCTTATTTGCTTTGGCAAGCAGAGAGATAATGGCTTCTTTTTGTTGCGAATAAAAGGAAATATCACTGGTGCTTGTGACTTAAATTATTTATAACTACAGTTAACCTTGGTGTAATTGTGTCTTTTCTATATTGCATTGCAGAGATGGTGAACTGAGTTTAAGTAGATCAATGATCAATAGCTCTGATAAGATAATTCGAAAGGGTGGCTCCTCAATCTTCCAGCATGGTGTAGAAGGTTGGAAAATCAATTCTTCTTTGGTACTGGAAATAAGGTGAGTGTCTTAAAAAGCAGTTCATTTCATATCAACTATAATTCTTTTAATTTCACACTGCCTATAATTCTTCTTGTCTGGAAAACAGTCATTTGATTTACGGTTGCAGGTGAATGTTTTATAACTGTATGTATTTAGGGTTCAAAATAAATGTAACTAAATTACACTAGACTCCACAGTCAAGTCATCCTTTATAAGAATAAACAAGATGTTTTCATCTGGCTGTGACAATCAGACCCATGCAGTCAGCATCTACATTATGCACGTCCACATTTGAGCTGGTTGTCTGGAACTCTCTTGCAGTCAGTGGTGAGAAGCTGGCGCTTTTAGGATGTGATTTCCTCTCCTCCTAAAGGTCTGAAATAGAACAGATGGAAGGCCCTGAACATACCCATTTTTCTCCCTCAGCTACAAAGGGAGCTTAGGCAGGCAGCTTAGACCTAGGGGTCAAGAGCTAGGATGTCAGGTGCTGCAAATCCAACCCTGTCTGTGGCTGGTCCAAGTCACAAGGTCGGACGTTGACAACACCCATATCTTACGTAGTTTTCTTTCCTGAAGTCAGAGGGGCCAACAAGAGCCTTAGGCTCATGCTGAGGGGGGAGAAACAGTAGCACCGTTAAAGTGAGTGGTAGTTCTGATGTGTCTCAGTAGTCACAGTGGGTCTACTCACCTTGGGGCTTGAGAGAAGAGAAAGCAGAGGCCTGTAAGTGTGTTGCATTGTCCTCGTATCTTCCCTGTCTTTGTCAGGAAGGTGGTCAGTGAGAGAAGTGTATGGAGCATGAGTTGGCAGTGTGGAGGGCTAGGACTGTCACGTTCTGTGAAAAATGGTAGAAAATAACTATTTTTAGCAGCAATGACGTAGCAGAGTAGATTTGATTTTCTGAATGTTAAGATTTTGAATAGGAATTTGATCTAATTAAAACGTGGTTTCTATGTAATTTCCCTTACTACCTTTTTATTTTAATTAAAGGACAGCAAGGACAGCTTACAAAACTCTTAGACAAGCACTGTTTCCATGTACGAAAGCATGGCTTCTCTGAATAAGGAACTTAAGGCTTTTTTTTTTTTTTTTTTTTTAATGACTGCTATTTTATGTCCCTAATTCTAAAACATGCAGAAGATACGGGTAGCTTAGAAATCTGTGAAGCTATAGTAAAGGATTGATGTTTTGGAAGTCTTGTGCTATGCTGGACGTGGCTTAGCTGCGAAAGCCGAGGAACAGCGTCAGGGATGGAAGGAGTGGCAGGATTTGGGTAGGCAAATTAATACTCCGGAGCCTGTACCTGTGTCTCAACTGCCTGGCAAGTGCTCTGTGGAGCTCTGTGGAATCCCCACTCCCTGACTGCCTAGACTAAGGGGCTCTTGGGCACTCGGATGTTCCCTGGGCACCTGGGTTTCCTACTGGCGAAGACCTGGTGGTCTCCCTAACATGCAGCTGAAGTGCAGCTCAGGAATGGAGTTTTTTCCAGGACCATCTATTCAGATGCAGCCTGTTTGACCAGTGTATGGTTGTTCAGTAAAGGCTAAGTTCTGTTCCAAGGTAGTCTGGGAAAGATAAGCAGATTTTCTATATCTGTAACAATATTTAAAATTGATATGCATATAACTGACAATTTAAGTTGGAGAAATATTGAGTAACTTCAGAAGAATATGGTTGAAATTTCAACTCATAGGTTATGATTCTGACAATTAGAAGAAAATACCACACTGTTTTACTTGTGAAGTAGACTGATTTGGAGGCCATTGAGTGACTATAAGCAGGGACAGAGAACTCTTTTCAGTCACTTTCTTGAAAAATTAAGTGTCGTATTTCAAAACCATTGAAAACCAATGGCTCAAGTTAATCAACAAACAAGTGAAAATATTACAATAACTTTTTGCTTCAAATTAAGAAAGAAAATGAAGCTTGGGTTATGCTCACTTTTCATCTGTTTCAAAAGCAAAATACGTCATTCAGACAAAGAGGTAAAACAGCAGAGAATGCTTTAGATATATATTTTTTTTAAGCCCATTACTACACGTGTGTGATCTCGATGGACTAAAATCATGAGTTTAAAAATTAGTATTTTGATTTACTGTTGGCTGAGGGGGGGAAGTTCTCTCATTTTATAAATTACTAATGTGCTCTTAAGAAGCATCATGATGTGATTATGTGTTTTTTAAAAATTTTGCAGCGAAGGATTTTTTTTGTCTCAGTAGTACAGTGAAGAAAGACGTGTATCTTCTACGCTGGTTTAAGCAGTAAAGGTTCCACTTTATCAGCGTAAGGATTTTCTGTACAGTAGAGAGGATAAAGATGAGTTTATTTAGATGTCCACCTCGATAGTCTTGTTTTGAGGTGAAATAGGTACTATCATAAACACTGGGGCAGAGAGCAGGTGTTTTCACTGAACCAGTAAAAGATTTTAGATTAATGTAATTTAGGGCCAAAATTTGACATAAACTATATGAAAGGTATCAGTGCTACCAGCCAGTCATATTTCCAGAAATCCTCTTTGCTAACATGCATTGCATTATCAGTTATGGTACCCAGCGTTAAGGGAGGGAAGTTTGGCATGCGTTTCCCTGAGGAACCCACATGCAGCCCCTTGTGATATGTGTTCCACTCTGATGCTGACTAAACAATGTGCATTCTTCTTTCACTTTTACAGGCGGTTTGCTATACACCTTTCTTCCCTGTCACAGCAGTAAGAAGTGTCTTCGCTGTAAATATTTTCCCACTTACAGACCTATCAGGACTAACTTCAAATGTGTCTAGCAATCTCCTAGAGTGTTCTCATGGTTAAACTAACTGTTCAGCCCTCCAAAGTACATTACATGCACTGTGTAGACCATGAAGATGATTCATACTCTATTATTGCAACTGTTAATGTGAACAGCGGTGGTCTTGTGATGTGAGGTTGACCATAGCAAATAACAGTAAGAAAGGAAAAAAAAAAAAAAGCTAGACCTTGTTGAATAATGTATAAAAAGTTATCAGTTCTTAGCAGTGGAGAAATAATTTGTGAAACCATTAGTGTACAGCATAAAGACATTTCATAAACTTTAAAATCACCTATAAATGCCAGCTGCTTTTGTTTCTTACGTTGGCTTTACACCCACATTAGCAATTTTAAAATGTAGAAAATATTTGATAATGAGTTTTGCTTTGTGCAAGGACTGTTGATCAATGGTATGTCTGGACCTGGTTGGCTGGCAGCTGGAATATTATGTTTTGCCATTTGCTTTGTTGACCGTGGGCATCATCTCTGGCCATCAGCCTTAATGGTCCTATGAATTCTTGGCAAGGCCATGCTCTGACAGGAGTCAATGAGTGAAAAAGCTCCTTTGTCAGGACCCCATGGGAGGATGAAAAGCTTCCATTGGATTTCTGGTGTCACAAGATGCTCTCTGGAACTTTGCAGCCAGAAGAGGTAGCCTAGTGAGCGTAGCATCTCTTTTGGGAGGGCGACAGTCCTTTGGAGGTGTTAACCAGGCATTAGAAGAAAGAGCTAGACTTTCTGTGATTGATGTGGAAATGATAGGTATTATTAGTTACTTGAGACTATCAAATTTGCCGCCTTGCCAGTCATGATTAGTCTAGTGGGAGAGGGATTTTTCCAACTGACATTACCTTCTGATTGCTGGCAAGTTCTTTGAAGAATAATTGGTAATTCCTGTGCCTAAGGGAAGAAGACTGCTTGCTTGGCTCCCCTTCTGTCTGAATGGTTTTAGTCATGAAGAAGAGAGAGAATCCACTGTCTGCGAGGTTTTGTGTCTTAAGTCCTTTCTACTCTCTGTAGCAATGTGAAGGTTTTCCAGTTACGGAAATTAGGAAATTCAAGTTGTATTGAAGGCCATACTTTCAGAAAGGAGAGGTGTGGCTAAGATAGTACAAACCTATCTGGGGAAGCCATCTGTGCAGGATTGATGCCAGCACATCTGTGACCTTTGTGAAATGACCTACAGTCTGACGTCTCAGTGTGTGACTTTCTTCTTCCAGTTATTTTTTGATTAAATGTGGTCGTTTATGTTGGAGAGAGCAGATGAAGGTTTTGAACTGCAGGAAGGCAAAATGAAAAAAAAAAAAAAAGTGTTGAGGGCGTATTTATCTCTTTGCAATGTAAAAGAGAACTCGACGAGTGGAAATTTCCTGTCAGAAAAGTGTGAGAACTTGTAAGATGTTAACAGCATCATAAAAAAAAAAAAAGTGCAACTTCCTCCTTAGAAAGGTTCAGATTATTATCGTTGTTTGTCTTTCAAGTTAATATGAAACTGCTATGATAAGTCTCTGAAGCACAAGCGGTAAATACTGAACTAGCAATTGGGCAATACAATCACTCTGAAACTTTTGAAGCAACATTTTGGGGCCAGTTGCACTGTTTCCTTCAGATCTTCTGTGTCTCTAAGACGTGCAAACTGGGGCTTTCTAGTCTGGTTTAGTCATAATAAACCTTAAGGGCTTTTTGTCTCCTTAGACCCTTGCCTCAGCTGTAAGTCAGTGTTCACTGTCAATTGGGGTGATTAACTCCTTTGACTCCTTTCTTTTGACTCTAACCTGCTTAACTTCATGAAAACCTGAGGTTTGGCTGGCCTTCTACGGTAAGCAGTACTTGAGTCATACCCACTGAAGATTTGTGCCCGATTAGTATGTGCTTCAGCTACTGAAGAGACCTTTTTGGTCAAGGGAGAGTGGGGTGCCCCGAAGGGCACGAGGAGGGCTCTAATGGGGACGGAGCCAGACAGCAGCTTCCCATAATACGGCATTTCTGTTTGTGCGATCCTCCATGGGCTGGGGAACACCGGGAACCTTTCCGTGGTTAGTTGCAGCTGGGTGTGTTTCTAATAAACCCAAATCAGGGGTTGGACTAGATGACCTTTAAAGTCCCCTTCCAACCCAAAATTATGCTATGATTCTAAATGCTGCTTTCTTTGAAGAGGTGTTCTCAAAACTCCCTTCCAGTCAGACTAAAGCCAAACCCAACACAGGTGCAAACACTCACAGTCCCCGCTGCCTCCTCAGGAGGCCACCAGGAGCTGTAGCTGTAGCCACCTACAAGGGCAGCCTGTGAACTTGTGTTACCACAGTTTGTTCTTATTTTGTTTTTTGTTTGTTTTTCAATTAAACTAATTTAGCATGCAAAGAGTATGCTTTACCTAGGTCGTAGTCCTTGGTGATTTCGAAGGCTGAGAGCCGCCTTCTTCCTTCCAACTGGGGAGTGCAAAGCAGCATCAGGACTTGCTCGAGTTAGAAAATCAGGTTGTTTAAAGACCTGCCTGAATCAGTGAAATTCTGCAGGAGAGCAACAAGAGGGGTCAGCGTTCTACAACACGACCGGTCCAATTGAAAAATAAAAGTTTTTAAAAAAAGTTGGATGGCTTCTTAGCCTCAGGTAAATGAAGGCTCTTGCCAAGAGTAGGGAATAGTCAGTCCTCCGCAGGCAAGGTATAAGAAACAAGAACAGGCTTTGGTTGCTGTGGGAAAGATCGGAGCTAGCGCAAGGAATATTGTGCTGCTGGTAAGGCTGGAGAAACACTGATTTAGACTGTGTGGGGAGTTTGCCGAGTCCCCACCATGGGAGGTTGTTAGGCATATGTTAGCTAAACATGGGCTGGGAATGAAGTAGGTAAAGGCACGTCTTTAGTGGGGGCAGAGTGTGCACTAGGTAATCCCTTTGTCTGCCTCTGTTTCCATAATGTGGTTGCTGGTGAGCCAGCCCATCTTCCTGGATACTGAGGATGCACCTCAGGGGCTTCCCCTCACTGCTGGGGTCCAGGCAAGTCCAGATGCCCCAGCAGTGAGGATTTCAGGCACTGCCTTGCTGGAAAGGAATGATTTTCCCGGGAAAAGCGTCGGTCATATTTCAGTGTTCTTGGCAATGTCTGAAAATGTAAATTTATTTATAATTTTAAAAGTCAAATGTTTAAGTGATTTATTTTCTTTCTTTAATCCACGCAATTCTGAGGCAGATGAGAGTTCGCCATTGTAGTACAAAGACCACAGTAGAAAATAAAACCAGAAAAATGCACACAAGTAGAATAATGTCATGTTGTTGCCCCACAGTAATACACATTTATATCATTTGGAAAGCTCTTCAGAGACAATGCTGTCAGTTACATGTTCTGTATCAGATAATGGGGAGTTCTAGTTGGTATTTAAACATTATGAACATCTGTTTCTGGTTATCAAAGAAAAACCCTGGGTCAACCACAGATTGTGACACCATGTTTCTGTGAGTCATGTAAACATGTTGCAAACAGCTGCTTGTCTTCAGATAAGAGCGAGCCACATCTGCCTCACCTGCCCACAAAGGGCTCAGGCCACACCCCAGACACAGTTTTATTCATCAAAACAAAACTTGAAGATCACCTCAAATAAAAACAGTTTCTTTATACATTTTAACTTGAGGCTGCAGAACACCTTTGCTTCAAGTTTTACTAAAAATAATGCTGGTTTTCTTCCTTCCTCCAATTGAGCTTAATTTTGAATTTTATGTGCAGCTGGATGTGGATTAGCACTTATTTGAATTTATTTTGTCATGTCTGTTTAATCAGAATAACCTTGTTATGCTATTTTCAGTGCTCTTTGTGGGACAGAACAGAGGTTTAAACAAGTTGTTATTATTAAACAGCATCAGGACTGACTGAGGCACTGGTGTATATACTTCCAGTTTTTGTCATATCCCTTAGTATTTTTTTTTTTTTTTCTCTAAATGCTTATGTTAAAAAGGGGAAGTACTACTATCCCCATGGTACAGATGAATCAGTAGCACAGAGGAACTTAAAACAATAGCATGAACTCTGCATTCTTAATCATATTTCAGTATTAAAAGATATCTGGATACAGTCAGATGAATCAATTAAAATTTGTTAATGTTAGCATTATTACACATCTGTAACACGAGGATTCTTATACGTAGTGTAATACCTGTGCGTACATTTAATTGAATATGCTACTTACAACTTCAGATAAGAAGAAGTTTTTAAATATGTGAGAAGATATAAGATTCAGTGACTTTTGGCCATCTCAAAACTTTATTGAAAAATAATTCCTTAGACATTTATGAAATTTCAGATCTCTTAAATTAGTGGTTATTATTGATTATCTGAATGTAATTCAGGTCCACTTGAAACCCTTTGGAGGAATTCTGTGAACATATATAAGCACATAGAGAGATAAATAATCTTTGACTGTAAGTAAACAAATTAATAATGGAAGCCAAAGTGCTTTTATTTTTTGGCACTGTTTGCATAACTTCACTGCGTTCCTCTTATGTTTTAAAACAATACACAAAGATGCTCTATTAATGTACAAATGTTACCACTTGTTTGCTAACAGAAACAGTATTAGAAACATTCATTCTAGTATCAGGGATGGGTGCTTTAAATTACTAAAGTGAATCTTCTGGTGATCACATGTGACTTTTTTTAGTTAGAGCCCTAGGTTTCTGTACATTTCACATGATTTTTTTTTTGCTTTTTGAGGCTTTGTGGTCAGCCCTTCTCACGTCAGAGTGTGTGTGAAATGAGTCTCTGGATAGCTTGGCTGATACTATTGCTCACTTTTGATGCATTCATCTTGTTTTTCACATCCACAGCTCTGGTAGCTCTGTTCTTAAGTAATGAATTTTAGTCATTTTTAATACTGCTAGACTGGGCAATTCCTTCTTTCTTGCTCTTCTTCATTTTGTAGCAATTTATATATCTCTTGCAGAGTACCCAGAAAATTAAGCTTATCAAAACTCATCAAGATTTTAAATCCATTCAACTTACAGGCTAAAGTGAAGTCTTCATCTTCCTTTTGCAGAAATACCTTGCCTGGCTTTACCAAAAGCTTTGGACACTCAGGATTTTAACATTGTCTACCCTGCTCTGTTATTCTGAGTCCCTCATGTGCCTTAGCGCAAGCTGTCTTTGCTCTGATGCTGCTTCATTTTGTACATGACAGCTGTAGCAGACAGTCCAAGACAGACATTCTTTCCTCTTTTTTTTTTTTTTTTTTTTTGTCCTAGTTTAAGAAATGAGAGGAAACACTTGAAAAAATATTTTTATCGTGTTTCACTTCCCCTATGGCTTTTAAGGTCAGTTCCAGGGTGTGTATTTTGTGTCATTGGTTGCAACATTCAGACATATTCTTCCCTCTTGAGGCAGTGACAAAAGAGTAGCTGGTGTGAGCATGGTGTTCCTATAGTTCATCCCTTTTTGCTTGTGGGGGAGTGTTTCCCCTTTATGTCTCGCTGTGTGTGTTGCAGCCGCTACAGTGGCATCTCTAGTTATCTTTTGCTGTTTTGATCTGCTCTAAGGAAGTTCTGCCCTAAAAACTTACTACGTAAAAATAGCATTTTCTTACTCAACAAAATGCCTGTTCTGTTTTAAATTCCACCTTACCTGCTGATGGCAGTGGAAAATACAATTTTTTTTTTTTTTTTCTTCTTGCCTTGTTAGACTTGCAGAGGCAAAAGTTTGTATTCGAATTAACCTGTAGTGAACACCCTGCCCCAGCTCAGCGCTCCCCATCTGTTCCATAAGCGTATTGTGGTGAAGTATGTGCTTAAGTTCAGGTGCGATCTTTATGCCTCTTCACAGATGTACATGCTTTGCAGAGCAGGGATAGACACAACCTTGTAAGGCTTTGCTCGTTTCCAATCCTGAGCTACCAGTGGCTCCTCCAGCTCTGACTTGGAGTCATTCCCAGCTTTTTATACCAAGGATAAGTGTGTACTGAAAACTGCTCGGTGCTGCCTGTGCAGGTATCAGGCATTATTTAGCTGCTGTCATTAAAAGGACTGGGTTTTTGAACTTATGTATTGAAAGCGTGTCAGTGTTTAGGCTCCTGCCCCCACCCCCGTAAGCAGGTACAATTGCCATGACTTAACTTCTTCAGCTCACATTTATGCAGACGTTCTTCACCTGTTACTTCCTGTGGACTGGGAGTATACAAGTGTTTAATGACCATAGTTCACTTGACCCGTGTTGGCTTGTTAAACCCTCGTATCTTGGTCATACATGTCTGAACCCAGCTAATAGTTTACCTTGCTTCTCTCCAATTAGTTCTTTAAAGGATTGGACTAAACTGATTTAAAGCGATGATAGAGTTCATAAGTGTTTCTGTGAGTTCAGCTAACAGCTTGACTAGACCCTGAGCTGCAGTAGTTTAATTTGCAGTGTGTTTTGAAGCTGATTCTGTTTAAATTGTTACAGAAGACTGTGGGTGTTCTTATTGCGAGTTAATTAGGACAACCTTGGCTGAACTTCGGTTAATTAAGAGCAAGTTTATGCTAAACTGAATATATTACTCTTATGCCGAAATAATAATCTATAAGAAAACATGGCCATTCCTGAACCAAGGTGATTTGTGAGAGATGAGAGTGTAGTGAAGCATTTATTCCCTAAATCATAAATACCATGTACTTAACTATGATTTCTTTGAAAGATTTCTATGAAAGCACACTGCTCTGGTCCTTTTTCAAATATGTGTTAATTCCAAAGTTTTGTAAAATACTCAAAAATCGTATGCCTTCTGATTTCCGAAGTCATCTTCCCTTGGTCTCTCAGTGCCTTTGTCTGTAGGAAGTCATTAAGCTCTGTCACTGTAGCATTTACGTGTTATATCGTAACCAAGATTTGAACTCTGTCCTAACAGCTTTGCTCTAACTCCATCCTAGAGCATGGGAAATGACCTTAGTCTGTCTGACACTACCTACCCTCTGCTTTATGTTGTATGCTCCGTACAGTCTGTATTACTGCTAGATAAACTCCATGCAAGCAGTTAGTGTTGGGTTTTATCTGTGCGTTTTTGTGTCAACCCAGAAAGAACATTCTTCGATTCTTGGATGCTGAAAGAGATGTCTCAGTGGTCAAAAGCAGCTTCAAGCCGGGAGATGTAATCCATTATGTACTGGACAGGCGCCGCACCCTAAACATTTCTCAGGATTTGCACAGCCTTCTCCCCGAAGTTTCCCCAATGAAGAATCGCCGATTTAAAACCTGTGCAGTTGTTGGGAATTCTGGCATCCTCCTGGACAGTGGATGTGGAAAAGAGATTGATAGCCATGACTTTGTAATAAGGTGAGTTTTCATCTGCTGTTGAAGATACAGCCTGCTGTGTTTCTTGGAGAAAAGCTGGGAGAAGTGTTTTAATCTGAGATACAGATTTCAGGCATTATCTGATATTAATTTGAAACAGTATCCTTCACTGTGTGATTCCCCAAATTTAAATGCATGCTCATATGGCTGACAAGAAGATTATTTTTACAGTGAAAGTAAAACAGGGGCCAGAGGAGAGAGGTTTGAGATACTTATTTTTGCTGTTCATTGTTTTTATTTGAGACAAAATAAATATTCTTATGGAGGCCTTGATAGAATAAATGCAAAATGTTTTCTCTTTCAAAAATATTCTTTCTTAGCTCTTGGCCAATAAAGATGGCCTACGGTAAATTACTACATTACTTACGTGCAACATGGGCTAAAACTTCGGTGTGAGGTATTGATGTTGAACCAGATAGCGGCGATTAAAGTAATTGGAAGTCACACATCTAAATCCCTTCGCATCACTCCAGAAATGTACTCTTGCAGTTTGGGCAAAAATGTTGATACGCTTCACTTTCTGTTCACTCTTCAAATGTGGACAATAGAATAACTTTGGACTTTATGTATCAATAGGAAATAGAAAGGAATAGCTGGCCTCATTTGACAGCCTGGCATTATATGGATATAAAGAAGGTTTGGCAAGAGATAGGTCCTTTTGCTTTAGAAGCAGAAGTTTCAGTTGGTATGGTTTGAGAAGGGTGAAAGGGCAGAAAATAGAAGGGCAGTGAGAGACAATATAGAAATAGTTGTCATTGCAAGTTATTTGCTTTTTCTTTTTTCACCTTGAAGAAAGATGGTGGCCAAAAAAAGGATATGGAAAAGAAAAACTATAGTTTTTCAGTACATAAACCAGGATTTGCACAGGAAAGTTGTATTTTGTTTGGAAGGTGTACTAGCAAGTGGCAACTGAACCAATAACACAAAACTCTTTCACTTTTCTTATTTGTTTTGCTTGTACCACTGCTTTTTCAAATTAGCATCCTTATTGCAGAAGGAATCCAAAAATAAATGCCACATTTTTAAACCGCAATTAGCCTATGGCATGCTTCTGTGCTCTCTCACAGGTTAAATGTGATTCATTTAGTAGGACTACATTTCTAAATGAAAAATTTCGTTCAGAAGGCAAGGTACATGCTTTTCCTTAAATCATGTGCCAGATTTCTTTGAAGTCATCTCCATGCTCTTCCCCATGTTTTAACTAGTCATGAAACTAGGCGATGGTATCTGATAGGAGTTCTTAACTAATTCAAGCCATGTGGAGAAACATAATATTCTTAAAGATCTGTGTATGAATAAAAGAAGAATGGTGAAGTTTGATAGGAACATCAGGAAGTTCCTGTTGCAATCAGTTGTTTAGACTGGAGAATCATCCCTTGTATGGTGTATGGCTAGTAAAGTGATCAGTCTAACAACTAGGTAGTCTGATGATATTGCACATAATAATCTTTATAAGGTCCTGAGAATAGAATACTTAACCCTGTAGCCTATAGAGTGTTTTAATACAGTGAAATTTTTTGGATTTACAAATCGAAGTTAAGTCATTTTAGGATTGCACAGATTACCTTGTAGGTTAAACTATATGATACATATTTATGTGTGTCTGGATGGGTGCATAGGTACATAACATCCATTTAAAGTAAATAGGAATAAATTAATTTGTATTTTGAGTTAAAGAAAAAGGCAAACCATTCTTCAGGGTTATAGTTTCCTACATTCCTCTTCTCCCATTTAAAAGAAGTTGTATGCAACATGGTATGTAATACCATGATCTAATGGTACTGGCATACTTGGTAACCACTCACCTCTATTGCTATTAGGATTCTGGTATTAAAGTGTACCACGACACTGTGTTACTTTGCTTTCAGCTGATTTCTCTAGAAGTAAAATGCACTCATTCTACTTCCCACCTGACAGTGTTCTGAGAAGCAGTTACTTTACGTACTGTATGCATCTTGGTGTATAGGCTGATGAACGACATTTTTGTGGAATCCCCTGGTGCTGAGTGGGTTATGCCTATGTGCTGTGACAAGTACGTCATATTACTTTGGTTAAATATATTATCTGGTTGATTTTTATAGTACTGTATGTTCTTTTTGAGATCTGAAACAAAAGTATGTGTTTTTGAGAGAGTTACTTCTTAGAGCAGCAGCTCTAATGTTAGATCCAACACCATCAATACCATTAATTTAATGATAAAACTGATAGTGAAGATCTGTGAAAGTGAAAAGGACACAACAGACATCCAGCAGTATTTGCATGACAGTACAATAAACTCAATATTGTGAATTTTAGTGCCCCTATAACAGTGGTATGAAGGTGTTAGTAATAACTGATAAAGACACAGAAGATAGGCTTTATTAAGGGTAAAGAAGAATGTCAGTACCTAGCACTTTTAAGTAATTTGAGTTTGATAGTATCTGTTGATGTCTTTGAAAGTCATCCACAGTTACTAATAGCTGTCTATCTTCCTTTGAGACATTCCCGCATATTCAGTGCCTTCTATATAACAATGCCTCTCAAAGAACATTGATCCAAGAGACATCAGATAATTAGAATACTCCTATTATGAAAAATGTTTAAAATAGGCACCTGAACTAGAGTCAAATAATAAGCATGCCTGCAAGCCAAAATAGAATCCTGTCAGCAAATTCTACAAATAAAACAATACAATTTGTCTTCTTTAGGCATCTCTGAAAGTGCATAAATAACGGTCATTTCTGCAAGCAAGGTAATATCTTGTCAGCATAAGCAGATTTACTGTATTTACTGAACATTTTAAAGTGGCTTCGTTTTAATTACTTGGTCACGTAAGGCCTTACTTTGTTCTCATGGCATCAGAAATCAAGAGTCTAGGGACATATCTTCTGCTAGCATAAAATGGATTAGTTCCACAAGTTTAGTGGTCATGCCTATTTTGACAGTGGAAAATGTGACCCATCTAGTTAAAACCGGAAGCAAGGAGACTCTTTGTTATTAAATAACCCTGTGCTGGCTATAAACTATTCGCTGTTTCCTGTATCCCTTTTCTTTTTTGCCTCTTAGGTTTTTACACCTTGTTAAGTGACTGTTAAGGCTTGCACCTCTGCTGCTTTTGTCGTGGCGAGCTAAAACATGCTGCATTTTGATACTATAGCCAGAAAGGGTCTGAAGCATTCCAGAATCTCTGATTCCATAAAATGAATTAAAATGTAAATAAGAGATAAACGACCAGGTTACATTTGAAATGTATAAATGGCACAGTGCTGTTGCAGGAACTGATTTTTGCACGGGACTGTTTTCAGCTGTTTCTCTAGCTGTTGGGTCAGATATATGGTGCTCACTCCCTGTGAGATTTGAATGTAATACATCTTATTTCCCCCATTTTCTATACTTTCTCATGTTGAAATTCTTATGCCAGGGCTGTGTTAGCTGTTACGTCTTACACAACAAGTGAACTTGTTATAGTAAATGGTACATTTAGAAATGCAGTAGTTAAGAGTTCTGTTTTTCAGGAAGTCCTATGTATTTTGGGTAGATGTAAAATAATGATACTAAACATTACCAAGTAATAACTTTCAGATTTCTGGAATTACTTCTGGCAGTAGCAAAAAGAATTCAGCTTTAGGTTCAGAATTTGAACAACGCCAAAGATCAGAAAAAGTCTTTTTTTTTTTTTTTTTTTTTTTTTTTTATGAATGGAATTCAGCAGTCACGATGAGAACTATTCAAAAGCCAAGTAGAGTTTTGGAGTTACTTGGCTAAAAACCAAACACCACCCACCCCACCCCCCCCAACCTAGTAAATAATCACGCGTTTTTTCTCATGGTGGCACTACTACTGGTAAAGTCCCTTTCTTTTCAGTTGGACTGTATGGAGAACAGGCCTGTTGAGTGAAGCTGCTGGATGAGTTTAGGGCTGCTCTGACAAGGAACAGAATCACAGAATCTTCTAGATTGGAAAAGACCTGTAAGATCACCTAGTCCAATCATTAACCTAACACTGACAAGCCCACCACTAAACCATGTCTCTGAGCACTATATCTACATGACCCTTAAATACCTCCAGGGATGGGGACTCCACCACTGCCCTGGGTAACGCGTTCCAATGCCTGATGACCCTTTCAGTAAAGAGATTCTTCCTAATATCCGATCTAAACTTCCCTTGGCTCAACTTGAAGCCATTTCCTCTTGTTCTATCACCTGTTACTTGACAGAACAGGTCGACCCCCACCTCTCTGCAACCTTCTTTCAGGTAGTTGTAGAGAGCAATAAGGTCTCCCCTGAGCCTCCTTTTCTCCAGGCTAACAGCCATGAGAGGATATTAATTGCTTCTCTCTTTGGATTGAAGTGCCTGGTTTATATGTTACAACTCCTCTTCTTCCCATTGGAGTGTTTTCCTGCTAACTCTGTCAGCATCTGGGAATCAAGCTGAATGAATGTTTTTGCCATCACTGGTGATAAAATTTTGTTGGGCAAATGCAGCTCCTATTCTGCCAGTGTCCTTTGACTTTCATTTTTTAACTTGTGGTTAGTGAAGTTGACATGGAAAAAACTTGTAGCCCTTTAGTAAATTTGTTGTTTTATCCTATGTAAAGAGGATAATCTGTTTGGCTTCCCGATGTCTTGATTTTGTGGGCAAATAATTGTGATATGAGCAGAAGACAGCCTAACTATTCAGGAAGAAGAAAAGGATAGGCCTTCTAACCATACTGTGGAGATGTTCTGAAATGAGCAACCACAACTTAAATTTCTCTGCTATTATTAGTATGTAAGGAGAGAGTGGTAGTAACTTGTTTCTTCTGTGTTGTTCCTTCAGCCGATAGAAAAAAAACAATAATAAATTTGTCAGAATAAAAATATTAAGGATATTAATGTACTTATATTCTGGAACTTTTTTTTTTTGTAACTTATATCAGCTTTTATGTTCCAATATTTATTTAATACACCTTGCTTGGAGCATAACCACCGTGCCTATAGAGCTGGATGCTCAGAGCTAGCAAATCTCTTGAAAGACAGTTGCCAATTTAACAGACTTATTTTAAAACATGATTCTTCTCTTAAAAATTATTTTGAATACATCATGAGTAGCTCATTAGACTTTTTCAATTTGCAAATGTGGCAGCTCTATTTTTGCCCTCTGTCTCTTCCTACAAATTGTTACACTACATTGAGACATTAAATGAAAGCAGAAGAAAGCCGGAAAGCCATCGTTTTCAGATGTTCTTGCTCAGTGATTTGGCTGCCTGACAAAGGGGGAGCGCCAGTGTAGCTGTTCCGTGTTTCAAGTCAAGGTAGACATTGGTCGCCTCCACCTCAGGATAGCCTTGGAGAAGTCTTGACTTGTTGTGGCCACATTTTCCCTTTTTGGCTTCACCCATAACTTCTTCAGCGGCTGGAAGGGTCCTTGCATGACCACTACTCCAAGCAGCCCATCATGGGGCAAGAGCTGATACACAGATGTCTTCTTATGGAGCTGAACCTCTTGCTCAGTCAGTACATAGCACCTGGTGCTACCTATGCTGGTGGGCCACAGTACTGGGTACTCTCCATAAGCATTTATAATTCCAACTTTGGTGCAACTTCCTATTTTTTTTTTTTTTTTTTTTTTAAAAAAAAGGAAATTAATTCTTAAGTAGGTGATACGGGAGGAGATTTAAGGATGTAAGTTTGAAGGCTAAGGAACTTGATGATCTTAAAAGTCCCTTCTAACCTAAACAATTCTATGATCAGTAAGAAGTGACTTCTGTAAACCCATGTACAAAATGATCAAAGATTCCAAAGTGGTTTCTTAAATAAATAGGTGTCCTAGGACCATCCAAATGTAGAGCACATAGTGTTAGCCTGACTCTTTTTATAATTATCCTGAGACAAAAGGATAAAATTATTTGAAGTTGCTTACTCCTATTGTTGATAATACAGAGCTTTTAATTTAGTAGTTTTCTGAACAGTTTCAAATGCAGCAAAGCTTCACTAATCCATTTGATCATTGACAGAGTGTTTCATTTAAGAGGTCTGACAACGTTCAGAACAGTCTTCCTCTAAACATTGCCTTTTTTGCTGTTACCAATTTTTGAATGTTCAAACTACTGTTTTTTCTGTGTTCCAAACTCATGACCCCAAAGTGCTTCTCCGAAACAATGAACATGATCATTTTGCCTGAATTTATTGCAAGGATAATGAAATTTTTTTAACCCTTTCTGTCCTCATGGTGTTGCAGAACTATTCTGAAGTTCTCTATATCAGAATAGTAACACTTCTTTGGCATTTTGATAATTGCCCTATAGAATATGCCTTTTATAGACAATCATGTGTAAAAGTATTTTCACATAAAAAGGCAAAGATACAGGTATTCAGGAATCTTCTGAGTTCTCTTTCTCAGGTTTTCTTACATTAAAATAGCATTCTCAATATTTCACTGCTGTAGGGTTTTGGGTTTTTTTCCATATACCACAAACTTTCAGTGATATAAATTTGTTTATTTTAGTGTCAAAGTAATGGTATTGGAAAGAACAGTAAAATTCTGTAATTCATGGGTAATGTTCCAGCAAGGACTCACAATAAAGAGCTAAATAATGGGCTTTGCCACTGTTTCTAAAATGCAACTTATACCTTTTCTGTCACTCCACTGTGCTGTGTCACTTGAGGATAACTTGCACTTCAGTCACAGGTGTTAAGGAAGATACTAGGAAGAAAGAATTTAAAGATTATCAGTATAAGTTCTAGTTTGGGCAACAAGAAGTAATGAAGTTTATTAGCAGATGATGTTACAAAATGTGTCTTCTAACTAGAGTAAAATCAGTGATAAATTCAGGATTCTTGTGGACTTGTGTTATAAAAGGGGGTATCAGGTCAATAATGGTATATTTTACATGGCGCATCTTAAAAGACATCTGTGATTCCTGTGTGTGAGTAGAATCCATAATTGTGCTGTACCTGAGCCTCTACACATCTTGCAGCTCTCATGAGACGTTCTCTATTGTGCCATGCAGAGGATAAGGACTGGGATGAAGTGGGATATTGCAGGGGATTCCCTGCTAATCCACATGCCTGTAGTTAATCTGAAGCAATTTTGCTTTTATCAGGAGGCAAACAAGTATACAGAACATGTGAGAATCCATACATTTTACTGATCATTAGTTTTGGTAGGGGGAGATAGGAGTTTTGTGCACGTGTTTTTTTCTTTTTTGTAAATCTCCCTTTCTTGGGTGTAAATTATCACAGGGCTGCTGTACACCTTTGTTTGAAGAACCAGGTAAACGATGCGCTACGTATAGACAGGTATTAGCGTGATGTGCTTCCTGCAAGTAGACTGGGTAGAGAGTACTCCAACTGTTGTCTGCTGCCTTGAACTTAACTTTTTTTTTATTTTCTTCTGTGTGCTTGAGCCTTGAATTTTACTTTCCCATCTAGGTGTTTCTTAAAATGTCAAGAATCTTTGAACTGAAGATTGCAGTTTTGATTCTTACAGGAATCTGGATATGAACCTGACTATAAAAGCTTGCAGGCTATTCAGGAAAGAGCGTATGTTATTGATAATAGTTTAGGTAATGCCTTATGTTTCAGAGAGCTTTAATATTATGTCTTCCAGCAACAATCTAATTTCATTTTTTGGCTTCTCGGAGTGTATGTGGTTAATATTGTGTGATGGATATCTTTGGCTTTGCTCTACAAGGAGATGATATTAACGAAACAAAGCACGTTTTTATCACACTTTTGTGCAGCTTAGGCTTTACAGTGTTTTCTAAATATTTATTTCAACCTGTAAACCTCCAGCACACGGATTGTAAAAGGATTAACAAGTGTACAGTTTCATGGCCGGTTCTTGTGTTATTACTGTGTGAAGAATATTCTTTTAGTTCTCAATGTCAAATAAAATGGAAATAGTAATCACTTTTACTCAAGCAAATTTTTATGGCTTTTATTTAAAATCAACTTGAAAATACCAATATATGACCTATGAATATTATGTATTGGACATTTGCATGCATATACATGAGCTGTGTGTTTATTAGTGACCAAGCGAGTTCAACTGAATCTCTCTGGAATAACTGACTTCTCATTTGAGTGTATTTTTGTGAATATGACTTCATTATTTTCTTTGTTAAGCTCTGCTCTCCAGAAGACTAAGTATGTTGTGGATCTCTTTGGGCCATAAAGGTATCACAGCAAACCCAGGGTTGATTATTTTGATGTAAGTGTGGTATAGCAGCACTTACTCTGTTATTCAGTCTTTTCTCATGGCATGCGACTCCAGCCATTGGCAGTTTGGTTCTTTTTTCTCCCACACTTTTTCTTAATATATGCCACTGTAACTAATATATGCAATTTGTGGAAGAAGAAGGTTTTCAATCGCTGTGACTTTTTGGTCTGTGTATCTTAGGACCTCAGTTACTCTTCAGATACCCAAATGCCATGTGATATTTCATGAAGTAATTTTTCCCTTTTGTCCCAGATCTCTTTTTAGTGATACCATTGCAGTGCATCTTCCTGTTGAAAATCTTCTGCTATCACACTGAAAGCTTGTGTATGGGGACCTCTGCATTTTTACTATAAATATTTCTTATATATATATATATATATTTGCCTTTCAGTGTCTTGATTATACACCAATACTATGTAAATTAGGTTGCCCTGTGAACTTACTGATTATTTAAATCATATAATTGATGCCTGATAGTAAGTTTAGACTAACTACCCTGTTGAAATGGCTGCACAGAGGTTTTGGATGGTCTGGGATGATGTCATCAGCCAAACAGGAACTGCAGCATTAATTTGAGGTATCTTGCATATTATTGCCTACGATACTACCAATTACACAGATAATGAATGTTTCCCCCTTAGGATTTTTCCTAACCCTCTCTCCCAAATGTACCAATCTTGTCCCATTGGACCAGTTTCTGAACATTTCTACTGTAGATAGTGCTTAGAAGTAGTAAGGGAACAAATCTTGACTTACTTGCTAGTTTAGTGCAAGGGGAAAAAAGGAGTTAGAGCTTCTGATTAAACGATGTTATATAGAAAGAATAACCTTGTCAGTTTTTAAGAATACACTTACAGTGAATTTTTATATGGAAAAAAAAAAAAAGAAACCAAAGGAACTCATGAAAGCCATTATTTTGCAAAATTATTTTTTGCTGGGGCAAGCTGCATTTCATCATTTTCTCTGGAAACAATCAAGATCTTGGGCTCAGGAGAATGAGGTTTACAAACTTTTGTATAATGTGATGTATATTCTCAGTGCTCATATTTACAGCTGTTTGCTTAATTGCTCAATCTTCAGTGCTATGTGTGACTGTTAATTATAACCTGTTCTCATATTCTCAGCGTTAAGTAACCTCATAGCAAGTTTGTCCTGCTCTGCTTTGACCTGCAGCCCACTTACTTTCAGGTTGACTAAGATGAAGGCAATACTGAAGTTGTTTTTTTTTTAATGAAAAATGATGCTATGTTGCAGAAAATTTTGCAATTGTGTTTTGGAGCCAAATTTTAAGCAGTCATATAGTTGCAAGGTGTCAATAACGCAACATGTGAGAGGGAGGAAACTCAGTAGATTACAGTGTTCCATTTATTCTTCCTGATGGATTTGATATAGCAATGACAACTTAAAAAAAAAAAAAAAAAAAAGGTAAGGTTTCATTTGATGTGTACAAATTCCTGGGCATGTAATGATGCAGCTCATGGTACAGAGTCCCCCTCACATCCTCATCACTGTTGTGGCTATATTCGGCATTCTGTGCCTTATGACAAATGAGCTAGAGTTAAAGAGGATAATAAGGGAAGGATATTGCATTGCTGATTTCAAAGTTGTTCAGTTAATAGGCTTCTTAATTTGACTTAAAAGAAAGTAAGTGTGAGTTATGCGTGTCTCTGAATACGAAGTTTTCTTGAAAGAGTCCTGAGAATTGACAGGAGGTCATTGACGTCTGCTAACAAGATAAACTTAAAAATTCTGACAACTGTGACATAGCATAAAGATGCATTAGAGGTTAAGATAAAAGCTCTGAAACAGGTAACAAAAGCTATTTACATATACTCAGGTCTATATGCAAATACACAATAGCTAGTTTTATTAGCCTTGAAACATATAAGAAAGATGGGGACAAACTTTTTAGCAGGGCCTGTTGTGATAGGACAAGGATTAATGGCTTTAAACTAAAAGAGGGTAGATTTAGATTAGATACAAGGAAGAAACTTTTTGCAATGAGGGTGGTGAAACACTGGAACGGGTTGCCCAGAGAGGTGGTAGATCCCCATCCCTGGAAACATTCAAGGTCAGGTTGGATGAGGCTCTGAGTAACCTGAACTAGTTGAAGAAGTCCTTGCTTATTGCAGGGAGGTTGGACTAGATGACCTTTAAAGGTCCCTTCCAACCCAAACTGTTCTATGATTCTATGATACCTTTCTATAAAATTTTCTTGAACACATCTGGAAATATAAATTATCTGGTACTAGCAGCTCAGGGTAAGTGTTACAGTTCATCATGAGCATATAAACTCTTGAACTCATGTGGAAACACTTTTGATGTACCTGCTCCATTTACTCATTACTGAAGAATGTGCTGATTTTAGTTGATGTGTTTTAGCAGGTGTTTTGTATTTTCCAACTTTATGGACAAGTATAGAGTAAATATTCAATGTTGACACTTCTAATTTAATGAGCACTAAAATCATTCTTTCAAGGAAGTAACATCTAAGAAAATGAGAAGTGGCTTAACGAGGGTAATATTTTTATAACTTGGTCAACTACAACTGATTTAGTAATGTTTATTTCCTTAACAGAGCTAGAGATTTGTGTAGAGCTTGTCTTACATTTGTGTTCTACTAAAATAGCAATCTCAGCAGTATGCTGCTGAGAGCATCTAGTTACTTCTTTGAAAACAGAGCCTTTCAAAGTGCAGATGTACTTATCACATTATTTCAAACTTTGGCACTGCTACTAATCCATCCATATATTACTGAATTTTTAAAAGATCAAAGGTTAAGATCAGGTGTCTAATTTGAGACACTAAAGCATGAAAAATGCAACTAATATTTTCAATAACTGTTCATAGACAACCCCATTGTTACTGAATGCATTTGGATCACTCATTACTTTCTGAAGTTATACTTGAAAAATGTGAATATGCAATATGTTAAGAATTTACACTGCTTATGCTGTATTCCAGAAAGGTATATGTATTTGATATTAAGTGTACTACTGATGAGGCAATAATGACATGCAAGGTAGGTAGACCTTGTATTTGGTATGCCTATGATGATTTTTTTTTTTTACAGGATTTAGGTGAAATTGCATTTATATGCTAGTTTCAAACTACCTACACTTCTAAGATTTAGGCACTGGTGCTGTTGGCAGATCAGAGAGGAGCTGTCAAAAGACATGGAATCATATTAGACGCATAGGGCCTATGTTATATGTGCACACTTTGCATATGGCGTACAGCTTTTCAAACAAGGTGTTGCTGGTACATTGGGGCTTCTCAAAGTTGGACGCAGAGAGAGCAGGCTTTGCAGTGTCAAGCTCTGTCTTATGTTTGTAAGTAACAGATTGTAAGTAATAGATGTCATCATGTGGATATATGTGTGACTACTGAAGAAAACCCTGCTGTGCATGAATCCTTCATTATGTTGTGCAGTCTGCCTTTAGAAGAGGTATTTTCAAGATCAGCAGTAATTCAGTGGATTTGATTGGTTGATTTTTTAGTCCTTCTTTTTTTTTTTTTTTTAATTTTTAGATTTTGACAATTCCAGGTTAGAGGTTCATGCATTAAGGTTTTTAGAAACAATTTTCAAAGCCAGTATTGAAATCAGTGGGAGTTTTTCTTGTGCCCTAACTACCGTTTTCTAAAATATAATACTCTTAGCAGCCTGTAATACATGCAGATGGTTTGTGGAATAGATGTATAAAATACTGAAGAATGTAAATCCGTTTCCTAAGAAAGCTTACATCTGCCCACATGGCATCAGAAACTTGGACAGCTTTGTCTCCTAAGTATATATAGGCTTTATGGTCTTCAGAACATTTATTTCTGAAGAAGATAGGACTGCTTCTTTAGTTGATAATTACAGAATGAAAATAATGTTCTGAGGAATTAGCGTTATCAGTCAGGACTATGTCCTCAGTTGGTGTTAATCAATACTGCCCTGCTGACTTCTGTTATTTTTATATGACATTGGAGATCTGTCCCTTAAAAGATGGTAGGGGATAAGCTTAAGTAAAAAGTTTACAGTAGCAGAAAAGACTTGCAGAACTGAGAGAATACTATTTCTATTAGGAGTATAATAACCTGCAAATGTTTTGAAGGACCTAGTTCCGACATGGCCTCTTAGCATCCTTTGCCTCAACAGAGCAGTTTGTTAATGCTGAAATTTTAACTTTGTGAACATATTGTGTCAGGTTACTTATTTGGGGCATACCAGCTACAGGCTAATTTACTGAGGATGACGTGGAGGTGATTTGCTTCAGTTGGATCATACTGGTCACTGAAATCATGATTAATTTCTGAATTGCATTTTGCTGCCATTGGAGAATGCTGCCTCTGTGTGATTACATACATATGTATTTATATAATGAGGTAAAAAACTGCTGAACAGTTGATGAGACCATTTTCTCGAGCCTAGAAAAAAAAGCACAAAGCTACTGCAAAATTAAACAAGGTTTGAAAATGAGACATGAAGGAAAAATGGAAAGATTAATACTTTTTTACAAAAAATTCATTTCTAAATGAAATGAAAACACTGAATTTCAAAACATCCAATCAGCTGCAGTGATAATACCGTAAACCAAAATACCAAAAACTCATTTAGCATGGGGTAAAGTACATTTGGAAATCATATATAAATATTGTATTGTAAAAAAAAATAAAAAAAATAGTGACTCACCTGTATAAATTATACCTTAATTGGCTGGCATGGCTTCTTTTAAGAGTGTAAGCTGTTGGTAATACGATGACAAATGAACACTAGTGAAAGGTAATAGGTGTTAGAAAGCATACTCTTATTCACAAGTGCTACTGTAGCTGTTGATGCGTTTTAACGCATGATGACATGGTTTCCAAAGGTACAAAAACTTTTTTTTTTCTCGCAGCGTTATATACATTTAATGTTCTTAAAAAGTTTGTCTAATGAGTGTCCAAGTTGGGTAAAAAGCTAAGTGTTATCCCACTTATTATCACTGGTATTTTTTTCTCACGTTAAATTGAAATGGGCTTGCATGTTCATTTTCAGCTTTCCCTTCATGCACACATTTTTCTGAGTTAATGTTTCATATTTATTTTCATTTTTCCATTAATTTCTCCCTCTTCAGGTGCAATCTAGCTCCTGTGGTGGAGTTTGCTGCCGATGTGGGAACTAAATCTGATTTTATTACCATGAACCCATCAGTTGTACAAAGAGCATTTGGAGGCTTTCGGAATGAGAGTGACAGAGAAAAATTTGTGCATAGACTATCCATGCTGAATGACAGTGTCCTTTGGATCCCTGCTTTCATGGTCAAAGGCGGAGAGAAGCATGTGGAGTGGGTTAATGCATTAATCCTTAAGAATAAATTGAAAGTGCGAACCGCCTATCCATCACTGAGACTTATTCATGCTGTCAGAGGGTAAGTGTCTGGAAAAGACTGGTCTGTCCTTGGCACAATGAAGCTCATAACTAGAATTCTTACCTGGCAGAAAAAAGTAAAACATTAAAAGGAATGTGATATTTCCATTATTGTTGTAATGGATTGCCTTTATGATAAAATAAGTTTGTTTGGTAATGAATGTTATCCACTCATTTAGCCTGCTCTAATGCAAACAACTGAAATGCATTAGCACAATAATTTTTCACTTTCACTTTTATGTACAAAAATTGTTTATGATCATTATAGTGATAAGTTAATGAAAAAATAGCCTGAATTCAAAGGATATCTGTGAGTCATCAATTCGGGGGACAATGAAAGTGCTACATGTCTTCTTTTTGGCAAGACTATGAAGATAAAAAATATAATTTAAATAGTATAGGGGGTAAGGTAACAACCATGTACATAATGAAGTCTGACAGATCTGAAAATAATGAGCTCCTTCCTAAAACGTCTAGGATTTTGTAGCAGTCTTGGACAGATGCTTGGCCAATTCAAAAACATTCATTAGAGTCACTGAAAACACTAATGTAACCAGTTGTTAAAAAAAAAAATGCATCCATGCTTTGTGCAGAGGCTTTTTTTTTTTAACCCCATAATTAAACAAGACTGTCAGACGAAGGCTCCAGTGTCTTACTACAAGTGAGAGTATATAGGGATATGCATGAAAAACATTCAAAAGATGATGGCAGTGCAATATCTGTTTGTGCAGTGAATTATAAAAGTATGACAATATTCAGCTTGGTCTCCTTGAACTGTCTGCTGTCTGTTTGTGGGGTTTTGGGAGATGCCTTAAAGTATTGGTATTGGCTTGTACACCAGTTACTGATCTGCCTAAAAAGTTGTTACTATTAGAGCAGCAGAGATGAGATCAGAGGGGATGTTTTAACTGTTACCCCAATCTAGTATAAGAGTATGAGAATAAAGCTTAGAAATATGTTGTTCTTCAGAATATTAGGACTTTTGAATATGCTTTTCTCCTTTTGTCCTCTCAGGTAGTTTAACTGCTGTATACTTATGTGGTACACTTCTAGCACTGGCAAAAAAAAAAAAAAAAAAATCTGTTCCCTTTGGAATCTGGAAATCTTTTGGAAATTCTTTAATTATTTTACCCAGTTGCTCTGTTTCCATAGTTGTTTTGGTAGCTGTTTTGTTATAGTTACACTTTAGCTATTTCTAGGCCTTGATTGTGTTGAATTTTCAAGTATTCCAAATGTGTTACAAACACATCGATAGGTGTAGTGTTTCTTGTAGTGTTTTTTATGTGTGTATAAATCTGAAGAAATAAGATTGCTTCCAGTTTAGAAACAGCTGTTCTCATTTCTGTCTGCTAAGTCTGGGCAAAATTACCAAATGTGAATGGTAATTCAGAACGTGCAGTCTTTCAGTTGGCCAACTTGAAGGTCCTCTAAGGGGGCTTTGTCTTAAAAAAAGAATTAGCACCTACATTGTCTCTCTGAAGGAAAGTTAACAAAAGCTCTGCCATCAGAATTGGTGTTGAAAATTTAGACTGCTGTATTTCGGTTTATATCTAGCAGTGTCATCTGATATGGCTGCATAAATTTGTCAGGTGGTTGAATCTGTGCTCTAAACCTGAGGTCCTCCACTTCAAAACTTCTTTAATCACCTCACTTCCCTTTTTTATTCTTGTGGGAAGTAGCTGAGTATCATCATGTAGCCTTATTGGTTTTTTTTTTTTGTAATTTGAGTAAGTCAAATTTATGTTTTATCTATCTAGCTCTTGACTTTACGAAGTGAGGTGCATGAGGTGAATATGTCTGTGTGAGTCGAGTTTGTAAGGGATATTGCCAGCAGTAATGCATGTAGAACAAATATTATTTAGATTTTTTAGATGGCAATCTTAAAACACCAGCCCGTAATAATGAGGTTTGTATTACAGCAAAGCTAAATTTAGGGAAAGAGTATCATCTCTTTACAGGTTGAATTACATCTCTCAAAAGTCTGTTAGGTTTAAATATCAAACAGAATACCATGGTAGTATGAGAAATTGATAAGCAAAAACTGTTCTTAAATTTAAAATTAATATTTTCTACAAATAAGTAAAGTGACTTGAAAAATAAAAGTAAAATTTAAAGCTGCATAACCTGATTATGAGCAGTAAGGCTTGGGAAAGTTTAAGCAAGTTGTAACTGCTAACTTAAGTTTGAAACCAATGGACAGCTAAGCCTGCTGCCATTTAAAACAATGAGTGCACCTTATGCTGTTTGTTTTAAGGAATATCTTCATAATACAGTATTCTATCTATTGTGCTCATGTTTATTACAAATTCAATGTAAACTGATGATTTATGAGCCTCTAAAGAGACACTACCTAAAAAGAACTCCTATAAAATGCTCCTTGTTTTATGAATCTGAACTGGTTTTGTGAATTTGTTTTGATATATTTGATGTATTTATTTGTATATTTGATGCTTTTGCAAGCCCTCTGCTTGCAAGTTTAAGTCTTTGTGACCATGTTAATGGTGATCACCTGGTGGAGGCCTGTAGTTCTGCAAAACAGAAGGGGTAAAATAAACAGAATGTGAAGATTGCTGTTAGTTGGATGAGAAGCAAACCCAGGAAATCTACCCACAAAACCTGCATGTTAAAACACACAGTAAGACCTGTGCAGAGCATCTCCTTCATAGGGTGCCTGACCATATGTGCAAGACCATGAGAATGGAAGGCTTATGCTACATCTTTCAGCCTCTGAAGCCATAAGAGGGAAATGGAGTTTGATTTATTGATGAAAGCATGATAAGGAAAGCTGAACTGCAAGAAGCAGTTTTTGTAGACTGTCTTACTTTACACAAGGAAACTATGTGCATCTGCAACCTTTGTTTTGTAGACTGTGAGCATTCTTAGGTAGTTGTATCTTTGTGCTCGAATGTGGCTCAATGATTTTCATTCAAGGCTACAAAAGTTCAGAGCAGACGCCTGTAAATGTAGCGTTTGCAGTCACTGTCCTGTGTTAATATTTGTAGCATCCCCAAACTCCTCTTAACCTTCACACAAGTAAGTATTCACTTCTTTAGTTTCCAGTTTCTTGCCATGATAATTCCAAAGCGTTCTGGCTTTACTCTTTATTTGAGTATGCATATTTTGCATTAAATAATAATTTATATGAAGGTGGGTAGAGATGTTTTAAATTAGACCTTAATGATAAGAGAATCGGTCAAGAAAGTCAGTGTGGGTCTTCTGTTGCTTTTTACATCTTGAAACCCTCCCAAATTTGTAACAACTTAAACACATTTTTGTTAGGCTATGCAACCATATACCAGGACAGTCTACTGAAGAACTGTCCTCAACTTGAAAGCATATTCTTACAGAGACAAATAAAAGGTGCAGTTTCATGTTTAATAAGCTAAAAGATTCAGTTGAGCTTTTTCAGAAGACTTAAGCACCCATGCTGGTTTTCCTGTACCACAGATATATCCGTAGTTGTGGTATACCACAGGGCTATACCATATCCATGTGATTCAGCTGGTTGAAATAAGCCTTTTTATTTGAAACTTTAATGTATTACATTGCAACTACTTGTCTTCATAATCTAAAAATTAGAAAACACTCTGCTACAGGCCTGAAAACTGCCTAAAAAGAGATGTCTATCCTAAAAAGTTATAAAGTCTTCTTTTTTTAATTGGGAAAAAAAAAAAAATCCCGTCATAAATTTATATTGTTATCAAGAGTTCTTTGATTGAATGGACCTAAAATTTTATTAAAAATATGGAAATGTAGTGTATTGTGGGCTAAATCGTTTAGTAACTAATCATCAATAATGTGAAGTTCATAATTCCAACTGGACATTAAGTACCAATAGAGACGTTTAATGCTGAAGTGTACAGGCTGATAGCCACCATGTTTGGAAAATATTGTCTCTATTTCTTGTTGTGTGTATCACACTGCCAAATTGTTCAGACAAATTAGGTCTTTCCTTCATCGGTCTTTAAAGTATAAGGCATAGGCAGTTTCTAAAGGCAGAGCATTGACTTCCGTAGACTTCTGTTCTGATCTAGTGAGGCCAAATTCTGTATTCCTGTGTACTGTTTTACGTAATAACAGGACAGTTTTGCTGCAATCACATATGGTACTGAAATTCTGTCTCCTATTTTTCTTACTCCTTTAATGAAAGAAATTTTCTGAGCTCCCCATAGTATTTGGGTGTTACTCTTGATCAGATAGTAGAACAATGACCGCATTCGGAGATAATGTTAAAAAACTTTATTTTTTCCTGTCTATTTGTGCACTTTTTCGGTCACGAAAAAGGCAATGTGATGTTGGAAAAAGAAATTATGTTTTTGCAGATTTCATGCCTTATTAAACTTCTGTGAGTGATGGGCGGTCCTCTAAAATCTCAGAGGGACTTGAAGTTTTAAAAACAGATTATATAAATACTAAGCCCATCATGGTAACTACTTTTTTAATCAGTAGCATGTCTTAAATGGTCATTGGATTCAGATTTTTTTACATCAGTAGGTTTAGATCGAATGGTCTCATGTGTTAATTTATTTTCTGTATTTTGCTTTTGCACTTATTGATCAACAAGTTTGTATTTGAAGTTAGAATATTGGATTTGGAAAGTGATTTGGGGGCAGTTGCATGATTTTTTCAAAAATTGTTTCTAAAAGCTGTTTTATGGAACTTTTAATGTAATTTTGCATGTATTATTGACAAAAAAAATGAGGTAGTCAATATGTAACAGTTCAAGATGGAAGTAGAATCTATAAATGAAGAGTTTAACTGATTAAAAGGATTTATTTGCTCTCTAATGCCACTGCCAGGAAGGTTAATTATAAAGTAATTATAATGAGCAAACTGCAGAACTTTTTTTTTTTTTTTCCTAAGTTGAATTTAACAAAAAATTTCAGAAACTTTGATTTGTTAATAGGCCGGAGATTTGATGCTGAACTCTTTCATTAGGATTATTTTGAATAATATTTTCCAAATGAGGTGACACTCTTTGAGGTGTGGACAGCGTCTGTATAGAGTCTGGTCTCAATAGCAGAGCTCTAATGGAATATACGTTAAATGGTAGGCAAACAGGAACTGAGCCTGCTGGAACTAGAGTCCAGATCTTGTTGTTTACTTCCAACGGTGGCAGACAACCAAACCGGAAAGTAGGATCGGCAGATGCTCTCTGCTATGGGTCCTTGCAGTTCCCTGGAGGAAGTAGAGAGGGCCCCTGAGACGAAGTGTGGTGTTGCTACATTAGGTGGAGGCCAGAGTTAGCTCCCAGAGCCTTGCACAGCTCTTGTTCTTCTGCTGGCAAATATCTGAAGACATCTGCTGAAGAGGCAGAACACCACCACCACTACACCAAGCAATAGTCTTTTACAATACAGAAGTTCTTCTGAGAAGCTTTTTTTCATGTTTCCTCTCCCAACTCTACAAAACAAAGTTCTCACGCTCATCTTCATGTGTAAGAATGCTTTCTTGGCTTTTTTTCGTATTGGAGCCATCCCATGAACTATTAGTCACTCAGCAGCATTATCGCTGAAATTGCTTCACATAAGATTCCTTCCCGTCTTTTGGGTATGGAACAATCGCGCGGACATCCTGTGGGATTTGCCTGTGCTCAGCTTATTTCCTCCTTGATACTGCCTGCGAAAGAGTGGTATTAGAGTTGATCCTGCATTAAATACAGCAGAATTCCCACTGAAATGTCTGTGTTTTGCCTGTGTAAAGAGTATGCTGTGCCTATTTATGGTCACTTCTCAGTGCGGGGTCTTTTTTCCTTTATTAGTGAAAGCAAACAGCTGTTGTTTGAATGTAGTGACCTTTTACACAACTTCACCACAGCTCCAGAGTCCTTTGCTGTGGGAATTACAGAAAAAGTACTCTGAGAAACTGAAACATGCAGAAAAAGCTAGAGAAAATGCTAGTTCTCCAGCAGCTCTGTGCTAATAAAGAAACAACTAATGGGAGCAATCTATATTGTAAACACTTCTGTTTCTTTTGTTACTGCTTACAGACTTCGCTTTTTTCTTCACTGCTAAAATACATTTCTTAAGGAAAGACATTTTGGAGTACGTGGATAAATAAATAATCACTGCAGAAAACAAAAGATATTAAAAATGGCCATTAAGCTAAAAATACAATACTATACTTAATATAAAATGACCATGTGTTTTGCGTCATGTCATAAAAATATTTTCAGTGGAGCACAGTCCCATTTTTCATATATGTGGGCGTTAAAATAGGAGTTCTGTATTACAGTACCCTCGTGCCCTTGTGTAACATATCCGTAGAGCTGGCTTTGTTTGATTAGTTATATGAACAAATGGGATGCCAGTTAGTTTGGATTTTCAGAACTTAACCTGTTGTGTGAAGTCATTCTTCGGATCCCAGGATCCTGTCCTAACAGGTGAGCAGGCGGTGATGCTCCTGTTGCTGAAGTGGAGACACTCTGGGGTTGATCTTTCAGCCTATCAGCATAATTACCAGGGCTGCAGGGCCTGTGCAACTCATGAGGGTACCTCCTCATCTACTTCAAAGTTTCTCGGGATGAGCTTTTACTTCCTTTGCACAAGATCTCCTATCTCATTTTTTGAGAGAAAGGACAGCTTTTTCGATGGGGGCAAACACTGTTGAAGTAGAGGAGGACACGTAGGGGAAACTAAACGTGCACTAAACTGCTTTTTATATTGTTCATTGTCTAGTCCATTCTGCAAAGTAGGCCATGAAGAGCCTGGTCATGACTGTAGGGAGAGAACCATTATTTTATTTTTATTTACCTTTTGATAATAAAATTCTGTGAGATTTCAGTTTGGGCTTTTTGGTGTTTTTTTTTTTTTTTTTTTTTTTATCCCTTTTGCTGTGGCAACTGCTTTGTTCCTGATAATCAGCATAGTATATACTTAAGACTCTTAACACTCTTCCAAAGGTGAATTTCAGGTTTCAACTGCAGGAGAGTGACAGAATTGGTCATAAGCAAAATAGTCATGAAATTGCCCATTTTCAAGTTCTGCTGCTTAGTTTATCTGCCAGGAGCAGCGGTGCTGTACCTAATGCTAATGACTGTTAGCAGCTACACAAGGAATGAATAACACAGTTTATTCATACAGTGTATTGGCAGATTTGTATTTATTTTGAAAATTATTTTACTACTGAATTATTTTTTTTTTGGGGGGGGGAGGGTGAATTTTATCTTCCCTTCCATAAAATCTGTTAGTTTCTGTGTTTCTGAAAACTGTAAAAATGTGCAAAATGAATTAACTCGTTTGACCATATCATACTCATGTAACAAAAATTGTGGCTGTGCAGCTAAGAAGCAAACCAGAAACAGTTTTTACAGTCTGTCTTTGAGAACCAAAGTACAGAAAAGACTGGAGTCGCTAGAGACTGATGTTGGGCAGATAGTATTAATAAGGTGGAGAGTGGCTTCTCTTCTTTTTTTTGACACGGAAAATGACCTGTCTGTTGAGTGTCTATGATACATGCATGCATGAGAACGTTCTGTCAGGTTTCCCTTTTTAAAGTGATGTTTCTAAGGTAAAACTTACAATAACAATTCTGCTACTTTTTTGTTTTGATTGTAATGCCTACCAAGAGTTTTCAAAGCTGTGTGCATTTAATTTTGATCTTACCGAACTTTTGTGATGAGGAGCAGTTGTACTGAGCATCCAGCCAGTAACAGATTTCTTCAAACGCTTAGTTAATTACTGAGATAACATGGAAATAAGCAAACAAAGCTATAAATTTATACACTGTATGGCATGGCATTTCCCTTTGGTCAGTTCAGGTCAGCTGTCCTGGCTGTCTTCCTTGCCAGCTTTTTACCCACTACCATCTGGCTAAAAATGCCTTTGCATCTGAACTTCTCAGTAAAAGCAGATAGTTGTTATGATACCATATGACAAATTCTATTTAATAGTCTTTTTTCCAAATTGATCCCTTCATCTGGAAAAAAATAATAAAAATTTAGAAAAAGAACATTTAAAAGACTACGCGTTTTTTTTTTTTTTCTCATTTGATCTTTGTTATGTACTTTTGGGGCAGGCGTAGGGTGGGAATGGATGACAAAACAAAAAGCCCAAACCAAACCAAAAGAGAGAAGATAGAAATGGATACACACGCCTGTGATTGTTCCTTTTGTAATTCTTCTGTATTACACTTCTAGCTGCTACACTGGCGATAGCAGAGCTAGATCAAGAGCAAAGTATGGTATTTCTTTCTGCATGGATGATGCCACCAGGTGCTGTCAGTTACCTTATACTCCAATTCTAGCCATTGGGTTGTTTGTGAAAATGAATAAAACAGTCCAGTCCTTCAGTGAAATAATACACTGGGACAATCCTTACAGTGGTGCGGTATAGGAAGGAGCAGTTTGGCTTAGTGTCTTCTGTAGCCTCACTTTTTACTGCACATGAGTTTCTTCAAGAATGCTTTAATGGGGTTTTTGGATGTGCGTGGGTTCTTGTTCATATATGGAGCAAGACTGAGGTGCTTCAAGTCAGAAGCACTGAGTACTATTTGGGCATTTTATGTCTGAAGTTTCCAAATGCCAAGGCTAATGGCTGCCTTCCTCTCAAACACAGCTTGTGGGGATGCAGTCCTCTCTTCCTTTTACCTTAGGAGTCCAAGGTTTAGAGGATTTCTCTGTTGTGTAGGAGAAAAGCTGCTGTTCATTCTGCTTTCTGAGGTGTACTGGTTCTGGCTGGGATGGGGTTATCTTTATTCATGGCAGCCCTGTGCCAAAATACAGGTGCTGCGTTTTGGATTTGTGGGTAAAACAGCATTGGTAACAGGCTGATGTTTTGGCCGTTGCTGAACAGTGCTGGCACAGCCTCAAAGCCTTCTCCATGTCTCACTTTCCCCCCCACCAGTGAGTAGGCTGGTAGTGGGCAAAAATCTGGAAAGGGGCACAGCCAGGACAACTGAGCTGAACTGACCGAGGGGAGATGCCATACCATGTAGCATCATGCTCAGCAAGCAATAACGCTGCCGCAGAGGAAGAAGAGAGAGGGGGGCTGTCTTCCAGGGTGGCCATTGCTGAGAGACAAGGTGGGCCTCAGTCTGCTGGTGGGTGGTGGTAAGCGATTGCATTTTTTCCGCCTCTTTCATTCACCTCGTAAGCTTTCTTTATCTTGATCCATGGGTTTTCTTGCTTTTGCTCTTCCTGTTCTCGCCCCCGTCCCACTGAAGAGGGAGCAGGGAGCGAGAGACCAGCTGTGTGGGTGTTTGGCTGGTGGCCAGGGTCAACCCACCATGTAACGGAAGGAATTTGTGGGATGATTTGCCTACATCAGCCAAATATAGGCTTTTTAGAGACTAAGGGAAGCCTACTAGCCATTTCCAGTTTACATCAAAGAATTTTAAAAGGCTGAGTTAGAAAGTGAGAAAAAGGGTGAGCATTGCTGTATTTCAGACACTTGGGAGAAAAAGAGGCCCAGGTCGTTAGGTCACGCTGTGACGCCTGGTGATCTTTTACGCACAGAACATGTGTTGAAAGAAAATAACTGATTCCTCAGGCGACGGATCTGGATTCTGCTTCTTTGGCGTTAGAAGGCACACCATAGTGGAGTTAGATGCTAGGTGCCAGTGTTTTGGATGGAATGAGATTTAAACCTCTCACCAGTCCCGATTTCCCCCCCAGGCTAGACTAAAGTCTCTGCCCCTCTGTGCATTCTGTCTTCCACATCTCTTTCAGCAGACGTTGTTCCTTGAATCCTGTTCTTAAGTGTCCTGCAATCCTTACGCTGATGTGTGGATGTAAGGACATGCGTATATATGTACGGTAGATTAACGGTGTGGGGGGGTTCACATTATGAGTTTAACACGATAAGTTGGACACACTGAACTCCTTTTTTGAGATTTGTCCTTCAGTCTTCAACAAGTGAATTAATGGGTCACAGGAAATATTAAGAAAATAACCACTACTTCTAAAATGTAAAAAAACACTGCTTTTGTTTCTACCTTTTTTTTAACAGTATTTCTGTATTGAAATAATAGTTGATATACCTCACGAGCACTGTGGAGAAAGCTTATTTACATTTCCCATTCTGTATGTGGTAGGAACAAGAGTCATCATTTGCATTTTTTGAAGCATATATTTAGTGAAGTAGTCAAAGAAAATTGACTTAGAGAAAGTTATCACTAGAACTTGCTTTTTCATTTTAAAATTAGTTGTACGTTATTGGCTGGCAGTGGGATGCAGGGGAATTTCCAACCAGAATGAGTAATCATTTCCTCTTACAACTTTAAAGCAAAGACGACCTGTAAAAGGATCTGAGATAAGACCCTAACCAAGAACAAATGCAACTGTTGGTTTCAGAACATTTTGGAGGCTTATGAGGGTTTTTTTTTATTTTTATTTTTTCCTTTTCAGTATAAATGTGGGCATACTCACCAGAAGTGTTGGCAGAGAGGAAGCAGTGGGTGTAGCAGTCATACTGAAACCAACAGGTGGTACAGCTTATGCTTGTATCAAAATCTTTAGCTTCAGATGAAACGTAACGTACGGAAGAGCTAAGAGGACAGTATCCTCCTGTTTGTTCCAGACTGCTCCTACAATGTAAAATCCATCGTTGACTTTGCAAATTGTTTGAAAGATTCATGTTTGGCTTGAACTTTCCAGATGAGGCCTTTCTCACCTTTAGTCTGTAAGGGACAGAGTACAGAAGAAGATGCAGCAGAGAGAAAGTAGATTACAGAACATACCTCTCAATGACAAGAATCTTTCAGAAAATGATCTCAGTGTTTATCTTCCTTTGCAGAGCCAGCAGTCATTTTAAGAGAAAGCCTGAGGGCTGATACAGACAGGATTGAGGAGAGAAGCCCTCCCTCAAGGCTGCAACGTGTTCTCCTCTCTAAACGGTGAGGTACACACGCCTGCAGCAGCTGGGAAGCTGCATGGCTGCGTGAAACCTCACAAGCGTAGCTGTGAGCCATGCCGTGGAGACTGTGTGCCAAGGGGATGGTGGAGCGTGGCTGGCTGGAGAGGGGATTGCTGTAAGCTGGCACTGGAAACAAAACGCAGGGTTTGACCTCTAGGCTACTGATGGCAATTGGGTTTTGCTGCTGCCTGCAGGGGCTTTGTCGTGGGTTTCATAGAGGTATTGATTTGCTGTAGTTTGTGGGTTTCTCCGAGTCCCCAGGGACGTTTAACAGTGGGAGCAGATCCATAGAGATGACACTGGCTAGCTGTGGAGTCAATTAAAAGGTGAACTGAATAAATTCTGGGGAGGGAGAAATATGGTTTGAGAGGAGATGGGTAGAGGAAGATTTGGCTTGTGCATTTGGAAATCTCAACTCTCTGATGTTGTTACTAGTGAACATCTGTCCTTTTCCTGCTGAACCCGTTTAGAGAACAGTAAGCTCCTCACTGAAAAGAGTAGTGTAGAAAGGCAGTTGTAGAGTGCAAAATTTGCCTGACATATTCTGGTTTTAACTCGTGAGATTGCTTAGCCATCGTTGCTATTTTGGTACGATGATCATCCTCTGAAACAGAGGTGAAAGAGAAGAGGAAATCTGTCTTTCTGTTTTTGTTTTCAATTTCTATAAACTTGTTTGTAATATGCAAAGCAAGTTCCAGGCACGAAATATCTGGGAAATGTGCCAATGTGTAAACACACTTCATTTCTATAACACTGATGACTTGGAGTTGAGTGGCTTGAATTCAAACTGAAGATCTCACTTCAAATTACTGTTAATTACATGGATGATGGTAACTTAGTAAAGCCACTGGCAATATACCATGACTTTTAGCATAATAGTAAGTAAGTAACAGTAAGACAGTTCAGTTTTTGCTTAAAGGCTTTAATCAAGAGAGCGGCAAGTATTTTCTTTCCTTCTAAAAGATTTTTTTTAAATGCATTTACACAGCCTTTTTTTCTTTTTTTTTTTTAAACTTCATTGTAATCTTACAGTTTAGTGAGCTGGCTAGCTGGTTTGTTTGGGGATTGTCGTAATTCCTTTTCTTCTTTGTTTGATTTATAACAGCAGTAATAATAGTAGACACCTACCTGCTGGATGCCTCTATTGGTACATTTCAAAGTGCATGAAACCCATAGATAGAAAATAAAACAGGGACAACGGAGAGGACATATCTCTAAATTTTTTGGCAAATACTTTACAAATCCTTTCTAAAATATGTAGTAGGAAAGAGAAATTGATGCAGAAGGCTGTCGTATCAGCAAATCTTGTAGGAAAGCAAGCTAAAGACGGGAAATCTTTCTGGCGGAAAAACAGCCATTAATCTCCTTACTTGAAAACCACAGGAATTTCTGTTGGGAAGTTATTGCTTGTAAAATCAGTACTGGGACTTTCATATAGGTATCATATATTTGTTTCTGACCAATAGAGGCAGTGACCAAAAACAGTTTTTGCTTGGTCTATTGCATATCCTTGTGAAACCACTTGGTGGGCTTGGCAGAACTCCAATCACATCTCATTGCTGCTAATTGGCATTTCAGTTGGCATTGTTTGCAGTGAAGCTAGAGCTTAATAGAATGTGAAAAGTGAGCAACAGTCATTCTTTAAAGGCTTTGGTCCTTTGGCATGGCAGCGTGTGGACTCCTGTGTATTGTTTAAGTGTTTTTTTCATATTTGATAGACTTTGTAAGACAATCTCTTACTTTTGAGCTCTACATTAAGTTGTGATGCAGAAAGTTGTTTCTGTTCAATCACCTTCTTGCACATGCTTCAGTGAATGCTTTTTAACTGTTTAAAGGTTTTGTGTAATCTTGATCCTAAGGAGTAAATTCTGCCTCCTTATTTTACTGAAGTAGTTTACTTTTATTTGTATGAAGCCTGGCTCTTCTGGTTGGTTAATTCAATAACAGCTGTGGGATTTATTATGGTAAAATCAATAGCTTTTATATCTGATTAATTGGATCTGGTTCATTGCATTGACCAAATCTAAGGGTCGGTAATGGATATTTTATATAATAATCTCTAAAACGGAGACTTCAGATTGTATTGATTAAATCAAAAGAGGTTAGATTTTCTTCTATATAATTGAAGTTAGTCTAACAAGTAACATAGCATTCAACATACTGTTTTCCTGTATCTATCCAGAGCCGATGTTAGACATTATTGACCTCATCCTTCAAGAGGAGTTTAGCACAAGCTGAAAGCAGTTTTAAACTGTTTATCAGTCCAATGAGCAAAGAGCATCCTGAACATATTCATAAGTTCATGGGCTACATTTTTCAGGATTGCTTTTAGTATCAGTGCCATTAGTGAAATGCTCCATGGTACAGGGCATATTTGTCATCCTGGGATGAGCTTTACAAATTTCCCCCTGTTGCAGGGACACAGAATATAATATTACACAGCAGGGAGCAGAATGTCCCATAGTTGTGTCTTTATGTCTTTTTTAGGGTAGATTTAACAGTTGATAATATAAGGTGTAGAAAATGGTCTCTCAAGAATGCAGTCCTGTGGAATAGATGTTCTGGGGAACAAATAAATTATTCCAGGGTTTTCTAAAATGACAAAGACAGAATTTAACAATTCAAGTATGTCTTTCCATTATTGTGTACCTAATTCCATGATATAGATAGTGGACACACTGTATTTTATTCTTATTCCTCATATATTTGATTTTTTATTTGCTGAATGTGACAGCTTTTGCATTGTTTTGAAAAGACAGAAAATTGGTTAGGATTGCTTCTGTTGTAGAAAAATGTTTACTAGGCATTAGTGTAAGAACAGATGTTCACATTGGTAGGAAAGACTAGATCTAACGGTGAAAGCTAGAATTAGTGCAAGTTACTAACTTCAATTACACCACTCCAGTATAACATTCTGTTGCAATTTTCATAGGAAAAATGTTAATCAATTGTAAGTTGTAGTAATGCTTTCATAAAATATTAAGAATTCTGTAGTTTTTGAAATGTGCATTTTATAAATTTAAACGAAAGTTACCTGTGTGTTTCCAAGCACTTAGCAATGTTCACCAGTCTGCTGCACAATACTATTATTACAACTTTGCAGTAAGACTACATTGGTCTTTTTCCCTCTCTAGCCTTTAGCTGAATTGTTATTTTTGTTCAAACAAAAGATTTTTCCCCGTTATTAATTTGACATGGCTTTCCCAGAGAACCGTAGGCTGATGTGGTTGAAGAGTCTTATCCAATCAGTCCCACTCTTGTACTGTTGCAAACCAAATTCCTTTTCCACTCCATTTGCCTATGTTTGACATGGGAGATAGATAGCTTTGCACGTGGTAATTTTTAATGAACAGTTTGTCATGCCCTCACCAATCCCAAGAAAAAGTCAGGACCCCAGGGCACAGTTTGACAAAGCACGTAAGTTCAAGATTAACGTGAACATGTGGTTATGTTGTATTATATCTTATTTCAATGACATGGCATGTATTATTTCAATTGAAATTAAAATTCAAAATTACTTAACTTCTCTTGTAGCTGAAATATAATCTGTGTAATTGCCATCATGTAATAGATATTTAATAGTCATGCAACAGGAAAATTACCATTTTGCATTTATTAGAGGATTCATCATTACCGTGCAGGACATGGGTCAAATTCATTTCTTGGCTGCAGTATCTTTGCTGATTCAAGCCATTATAAAGGTTTCCTACCAAGGAACTGCTTCAATAGCCTTTCTGAGGCTTGAATAGCTACTCTGAGACATATAAATAAAGGCTTTTTTCGGAAGGGAATGTAGCTGGTATAAAATAGGCTGTTGATTTATCACTCTGCGCAATCTCTGCCTGTTAAAATTGCCCCTGTGGGCCAGGTGAAATCAGAGGTACTCTTAGGTTCCGATTTCTCAGTTTTAGCTCCAGCAGTAGGAGGGGTCCCAGCGTGGGCTTGTGTCTCCACCGTTCAGCTGGAGGCTGACCTCTTGTATCAACCCTGCTGATGCTGCAGACCGAGCTTCTGCTCGGAAGCTAGCCTGCCCAGGGAGCTAGCCCACTCTCGCAGTTGGTCCAGATCAACCCCTAGGTCCATGAGACGTACCAGCAGCAGGGAGCAGCGGTGCTGTCTCTTGTGCCACCCCTGAATGGGAAGGGAGCCCCAGAAGATGAGTGGAGAGGAAAGGAAGGTTTTCCAGCAGTGGTTACCTCCCAGGGCAGAGCTTTTCCTTCAGTGGAGGAGGGAGTTCTACTTCAAAAACAGACAGAGAATGATTGTGATTCAAAATACAAGCTTAGGCTGTAAGTGTCGTAAAAACTTGAAAATCTCAGTGAAGTAAAATACCTGTCTTCTATGACTGCCTTCTCATTTTGCTGTTTGGAAATGCTGTTTTTTCTATCCACTACACATTTTCTTTTGTCTGTCACTATTCCATACTTTAACTCATGTTCTGCCATATTTCCCTCACCTCTACTTATATTTCTCTGTGTGAAAGTGTTTGGTAGGTAGTCTTATTTTACTGAGTAGAAAATCAGTTGTGAAGGCAAAGGCAGTTCCTTCTCTAAACGTCAATAAAATGTTTCTGTGGCATTTCCAATCTGATTATGATTTTTCTCTTCTTCCCATTCATCCCTTTGCTCCATCACTTCTGTTTAATCCAAACTAATGCCAGTAGTCTTTTTAGAGAAGGAAATAAATTACATTTACAATGTATATGAGAAGAAAAATAGCAATTGACTCCGTCTAAAACATACTTGCATTTCTAGCCCTGTTTACTTAAAATGCAATTGCTTTCTTTTGCTTTCTGTTATAACTGTTTTGTTAGGATCGGGCCCAGTATGCTTTCTGGAATGGAAATCCAACACTACTTTTCCTGCCAGTTTGCACTGTCAGTATGCTTAACTTTGTAAGCATTATTTGCTTGTGTTGAGCTGTTGACTGGGGAATGGAGACATAGTGACGCTCTAGTCTTTAGCCTCTAAAGATTTGTATAGAAGTCCGATTTGGTTAACCCTTTACAATGAGTTTAGAGGTGTTTACATATTCCCTAATGTATGTTTAATCACAAAAGAAAACTGCACAGCTCAGCACTACTTAAAGTCACTGATCTGAAGAAGTGTGATCATCTGGAACAGCAGAGACATGCTGTAACTGAAGCACACCAGCACAACTGTGTAAGCAAAGCATCACAGCACCTTTCTCCCATCATGAGTGAGAGAGGACTGTTGCTATTATTGATGGCCATTATGTAGGTCTGTAAGACTTTATGGTAGAGGCGTCAACAGACTGTCTCACTCAGGAAAGCTTGGCTGGGTATTTTGCGCCTTCCCCCTTGGTTATAAAAGACAGGCAGATAGTGAAAGCTTGGACTTTCACACAAAACTCTAGAGCCTAGAAAGGATCGAGCTGAACTGCCTTTTAGATTATACACAGACTGATTGTTTATGAAGTTCCAACCAGGTATTTCTTTCCAATTGTGTTGTAGGAAATAGGAAGATATTTGTGTAACAGAGAGTATAGAGTTAATGAAATGAAAGGGTGTCATAAGGAAAGATTCCTATTAGATTATGTGGGTGAAACAAACCAGAATACACTTGTGAACTTCTGCGTAAGTGAGATTGCACCTTTATAACCTGGCCTTTATAGGGTTAGCATTTGGAGCAGGGATTAAGTTAGTAAGTTGAGGAGAAAAAGAAGCAGCTTGCTAAATTAGTACACTGACAAGTCATGGAAAAGTTTTGAATGGGAACATCCATCCATCAGTTTGCAGCTGTGCTTTGTAGCTATAAACATGGGAGCATGGTTTCTTTTCTGTGAATTCAGGTAGAAGGAATGAAACAAAGGAAAAAGGATGACTATCAAATCATGGCAAATAGTTCCTTGGTTTTGGTATTCAACTTGTCGGTTCTATTTTTTTTCCTACTTAATCAAACACTTTTTTGTTTTATTCTCTTTTCTTATCATTGCTACTGTACCTTGCTACAGATGTTTATTTTGTATTAGCTTGGATTTGACTGTTTGTGAACCATCTAAACACACCTCCCATCTTCCCTTTCAAATCCTCACAAATTCACATACATGCTCCCCCCCCCCCCATTTTTACACCTGTTTTACACTGTGTTTGAGGGTTCTCCATCATTTTTTTAAGTTTTTATCTTAGTCTTAAATATTTCCATGTGTTTAAACAGTTCCATGGGGAAACAATAAAATACATGAAAAAATATTGGAAGTGTAAGGGGAAAAAGGCCAATAATATCAGTAGCTTTTAGCCACTATATAACAAAAAATAATTTACTTGATGCAGGTTCTGTCTATATTAATCAAAAGTAGATTGATTTGAACTTACAGACTGACACATTGACTTTTATCTTGTAAGTGTGAAGGTAGTTCATTCACTTACAATGTGTGTGGGGGGGAGTAAAATAAAAAGTAATTAATGCAATTTTATTATTTATCACTGAGGGGTTCTAGTTTATGGCCATGAATTGAAAAAAAAAAAATCATTTTTTTGAGCAGGTCAGAATTTGTTAACCTGAAGGAAACATAATATGTCTTCATATATGAACCAGCAATATGCACTTGCAGCCCAGAAAACCAACTGTATCCTGGGCTGCCTCAAAAGAAGCGTGGCCAGCAGGGCAAGGGAGGTGATTTTGCCCCTCTACCCAACTCTCATCAGACCCCACCTGGAGTATCGCATCCATCTGTGTAACCCCCAACATAAGAAAGACATCGACCTGTTGCAGCAAGTCCAGAGGAGGGCCCCAAAGATGATCAGAGTTCTGGAGCACCTCTCCTGTGAAGACAGTCTGAGAGAGTTGGGGGTCGTTCAGCCTGGAGAAATGTAGAAGAGGGACATGTTGTTGCAGCCTTTCAATAGTTAAAGGGGGCTTACAGGAAAGACAGAGAGATACTTTTTACCAAGGCCTGTATTGAGAGGAAAGGGGCAATGATTTTGAACTGAAAGAATGTAGGTTTAGGTTAGACAGAAGGTAGAAATTTTTTACGATGAGGGTGGTGAGACACTGGAACAGGTTGCCCAGAGAAGTTGTGGATGCCCCATCCCTGAAAGCGTTCAAGGCCAGGCTGGATGGGGCTTTGAGACACCTGGTCTAGTGAACAATGCCCCTGCCCGTGGCAGGGGGGAGTTGGACAAGATGACCTTTAATGGTCTCTCCCAACCCAAATGTTTCTGTGATTTTATAATTCATAGAATTCTGTATTTTGCCCCATTATCTGTATTGCAGAAATATGTTATTGTCTAAGTATGTCACAGAAATAGAGTAGCCATGGGACAACTCACCGAGAGATACATCTCTTTCCACCAGACCTCAGGAAGGAGCTGACTTGTCAGAAGGGAAAACCTCCTCTCTAGAAGTTTTATCTATTAGCTTTCTTAGTCTGTGAAATGTACTCTAGTTCTGTTTTACTGCACCTTTGCTATGTACCTGTTTGCACATCTATTACACCCGTGATCTCTAAATAAATTATTTATAACTGACTTATTTTAAAATTTAGATATGTTTCACTCTTAAAAAATGGTTTCGTGCTTGGGTTGAGGGAGCAGTGCTTTTCAGCAGAGACATATACTAGAATGAGTTTCAGCTGATGACTTCCATGACTCCAACAAGGATAAGTGTTTAAGTCACTATGCAACAGAAGACTAACCATGTCTACTGTCAAAGGTTCAGCACTCTTTTGGTGTAAATGGATTCCTAAGGGCTTAAATGACTTAAAAAATATATATTTATGGATATTCTTTGTGATTTTCAGTAGCTACATAAGTAGGCAGTCTCTACTCTCCCTTTCTCTCCTGTAGTGTGATATATCACAAAGAATATTTCTGACTACCCAGGCAGCAGATCAGTGTTCTGAGGTGTTTTGAGATCTGGAGGAAGACAACAGTCTGGACAAACTCAGCATGTTTGGAGCAGTAGGGAATACTAACTGGTGGTGTATGGGTACAGAGATGATGACTTGTTACAGAAGTAACATGTGCAGGTAAAGCTCTGATGGTCCGGCTGGAGACAGTGAGTCATTTCGGTGGCTTGAAAGTCACAGTGAAAAGAGAAGTGTTTGAAGTGACTTCCCAGAAGTTTGAACGCTTTGAGAAAGGAGGAGGTAAAATGGAGCTGTGGAAAGCCTTGTTCAGGTGCTTCTGTGAGAATGCTGAAAGCACAGCCTGAAGATTAAGGTGTCCCATAGATGTCAGCAAAAGGTTTGCTTAGCGAACTTATTTTAAAAGTTGTCATGAACGTGACTTGCATTGTGAGAAAAGCATGAAAATAAAGTAAGAGAAGATGTATCTTCCCTCACCTCTGAAAAATTATTGTGTGGCTAATCGTAGATTACAGTGAATAAAAGATCTGAAAGACCAATGATAAGCAGGAAAAAAAAAGCCCTTCTACTGAAAACAAATAACAAAAGTGACCTTGGCTACTAGAAGCTATTGAGGGAATGCTGAATGGACCAAAACATAGTATCTCAGGAATTTTAATACAGATTCTAAGATGCACAAAAGAACTTGTTAAGTAGGTCTTGAAAATAATACGTCAACATTAGAGGTTGTGCATGCATTCCAGCCTAGCCAGTAAGGCTATAAGAAGATGGTTATTGGGAAGTGAATAGAGGAAATGTGGACATGATGATCCTCCTACCAGTAATTAGTCTGGAGTAGATCAAGCCCAGTCTGTTAATAATAGCAACGTGTTATGAACAAGTTTCATTCTGCAAGCTTCTCTAGTGACCAGTTAAAATAATCTTTATCACAATACATTTAAAATATCCTTGTTCCATTGCTTTGGTTTTGGTCTTCACTGTCCTGAAAAATATGTAGCTGTTTCCTAGAGGATATTCTGTATCAAAACTGCTATTTCACTGTCTCACATACAGGCACACATATGCACACCATTACTCTTTTTTTTTGTCTTTTTCTCCGTTATTTACTTACTTTGTTCTTCATAATGACAACTAAAGCATGACAATGGCAATTCAGGTCTAGCTATTGTGCTAACATCAGATTTGTAGTCATTCTTTCCTGATGAGTGCTAAACCCAGCCTGTGCTACCAGACAAGAGTTGGCAATTTTTCTCGTGATCTCCATTCCACATACATATCTGTATGTGTAGTCTCTGATGAGAATCAAGGGGCGTGACTTTCAGCATACAAAAAAAAAAAAAAAGTGCTGTTGCTTTTTCAAGTTGAGTAGGCCAGTGTTAGTGAGAGACCTCAAAGAATTGCTCAAACATGCTAAATGCAGTCTTCAGGAAATATCTTGGAGACTGTATCTGTTACCTTTAAGTCAGTAGTTGTCACTGGGTTTCACTGGGTGTCTCTACATTGGTGTTTTCTGTTTGCATCAGAAGGTATTTTTTAAGTAAATGTCCTGACTGTTCTCTTTCACTGTTCTTTATGTCATGGAAGGGTCTTAAAGCACATGATTTTCAGATTCAAATAACCCGGGGCATTCCTGTGTCTCACCAAGTACGCCTCAACTCAGTCTGTGGTGAAAAAAACCTGCAATGAGTGTGGTGTGGGTGTCTTCTGTACTCAGCACCATCTGTGTTACCCTACAGAGCAACTCCTAATGGTCCCCACTGATTGATCATGTAGTGCCAGTCACTGACTCCAGGGAGGGACAAAAATCCAGGTAACTTTATTTGGGAAGATTTTAAGTATTCTCTTGCCCATCCCATTCTGCGTTTGGGCGATGGCACAACTGTGGAGCATTGCAAGGCAGATATAATCCTATAAAACAGTTTTCTACCTTGCATTGTAATCTTGATTGTGTTGTAGAAGTAAACATAATAAATAGTAAAGACAGAACAGTTCCTCCCTCTCCGAATAAAGGAAAGCAAGCCTGGCTCTACACTTCTGTAGTTGTGATCAGTTTTAAGGATGGATTCTGGTATGAGGCATTCTGTGACCATATGATTTGGCAGAAACTGTTGACTAAAAAATGTTACTAACATTTTTGGTACAGGACAATATTTTACTTTTGCAGGTGTTTAAACTAGCTTAGCTTTTTTTAATGCTTGAGACTGGAGTGCTTATGCATCTGTTAGTATCTGACTTGAGAGATATTCAAGGAATACTCATGTAAGACTTTGAACTGTTTTATCAAGGAATCCCTTCTAGCAAGCTAATTGCCATAGCAATTTCAGACTGAAATCAGTTCAAAACATTTGACAGGCCAGTAGCATGTAAATAGCACTCAAATTCAAAGTGAATCAGTTTCCGCGTATGTAATGTCCTTGGCAATCCTATGTCCCTTATCTTTAAACAAGTTATTTGTGAATGCATTTATATCAGTGTGTAAGTCAATTTAGGCACTTGAGGGTTATTTGTACAAAGGGTTACAGTGGTGGGCCTTCAGTAATACTGTCCCTTAAAAGAAATCGGTATATATTTTCAAAAGGGCTATTGATGTTCATGCAAAATAGATTTGGAAGTGCAGCAAACAATTTTATTTTTTGCTCTCAGAGTACATGTACTCAGCTAGTGTCAAAATAACGTTAATGATAGCATCTCTGTGAATCTCCAGATAAGTTATGTTGCCAGTTTGATCACTGGTATATTGCTCATGGAATCAAAGCAAATAATTTTCAATCACACCTTGGCTGTCTTTTGAAAAAAAGACATTACTTTCATACTTTGACATGTTTAGCGTTTTGGAAGCTGCATCAATTCTCTTGTCACAGAAGCACTTGGAGACATTTCTTCTTAGTCCTACGTGTAACCTACTATTGCAAAAGAAAAGATACGCAGGCCTGGGCTAGTGTCTCCGCACTGCCGTTGCTTTCACATAGCTTAAAGATTGTCATTTAATGTAAGGTACTACTTTACAGTCTGGTTCTTTATGGACCTTCCGGAAAAGGTTAGTATGCTATTACTGTTTACACTGATGGCAACTACTGTCATCAGTGAAATCTAAAGTGAACTAGCTGTTAAATCATTGTTTTCTTTCTGACATGCAGTCTTTTTCAGGATAATTTCAATTGCTTTTCAAAAATATACATAGATAAGTATCCCAACCATTTCTGTGGGTTAATTGCAGAATTAATTGGATTGTGTTGTCTTGAATAGCAATAAATGTGTATTTTTTATTGCTTAAATTTAGGTTCATTTTAATTTCTTTCTTGTTCTGTAAGGTTTGCAACTCCTGTTGCTTAAAGTCTCTTCTGTGGGGTTTTACTGTCTACCGCTGGAACAAACCAAGCAAGGCTCAACTTCTTAAACAAGGAAAGTGTTTCTAAGAGAAACTGTGACATATCTTTTGAATTTTAGACCGTCTTTTAGAAAGTTTTTCCTTTTTTACAAAGAGTCTCCACTCTACTTACTGTAGTAGGTTTTAAATGGATTTATATCCATATGGGTAGATAGGCATTAACCAATTTTACAGATATAATGTACCTTGTAGTAGTGTGACAATAAAAGAGCATTTACCAAAGCAAAGACAATGATCTGGCATCAGTTGAAATATGTTATGTACAAGCAGTTTCGCGTACAGGCATAAGTGTTTAGGGAAACAGCTTGTATTTTTCAAAAATTTAGAATTTTGGTCATACAGTTTAACTTTTGTTTGTGTTCTGGGATGCCTTGGTCATGACAGCAGTGAGCAGGGTGCCAGCTACCTCATTGCTAAGCTTTGCAGAGGTGTGGACAGCATGACCTTCTCATAGCCTTGTAAGAAGAGCTTGGTCCTGTAGGTGTGCTCTGAGGCAGCCCTGTGCCTGTTAAAAATAAATTTTCACACAGGTACACTGCAGAAGTTGTTTACGCAGATAGGAGATGATGGCTCTCATTCTCCTTTAGTACTGCAGCACAGGGTACACAGTACCTGCACAGGCTCAAACTTGCCTCCTCCCTCGTCTGACCAGACTGAGACCCACGTTTTCTGTAGTCGCGCTCTGCCTCATACCTGTTGGGGGCTTTGCTGGAGAAAGGGATGTTGTCTGTCTGTCCTGCTGGAATGCTTCTACTTTAAAATCAAAAAATATGTGGGCAATTTTCAAAGTCCTTGTTTATGAAGGAAGAATCAAGGTCTCTGCAGCGTGGGCATTTTATGTTTCGAAACTAATGATGGTTTAACACAAAAAACTGTTGTCACTGGTTCGTCGAGGATTGAAGCATGGGTCTGTTCCTCTGGATGAATGCTTTTGTCAGGTGGTTAAAGAGGATTATTCATCCTGTGATTTCCTTCTAAACCTAGGTAAATAATTTCTTTTTTTAGATGAAAACTGAAGGAGCTAGTGTGGGTTCAAATAAAAGTATTCCGATAGCTTGGAAATATTGCAGAAGTGGAACAGAAGTTGAGACGTGTTCCCAGTCTTAAACATATCCTGTTAATTAGTACTGAAGGCTTTCTTCTTCACAGGGCCCTTCCTTCGTATATAGGCCTTGCTGCCCCATCCTTCTAAATATTATATAGGGTATGTGTCTTATGGCTGTGAAGGATTCTAGCTGTTACATCAAATTATTTTCATGGATGTGAAAAGAGTTCATAGGCTTAACTGGTCTTAACTTTAGCAAATATTTCTTGATTCACTGGCCACAGAAAGGCAATGTTATCCTACATTTTGATAGTACTTTATCCTTAGCAGATCCTTTTCTTATTAAGGTGATTTTTGAAAAGTTGATTAAAGTAGCTTTGGGACCAGATCACGCTAGGGCAATGGTGCAAAGCAGAATAGTCTCCTACACCAGGGAAGCTGAACCATTTTATTTTAAGACAGGTAAAAGTGAGCTCTAATATATTCTTAATTACTTTGCCATAGCCAGTAAAGACTATTCTCACACTAGTTAAAATTCTCTGCAGTGGCAGTGACACTGAATGGCAGCCTGCTGGCCACACTCTGGTTGAGCTGTGGCAACGCAAGGTATGTAATGTGACTGCATTCACCATTGATATCACAGGTCTTTTCTTTCACTTTCTAAGGAAGATTGCCAGGCAGAGTCCAGATTCTCGAGCGGTCCTTGAAATCTCCTTCATAAGCAAAAATTTGAGTTTACTTGACAGTATAAGGTGAAGTGGTAAAGGAAGAAAACCCCGAACAAAAAATAAGTCTTAACATTAAAGCAGTGAATTAAGTTTGCTAAAAAGCAAATGACAATTATGGGGAGTGTTCCAGCTCTTTGTAAAATGCGTCATTCCTTTTAATGAAATTGTTTCTGTGAAAGCTATTTCAAAATATTGTACATTGAAAACTGTAAAGTAGATCTCATGCAAACACTCAGCAGTGTTTCCATGCTGGCTGTCATACTGCCAGTGTTATTATTCACACTTTAATTCTTTCACACTCTAGATTCCATGTGGAGCCTTCTGCCCAAGGCATATCTCAGTAAGAAAAGGACAAATGCTGCATTTTTAATTAATACATTCAGATAAATTGAGAGGGTCAGTTGAAGGATTGGTCATATCATTGATGTGATTAATCCCACTGAAGACATGAAAGCACAAGCAAAGGCTTTATTCTTTCTGAGTCTGAGTAAGTTATTTTAGCTAACACCTTCTAGAGAAAGCAGACACTGGGTCCAAGAACATAAAAGTGACTGTTTAAATAGATCCCTCTGTAGCCTGTCATCTTGCCTGTGCCAAGTGCCAACACAGAGGCTCAGAAGAAAAGTTCGGAACAGAGGAAATATCAGGCGTTTACCCTGTGAGATGTGCTCCCCTGGCCAGCAGCTTAGCAAATTCTTGAGAAGAAGCTTCGTCTGCACTGCTGTGTTTGTGAACTTTGTCTTTTTAGTTGGCCATCGTCTAAAACAACCTGTTGCAGTGAATTCCACTGTTCAATGGCATATTGTATAAAAAAGTACTTTCATGTGTTTATTTTAGATCTACCACTGAATAACTCCATCGGGTCCACAGTTTTTATGTTACAGTTCTTGTGTTAAAGTAGTAATTAAACCCCAATTTTCCTTCTTTGCACACTACATGATTTGGGAGCTTTCTGCCATATCCACACTTAGTTGTTTCTTTTTCAAGCTACACTGTTTACTCTCTCAGAAATTGCAGAAATTACTGTATTATTCTGATAGCCTATGTTGCTTTTCTCTGTGTCTTGCCCTGTTCTATAGTATTTTTTTGAGAGAGTGTAATTGGGACAATATAAATCTTCTAGCTGCTCTCACCGATACACACACTCCTGAGTAACACTGCAATGTTTTGTCTTCTTTCTCACAAGCTTTTTTCCCAACTTTCTTATTAATGCTACTATTTTAAATTTTCAAATAACATATTAGATTTTTCAGAAAGGTCTTTTAAAAAATATTGTCTTCATGTAATGGCGATAAAAGGAACAGAAATTCAGTGACAGGCAGGTATGTATGAGTGGGTTTACTTATAGATCAGCTTGCCATGCAATGAACAGAGCTTTGTGGATAATCTTTTTGAGCTATTCAGGATTATAACATATAAGTTTCCCCAGATTCAGTCCTGTCCAGAGAAGGGAGTTAAAAATCTATGGAAATATACACAAACAGATTCTGATCTCATTTATACTTAGGAATCCTACAGAATTTGTAGATATGGCCAATAAAGATGTGAAGTATGGTAAATTATCTGATATTTGAATGTAGCTCCTCTATCAGGTTTTCCTTGTCTGAGATGACACATAACGTTTTGAGTGCAGCCTTGGGAAAGCACATCTCATGTTTCAGTCTAGTCAGAAGTCATCTATTCCACACTCGCAGAGTAAACAATTGCCATTTGAATTCTCCAGTATTCATTTAATGTAGCAATGATTGGCATCCGTTGTTGCATATATTAGTCATTGTAATAGAGTTTTGTCAGAAGATCATTTTAACATTAACTATTTTGAAAACAGATGTCTATGTTTTTCTGTGTTTATTTGAATTTAATTTTTGGCAATAGCTGTAAGACGTCATTATCTGGTAGCAACATGCTATTCAATTAATATTTCTTCTGCAATCATACTGATAGTAGTATATTCCATTTTTATAAATGTAAAGGTATCTTGCTAAATATAGGTGAAAGTCTAGTGGTTTCGACTGTAGGTTAAACCACAGGTGATGTTTTGATCTCGCAGAAAGAGGTTCAGTATTTTTAAAGGCCAAAGTATTGAGGTTCCGTAAACACTAAGACAAATGTAAGTGTCAAAGCAATCTTTTAACAGTTATTATGGATGTAAAAAATTGATGTATCTCATATTCATCAGGGCAGGCTTTACATCTTTAATTGCTTTTCTTACAGTTTTCGGGTGTAGAAGGAGTTTTTCCACTCATACTCCTCCTTTCCTTCATGGTTCCTTTAATTCTTCCAGATCATCACAAATCATATCAATTTACTGCTGACACAAGGCTTAAGGCCAATGTACAGTAGACCTGATTTGTAACTTGTACTGTGTTGTAAATGTTTCAGAGCCCACTGGCAAAGAAGTGGTTACAACTATTGAACTGTTCTACAAGTGATTGGGGGCAATCGTTTTGCCAGAAGGTCACTCCTGATCAAAAAAAGAATGTTTTATATTACATTCTCCTCACACTCAGTTTTTCGTTTGATTTCACTTTATTTCAAATTTCTTTCATGCAAGGTTGAGTTGAACTGTTGTTACTGGCTCAGGAAAACTGTCCAATAGATTCAGTCAGATCTGTCAACTGTTGAGTACAAAACAAAACCTTTTTAAAATTATTCATGTAATATTTTGCATTTCTGGAGAGTGCCATTAGCAGCCATGAACCTTTATGTACACAAGCAAAGTAATTAAAGCTTCACTTCTGCTTACTCCTGAAAGTTAGATTCTTAAGGTGTTATGTTTATTATTTCCATTTACTTTCTATTTAGACAAGCAATCTGTGAAGTAGTAACTAGGCCAATCAAATACTCAGTGTAGGGGTGACTTGATGAGGTGAACTGGATACTGCAAGAGTTCAAAGTTTGTAGCAAGAGGCTGTTCCCTGATCTGAGGAGGTTAACTGCAGTTTTCTAGCATTTGCAGGCATTGTGGCTTCTTGTTAGGGTTAAAGCCTGAACTAAGAACTTAGTTGAACGGCTCTTCTTCAGCACTGTGTTAAATAAGATCTCACTTTTCTTCTATGTGGAATAAAGGTGTTACAAAACAGCGTCGTCATTTGCTCAGTTTAGAGAGGAGAAGGAAACTTTTGCTTTTTTATAGTGTGAAATGAATGAATAATATATAAAACAAGTTTACAAGATTTATTCACATGAAGTTTATCAGAATTTCTTAATGTACTTTTTCTTTCTTTGCAGCTACTGGCTGACAAACAAGGTCCACATTAAACGACCCAGCACTGGTCTCCTCATGTATACGCTTGCCACCAGATTTTGTGATGAAATTCACCTGTATGGATTTTGGCCATTCCCGAAGGATTTGCATGGAAAACCAGTCAAGTATCATTACTATGATGATCTGAAGTATCGGTACTTTTCTAATGCCAGTCCTCATAGGATGCCATTAGAGTTTAAAACACTGTATGTATTACATAACAGAGGAGCACTTAAATTAACAACAGGGAAATGCGTACAGCAATAAAGCACATGTAAAGTACAAAGAGAAGTACAGAATACACACTTCATCATAAAGATGTTGTGGAATGGCAATGGGATCCCAGTGAGGATATGTTTCAATACCCACTAAGCCATCAGAAAAAGGAATTTTATCAGAAGTACATAACCAGCTATTATACCTGTAAAGTGCTATATAACTAAGCTATCTTGACTGCAAGGGTTCAAGTAAGTGCCACTTTCACTAAGAACAAAGCTTGAATGTATACTCAGTAGTGTTTACAGGATCCAGTGACACATTCATCATGAGTTAAAGAAGAAAAATATAGCCTGCTTACTGCTGACTTGCCACTGTGGTCAGACAGCCCACACAAGAAATCCCCAGTGGATGGAATATTTTCTTGAGCAAACAAACCAGGCTTTGGCAGAAAAGACCATGCTGGAATTGAGTAGAGAAAGTGAAGTCCTTAAGATCAAGCAAATCAGTAAATGCCTTCAGTCAGAGGACTGTTTCTGATCTTGTATTATAACCTCAGCTTTTGTTGCTGTTTTTCTTATTGCTGTTGGTTGGGTTTTGTTGTTTTTAAGTATTGGAGCCCTTAAAGGATTTTAAGGATGTTATGAGTAATTAAAAGTATGTATCTTATGGAGTTGTCTTAGGCAAAAAATTTGTAAGGGTGGGAGGGTGGAGGGAAACATCAAATATTTTATCAATTGTTATTGGTTTATATCCTGCTGTCACACAACCCTTAACATTTTTCTAGCTACTGCTGTCAATACCCACTTACATGGAACCACTCAAAGGTCATTTTCATCCATTTTTAAATAGAAGGTTTTCTGTTGTGTTCAGATTTGAAGGCATATGAGAAGGTGCCCTTATTTTTGGTACCAAAGATTACTCTTACACATTTTTTCCTTTCCTTAAAGAAAAGGTGTAGATTGAGTATGATGTTTCTTTGCTGCTGAAAGGAATATATTCTGTATGTTATTTAAATTTTTGAATTAGGCATCTCAAAGCAAAGCCTCTTTACTGACTTTACATACGGAATTTCATTCTTTAGAAAAATCTGCAGGAGTAAAGAAATTATTTAATACATTCAAGTATATATATATACACACACAATCTTTATTCCTAATTGAAATGAAAACACAAAGTCTAAAGGAACTCAGGTGGCATTGGAACACATCTACAGAAAAAAAAAGACCTAGCCCACTAAATGGAAAATAAAAGAACTGTAGATCAAACAGTTATTTTAAAACTTAAATTTCTAATGGTGTTGGATGATTTGTCTCTCTAATATACCTCTTTTATATCAGCTTGATGTTCTGATGTGTAATTGACTGAAATAACACAGAGCTGCATTATCTCACAGTGATTTTTCTGAGCATCATTCTTGTTTATCCACAAAACCAAGAATTCTTTCACTCTCTCCTTTCAAAAAAGAGAACAAGAAATTACAGGAGGTTAGGAGAGAGTGGAATGTCAGTACAGCATATATTAAGATACAAAACCTGTCTGCATATGATATGGTATAGCGCTTATGGAGGAGGTAAACGAAGAAAACCATGGTTCTGTGTCAGGCTAGGCTAAGGAGAAGGCATGTAGATACAATCTTTGGGTATTTTCTTGTTATGTTTTCAGCTCTGTGTTAGGTCCTTATCTCCATATATGACATTTGATGTATCGAGTGAATTTTGAACTATCTTGAGCAATTTCATATGTAGCACAACACTCGCAAACATTTACTAGCTGAAGGTGTCATTTATTACCCATTTTTCCTCGTTAAGTTCACATGTGTTTCATCATGCATGAATAGAAATCTGTGATTGTGCATATTTAGTAGCTAAATCACTGCCTTGCAGTTTTACCAAAAGTTGATGGGAAATAGGAAGTCATTCTGCTATATCTAAGACACAGTAGCGTCTTTCCTTATTCACCAGTCTCTCCTGCCCAGGACAGTTTACTTTGGCTATATGTTGAGGTGTGGGATGTGGTCCTAACATGATCACCACTGAAACGAAGGCATCACGAGGAACTAAACAGCAACACAGACTGGAACGTGTTTAATTTGTTGTTGATAAGTCAGAGGGTGTTACTTGTACACTGTGTATACTTACAGTGTAAGACAAGGTTATTTCCTTGATGAAAGGTGGGCATATTCCTGCTCTTTCTTTTAGGGTTTTGCTGCTGTTGATCTTTTAAAACATATTACATATACATTGACAGAATTTCTATTGAGAAAGAAATTACAGGTGCCAGTCTCACAGAAGCTCAGAGAAGCATCTCTTTAGCTTTATCTTTTCTTCTGGGAATGTCTTCTTTTCTTCTGTCTAGTGTCAGGCCATTCCAACAAAAAGGGAAATCAATTGGACTAAAATATTAGCTGACAGGTGATTTTTTTCACCTCAGGGAAGATTTTAATACACCAATTGATTATTTCTCTGAGAGCAAAGTAGACAGATACACTCTAATTCCTATGGTAGTAAAAAAATGAATACTTGTGTAATTGAATAACTGAAAACAATGAGACATACATAGGGAGACAGATAAGAAAGTTTGCCTTTAGAAGTCAGCAGATGAAGAAAAATTTGGCCTGAGCCTGTTTTGCAAACGTCACATTTGATTCTCTACGAGTGAAGTTAACTTTAGTCCACAAACCATGGAGTCCAAATTTTTACCTTGTCACTAAATCTGATGCAACAAGGCAAGGTTTCTCTTAGTTAGGCACCTACTTCCAAGACAACAGTTTGCCCATACCTTCTCAAAACTGGGCCTTAACCTCATCCCCTGCAGGCCTTCCACCTTCAATATTGCACATTCCTGGCACTATAAGCCATAGTCTCATGGCTTTCTACTGTCATCCACACTTATCCTTCTTATAGTACCCTCCCCGCAAACTGACACCCAGATGTGCCTCCCTACCAAAAGCATACGACTCCTCACTAACCCACCTCCTGTCTTACCTGCTTCAGCTTTATCCTGAGCTGAAGTGTAATGTAGTGAGTGGCAGATTTCAAACCATCCTCTGAGGCAAGTAGCAGTTGTAGTCTTTGACTGTACAGGTTTTCACAAGCATTATGAGTCATTTCACTCTATTGCTCTTGTATAAGATCTGTTTCCATGTGGAGCCCAAAGCTTCTGGGGCTTTCTGATGTGTGGTTTGTTGTGCTACAAATTGTCTGTTTTGAGGTGGTTTGTGACCACCAGTTACTGGATACGCTAGGGTGGCCTGAGGTGGGACATACCCAAAGCTTTTCCTGTTAGGTTACGTGGCCTTGGTTGTTAAGATTTCTCACTGCTGGGAAGCTGTAGCAGTATACTCATTGCAGACACCCTTTCTTATCTTTCCCTCATGCCTCCTGGCTCTATATTGCCCTGGGGCTCTTTGTGCATTTCTGTTGAGGCACTCTGGGTCCTGAATAAAAAAAAGGGATTAGTTCCACTGTGTGACTCTTCTTCCCTGAAGGTGACCAAAGGCTCCATAGCACCAAAGGCTTAGCTTAGTATAGGGACTTTACAGTGGAATAAACTTTAACTCACGGTCCTTCACTGGGCAGCAGTCAACAGCTCAAGCCTTCATAGCTGCCTTGGATGATTTCTGTTTATATATATTTGCACCTCCTGTGCTGCCTACAGCACAGATCAGATAAACAGGCTTTATTATAATTACCACTTTTATCATCCAGCATTATCAATGACTAATATGAAGTAGATGGGATAAAAAGAAGAAAGATCGCTAATATTGTAATGATATCTGCCCTGGTGAGGAACAACTGAGGAGTGCCCGTCAGTTGAGTGTTCCTCAAATTTATCCTCACATCAGTCATGTCAATTGCCAGCTATGGTTCCTAAATTATTGTTAAAAGTAAGAACTGGGAGGTACATCAAGACAGCAAACAGTGTATATTTTTCCAAATCTTATGGCAGCTTTACATTGAGCAACTTGATTTCATTCAGACAAATTTATTGTAAATTGTTTATTAAAGTACATGTTAATGTTTCTGTGGCAGAGTCTTTCATATTTCATAAAAATAATAGATAAATATATTTGATTGTTAAGTTTTCAGCTTTGGGACATTTGTCTCTCCCACAGCTCTGAGCAACTCTACATATGTAAGATCTACTGAACCTTTCAAACCGTGGCTGGTTTACACAGTCTGATGTGTAATAAAAACTGTATCATTCTTTTGTTAAACAATATAAGCAACATGTTCTTGACGTCAGCACCTTTTCTCTAATTGACTGCAATTTGAAGAAAAACAGGTGTGGGTTCGGTACCTTTTTTTAGTGTTTGATCTAGCGAAGTGCTGAGCACTCTTTACAGTGACTTTCCTGGGAGAGACATGTCCAGGATTTAGATGGGGATCTAGATTAGCATATTTCAGGATATAACTCTGAAATTGCACATTATTTATTTTTAAGAGCACTGTTACTTTGTGTAGGGAAAAGCACAATTGTTCTAAATGTAGATAAAATAAAGGAAGTGCGTTTACAGAGAGCTTCATTCCTGCACAGTACTATTGCTACTGAGCATATGTAATACGATTTCTGTGGTTTAAAGTATTGATATGTGTTCTGTCAGGGTTGTCATGTTTGACACTGTTAATATTATTTCAAGTACAGCTATGGGGATTGGTTTTTATTTGTATAACTGTAAAATAAAGAATTTTTTTTCATTTTTTCTGCTATATTCTGTTCTGTATTCCTTTGCAACACAGTTGTGATAAAATTTTTCGATGATGTGCTAATTGTAAGGATATGTGGAAGGAGAGTGTCTGCTCCTTTAAGGTGTCTGGTCAAGGACTTTCTCAACACAAAAGGGGATATTAAGAAAAGGAGGAAGCCATAAACAAGAACGATACACAAACCTGACTGACAAATGGTGAGGGAAGCAGCGATGAGGAACAAAAACCGATCAGTCACACTAACTGGTAAGGATATGTTAGTGTAGGAACGTTTGTTCCAGTAAGATTATCTGATCAAGGACCTTGTCAAATGGGATACAAAGGAAAAGGGGGAAGCAATAAAGTATATGGAGACACAAACCTGACAGGCAAATCATAATGAAGACAAAGACAAGAAGCTAACCTCACCAGTCACACTCCCTGAACAGCTATCAAGAAACTGCAGGCAAACGGGACAGTGCGACTGATAAGGATGCAGACCTGAGGGTCCGGGATGTTGGAGGGGGGTCGGTGGGATTGTGTAAACTGGTGAGGCAATGAGCAGGGGACGAAGAGAGGAGGAATAGCCAGAAAAGGGGCCGGTCGCGTGTGAACCATGGCGGGTCAGTACGCTTGCCTGGCTGAGCCCTGCGCCTGATTGCCGCAGTCTGTCCTAACTCCCCATTAAATCTTCTCCTAACAACCCATGCGTAATCTCACTCTCTGTCCTGTGCGTGTGAGTGCTGCGAGGACTCGGTGCCAGCTGCTGGGGGACCATTGAGAGGAGTGGGTGCCATCTGCGGGAATCGGACTGGGGGTGTGGGTGCCCCTGGCCTGTGGTGTCGGCTGCTGGAGCCGGGGGGGGTCTCAGTCCCCGCAACAGGAGCAAGTGGGGGTCTTCAACCTCCAGCCTTGGGGTGGCAATGGTGTGTGTTCCCAAAACCAGCTGCTGGGGGTCACCAGCATGTGTGAGGCGAGTGAGGGGCTCAGTGTTGGTGGCTGCAGCAGGACTGCAGGTCACAGCCTGCGTGCCAGGCCGGTTGCTGGGGACGAGTGTGTGTGTCCTCCCCAAACCTGGTGTGTGCGGGGTGTGTGTGTGTCACCGCCAGCAAACTTCAAGCTGGGCCGGCCGGCGGGTCGGGGAGCTGGGCTCGGGGCAGTGTGCTGGGCGGGCAGAGGGTCTGTGCCTGTGCTCGGGGGATCAGCGAATGTGGGTGTGCTTGTGAACGTGGAGAGTGTCCCGTGTGCTGCACCAGTGACCTTCTGCTGCTGCCAGTCCAGGAGGAGGAGGGGGCTGGGCTGTCTGCCCTCCTGGTCCTGTCTGTCCGCTTTGGGGTGCCGTCGGGGGCAGTGTCTCCTCTGTGGCCATGTGAGTGACCGGCCATGTCAATGACCTCTGTGAGTGTGTCTGTGTGTGTCACAGGGACACTGGCTCAGCTTCACTTCTGGTTGAGCCTGCAAATGGGAGAAGGTCACTCATGTCCCTCAGGTTGGGCAGAGACCCCGGGTCCCTAGGCACCAGACTGGGCTCCATCAGCTGGGCAGGAGAGGTCCTGGGCTGGGGCAGCTGGAGGAGACAGCCACTCATAATACCCCATTGATACAATCTGTTATAAAAATCTTTGAAGTGGTTCATGTGAGAGCAAAACTTACCCAATGAGGTCCAGAATTAATCACTGTGTACACTTCAGAATTTAAAAGAAAATGAAAACATAGCTTGTAGAAATCATATACAATACTGCAAAAAAACATACACTATGCTTTAAAGCCTATTAAATCAATCTGTATCCTGTTTCGATCAATAACATATTTCTAAAACTTTACCAGCCATGCTGTGAAAACAAATACACAACTCCACCCTGGCTATAGAAAATAGAAAAAAAACCCCAACCTTTTCCATAATGAATTTGATATTTTTATTCTACAATTACAGATTCAGCCTTCACACACTGTTGGAGCTTTTTTGTATTTTAAAATGCCATGACAGTCAATATTTTGCTGAGCTGTGTTCTTTTTCATGGCACAGGCACAAGAGGCCGTATTTTGCTGAATCCTGCTTATAGCTCTATAATATAAATTAGATAATTTTAAATGACTATCCATTTTTATTGGGAAAGTGCTGTCTTTTGATTACTTACTACAGCAAAAATATAAGCACATAATTGATAATCAGTAACTGTCCATGAAAAAATCTTGCACTGTCATTACTTGCTTACACTCAATATTCAGCTCTGCTTTCTCCTGAAGCCTTTAACAGTGGCCTTGTGAGGTCCACCTTTCTGTATTCAGTTTATGCCACCTTCTTCTTCTATTTGTTTTTTATGTCCCAAAATAAATAGGTATATAAATCAAAGAGAAGTTTTCACCGTTTTCTTATTGCAAAACTTTAAAGATATTTGATGTGATTCAGGTGCTCCTTCTAAGCCTTAAGAAACCTGAATAACAATATGAAAGACTGCTTCTCGAAGGAGTACTGCCAAAGGAGGTGTAATTTCCACTTCCAGTTTAGTTGTCCCTTTGTGGCACTCGGGTGATAACAGAGCTAGCCAACTGCACAGGTAGCTAATCAGCACAGTAGAGAGGCTGTGGTCTGAAAGAAAAAGAATACTTCTTTCCTGGAGACTAAAATGTATTCCAAAGGGAGAAACATAAAATGATAAAGATAGAATGAGAAGGGTCTGCTCTCAAGGAGATATCATTGCCTGAGTCTCAGTGCTCTTTGTTTTAGAGCAAACAGGAAACATCTCCCCTTAAAAGGTGTCTGTTAATTACAAGTCAGAATCTTAGTCTCCTCACAGTCATTCCATTTTCTCTGGACTGTTGTATACGTACTCTAGGTATTCTTACCTTTTCCACTCATTTTCCATTGCCCTAATTTGAGTGGAAATAGTGGCGATTATTACATTCAGTGCAGAGTGAGATTAAAATAAAATGGTATTTAGTCTTTTGAAAGAGTGAGGAAAAACAGGTCTATAGACACGTCAGATATTACCTGTACATCAAAGACTTAGAGAGGAAATACAGTCTTCACTCTGTTACTATTAAAGCTGGCTAGAGTTAGATGGGAAGTTTTGTCCCCTTTCTCCTCTACCGACTAGCATCTCTTGTGGTGCACCGACAAGCATCCTCTGTTGAAGAGCCAGGGGGCATCTCATGACTGTTCTCCATTCTGAGAGGTGGTGTGAAGACTCGGTTTCTATCCCAGAGTGGAAAATGCAGACCCCTGCCCAAAATATATTTCTTATAAAGCTCAGACAAACATTATGAAACAAAACATTTCCAGTCAGGAATGGCAAACTGCTGTGATAGGACTCCAAATTCTCCAAAACTACATGTACGAACATTTCCAAAAATTATATAGAAAATTTTCAGTTTCTCAGCTCTTTATTTACTCCAGAGAAAAATAAATACCTAAACATTTTATTTTGCTTAAACAATAGCATTTTTGATTTTGTACCTGTGGATGAACTCAGATTTTTGTGTTTCGTAAAACAATAGCTTAAATGGGACTGTTGTATTTCTCCTCAGGATTGGACCATTTTGTAGGTCATTATTATTAATGGATTTTTTATTCTTTTTACTGTGGTTGAATAGCTCTGAGTGTTACTACTATGTTAATGTGTGGATAATGTACAGAGAACAATTACGAGTCTACTGAATTAAAGTTCGACTCCTGCCTTTAAACATAGTCCCCTTCTTATGGACACTCAAAGGCGTTCCTGGAAATGCCCGTGCCAAAAGAAAGCCTATTAACGGACTGAGATGCTATCCAGAAGTTAAATCCCAGACCAATGTAATGCTGGGAAAGTAATTAGTTCCAGTGTCAGAATGGGCATGGAGAACCAGCCAAGGCCCTGACTGTCTGAAAATATGTTCTGTACATATCCTTCCAAATAGTCACCATCATCCCTAATACTGATCTGTATCTCTAACAAATGCTTTAAGGAGTTGTGTGCTTTTTGTAGTTGGTCTTCTTGTCTCACCAAGTATTTCACTAATACAGAAGGGCTGGAATGGTTGATTTCCCTGGGTGGTAGAAGGTAGGCAGGTGCAGGCTGTGTGTTTACTGGTGCACACCTTTTTTTTCAAATAGTACCTTAACAAAAAAAATCTCGTTGATGAGCTAGCTGTGCTGTCCAGGTGGCATTTCTAAGACTTCTTTTGATTCCTTATTACCTCATGAGTATTATTCTCAGTAGCTCCTGTTCCTTTCAGGGACTGACAGCTGCTAATAAATCCAACGAATCTGCCTGCTTTTGCTGTCAGGTTTCTCAGACCCACCTTCATCACTCAGCAGCTGTTCTGGAGCATTCAAATTCTTGTCTCCATCCATTGCTTTTTTGCACTAACAAAAAACAGCTTTCGGTCTGGTAAGTTCAGGAACAGTGTCTGAGCAGCCAGTACCCACATTGTTTTTCTATATAATCCTCAGACTGCAGAAAAGCAAGAGTCAAAGTGAAGGTTAATGACATTATGATAGTATGAAGATAGCAAGAAGAAAAAACAGTAATAAAATAAGAGCAGATGCTTTCAGTTGTCCCTGTCCTCCACCCCCAACTGCACGGCATTCACCCTTTCTCTCTGGGGTTGTCCACTTGTTCTCCAAGCTCTCTGTTCTTACTCCTCCTAAATCATTGGCAAGTGCAAGCTAACTCCTAAATCTGTGTGTGAATAGAGACTATTTGAATCCTGGAGGCAGCGTTATGTAGCAATGCACCAGCTTGGAAGAAGAATAGCTATTGTAGTATGGTACTCCATATGGATGAATTGCTTCCTTTAGAAGAAGGATGGAGTAGCCTGGGCAGTGCATCATGGTAATGCTTTCTGCTCTCCTTCTACAGCTCACAGAAGAGTGCTGTGTGATACACAAACAGCATTCAGCGCTATAATAGCTCTAACTGTTCATCAAACAAGTCATCGTATGAGTAGTACAATGAGTAAAGCCTGATTTTACAAAGTTATGTCTTGAAGTAACCTCAGCTCCTCCCATACTAGCTGCATCACTGCCTTTCCACCTTCTACCTTTCTACTTCCAGTGTCTTCCAGGATCCTCTCACTGAGCTGCTTCCTCTTCCAATAATCCCACATCCCTCCAGTACCCAGTATTGCAGCATGGGACAGAGGACTTGTTTTGCAAAGGCAGGAGAAGCTCACAAGCCAGGCAAGCAAAAGTACCTATGATGCCAGTTTGCAGCTACACAAGGCCTAATATGCCCATGCTAATAGACTTGTATCACATTTAGGGAGTGGGCTGTTGCTGCAGAGGGAGTGCAGACTGCTACTTGTATTTCCTGCAGCAGCAGAAGTAGCGCTCACTCAACTTCTTGTAACTTACTTATTTCCAAAGGGTTTTAGAAATTTAAAATGTCTAAGACAGCACATGTGGCTGAATTTGATCAAGGGATTAGGACAGAATCACAGAATCACTTAGCTTGGAATTGTCCTCTGGTGATCATCAAGCCCAAATCCTGTTGCTCAGGCTAGGACAGGTGGAGCAGCTTGCCCATGACCATGTTGTGTTTTGAATGCCTCCAGCTATGGAGACCCCCACCTCTCTGGGCAGCCTGGTCTTGTATTTGACCACCCTCACAGTGAAAAAAAAACAAACGTTTTCTTGTATTCATATGGAATTTCCAGTTTTTAACTTGTGCTCATTGCCTCTTGTCCTGTCAGTGCGTACTTCATTCTTCATATTGGTCAACAGCCTGCTGAATGTAAGCCAGCAGTATGCCCAGGTGGCCAAGAAGGCCAATAGCATCCTGGCTTGTAGCAGGAATAGTGTGGCTGGCTGTTCTAGGGAAGTGATTGTCCCCCTGTACTTGGTGCTGGTGAGGCCCCACCTTGGATACCGTGTTCAGTTTTGGGCCCCTCACTACAAGAAAGACATGGAGGTGCTGGAGCGAGTCCAGAGAAGGCCAAAGAAGCTGGTGAGGGGTCTGGAGGACAAGTCTTATGAGGAGAAGCTGAGGGAACTGGGGTTGTTTAGCCTGGAGAAAAGGAGGCTGAGGGGAGACCTTATTGCTCTATACAACTACCAGAAAGGATGCTGTAGCGAGGTGGGGGTCAGTCTCTTCTCCCAAGTAACAAGCGATAGGACAAGAGGAAATGGCCTCAAGTTGCATCAGGGGAGGTTTAGACTGGATATTAGGAAAAATTTATTCACCAAAAGGTTTATCAAACATTGGAACAGACTGCCCAGGGAAGTGGTGGAGTCGCCATGCCTGGAGGTATTTAAAAGACGTGTAGATGTGGAGCTTAGGGTCATGGTTTGGTGGTGGTTTTGGCAGTGCTAAGTTCATAGTTGGACTCAATGATCTTAAAGGTCCTTTTCAACCTAGACAATTCTATGATTCTATGATTCCCAGCCATCAGGGATTTATACATATTGGTGAGACCAATACATCAGGGATTTATACATATTGGTGAGACCTCCCTGAGCCTTCTCCAGGTTGAAGAGAGTCCCTGCTCTTTCAGTCTTTCCTCATATGCTTCAGTCCCTTAATCTTAATGGGCCTGTGCTGGACTCATTGGCTAAGTTATTAGGATGAACTGACAGACAGCCAATGACATCATATAAGCCTTACTGCCTTAGCAAACCTGGCTGAAGTGAGCTGTAGGTAAAGACAGAGCAACGTGACCATATACAGGACAGAAAAATACCTGAAGAAAATTAAGATATTTATTTTCTCAACAGAAGTAAACCCTAGTTCCCAGTCTCTACGATTACTGCTAGTATTTGAAATCCTGGCGCGCTAGGAGTATCAGCTGTGACACAAAGGCAGGTGAGTAAAAATCTAGTCTCCCTTTCATGTTTAGTAGCTTCTTATCTCGAGCGTATGATGAAGTTTGGAAAGATAATGCGGAATGCGTGGTAGGGAAAGTAACTTGTTTTTCAAGGAGTTACCATGCAGCCCAGGAGAATTTTGTTCCTAGATTCTTGTGAGTCACTAGACCAGATTAGAGTTGTATAGCCTTAACATGGCTTCTGGCTTGAGCAGACCTTTAGGTGACTATGATGAAGCAAGTGACTCTAGACACACTTGTTTATTGGTTACTTTCATATTTTGGAAAGGATGTCAATTAATGGAAAATCTTTTAAAAACATATGGTTTTGTTCTGATCTTTATTTTTAGAGCTAAATAGACCAATATGTCTGGAAGCTGGTTTGCAGGCAAACACGCTGAAAAACAATGATAATTTGGATTTTCTCCAATTTGCTGTTGAAACCAGTCATAAGAAAAAGAGAACTTTGTGGTTTGAAAATTAGTAGTTCTCTAAAAGTAGGAAAGATTTTTCATCTCTGTATCCTGTTTATTTGTGGGTTTATTTGAGTAACACATAGCATTAAAATATGTGTTTGTAATTATTTGGCATAGAAATAGTTTGTATAAAGTATATTTCTCAGCAGTTCCTTGACTTTTTTAAACTAGTGCACTGCAAAGTGTTGATAAATTTCAGGTTCAGTTCAATTACTGCCGTAATGAAAATCAACAGAAAGACAGAAAAGAAGTAGCTGAGTTAAGACAAAAGTCCTTCTATTTTTATATAGTACACATCTAAATGGGATCTTGGCCACTAAGCAGAGGATCTAATCTGCATAGCAATACTCCCTGTTAACTAAAATTTATAATGGAAAGTTTGAAGATAGTGCTCTGACTTCGTAATGGGTTTGGTTTTTTTTACTAAGAAAACACTGTACTGTTATAATGAAAGTGTTTTCCACCTCAGAGTGTTCTTGCTTGCTTGCTGCTTTGGTAATTTCTACAGAATATAAAAGGTCTGTATCTTATATATACCCACCAACATTAAGAAGAGAATTAGCAGAAACATTGTGAACTGAGAAAACACCTGTGTGCAGCCAAACTTTTGTCACAGGGCAATCACTCCATCCTCACCAGGTCACCTGCCAGTGTCCTGAGCTCCAACCTTGCTAGGCAGGAGAGCAGAGCAACGTGAAAATTGTGTGACTTGGGGGGCGAGAAGTCAGTAACTCTGAGCAATGCACCATTATTTACCGTACAGACACAGTTTCCTACTTGCGGGTCAAAATCCTGAAAAGGAAGGTTAGGCATGCAGGCAGTGTGAAAGAAATAGTATAAGATCTATGGAAAACGACTCAGTTGTTATTTATATCAGTCTTTGGACTTCACAGGAGGTGACAGTACCCTCTGGCAGAACACAATATGGCAGGACTCTGGCTCTGAAAAAATGTCTGGTTTGCAGCAGCGCTGCTCTCCTTAGCTGTAGAAGAGAAGCATACAGGTTCTAGTTTAAGCCAATTCTTGAGTTGCCTCAACAAAATAGCAAATATTTTACAGAGTAGGATAGATCAAACATGCAGTTATATATTTACTTAATTCATGAAGTATAGAAATATTGCTGACCATCCAAATTAGTTAAATGCATTTGAAGCAATAAAGCTGATCAATAAAATTTTTAAGCAAACTTCTAATTTGCAAAAGGCAAAACCTGTTACTTTTGAACGCATAACACCTTGTAAATCAGGAAAGAGCCATAATACATGTGACTTCAAACTGAGCTCATTAATAAGGTATACATCAGAACTATGGATTTTTTCCCTTGCTGATATCGCTGTTGAAGTAGCTGATGATGCAGCTGGCAAAGAACTCTCCTGAATGCTTTTCTTTTCGTTCTCTTCTGATGGAGACACAACCTAAAGTGAAAAGAAGGCCAGGTAGAAAACCAATGTCTATTATTTTATAGACAGCAGAGCAAAAAACTCATTGGGTAAGTGTGATTAGACTTATGTATGAGACCAGCTTACTTTCTGATAATGCTGTAGGCAGGATTACTGTCCTACAAATTCCTATGCCCAAGTAGTACGGAACACAAGCATCTGTTACTTGACTTAGATGAAGTCCTCAGGGTCAGCTAAGTCACTGTCTTGGCTTGTACTCCAATGCAACATATAAAATATGTGCAGAGAAGTGGTTTAGACTTTAACTGTTTGAAAATGCATTGTGTTTGGTGAAACCAGGTTTTCCCCAGCACATATCAAAGTAGTTTTCAGTGTACCGTTTCACAAACAAGACCCCCAAACATTTCGTGTGGATATTTTAAAAACATACTTTGTTTTCAAATTTGATTTGGGCCAACTGTATATTTACAGCTTCTCTTTGGTGGAATGTAGGATAAATTGAAATATTTCCTTCCAGTAGAAATTTATCATCCTGAGACAGTGAATTTAGAGCGTGTTCACTGTTGTGGTTGCTTTGTTGCAGTCAGACTAGATTATGGATGGGAATTACATTCAGCAAGAACAAGGTGATCAGGCAGTGATGTTTGACACGTTGTGAGTGCCTAATATCTGCATAATTTTTTTAATTAAAGAATAGAGATTTTGTTGCCTTATGAAAGGCATTCTGAAATAAAGACTGAAATAACTGGCAGAAATAAGTACATGAAAGGAAATTTTGTCCAGGAAAGCGATCAGTAATAATGAAGTAATGGACAAATTGTGAGCACTGTAAACACAATGAGAGAGAGAGGCAGTGTGTGTGTAGAAAGCTGATGTTAATGGTGTGACCCTGTAGCTGATGCTGTGTAATTAGGAGCGTGGCCAGCTGTGCAAATGTCCTCTTCCTGCTGCATGAGCCTCCTCGCAGATGTGAGGCAAGGGGCAGGGCTGCAGCTGCTGGTGGTCACCTTTGGTCTGAGGGGGTTTTAGGGGTGGGGAGAGGGGTAGTGGTAGAGGAGTGGAGTGGCTCTTTAAAGTGTTTCTAGCAAATACTGTCGGGGTGAGTGCACTTCAGAGTAGCAGCACAATAAAGCCATTCACATTATTTAAGATACTCAGGCGGTTTGAATCTTAAGCTGTTTAAATGAGATTCATCAATGCAGAACCTTTATAAACGTTTTTTGCTTTACCTTCAGTTTACTGGTCCTCGAACACTTATGCTGGTTACAACTCATAATGTTACACAGATCTATTGAAATGAAAGAGCAAGAAAAACAGTTTTTTTGTGCATTAGCTGGCATTGATTCTATTCAGATATTACATATATTACCACATCAGACATTCCTTTTTTTTTTTTTTTTTTTTTTTTTTTTTAACAAAACCTACCTTTTAGGCTTAAGCAACAGCTGGGATTGAAACTAATGACTGAGTTCCCGAGCAGGCACTTCTGTGTCGTTGCTGATTACTATCAGGCTCTCACCTTAAAAGCTTTCCTGCAGCAAGCCAGGAATCAGGAGTTAGAGGTAGCTGACAGCTAGATTGTTTTCTGATGCTGTATGCACTAAACAATGAAAAACCAAAGGAGTATTTGTGTTTTCTTCTACCAGTATGAAAACCCAGCTGGATGCAGAAATAATCAAGATGAGTTAATACTTTGTATATACAGGCACATGGGAAAAGTGTCAGGAGTTAAAGATGGAAAAAGATTTCTGAAAGGAATCAGTGGCCAGAACTGAAGCCAGACAAATTCCAGCAGGAAGGAAGTGGTACCATTTTAGCAGGGAGGTTAGTTAAGTAGTCTAACATACTAACTAGGGGTGGATAAATGTGGCAGCTGGGAAAAGCAAGACCTCTCTGGAGGAAATGCCCTCCTGAATCTAGTAGGGAGAAAAGAGGAACTAGCAGGTCTTAAAGCCTGAAACAAGGCCTTTGCTTTTACTTTATTCTACTTTTTGTTTTAGAGAAATGAGTCTAAAACTTCCTTGTTTTAAAAGATGTAAAACGTTTCTGGTTGGAGCGCTGTATGTACATGTGGGCTGATTAAGGGATGCTTTAGGTAGCTTGAGTCCGGGGAAGAAGGAGCTATGAAGTTGGAATGAACTTTGAGATCTTCCTGTTTGCAAAAGAACCAGGTAAGCCTCCAGCCCTGCGCCCACCCTTGCCGGCGCAGGCAGGACCTGCGTGGGAGCACCTGCAGACTGAGCCCATCATTTCGTTGCAAGAGCAGTTACAGGCAGCGTTGCCTGAGAGTTCCCCAGTGATGACAAGGTGTCCCTGCAGGAAAAGTGCAGCTGAGGCAGCGAGCCGTCACCTCACCAAGAAGGAGGGCTCTAAAGGAAATACGGGTTTATTTTATGATCATGGAACTGTGTGTTATCTCGAAATGCTTGTTAGCCCCTTTATCAGCCCTGAGTCGCTTTTTGTCTTGTATTAAGACAATGGATTTACGTTTATTGAAAGTAAAGTTCGGCACCAGTAATTTTAGTTCATTTTCCCATAATTCTGGACAAGGGTGTATGTAAATTTGAAATTTAAGAAAGAAAAATGCCTTTGAATTTAAGTGCCATTGTCTTTGCCTCTGTAAATTTCTAGCAAAAGACTTAGGTAAGGCAGTGGTGGCTTCTCCCTTTCTAGTGGTCTTTTCTGGAATCTGATTTTTAAACAATGAAGAATTATTGACCTCAATATAGAAATAGTTCAGAAAACTGGTAACCAAAAGCACTTCCAGTCTTGCATGCTCTTTAAACAATTCACTACCTACGGCACAGTTTCATACACAGACTTGAAGTACAAGAGATGATGCTGAAGCTGTTTTACATTGCCACAGTACTGCCAAAAGCTTTGAGGTGGAAAGGAGTTAAATGAATTTTTATTGAGGACAGTTTGGATGTCTGTAGCAGTCTGACAGGAAACAAAGGCGACATAAAGTCAGTCTTCCTTCTCTAGGTACTTTTTTAACAGATCCTGGATGTTATGAAATACTGAGACTGGTAGGTTCAATGACAGAAGTCTTTTGCCTGATGGAAATGGCATTTTTGGCTATAAGTGTTGGAGAAAGAAAAAAAAAAAAAAGAAAAAAAGAAAAGAACTGAATCAGTGGGCTAGAGATTTGAACCTACTTCAAAAGGAAAGAACATTTCCAAGCAATGATCATTAAAGCATATTTCAGTCCACATTGACCTGCTTTAGATGCCAACATGTTAAATCTCCCATTTATCAGCCGGGCCACTTGCCAATGCTGTACGAAAAGCACTGAATTACATTGTGGTGACTGTTTGACTAGCTCTTCACTCTGTCTCCCACAGAAAAAAAAATTGCTTTTTCAGTGCTCTAAGTAACCTTATGATAAGATCATGAGTGTGAGGAGAAAGCAAACCAATGTTAGTGCTCATAACTGGGACATATGGTATACATACTTTTGATTTACCATCTCTAAGAAAGTCCCTTTCAGCATTAACTCAAATATTTCTTTGATAGACATTATAAAAAAAGAATAACACAGTATATATGGAAACAGGAAATTTTATGAAAAAATTAAGTCTTAGCAATGATGGCTGAGGCTTACCTCAAAAATATTTTTGCCTGCGTCCTTCTCATTTAATAGTTCTTACAGGTCTAGTCTCCTGGGGACAGTTTTACTGCTGGCTGGATTTCCTGAATTTTCATCCAACTGAGAAATGTGATGGCACACACACCTGATATCAGGTCAATACATAAGTTACTTCCAGAATCTTGTTCGTGGGCAAAGAGGAAAAACTTTACATATAAATCCAAGGATTTATTGTTAGTATTGCCAAAATCTGGACAATGTAATTCAAGAATCATTATTAGTCTAAATATAACTATTACAGAAAAAGAATAGTAATACAGTAAGAATACAGGGGGAAAAAATCTTAGTAATAGTAACAATACAATTTAAATTGTAATGCACACACTTAGTTTCTGTTTGTTCGGGTTTTGTTTGTTTGTTTGTTTGTTTGTTTGTTTCTGGTACTATGCTCATCCTTCCTCTGCTTCTTTCAGTCCTAACATCAATGTGGTCATTCTCATGGTTCACGGTGAGTTATGGGGAATCGTCAGCATCCAGTGTCCTTTGCTAGGAGGAATTTTGTGTTCGTGTCGGTCATTTCTTTCTCAACTTAGGATCCACTTGGTGTCATTTTTATATTTGCCAACACATCTTTATGTCTTGCTTTTTCTTCATTAGTCTGCAGCTCTATTTTACAGCCAAATTTACTATACCCATATTTTGTTACCTTTGTGTATGTTGCACACCATTTCTTTGTTACCTAAAATCAGATTTCATTTCCAGCCACAACTCTCCATCTGTTAACTGACTACTGGTGGGTTGTTTATTGCTGTAGGGTCTCCAGCGCCAAGCCTGTGCCTCATCCTCACCCGCTGTCCTGCGCCGCATCCTGTGCCTCCACTTGGCAAAGCTTCTGCTGTTGTACCAGACCTGAGCTTCTCTACATGATATGTCAGAATAGTATCTTGTGCTACAGAGGATGACTGCTTGTTACTATCAATATAAAAAGTGTTGCTGTGCCATACAAAGAAAAATAATTGAACAAATTAGCCATAGGCAGCTTGTCAGTTGGAGGAATTGCTGTCACAGCTAAAGCAGGAAAAACAAAGATGCAGACAGGTAAAGAAAAATCATAGCAAGCCTGTGACAAGCCTCAGTCCTGAGAACTTGCAGACTCAGTACAAAACATATGGCCCGTTACTAGCAATGGCAACAGGGTTTTACAGGTCTACATGGTTGCACAAAGGACTGGGAGTGAGCATGACCATGAGCTTAACCGCAGCCTATGGAATCCCACCTCTAAATTACTGCTAGCCTAACATTTGTGGAGTGGTTTCTCTTCCTCCTTTTTTCCCCAGAAATTTCATCTTAGAAAGGGAAAAACAAGTAATCTGAATGCTTTTCAAAGCTGTATTTGTTGAAATCAATGTGGCGTGGGTAGGGGAAGGGAGTATAGCATTTTAATTTAGTGGCAAATTTCCAATAAATCTGTATTAGGAAAAATTTCTGGACCAAAGATGTTATGATGTTGATGATTATTTTCTACATTTAATACAACATTTCTCATGTTGCATTAATCTTTGGTTAAGAGAGCACAGAATGAATGCTCTTGACTTTGTAAAACACTTGTAATCATGAAATATGCCATTTTTGATTGAACAACCACTTTAAGATGACTATTGAAACTAAAAGGCAGGCTGAAGATAAAGGGGTAAAAAAGAAAATGGAACCACAAATAAGCAGATGTAGCATTTCTTAATTAGGGATATCACAACTGCTAGGGCCACATACTATTTTTTAAAGCTGTTCCCACACACAAACAAGACTTGAGCGTCATTATAAAGTTCTCAGGAAGCACACTTATTCAATTTGTTCTTAATTTGCATATGAATACATGAGAGTACAAAGTGGTTTTGTTGTTGTTTTTTTTTTTTTAATCATGTCTGACATATGAAGAAGAAAAGACAGTTCTTTTATTTTTCAGTGGCCAGGTTCGTGCCACTTTTGTTTTTAAAGCATTGCCCAGAGATCTCAAGCAAAAATCCTTGTGAGCTTACACAGGTGTAAGCTAGATTTACTACAGAGCACAGGATATTACTTGAGCATTATTGTGCAGAAGTTACTGGAAGTTAGGGAGTAATGTTGTAAAGCATCTGGTTACTGCTTTGGAGTAACCTGCATTGCCTAACAAGACACTGCTTGGTGGGTGTCTGACCTGGTTGGGGATGCAGTTCCAGGTGTATATACTCAATAATGCGTCAGCCACAGAGGTAAATCAGAGAAGGTGTAGGTGACTATATCCTTGAAAGAAGAGCCCTGGCAACCTGGGGCAGCAGAAGCTCTACAAGCTGTCTCAGCTATTAGCTCTAGTTAGCAAAGTGCCACTATGAAATTTATCATGTTGCCTGAGGAATAACAGAACATCTCTTCAAAGGTAATATTTAATGCTCAGAAGTCAATAAAATCTTCATCAATCCTTTTGACTTCCTGAGATATTAGGCAAGATTTAGCTGGTCATTGATTTTCAATTTTCAGGCTCCTTATATTCAAAATAATATAAGCCTACACAAAAGACTTGTTCAGTGAAAGAGCAATATATTAAGCCATCCATTTAGCTGGCAAATATATGTGAAACAAGAAATGATGGCAGACTCATCTCTCAATTGTAAGAGATTAGTGTAACCTTTTTGGCATTCTCCAATTCAGTCCCCTTTTTCTGGGTACCTCATGCTTTTAAAATAAGTTCTCTCTTGCAGTTATCGGAGTTAAATCGTTAGCAGAGAAAAACAGCAAAGTTGTTAATCATTTCCTGAGAATGAGATAGATGTCCATAACACAAAACTTGTTTATCTTCATTCCAGTATAAAGTTGCACTCACTTTTACATTATTCCATAGGGTTCTGTATTTTCTTTTCTTTCTTCTTTTCTTTCAAGTGTTATCACTTCACTTCACATGTATACTTTAGAACAGTGAATGGTCATGTTTATTTTCCCCAGATAAATCTGTCAATCATAGCAAGACTTCCCTGAGGTTTAGAAGAATCCCGCAGGCCTTAGCAAAGTCTATTCCACTTCATTCATATAGTATAAAGTGAAAGTTTGTGCTAAACTAATATTAAGAAAACTTTTGATGTTCAGGGAGACATGTGGAAGTTGTATACTCCAGATATTCAAAGTAAAATGTTCTCAAACTGACCAGTCACAGAAGTTTATTATTCAAGATAAAACAGTTTCAGAGGCTATGTTTTTCAGAATTTGATAGGTGAGGCATTTCTGGATGAAAAAATATGGATTTTTAAAAATCTCTTGTGCTGAACATTCTAGAATAGAGGCAACCATAATCTTTAGTTGTTTAGAAAAATCATCACCATTATCCAAAAATTTTTTAACATTATACATTTTTAAAAATGAGAATAAATAATGACAGTTAATATTTTTCAAAATAGCTTTGCTGAGTTCTTGCATCTTGAGATACAAGATCATCTCAAAATACAGGCAAAACAGTCTTTCATATGGTCATGTCCTCAGATGATGTTTCACAGAAGAACGCTGATGAAAGTTTTAGTTCAAAGGAACTGTAGATGAGTAAAAGGATCTCGGAAAAGTATGTACACTCATTTATTCCCATCTGTGCCTGTAATCAGATGAAATTAACATCTACTGAGTAGGATCCCATTACTGACAGGGAATTACTTTGCCCTGTGAAAATGCAGCGATATATGTAGAGACCTATGAGTATTTTTTTGACTGGTTGTGTGAAAAAAGAAATAAACTTCTATATAAAGGTAGTTGAAATTTGGAAACCAATCAAAGGATAATGGCATTACTCTTAACAATGATAGGGGTAAGAAACAAGAATATCGTCACGGTGTAGGACCCAGAATACAGCACCAAGTCCTTTAGCTCTTCAGCAGTCAAACTCCACTTAGCTGAAGGGAGACCTTTCATAGTGAGAATGTGACATGATTGTAGGTAAAATCTTGAGCACTTGTGTACTCTGCAATTTATGTACTGAAATGCCTACAAATGACATGCTGCATCCTGAGAACATGATCCAAAACATGAAAATTAGCTGCCTGCCTCTGTATCATGCCAAGAAGAGTGCCTAAGATGCGTCTGAGAGGCAAGCCGCTTCATTACTCAAGCAGTAACTGAGTAAGTAACTTGTACTAATGCAAGTTACTACACTGAATGAGGGTGTCTGAGACCTCATTTGTCCTAGTCCTTTGCCCCTCTTCTTTTCTAGTGTTTGGATGTCTTTCTCTCACCCGAGTCCTACTCCCTGCAGACTACAATGGCCAAGCAGATTTATTTAAGCAATCATTAACGCATTTTCACAGTGTGCTCATCTCCAGAACAAAACATCTCCAGAGCTGTCTAAGCAGTATGTATTCCATTTGTTAAGCAGTATGGATCTGTACGCAGTAGGAAGGTATGATGCAATTAGTTTGGGTTTGGCTGCAAAGTGTTTTGATTTTCAGCTTTAGACAATTAAATTCAAGTCCTGCATTCCTGTCCACCTTTCGTGAGGGACATAACAGAGACCTTGTCAAGAGAGGTATGTATCAGCTTGCTGATAGAGAAGTGCTCATGGTAGCAATATTTAGAGCAAAATATCTTCAGGCAGTTGAATGTAACACTCTTCCTCCTGTTGTTGAATGTTGAATGTTGTTGAATGTCCTGAACTATTGTTCATTCCCGGGGCAGTACAGCTACCCTACTTCAGGATTGTAAACATGTATTCTGGCCTTTTATGCATATTTTAGGTAAAATCTGTATACTTTTTAATGTATATGTTTTTTTCAGGTTTTAGGACAGAACTGCCTTTTAGCAGAAGCTATGTAAAAAAATAATTGGCTAATATATGTAAATGTTTCAAATCCAATGGAAAAGGAACTCCTTACTGAAGGAGTAAAACCTTAAAGTAAAACCTGTTTTTAAAGAGCTGTAAAATACCAGCTGCTTCCAACAGGCTCCTCATTTGCCTGAGTATTTAAAGAACAAAGTAACAAACCAGTACTTAACTGAATACCAAAAAGAGGGGGATTTGGGATGTGTTTGTGTGTCTTATTAAAAATGTGATTTTTAATATCTCACTTTATGCATGAGTAAGTAACGGAAGATGCAGGGAGAAAGATGTACGTTTGATTGTTTTCCAACAATGCAAGCCCACAAGCAAAAGTCAAAAATATAGTCCTTATATGTTACATATTTAATATTTATGACTGAGGAAATTGTAACTTCTCTTATTCTGGAGATCTTAAAAAAAACCCAAAAAGCTACTTAATGGGTATCTCATCTAAAATGATATTTTGCGTTTGTAGTGCCACAAGCTTTGTCCTTGAAAAGCAGATAACATTCATATCATCACTTTTCTGACTCATTATCTTGTATCACTAAGTGAATGTGATCATAATTGGCCAGCATCTACTTTTTTTCCCCAAAGCTATTCAGCTATTTCATACCACTTTTCTGTAAATGCATTTTGTCAGTTTTTCTGTACAATATGCATGGAGTGTTTATGCAAATTTTCAGAAGGCAATAGCTTTCAAATATATACATATATATATAATTTAATGGGATGGCTACAACTCTGGCATCTTTAGCTTGCTTGATAAGAGATGAACTGCAAAGTTGGATGTGTCCAACTCTGTGTTTCCTGATCCATGGCGCGGCCCCTCAGCAATAGTAGAGTAGTCTTTGAACTCAGTTGAGCTGAGCTGAAGAAATCCTGTGGTCTGTGGTCACTTTGTCTGCAGGAAACTCCCTAGGAACCACTGTGGAAAACCCAAGGCCTGAATATTTTTTCTGATACCAGCCAAACATAGTAGAGAGCTACAACTAAACTTTTTGTAGAGGTAGCTGCATGCAGAGAACTAGGCAAATCCTAGAAAAATCCTTGATTCCTCTATGCATGGCATGATTACTTTGGACATGGATGCACTTATAGGGGCAGGGCTTGGCACTGATAATCTGCGAGGGCTAATATAATCTGAAAAGTGCCTGGATGAGGACTGCAGGACTAAACATTAATGGCATTAAATACCCTCAGGCTAACATGCTGCTTGGCAGGTGAGTGTGTAATAGGTTTATACACCACAGGCATTCATGTAGTTTTTTAAAATAACCATATTCTCTAGGGAGAATCACAGAAATGCATCGTGACTTGATGCTTCTTATTGCTTGAGTGAAACTACTTAACTTTTAGCAATGTTTTTAAAAAATTTACATTCCTCCTGACTGCAAATTTGGCTGAAATAATGTATAGAAAAAAGATGAACGGTTAATCTACCATGTGGGGTTTATTTTGTGCTTTGGGTTGTTCTAGTCAGCATGATGCAAGAACGGAGTGATAGGATGCTGTCATAGCCCCTATTGTACCACCACACCCTTTTCCTTTCCCCTGCCAGTAACATAGAGAAGAGGAAGTTAAAGCAATGCTGAGCTGATAATCTACTGGCAGCAAACTGAGCTTTATTGCCTGAGCATCCTGTGTCTCTTGCATCCTGGCCACTTCAAAAGCTATTGTGATGGATTGACATGGAGAGCAGTAGCACAGTTTTATTTGGGAAGACTTCTTCCCAGAATACCCTGTGCACCAGCTGATGATCTGATGAGGGAAGATGATCATGAATATTGGTAGAGATACTGTCCCATTTTCATTCTTTACTAATGATGTTCTGACATGGGAATGGATCAAAGCAGACTATGATTCCTTTTCAGGGCGTTCTGCATGTCTTTTTGCTTGCAGCCTAGTAAATATTGTAAGACGAGATCAGAAAAATCCTTTAGAAAAAAGCATACAAATCATATTAATGAAAATTATTGAGTGAGCATTAAATTTAGGGTCACTTGCTCAGAGCTAGTGACAGCTCACTAGGAAGCGCTCAATAACCCTTCATATCTCTGTTGCTCACAAGCAGGTTGTCCAGTTGTTCTGGCAGAGGCTTTCAGTTCCACGTTGATCACATTTTTTGGGCCTCCATTCATATTATTCCACATTGTGTGCTGCAAGACACCATCAGGAATGAATTTGTTCTGCTTGGAGTCTGCAGTTAGCATCCCAGAAAAACGGCTGTGATTAGCCAAATCAAAGTCTTTCAAAGACAGCAGCCACAGCCCAGCTGAAGTGCTGCAGCTGATGTCACCCTGGTAAAACACTGTCTTCATTTTAATCAGTGGCTAGAAGAGATTATTTTATTTAGTGCATACAGTGCATGTAATGAACTGCCTCTTGCAGACTGAATCTCTGGGAGGTGACAAATGAGGGGTGGAATCGGAGCTTGTCTGTGAGGATTTTTTTTTTTTTTTGCTTACTTGCTTGTTCTTTGGTTCTGTACTCCAGTTCAAATTATAATAAAACTGCTGATTCTTCTCATCCCAACTTATTACTGAATGACCCTCAGATACATTTGTTTTACAGAAATACTGCTTTTGTGCTCCTGAAGCACCCGAAGGAGCAGAACCCAATAGCCACTCACCATTTCACAACAAAAGGTGTGGCAGAGAGATTACGCTCCATGTCTGTCACACTTGGACTCACTGACTTGCTTACTGGTAGAAATGCATTTTTGGAAGTAATCTGATATCACAGCTTCACAGTACTCTAGTCCAAATCTATTAGCCTCTGACAGGGCAGACCTGTTTCCTTGGCAGGACCTTCAGTTGGTATAAAGGTTGTAATTACAGCGGGTTGACACTGATGGTTAAAAAGGGGAAAAGTTTTGGTTTTGAGAGAGTTTTTAAAAATGAAGATGAAATCCAATTTAACAAAATAGGAAAAGTTATGACAGGCAAACAAAGTTTATTTTTCTCCAGAAGTTATGTTTACTTTTCATTAGATGTCAGAAATCGTTCTCGGTCACACTAAGATAAAGTGAAAATGGGTTGTCTCTTGTTCTTCTCTCTTCCTCACATACACTTTCTCTCTACCTATCCCCATTCTTCCTTTTCCTCTCTTCCTCTCACCCTCTTTCTTTCCTCCTTTTCTCTCTTTCACGCTCCCTCTCTCTATTTCTCACTTCCTTTCTCTCTCACACAACCTCTGCCTCAGATCCTGTCTCCCTCACAATCTGCCTCTCTCCCTGCCCCTAGCCCTACTTCCTACTCTGTCTCCCTCCCTGCCTTGGAAATATATTTTCTCTGGATGCTTTTCTCTCCCCAGTTCCAAATTCTTGATCATAGAGATCAATATTTTGAGGACTGGGAAAATGAAGGACCGCCCACTGTTGGTAAAGATCAAGTATGAGACCACCCCAGGAATCTGGAGGTGCACAAGTCTATGGGACCTGATGAGATACATCCGCTGGTCCTGAGGGAACTGGCACATGAAGTCACTAAGCCACTAGCCATCATAGCAGAGATGTTGTGGCAGTTTGGTGAGGTTCCTGCCGACTGGAAAAGGGAAAACATAAGCCCTATTTTCAAAAAGGGAAAAAAAGGAAGACCTGGGGAACTACAGACCAGTCAGTCTCACCTCTGTGCCTGGCAAGATCATGGAGTAGATCCTCCTGGAAACTCTGCTAAGGCACATGGAAAAGGAGGAGTTGAGGGATGACAGCCAGCATGGCTTCACCAAGGGCAAGTCATGCATGACAAATTTGGTGGCCTTCTACGAGCGGGTTACAGCAGCAGTGGGCAAGGGAAGAGCAACTGGCATCATCTACCTGGACTTGCGCAAAGCGTTTTGACACTGTCCCACATGATATCCTGGTCTCTAAATTGGAGAGAGATGGATTTGATAGATGGACCACTCAGTGCATAAGGAACTGGCTGGATGGTTGCAATTAAAGAGTTGTGGCCAACGGCTCAACGTCCAAGTGGAGACCAGTTACGAGTGGTGTCCCTCAGGGTTCAGCACTGGGACTCAGCTGTTCAACATCTCTGTTGGTGACATGGACAGTGGGGTCGAGTGCACCCTCAGCAAGTTTGCCGATGATACCAAGCTGTGTGGTGAGGTAGACACGCTGGAGGGGAGGGGTGCCATCCAGAGGGACCTGGACAGGCTGGAGAGGTGGGCCCATGACAACCTCATGCAGTTCAACAAGGCTACATGCAAGGTCCTGCATGTTGGCCTGGGCAATCCAAAACGCAAATACAGGCTCAGTGGGGAATGGATCGGGAGCAGCCCTGAGAAGTACTTGAGGGTGCTGATTGATGAGAAGCTAAACAGGACATGGCAATGTGAGATCGCAGCTCAAAAAGGCAACCGTATCCTGGTCTGCATGAGAAGAAGTGTGGCCAGCACTTCAAGGGATGTGATTCTACCCCTCTAGTCTGCTCTCGTGAGACCCCACCTGGAATACTGCATCCAGGTCTGGAACCCCCCACATAGGAAAGACATGGACCTGGTGGAGCAAGTCCAGAGGAGGACTACAAAGACGATCAAAGGGCTGGAGCACCTCTCCTATGAAGACAGGCTGATAGAGTTGGGCTTATTCAGCCTGGAGAAGAGCAGGATCCAGGGAGACCTTATAGCAGCCTTCCAGTACCTAAAGGGGACCTACAAGACAGCCAGGGAAGGACATACAAGGGCATGTAGTGATAGGATGAGGGGGAATGGTTTAAAACTGGAAGAGGGTAGATTTAGATTAGATATTAGGAAGAAACTCTTTACTGTGAGGGTGGTGAGCCACTGGAACAGGTTGCCCAGAGAAGCTGTAGATGCCCCATCCCTGGAAGTGTTCAAGGCCAGGCTGGATGGGGCTTTGAGCAACCTGGTTTAGTGGGAGGTGTCCCTGCCTATGGCAGGGGGGGTTGGCACTAGATGATCTTCAAGGTCCCTTCCAACCTAAACCATTCTATGATTCTATGAATATTTCTTGCTTCCCCCACCCCCGAAACTTACAATAAGAAAGTTTATTTTTTTAAAATTCTTCCTGTCTCCCAGCCTCTGAAAAACTTGATGTATGGATTTTGTTAGGGAAATCATACACATAGTAAACATACAGACTTAGCCACGGTAAAACAAGGAAAACAAAAATCCTGGGATATTGAAAGGGAATGCATTGCAATTTTTAAAAGTATGACACGGTGGTCTCTGATTTTCTACTCCGCTATTCATTATTTTACTTGCCTACAACAAGTTCATATTTGCAGACAAGTATGCTGCTTTGCAGCTGAGTGTCTCAGCTGAGACTGGGCTACATGAATAGCAGCTAATTTGGATGTTCAGTCCTTGACATCTGATGATTTTATTTCTGCTTCTTGAAGTTTAGTCAATTAAGAATATAGGAAACCTTCTCTTGGATCTCTTGGCTATGTCCCTGAACTCATGACTGATTAAATCTTATTTGATAAGAAGCTTTTAAATAGATATACATCAGATTTAAGAACAAAACCCTAATATATACTTACAATATCTGTAAAAGCCTTTTTTATTTTAAAAAATTACGCTTGCATTTGTTGCATTTTTAGATCAATCCCTTCTCAATGGAAGACATCTTAAGTAGCTCAGGCAAAAGTAATGAAATGGAAAATTCACCTAATAAAGCTGCTTTTTTACCCTTAGTTTAAGGTAAATGGTATTTACAAAGTAAACAGTTTGGACTTAGTCTGCGTCTTTGTTAGAATAAATTAATCTCTTTCTGTGGAATAATTCCAAACAAGACTGTATTTAAATGATAGTGGGAGCTCTAAAAAACAAAGCAAAACTCCAGATTCTTCTAAAAATGATAGCTCTTTTTCTTGCTATTATTGTTATCCAGAGAATGCCATGAATTGAAAAACTGTATTCTGCCAATACACATAATTTTTTTTTTTCATCTACAAGCTCTTTGTTAAACTGATGACCTATTTAAAGAAGCTATAACTGACTCCCATATAGTTAAACGTGCAGGTGATGTCATGTGAAGATCGTCTGTGATTATGTATTTATCTTTTTATTTCCTAATTGTTTATGTAAAATTCTTGTGCTTCTTTCTCTTACAAATCTCTCTTCTTCCTTCCTTCCTTCCTTCCTTCCTTCCTTCCTTCCTTCCTTCCTTCCTTTCTTTCTTTCTTTCTTTCTTTCTTTCTTTCTTTCTTTCTTTCTTTCTTTCTTTCTTTCTTTTCTTAACTTATTTTAATTTTTACACGTTTGAGTTTTCTTTCAATAAATCTTGATGGCAATAAGTTATGGTTTAGAGGGGAGAATGAAAGTCTTCAGGTTTTAACTTTTTCTTTCTTCAATAAAGACTATATAAAAAAGAATAAGTCATTCTTCAGCCCAATTTTACTGACCTGTTACAATGGTAGAGATGTTATAGTAACAAATGGTAGAGAAGTTATAGTAACATAAAAATTTAAGAATTGAACAGTCATTTGTAGCAGATGATGATGTATTAAACCTCCACTTCTGTCTGAAATTTAAGGATATCTTTTTTCTCCTTTACTTGTTTATGACTAGTTTAGCTTTGCAACCAGGTATACTGTTTTCTCAGCTGAGTACTCAGCTGAGATTTCTCTGTGGGAGTAACAGCTAATCTTGATGTCTGTTCCTACTGATGATCTGCTTTCAGCTGTTTTGCACAGATTTAACTTGGGATCATTCAGGTTCTGCTGAGGAGGTGTAATGAACATTGTGATGTAAGGAACAAGCTGAAGTATGATCAAAGGGAACAAGCTATTCAGGAAGAAGAAGGATCCTCCAGCTCACTGCTTGGCAGTCCGAAGGAAAAATGTCCGTCTGTCAAAGAATGAGCCAAGTGGCTATCAGGACACTGATAGCAGAAGTGGGAAAAGGCCCACTTAGAAGCACTCTTCTTTCAGCACAAATTATTAGTGTCATCCCACTCACTGTGAAGAATAAAGCAGGTAGCAAGCATGCCAAGGTGCATTAGACTACACACCTCAATAACTAGTGTATATTGATCCATATTGCACAGCTATAATCTAGAACAGTGTGTAACTGGGAGGCTGTTCGCCACCTTAGATATTAACCAGGAACACAGCAGCTATGTCACACATTTAAGAAAATGCTTTAAATCCCTGTCTAATCATAGGTTCCTATCATGGCCTGTCTTGAGATTGGTAATATGCAGCTCCAGATAATTTAAAAATCTTTGCCTGTGGGAAATGTGTATTTCTTGACTAAGACTGAACATGGTTGATTATAATGTCAGAAGAAATGGAGTTTCTAAGAGGCCAAGGGAAGGTAAAAAAATACGGCAGGGGATATATCACACAACAACAGAATGAAGAAGTAGCAGTATGTAATGGACGCTCTTCACTTTCCTTCAGACTTACTGTGAATTTTGTCTGTGCATAAGCTGAAACAGATGGAGATGGAAAGAAAGGACCTTTCTTCAGATGAATGGCAGCATTACAAAATTCATATGTGAGAAAGGAAATATGTTCACCCTCATGGCGCTAAAAACCTTCCTACAGACACTCTATGAAGTCTCTAAAGACTTTTAACACATTTGCAGCAAAACAGAAAGAAGTCATCACCACCTTGGCCTCACCTTGTATTAAAAAAAAAAAAAAAAGAAAAAAAGATTCAGAAACCTTTAACAAATTGTATATATTCCTTCTTTGTTCACAAGCTATTGCATTTTATTGATACATGGATAGGCAGCGAATATGTTCAAAAGCAGACAGTACAAATAAAAACTTAAAAACAGTATAATTTACTTTTCACTCCAAAGATCCTTCTGTTTTCAGTGGCAAGATTTCCTATTTATACTTTGTCAGCTCAGCTTTTGGTTGTACATGCGTGAATTTAGTACTGTAACAGAGACTTCCACAATGACCTTTAACCGAGGATATTAACTTTTAAAGTGAGACTGTTCCATTTCTGCAAATTTACAGACCCTCAAAATCTAGAAATAACACACTTTTAAATATTGAATGTGATAAAGACAAACAGCTGTCTAGGCAGGAAGTATGTCACTCTATGACCCCCTGGCGTGGTTGCCTCAGAGTTTACCTTTGGATATGGAGAGTATAAATACCTCCCAAAAGAGAGTTAACCTTCAGTAGGATAAAACCTTACTTGACAGACCTCTAAAGCTTTGATATCCCAAGGAAAAAGGGGAGGGTCTGGGTAACTGGAAGATGTCCAGTCTCCGTATGTGCAGAGTTTTATTTCTTTGCCCTTACAATGGCAAATGAAGATGGGACCAAGTGGAGTCTGTGTGCTTTGATGGCCTAATGTTTCTTCATTTTTTTTGTCTGTGATTCCTTGACTGGGTTTCTGAGGTCTGCTCTTCTGCTTTTTCTCCTACCCATCTGCTAAAGAGTCACAGGACTCCCAGACAGTACACACAAGATAACTAAGAAGTTAAATGTTCTTTAACTTCAGGAAACCGACATACCAGGAAACTGTTGTCTTCTGGCTGATGTTAGTCTGTTTCAGATCAGATTCTCTACAACAAAAAAGTCTTTAAATATTTTTCTATTTTGAGCCCAGAAGCTCTTAATTTTGCTAATTTCCAATTGACATGGAATTAGTTTCTTGCTTTACTAATTGTGAATATGCACTTGCACCTATTTTGTTTCATAGGTTTAGAACACATACATACATAGATATAATAGATACATATAAAGACTAAATTTTGAAGCAAAATGTGTATATATTAAATAAACATATATATATGTAAAACTTAACTGAATTGCATATGCTATTTCCTGCAGGATTTTTAATTATTTACAAAGCAATGGAATGTTATTACTTTGTTTTATGTGTTATGTGTTCTCAGTTCATTAATCCCATTTTTTTTCCCTGTAAGTTTTATCTTCCTTTCTTCCTCAAGGGTGTAGAAGCCCCTGATGTGTAGACTGAGATGAAAAAGGAAGCCTTTTATGATATTGGCTGTTAGACAGCAGATACTTCATTAGCTGTGCATTGTCTACAGCACTGTTAATCATTACTAGGGCAATTAATCTAATTTTAGCAAGCATGTCCCTTGTTAGTTAAACGGCCACTTCTCTCTGGCATTTTTACTCAACACAGAGTAATCCTTCAGCCTGGGTGAGTTCCCAGAGCTCTATGAGCTTTGCTGAAAAAAAGGATTATTTACCCCAGCTGAGGTTAATGCCTCCATGTGTACTTTCCCACTGACACTTCATTTTGTTTCTGTCCTGTTTGACTCTCCTCCAACAGAAGAAAAAAAACATAATGAAAGGGAGAAGTCAACAGTTTCAGATCAGACTGCAAAAGACTTTCCACACTGATACATAGGAGAAATGAAAGTTTTGCTCCTTCTTTCACTTCCTGGACCAGTGTTTATCTGAACGATGTGGAAACACCAGTGTGAGGGAAGAGTGGTTTCATGCGATGCAAGACTTTGCATTTGGAAATTTCATCTGATATTGAAAACACATCTTATCTTAGGGTGAGAGCATGTCTTTTTTTTTTTTTTGTCTTGAGCTTATGAAAATTGTTCTTATTTAAGTCTGCGGTGCTTGAGAAAACTTCAAAATGTGCTGTGCTCTAGCAGCAGTAGAACTTCTGTAGGGTTCATATCAGCATGTATAAAGATGCCCAAAGGTCCTGGAAATTTGGCTGCTCAGTAGGAGTGATCTTAGGTCTTACTGTAAAACTGGTTAAAGAGATTTGGCCAATTGAGAATTCTTCAGCATATCTTAAAAAGAGTTATTCTATAGTCTTTCATGTTTTTCCCATAGAGCTTGGCATGGCTTCCTAAATTTAGAAGATAAAAATAAATGACAGCTGGTCTTGCTTTGAAAAGAAGATGAAATGTTATTTTAAAACCGTATATCTTTCAGGGTAAAAACTTAATCAGATCAGTAGATGTAGGTCCAGCAAAGAAAACTCCGTCTCTCATGAAATAAAAATGTATATTTTGTGCTGACTAAAGCATAATAAGAATGAAGAAAAATTCCTCCAGTTTATGATCTAGTCTTGGTAGAGGTAGAATACACATGTTCTACACTGTGAAATATTGATTAAAACTATGAAATAAAACTGTTATTTGGAGAAATGTAGTATAGAAACACTATAAATAGTTAAGGAAAGATTTCCTAAAAATAGCCTCTATTATTATTTTCACATGTATACTCAGTGTTGTAAAATCAAATATACCTCATCTAAAGCAGATATTTTGGATCCTATTTTACAAGCTGTGTTACTATAGCTATGCTAGCTTACATGAGCAGTGCTTTTTCTGTGTAAAATTAAACCATGGAAACTGTCTCTTAAGTTATTGCTTAATTGATACCTAAGATATGTATATTAATATGAGACGTGTTGCCAATAACTACTTTTATCTGATCAAACAAACAAAACTACTTCTGATTCCTTAAAGTAACCAAGAAGGGTCATGATTACTTTCAAATTTTTTTGGGTAATGGAGATGTAAGTGAAAATATAAGTTTAAGGGGGGGGGATGGGGGGTGGCAGCTGAAAATATTAGTTATTTGGTCACTGAAAATACAAAGAACAAGAAAGGAAATTAAGCAGGTTAAGCATCAGGAAGAAGAAAGGGATATTAATGTTGTACCTGTGAGGATATCTCCTTTACAGATGTTGTTCATAACATCTTTGAAACACAGTTTTTGCTGATAGAAACAAAAACTAATCAGAACAAACAGTGGAAAGAACTAATCTTTGGGCTATGTCTGTACAATTTAAGATCAAACTGTTACCCTATTCATGTAATCAGAGAAAAAAATTGAAAGTCTCTTTTGTTTAAAAGAAATCAGTGGAAGTACTGAAGGAAGAAAAAACCTGGTGTCTCAGCTGTGAAGTTACGTGTTCATAAATACCAAAAAGATGTGTCTTCCTTCAGCATTTACATCATAATGGAAGACTTTGCTGTCCTGTCAATCTAAATGGCAGAAAAAAGTGAGAAATTCTTGGTATTCTACCAACCCCAGTGCTAAGGGTCCAAAGGGAAATCATGGTTGGAGATACTAACTAAAAGCGATGCAACGTGGTATCTGAACAGCAGCTTTTGATCCCTGCTTATTGCAGAGGCATGGAACTTGATCCCTGCTTATTGCTTTGGGGCAGAGTCTTTCAGTGGTATGGTCTATTTTTTCTTCTGCTTTGAATGTCAGACTATCTCTGACGAGCCTATGCTTATTCCTAAATGTATGGTAAGACACCATGCGAACTAAAGAATTATTTTTTCTTTATTCTTCATAACTTTTTGTTTACATATTACTACTGTCCATAAATTTATAGTATGATTGAAATTCTCTTAAAATATTAGTGTGTCTATTGATATATTTCTAGAAATTACTAACTTAGTCACTGTTCACCACAGGTTTTGAGTATATACATAAAACTAGTTCACCATAAAAAGGAATAGTGATAGTTGCAAGACATTCCATTTCCCAAGAGAACTATTTAGGCAGGATAAGACTAAGCTGTACCTTCTTTAAAAATAGTACCCTAAAATTGTGCAGCTGAATCCTTATGTTGATGTCAAGCTCTGTCCTTCTGATATCTGGGGTTACTGTTTCAGAGGGATCATACCAAGCTGGATAACATCATACCTGTAGATTTCCAGGAATGGAATTAGTTAATTCATCCCAGGTTGTTATTCATATATTTATATATTGATTTGATTTCAAGATTAAGAGACAATATTGTTCCATTAAGTTATATTAGTTAATTCACTAGGATTTCCAGCTGTATGCACAGAAATATATAGTCAATTTTCCATAGAACAAACAAAAAATACATAGCTACTTTTATTTACAGGCTACAGTAAAGATTTACAGCTATTAAGGGATTTGTTCAATTTGTAAGACATTTGATGTGTCGTCCAAATTCAAGTTGTTGCTCTCAATTTACTATTATTTTCACCAATGTCCTGGTTTGAGGTAAAACAGAACCAATTTTGTTCAGTAACTTCACTTCTTAGCTGGGCCTCTTCTAACTACTGAAATTAACTGCATATTGTGCAGACAGTGTTCACTCTCTCAGAGTGATAAGGCCAATTGTTTATAGCTGATGCCCAGGCATGGTATGCAGAGAGGCTCCTGCTTATACTTATTGCTATAACCCCCAAGGCCAACCAACTTTGTTATTTGCCCCGTTGGAGGGTCGGAAGCGGAAAAGCATAGTGGGGTCCCACCTGCAGGGAGGAGCGGACAGGACAGGTGACCTAAAACTGACCAACAGGGTATTCCATCCCATCTGCCTCATGCTCAGTATAAAAGCTGAGGGATCAAAGGGTCAGTTCTCTTCCTTCAATGGCCGACATCTGAGGAGGACTCTGTTCGTCTGCCTGTGATCCCGATCCAGAATCCCAATCTGGAATCCAGTTCCCGTCCGTCACTGAGTCCAGCCTGGGACTGCCCCAGTGCCAGCCGGTGACGTGATTGTCATCTCAGGAGCTTGATATGGTTTTGTATATATTTTTCATTATTTCTTTTTATTTTACTATTAATATTTCATTAGTTTAGTTCCTTCTAAACTCATAAGTCTCTTTTTCCTCCTCTGCCTCTTTCTGTGAAGAGGGGTAGAGGGGAGCATCTGTCAGTCCCATCTGGGGTCCCTCAGTGGTGGATTTGGCCTAAACTACGACAACCACATACATTAATATTTTTAGGTCCCTTTCTCCACTGTTTAGCACCTTGACTGAACAAGTTATTTATAAAGTCTGCTTTATTTTTTTTTTTATCTGAGGCTTTAAATAACTTCCAGATCCATGTACTTGTCATCTAAAAGGTTTATAAGAAAATGAAGATTTGAAAGTTATCTAACCAGTGCCATATGTACTGCACAGTTCACATAACAGTGGAATTAAGCTCGGAGTCTTTGGTTCCAAAACTAAACAATTCTTCTTTTTGAGCTTAAACAGACTCATTCATGTTAGAAACATGGAGGTTTATAGCCTCTAAAAGGCATGAAGATAGTGGATCTCATGAAAAAACTAACTTCTAGTAAATGTGGGTTTAGTATATACTGTTATCAATAAAATAAATGTAAGATCCAGAATGATAAATTTAGATAAATAAAAAGAATTTGTTTATTTGTAGTGCCTCCATTATCTGAATGAATATTTCTGAGTTGAAACCTTTAGGATCTCAAAGCTTTAGATGATGTTTAAATGAGACACCAGGTCAAAGGCTTTGGAGTAATGATGTAGTACATACATAGATTGGTGTTTTCTATTGCAATGTAAGCGGAGCGTATTTCCAGGCAAGGAAAACTGCCATTGTTTGAAAAGAGTATCTACAGCAGGAACAGGGAAGGGGCTGAGAAGTACCTGGTCAAGTACTGCATGTCAGGTAGATAGCAGAAGTATAAAGATATCCCTGGAGGCTGAAAAGCCAATGTAGATAATTTGCAAGAGGGAAAAGGTGAGGAGAAGGACACACATTATCAAAAATCCAAAATGAAACAAACCCTCAAAGTCCCCTAAAATGGCAACCAAAAGATTTAAATAGCAACATGCACAAAACCAAATAAATTTGCATCTGAGTTAACTTGCCTAAATTCTTTCTAAATCTCCAGTCTAGTGTTTCCTATTTGGTGGTCTTGGGGCCTTCAGGGGCTTCTACTAACATGAAATGCTAAAACTAGAGAATTTTGGTTATCTGCATCTGGGCCATTCTTGCCATGAATATAAGGAATTATGAAAGGACATGGAATGAGGAAAGTGATTGGTCTATTAGTCATTATTGATGTTTGTGGTCTCCTCCAAATCAGTATGATGTAATAGATGCCTATGCTTAAAAGTTATCTTTGTGCCATCATGTTGATCTCACTGAAATAGGTATAACTACGGAAGAAGAACAAAAAGTAGAATATCCCCAAGAATATAACAATTACCTTATTAATATTTATATTACCACAAAGCTCAGTTCTGGAACAGCATTGTAGGCTACTCAGTTTGCAAAATTAACAATAAGCATATTTAATATGAAGAGCTTTGTGCTGCATAAAATTAAGTAGTAGCAGACAGTAATGCAAAGTGCTCTGAGCATTTTGTTGTCATTTTTGTATGTGTCCTTATGTGTTTAGTAATGAGCAAAATGGTGAAATCTCCTGAAATGTACTTCACAGCTTGGTCTGCAACCCATAAAGGTACTGCATTAAGATTAAGATCAAGTCAGTAAACTACTTTTCCTCATGAAAGGAAACTGTATAAAATTTTAACATTAAAAAAAGAAAAGTATCAGTCTTCCTGTGCCTGAAAACTCTGCTGAATTTGACAGAGCTAGTCTCTTTTAAGTGTTAGAAAAAAGTTAAACAAATCCAAGTTATGGCTTGTAAGAAACGCCATACACCCTGACTCACATTTCTGTTATAAATTTGGATACAATGATTTAACTGAGGATATTTAGCGAGCTTTATTGCTGCTGCACATGTATTCCATCAGGGATAAAATTACACTACATGTATTAAACCAATCTAACACAGTTTCCAGGAGCAGTGATCTGTTAGATGAGCTCAGGTATTGTAATTTCCTCTTGCTATATGTAATCTTCTGGGGTATATTCCTTGTTTCTTTATGCTGCAGAAAGCGAGCTGTTCTGATCTCTTGCTGGTATACTGTGGAAGAACAACTGTCTCTCCTGGAAACACAGTGGGAGTTTAGGGAAGGCACTAGAAATTGTTGGTTTGGTCTTGCATTTTCTTTGAGAAATATGTGTCCAATCCATAAGGTACAGTTTACCAAAAGGTATGTGGCTGAGAGGGGCAACCAGTTAACTATCTTGGTTATCCCTGCAAAGAAGAGACACCTGTTTACACAAGGTGGTGAATGGAAGAGATGGATTACAGAAATAGTATTTGCTGTCTAAGACTCAGAGTAATTCACAAGACCAGTACAATCCTCTCTCCCCCATTTTAGAAGAAAATATGCATTTAGGTTATCCTTTATAATTTCCTAGGTTTGTCAAATATTGTAAATTCTTTTATCTTGTTTTGAACATTTTTTTGAGCTTTTGACCTTTCAGCATGCAAATGTTTGTGATTGAGTAGGTTTCTTAGTGCAGTTCTCCATTTTTTGCCAAAAGGTATGCTCCATGTTGTTCCTCAGCATGAGTGAAAGCAGAAATAATTCCTGTGATCACAGTTCCACATCTCAGTTCTTGTGTAGTCTGTCCACAAAATACTCTGTTCCATCCCCAGGAAAGTGAGTCTTACATATATGCTTTCAATCTCGTGTATATCACTGTAGTTGGTACTGTTAGGAGTCACGCCAGATCTGACAGCCCAAGAGAGCTGAAGGTGCTGCAGCTCCATGTTTTAATTTTGCACATGGAGAAGATAGGGCTGACTGCATTATTCAGGTGCATGGCATGGATAGACAAGTGTACTGACCAACAAACTATTTACACACAACTGACCCTTTTTATTATCTTATTACTCTATTGTCCTGCTCTTATTCCTCTCAAATCACTTAAATCCACCCTTTTCTCTCCCTGTGTTTCCTGCCCTAGACATCCCACGAGTAGTCTTGTCCCAAAATGCTCTTCCTCTGCACACCATAATATGTCTCATTTCCCTTAGGTGATGACCGTTCAGTCTGAAGGGTATTCTGGAGTTGACTCATCTTGAAGGGTTTCATGCCTGGACAATGCAGCTGGGGCTCTCCTGGGACAGCTCTTGTGGGGGGTGTCTCAAAACAGGGTGTCACTTCTGAATAGTTTCCTTGGGTCTCCACTTGTGTTTGTGCCTCTGGGCTCTTCGAGGCTTGTGAAAATGGGCATTTTATGCGCTGATGGGTCCTGTGGTGGGCTCAGAGTAGGCAAGACAGATTGTTACTGGGCTTCCACACCTGCTGGTATTTCTCTGTGCTCCTCTGTGGGTGTGCAGATGAGCTTTTTTCACATAACCTAGCATTATCACACTTAGAGGTGCAGCTAGAGGGGCCCACAATATACTCTCTCCTTGCACTGCACTTGAAGATATCCATTTCACCTCCTGGCAGAGCTCTGCTGCTGCCAGATACCTTCTAAGGGGGCTTGCAGGTCTATGTGGCTCCAGTGTGTTGAGTCTTACAGTTCCACTCCCCAGGAAGTGTATTGCAACATCAAAGTTGCTGCAGGTTTCAAGGTAACTCTGTACTCAGTTGGAGAAAAGTCTACCACTTGGGTATACTACAGGCTCCCTTGGCCTCTGTTCCCACTTAATCATTCCAGCATTCCTGCAGCACGGCTTACTGACCAGCTGTGCCTTGACAACATAATCATAAAATTTGAAAGGTTTCATGGCACTTTATGTCAGCCAAGGGTTTAAAGGAACTTTGCTGGAAATTATCATCCTAGCGTAAAGTCTGCAGTGTCTCCTCTTGCCACTAAGCCTGTCTCCCTCTCATCCTTCCTAGATGACCCAGCAGGTACAATCTCAAACACCAGGAAAGAAAGAAGTTGAGAAGTCCACACATCGATACATACTTATACTTATTTGTCTATAGGAAGTGAGTTTTTCAGTTCAGAGAAAAACTAAGAATCCTGGAGTGTAGTTGGCACTTCCGGTTTCAAAACAGAAAAAGTTTCTTACACAGTGAAACTCTGGAAGAAGCTAAAAGACATTTCTCACAAGCAATTCCAGATCATGTTATGATTGTTTGATAATTACTTCTGATTCCTGCATTCTATGTATTATTATTTATATGATAATATCAACAAAGTGGCAGCAAGCAGAAGATTCAAAATGGAAAAGGAAGTACCATTTTGGAAACAATGGCAGTTTCAACATTAGCAAAATCTTGTTATTTGAGTTATTGTTTTTACTGAAAAGACATCATTATTGTTGCTGTCTGTTTGCATTTCTCAATGCACAAAAAAAAAAGGCCTTGCAGACAGCTCTATTCATCCCAAGAAAGATCCAATTAAATGAAAAAGTTAGCACACGTGTTGCTTGACTGTGACAATCTGTTACATTTTGATTTTAAGAAATCAAAAAGAAAAAGATAACATACAGGATTCATTCCTGGTAGTTCTGGCTGTTATTTCAATTACATGAATATTCATTTTCCAGTGAACTGCGTTTTAAAAGCTTTCATCTAAGAGAAAGATAGTAAAAAAGATTTAATGACTCCAAATAATTACAGTTCTTTTTAAGGGCCTTTTAAAGCAAACGTCCCTCTGCTGTTGCTCCTCTGGCTTATGGTTTTAAAGCTATGTGTTTCTGACTGCAGTGATACCAGGTGGTGATAATTAAGGAAGATTAAAATAGTCTTAGGCCACACTTATTCTATTTGCATCTAGGAGAAAACGTAATAAAGACTAGAAGTGCTCCTTGGATGGACTGCGCTATATTTTATTCTGATCACGTTGGAGAAATAACAGTTTAAACATGAGTTTTTCACTATTATCACAGTGGCCAAGGACCTAAAATTTGTGGACACAAAATCTGTCTTGGCATGGACTCCATTATATTTGGTTAGATGTTGTACTTTACATTTCTGGAACATGATTCTGTTTTTGAGGCAGACCATGAAATTGTTCTAAACGTCAAACTCAGGGATAAGGGTTTTATTGAGATATCATTTTAATTAGAAAAATGAAAATCATATGCATTGTAAAAATAGAAAAGAGGACAATTAAGTCAGTGGGACCTTTTGGAGAACCTGATCAGTGCACTTTGCACCCACAAATCAGTCCAACTCTAATCCTGTTCTCTTCTGCTCTAAGCTCTCAGAGTATGTTGTTATTTAGTATGACAGCATTGCTTGTAATGTTATCCATAAAACTGCTTATTATACATGAATAAAGTGTAGTATTTGAGGAACTAAAATAGCATGCAGCAGCCTCTATCATTTATGGCTGTTGTGCCTTTATTTTAATGATGTGGGTGAGTGCTACTGAAACCTCTCTGTCCAGCTCACAGACTTCACATAGGAGATGAATGAAGGTGGAAGCAAAAAATGCCAAAGAAACTGGCATTTCTACCACTATTGTGAAGCTACCCTGAACAAAGCTTAGTGCATGTTTTCAGTCCTGCTTTACTTCTAATTATTTCTGTCTTTTATACAAAAACTTCCTAATGTAGAACAAAAGAGTTGTGGAAGGAGGGACAGGAGCTACTTGGCTGCCTTTACCATAGGAATCACAGTAAATTTTGCTCTTGCAAGTTTTTTCATAGGCTTATAATATAGCCTATAATCACCTTCAAATGTGATATCTGGATTGTAACTTCCACATGGATCACTGGGAAATAGGGAAATCTGACTCCTATCAGGCCGATTATTAAAGTCTCCTATTTCTTGGCTGGGTCTCCTACTTCTTCATTAATAGCCAGAAGACAGGCAAGCCCTTCTCATGTATGTGTGTTTGAAATCAAAGTACCAATGGTCCTTTGCTACACAGTGAAACCAAAACATATTAACTATCAGTACATTCAATGGTGTGGGATTTTCAGTGCATATCAGGATGGGAAGAACACATTGCCTGTGAAACTCAAACGGTTGTATATGGTACAACATCCTAGATGCTTACTATCTTTGGGAATGCTCAAAACAGAGTTGTCAGCACCTAAGTAATTTCTGGCATCAATATTTGAATGGGTAGGTAAGCAGTAAAGACATTTGGATGCCTTCTTTAGCCTAAGAACTTGGCAGACTTTTACATTATTTTGTTTCAATGCTTTTATAGTTTTAGGTCCATATATGGCATGCATTGTGGCTGTGGTTTTGATATGTAAGTGGGATTGTTTTAGGTTTTGCCAGATGATTTTAAAAACCCTATAAATTAACAACAAAAAAATTATCAGAAAATAACTTTGGCAAGGAAGACTATATTTTTACAAAGCCCCAACAACAATTATGAGATGAAAACAAGGTAATAAACCCCACTCTGTTAAAGTGACTTCTACTTCCATGACAGTAATATTTGTTTTCTACTAGAGATTTCTCCTTTGCTATGCTGGGCAGAAGACACATGAGCTTACACCTTAGTGAAACTGCTCTCTATTTAATTATGGGTAGTGTTTCTTTCTGGGCTTTACTTGAAGATATTCAGAGCACTTGCAGTCCTTTGTTTACCACACTGACACTGGATAAATCTCGAGTCATGTCTTTGAAAGAAGTGATATTACTGTGGGCTTACAAATCTACTTGTGGCCTATCGTGTAATGTAACAGCACTATAAACTGGGAATTTCTCATTATTTGACCCTGAAACAGAGGTCTGCTTCAAAATACATGTTCTTCATTAGCATTCTCACTTAACATTTCAATGTTTTAAAACTTTTGAAGCATGTCTTCCCATTTAAAGAACAGCATAACTGAGAGAAAATTTATACTGCAAGGCTCCCTTTTTATTTTTGAGTAGGTATTGGAAAAAACACGTGAAATACAAGCACTGTGAAGAATTTTACCAGACATAGAAGGATTCATGTCGTTTCAGATGAATATTAGGAATATTTGGATATTACAGGATCCTGACCGCTTCTCAAGGCATTACCTCATAAGCTCTCTGAATTCCTGAGGACTTTGGAGTATCAACCTATTTTTATTTGCATTGAAGAGATGAATATAAATAAGTGAGAAATACCGATCTTGTGGAAGAAGTTCTTCTCCTTTATTAGCTATTCAGACAAACAATATCATGGTAAGTAGACACTGTAAGATATATTTTTTTTTTAATAGTTGTATATTGGAAACAAAATATTTGAGTTACTTCATAGCTTCTACAAAAAGAGTAGAGAAGAAAAATTTAATTTGGAGATAATACGAAACTGTTATAAAAGCTTATTAAGCACAAAAGATAAAAGAACTAGTGAAGCTTTAAAAATGGTAATTAAAATAGTTGATGTGTGTCCAATGCATATCCTCAGTGTCTTCTAGGACCAGATCGTGATGATATACGTTTTACTTTTTCTTCCATTTTATTGAAATTATTACTGCTAAAACTCCTATCTTAATAATCTGTCAATATCCTTATGTGATAGCTGTACTTGGAGCATAAAACCAGCAGTATGTTGTCTACTGAAAATTCAGGGTGTGAATGTACAATAACTGAGCCAACAGCTTTAGTGTTCTGCCTAATTAGAAGGCAATGCATAAAGCATGAGCTGACATGAACAAACACTGCCTCTGTAGTATATCATGTATGTTTTAGGATCAGCGTAATAAATAGCTTATAGAGGAAGGAGAGATGACTCAGTGATCTGTGACACTTTTTGTGCTTCCCAGTGAATGCTACCTATCACAATTCTGTGCTTCTAGATTTTGTGATTTATATGATGGGATGCTACCAAAGGTTGAGGGTCTGTTGAGCCTTATACCCTTATTCCTACACTGCTAAACTCCAAAATTGCTGCAGAACATTTGGTGTACCAGGCTGAAAACACAATTCGTAGGCTTCAGACTATTGGAATTATAGCCTACAATAATACACATGCTTTAGACAAACAATGCAGAGTGATATTTGTTAGAGTATGTGCATGCTAATCTGATTTACAAAATCTAAAATGTGTTTTGAGTTAAATCTGGAGTGTCACATAAAGACCTCACCATATTCGTTTTCTTCTTTCCAAAACTGACTACACGCTTGCTAATACGCTCTGCATTTGCGGTCTATCTGGGGTATATTAAACTTACCAATCTGGGATATGTATTCTGGAGGAGTGTGTTTTCCAAGGTTTTCTTTAGGCATTTGAGCTGCTTTCCCACACAATGGAAGAACCCAGCTGTGTTGGTCTTTCAGAACATTCTATCCTTACTGCAATGATCATGTCTATACAGCCATTTTAGTCTGGTTTGTACATCTAGAGGTGGAAATTATTTGCATATAAGGCGAGTCCTTTTTCTTGGTGATCTTGTCCTGGCCCATCAAGGGATACAAGCTGCTACATGCCCTTCCAAAGGCTGTACAGATCTTTGATCCTTTCTATCTGCCTATCTGTTTGGACAGGGGAGGTTCTAGCAAAATCCAATGTGTGGCCAGAACCCAAGGGAGATTTTTGTTGGCAGACACTTTCACTAGCTTGACTGTTTACTTGCTTTCTTATTCTTCTTTTAAAAAATAAAATTGCCCATAAGCAATTGGTCTTACTCTTTGCAAATTTTACACCGATCTTTGAGGTATAACAATTCCATTCTCCCACCAGCACAACATGGACTTGTTATTTCAAAATATTTTGTATATAATTGATACCTTCTATTTTTCAAAGTTTATTGGGGACACTTTCAGCAATTTATCGTGAACACAAAAAGGAGAAAAAATTATTATTAATAAGCATTATATTACCTGCCACCTCCAGAGGCTTAACACACAATAAGGTGTGAAGCTTGGGAAGGCAGTTGTGGCAGCTGGTTCTGTGCCAGGACAAAGCTCACAATAAGTTGCTTAGAGACATCTCTCTGGAGAACAAGCCTGGGAGAACCTGATCGTATTTCCAGCTGTTTTATCCACACAGGAACTGCTACAGTTACGACAGTGAAAGATGTTTTTTCCATTAACCCCCTACCAGCAGATTCCTCAGGAGAAACAGCAATACAGAATATTTAGGAAATATTACTCCTTAACTCTTTTTCAGGCAAAAATATTTTATTCGACTTGCATCATTCTTAGATAGAAATCTTAGATAAATACAGTTGCAAATCAAAATACCTATGACTGAAACAGGTAACACTACCCACGAAGAATAATAGACAGCTTGTGAGCATACAAGAGGCTGGGCTAAGAGACTTAAGATGGCTTGGTAATTCCCACACTGTGATTTCACAAAGGTCTCAGATCAAATGCCAAGAGGGGATTAGATGTTGTGATGCTTTCTACTCTCATACCTTCAAGTTAGATCTCTTTCTTAGAAGTAAAATTCACAGTGCTGTGTTCAAGTGATTACAATCCTCACAGCAACTTGGGCAGATTTAGACACTCAAAAATGCATTCACAGAAACCAGCACACTGAGCACCAAAATCCTTAATACGCCTAAGAAGAAATGCTGAAGAGATGGGTTTACTGAAATTCTCTTTGCCTCCTAGATGCCTGATAAAAGCTCTGAGGAAAGTTCCTCTGTCAGGCTGAGGCTCAGTGACGGAAACTGCTTCCAGCAGTAGGTGTCCATTTCATGCAGTTATGTGGGCATGGCCAACTGCATCATTATTTGTTCTTTAAAAATGAGTCTACAACCGGTTGTGGATAAAATCCCCTTTTTACATGGTGGTCTTGTAGTTTAATCTCCTGCTTTCCAGTGAGTATACTGTATGGTGAACGCCTGAGCTTGTGGGAGTCTGTGCCCACAGCACCTCACGGCAGGTTTTACCCAAAACTAGACAATGTGCATGAAAGAGACTGCATGTCTGTGTGCGCGCTGTGAGTGCATGTAGTGATTGTGCTTGTGTAGGCATATGTGTGTGCATATATTTGTGTATGCATGTACTCTGTAGGAGTCCACGGAAAAGTATGCCAGGTATGTACCCTTCCCCACCATCCCAAAAAGGGGAGAGGCATTTGAGAAAGAAGAATCAAAATATTAAAAAAAAAAAGTTAAATATTGAATCAGGTGAGAAATGGCAAGACACAGTTCTGTCCTGCATGGGTATTATCTATTAAACTGTGATTTACTCTGTCTGGATGAAATACAGAAGTAATCCTGAACATGGGCCTTGTGGACTCTTCGCTCATGTGGGGGCTATTAAACAGGTATGTCGGGATGTTCAGAATATCACCATCACCCTTTCCATTTTGTAGTGATCTTGTTTATTCCTCTCTCGTGTAAATCAAAGCTGATAATCTTTCAGCAGTATAAAAGAAATAATCTGTTTTCACCCACATCAGTTTCTAGTTTAGCAGGATAAAACAAGCACTCAATTTTATAATCCCAAAGCTTCCTCTCAGTTTCTATGGATTCTGCTTCCTTTGTATTTTCATACTGCAATCAAGGAATAGCAATACTTATCTGAATTATAAATCAGACTTTTATTCAGTCTAGCCAGCTGTAACAGCTTATCTGTATTACTATAATTAAGGAACTTTATTATCATTGCTTTGTTGAGGCCACCAGGTGCTCTGCTCACTGTTCGTTGCATGACAAAGAATGCAGCCATAAAATTTTCTATAAACATTTCTTTAAAGATGTATCTGTTAATTCTTCTGTTCTTATTTTCCCTTCTCCTTCAGGCATGTCAAGATGACAGATTGTTTCTCCTGCTTTCATTTTCTAATTCATCTACTTTCAATCTTTGTTGTTTCATTCATTTAGACATTTGCAATTCATGATTCCAGTTTATTCTGGAAAATCTCCATTCTGGAGAATGTAGATCTTCTACATTGCTCACTTTTATTTCAACTTCACTGACCTGTAATATCATTTTCTTCATCTCCTATTAAGTCCATCAACTGAGGTATAGAGATCATCAATTTGGTTTGTAATTTAATTTCCTCCTAGTCTATAAATCATCTTTTAAATACTTAAATACTGTGTAAAGTTAAATTGCAGTCTTTCTCTCAGCCAGAGCTACTACTTACAGCAGCTTCATGAGATCAGCCTGTGCATAAAAGGAGAAGAGGATATCAGCCACGTGCATTCCTGGGGCGGCTTTCTCCAGCTGTTTGAATGACTCTTTTGCATGTTAGCTGTTTAATCACTCCATCAGATCATATTGTCTTCTTCAAAAATAGACTCATTTCCTCATTCCTAATTCCCTTTCCTGCATTCTTAAGAGAACAAAGTAAAAGCAAAGCACCTTCTGAAATCACCTATAAGGTGTGTTGAAGTTCAGCTCTCAACATAAAATCAAGAAACTTTGGTGATAAGCCACCTCTGGTCAGCTGTGATTTGAATTAGAAATTTAAAAGCAATATTGTATAATTTATCATAATTTAATATATAATTAACGGGAAACATATAATGAATAGGAAATCAGTTTCCAAATGGCAACCGGTACAGATGAATTCTGATGCAGAACAGAAAGTTGCTAAGGCAGGTAAGGATTTCAGCTAAACTTCCATAGCTAGATAGGGAGAAGAAGGAGTTTAGGAGTTTACAGTGTTCAAGAAGAAAATTGATATTTATTAGACAGAAAGGGGGAGGCTGATAATACTTTAAAAAAAAATAGATATTTCTCCAGTAAGTATTTATGAATGAGGATGATTTGATTGTATCAGAGAGTGACATGAAACTCAGTAATCATTGGGGAAGGTGCTGTGTTGTGAAAGGAATAAAAATGTTTTTTAAATCATTGGACTGGAGTACACGGCACTTTAGAGTTCTAAAAGAGAAGTATAAAACCTCTAAAAAAGAAGAATAATACTAACATTATTCTGACTTTAAAGAAAAAAAAAAGAAAACACAACAAAAACCCCAAGACACCCAAAGAAGATTATATAAATAATGGTGGGCTAGGAGAGTTCCACACAACCAATGAAAAAGCTGATGCAAGAGTCATTTCATAAACAGTTTGAAAGATACAAATTTAATTCAGCTGATACTTTTATATGGAAAATGGATCTTCTGAAACAAGTCTAATTTTATTCTTTGCTGAAATAACAAATTTAATCAAGAAAGGCAAATAGATATATTTGGATTTCAGAAGGTATTAGACCATGTTACACGCTGACTAAAAGCTACAAAGCCAATGTAATAAAACCAATATAAAAAGTGTTCAATAAAATCTACCTGATGGATTGATTTTGAGTTCTACCTTAATAGCTAGAGTACACAATAAATTATAAGAGTGCTCATCTGTCAACATGGCATGGATGTGAAAAAAAGGAAGAAATTAGTTCTGTTGATGAATTCATGAGACTGACCTATTCTGATATACAAAATTTTTAAAAGGTAATGAAAAGCTGGATACAGTATGGAAGAGAGATACAAAAAAGGTTCGAGAATTAAGAAACCGCTAAAACATGAATATGATAGTGTCTCTCTCTTCTGCTGTTTTGTGATCTAAATGAGCCATATTTTCTGGGAAATATGCTCCAAGTAAATGCAAGTTAGTGTTTTCTTTCTGTATGTCTGAATTAGTTGCAATACCAAGAAAAGTAAAGTTTGTGCTGGTTTTAAATGCTACGACTTTATGGCCACCATACCTCAGGCTCTGGTTATTTTTAAGTGTTTTATAATCATAGGTTAAGTGATTCCCAAGATTTGTTGGATTTAATCTTACCAGACAACTGCTCTTTCCTCTACAAAGACAAAAGTTTGATACGTGATACCTGTCAAACATGCCTTTGGCAAGCTGAAATTCCTCCTCAGGCAAACTCCTTTACCAGCAGTTTTATACTGAAAATTTTTCAGCATCTATCCTGCTTGCTAAGGTGAATATCTCTAAGATGAGTTACAGATAACTCACTGTATGACTGGCAAAAATATTTCTTTTTGCTTAGAAAGTACTGTGCAACCCCTTTCTGTAGGACAGTTCTGTTTGAAGATGAGGCCTCTACCTCTTATTGAGGATTGGCACTAAAACGCAGAATCAGCTTTTGTTGTTTAGTTTTTATACTGCCATAGGAGCCAGAAGCTTTTATTAGTTTGCCACATCAGGTGTACTAAGCTTTCAGACATCTGTGTGGACAGAAGAGTTTGCTAACTTTCTACATGGAAAGACACCATTTATAACTCCTCTGAGGAAACATGAATAGAGGTCTTTATAGTGACGTTTGCTTTAATACATGCCTTGCTACTACCGAAAACACTTTTGTACAAGTCGTTGCAAAAATGGAGTTTTAGGGAAGAATCTGTAATGTGGTTGTCTAAAATTGTAGTGTAAGTCATTTCCGTTGATTTTTGTGGCCGCTGTTATAAAAAAAGAAAGAACTGTGTGCAAGGAGAAAAGGTAATGTTTGAGATTAAGATAAGGTTTAATAATCTGTTTGGAGAATTCTGTACTCAGGAAACCTTATATTAATCTTTAACAGTGCCAGTACTTTGAGCACTAAATAGAGTATAATTCAAATGGAAATACCTAGCCTCCTTCTAATTCTAAACACAATAAAAAGCTAGTAAGGAATTCTTAACTGAAAACAAATGAGAACAAGACAGAAATTTGTCAAATATTTTCATGTAACATCTTCACATCTGTAATTACTTTAAGGTCCAGGAAGACTGATATATATGACTAATTTGGTTTAGAGGAAGATAAAACAAATATTCTTTAATATTCCAATTAAATGTATAAAATATAAAGAAGCATTGTAAGGTAAGATGCTTCCCTACAATATTTTCGTAACTCATTGGTTTCTACTCATATGAAATAAAGAAATAGACAGCTCAGCTTCTCCCTGACTTGGATTTTTTTCAGAACCAGGACTAATAGTTAGGATCACAAGCCAGAGTTCAGACACATAATTTCAGTTCAGGTGGTGAGCAGCTTTCCCAGTGTAATATGTGGTTTGCTTCTAATTTCTCATCAACACATGCTCCATTTGCCCCTAAAGCCTTTCTCTGTATTTCTGCCTTTAGATTCCTTACACACATCTGAAAATTACTGCTGCCAAATGCACGTAGAAATTTATGCACCTAATCCCTTTGGAATTAATGCGTTTTGAAACCCTTTTGAAAATTTAGATTAAGGTGCTCTTGAAAATGTAATTTGTCTTATTTATCTTACAGTGTGGTTAATTTTTGTTCATGAATATCAATTGTATTTGATTAAGTAGTCAAAGAAAATAGTTATAATAAGCAGTAATATATTGCCAAGGAAAAATATCATAAACACTAAATCCTGCAAAAAATGGAAATAATGATTAACAACAACAAAAGGAACTCAATTTCTTCACAAGGTTTAAATGAATGCTCTAAAAATTACTCAGTTAAAACAATGCTGGATAAGTGTCAAGCTGATTACATTTTAGCGAAATGTGTAACTACAATATGATGCTTGATACAACACAATATTAAGGTTATTATATTTCTACATGGGCATTTCCTTTGTTGTGCATTCTGAATTTTTATCTTTGCAAAAATAAAAAAAAACAATGCTAAGCTAAAAAAAAAAAGAATCTTCTTTAAATTCATGGGTCATATTCACAGTGTTTGCTGCTTCCTGATTTATACCATCTGAGAAAGCAATCTAGAATTTCCCCATTTGTCAGGATTTCCTTATACGTTCAGCCACGTCCAAGCATTTCTAGTTTTAGTCACAGAGGCACGTTGTTTCTCTAGCATTCCTGCTGTGTGCTACTGTTAACCAGCAGACTTGTCTTAAATTTGTTAAATTGCAGGTGATACCTATCTATTTGCTTTTTCTATTTGGGCTGTAGCCTGCCTCTATATCAGTTACCTGATGATATGTGTGAATTCTGCTGAATTATGAATGTTAAAATTAATGCAGATTCTCGTTTTACCAGTCTTAAATACAGATTTATTTTATTAAAAAGCAAAAGACTATGTTTTTTATGGTGTGCAGGGGTACCATGCTGAAGTTTTTGCACGCTTCCACTTCCTTATACCAGAAAGAGTTCGACATGTAAAGTAAATAAAAGAAATAAAAGGTAACTGAAATCAACAGGTAGGAGATAGGCATTGGATCTGAGAAGATTTTTTCTTTAAGATGTTGTATATTTCTCAGTAAATTGTTTTCTCTCTCTTCAAATTTCCCTGTGGTGCCTCAGTAATCTTTACCCTGACACTGCCAATCTTACACATTCCATCTCATTTTGGCATCAGCCGGTTGTATTTCCTAACTTTCTTTGCTTCTGTGTTGACACACATCACTCTACCACAATTAACTTACAAATGTCCTTTGTAGAAATGAGAAAGCATGATTCCTTCACTTATTGAACTCCACTAAAGAAAAAGGATGATTGTTTTTTTCTGACAGCATCAGGACACACTGTGTCAGTGAAAGCTGCATTTTCCATTAAGGGAAATGAAATACCATTAGCTTTGGCATGTGCTGATTTTCCCTGTTGTTTTGTTCACTCCCTAAGTGTCTGCCTGAGACATTTTAGTAAAATTCTTAGGCTTCAAAAATATAGTCATGTTCCTATGGGTCTGCCTATCATATGTCATGGCAATAGGCAGTCACAAGCTGTATTCTCCATAAAGGACTTAGGTGTTGCCCCAATATTGCAGTCCATGATCTGACCCGAAATGAAATAAATGTATTTCTGGGTTCTATTTCCTTCAGTTTTATTGAAAGTCATGATGCTACTATAAAACAGGCTATTCCAGTCTTAACTGCGTCACAGGGATGCCTTGTCTCACTCTCCCCGTGGAGCAATGAGGGCTGAAGCCACTGGAAAGCACACTGAGGGTGTTTAGCTGTTTCTTATCTCTCTGTTCAGGATTTTGGTAGCAATTTTCTCATAGTTACTGAGGAAGATGGAACCTGGCCATGAGCCTGTAAACTTCACAGATTTAAAAAGTTCTGGCATCAGTAGTCAGAAGCATCTTACTCCAACAGGTCAGGCAGGGGAAGGCTGGTAATATGAGGTTATACTGTCAGCTGGGCGAGGCTCTTTTTTTTTTCTTACTCTCTGTGAACAAATCTTATTTACATAAATGCAGAGTATGAGTTTAGAGATAGATTTTTGTAGTTAGTCTTTTTTTCCATCTCCCATTGTGCTGCTGAGTTTTAACAGTTTATCTACCACTATTTCCCTCCCCTTTTCTTCAAAATTACACCATATTTGATAGATGGTCAATTTAAAAGAGTTTCAAATACCCTATCAGCTTTTCACAGTGTTGCTCCCAACCACATCACTTATCTGTCTCCTGCAGATCTTCTAAGCCCTTTTTTATGGCCAAACTCCCAAAGGAGCTGCAGTCTCAGGCACACTGCTGCCTCTCTAGGGCCAAGGCCAAAAAAATAATAAATGCTGTAAAGCACCTGCCCAGTGCTTTGGCATCTTCAGGCATACCCTGAACGGTGTTGGCATGTGAATGGTCATTGGGAAGACAGATTTGAGCAACAGTGCTGAATATTGGGAGTTTCCAAGCACTAGTAAAGACATGCTTGCTCTCTTTGCCCCAGATTCTTCACATGACAAGGCATTGTCCCTGATGCCAATGAGACAGTGGTAAAAGGAAACTAAGAAACATTTGCTGACAGGCATTGTAGAGCTGACTGGCCACCAGGTCCTGCCAGTATCTATGGTGAAGAACCACCATGGGATTCCCAGCAAACAAGGCTCGGGAATAGGCAGAAACCTCAACGCTGCATTACAATGCGCCATTCCCACATTGCCAAACCTCCTGATAATTCTCCTGATCCCCCTACTTAGCAAGAGCTACCCTGGTAACCTTTGGGCCAAGAGGCTCTGTCTGCTGGGAATGGATCTGTTCTGGATACAATAGATCAATTCCTTGACCTATGTTGCAAAACATTTTCATTGTTACTGTATTTTACAGAACCCCTTGGAGGTCTGTATTTCCTGTTCCACAGGTTTTTTGATACCAGTCATTTCACAGCTGGGAATATTTCTATTAATAGCTTCTCTTTCTTGTTCATTTATCCAGGATTTTCACTGCTATGATTGCTATTTTCCTCCCTGAACCATTATTTTTAGCTGTTGAGCAGAAAGTCTTCTATTTTGTCTTTCAATACTACAATTTTTTCTAGTTTAAGACTCTTCATCCTGTAAAGATATATTTCACTTTATGTGTACTCTGCTCTTTTGCCTTTGTAACTTTGTTTTATTAACCTGCCCTAGGACATGAACAACATGACTAGGCAGGGAAAGAATGGCTCAGGACTATTGAGGTCCCAAGGTAGGGGCTGGTGTGAGTAGCTATGACCATTTATTTGATGTTGGACTCATACATACGTGACTATTTTGGGGAAAAAGGATAGTAAGTGGATAAAAGAGCATGAAGACTAGATAACTAACTAGCAGGATATCCAGGTGTGACTCATAGAATAGTAATAATCCATGCAGGATGCTTGGGAAAGGAGAGTGCTGGGTGAAGTAAATCTTACTGTCTTTTGGATTGCAAGGGAGGAAAAATCCCTACCTTTTTTCCATCATTTTGGATAGAGGAAAGCAAAGCATTTTCAGGGCTGCAAAAATATGTCAGGGGCAGAAGGAAAGGAAAAGAGTGATGTTTTTTTCCTTATTCTCGAAGGTTTGGGAAGAGGAATAAGAATGAAGGAAGTCAGGTTGAGTTTGTTTTGAATAGTTGTGAGGCAACGAAAGCAATGCCAATAAAAGATAATTTTGTTTTGTTTCGATTTGTTTTGTCTGTTTTTTTCTTTTGGGGTGATACAAAGTGTGTATGTATGAATATAAGAACAACTATGTAGGATCTATCTGGTCCGAGGTCCTCCAGCCATATTCTCAGGATGATGGTGGTGAAAAGTGCATGCCTGCAGAGAGTGTGAAAACTGAGAAATATGGCATGGCACATAATACAGAGGTTTTTTCAGTTTGGCTCTGCAACATCCTTACCCAGAAAGCAACAGGCTGATGTGATCTCCATGGTAATAGTCATTCTTGCCTTTAATTGTTCCTCCATGTTTGTCAGCAGGTCTTCAGCCAGCCAAAACTCCTGCGTGATCCTGGCAAGAATGCTTGTGTTTTCATGAGCCAACTAGTCATCCATGCCTGTGACTGATACATATGATGTTGCTAAATCTGGTCTAAAGCAATAGCCGTGGCAGCTCCTCCAGGACAGTCATTTCCAGGCACATTCAGATGGTGCACCTGGCTCCTTTCTACAAAAGGATCGATATCTTAACTCTTGATCAATAAAAACCATGAAGGGTAGGAGTAGATGAAGTGGCCAGGTGCCATAGTCCCCAAAGGCTTAGGGTGTCTCTTTAGATGGTAAATTCAGTGTAATGTGTTTAAGGTAGACAAGTAGTGCATTTGGGATATGTAACAGAGGGCTGAGCAAGGAAAGCTTATGAGATAGTTATGCAATTAAGATAAAGTCTTGGATACACTAAACACCATGCGTGCAGATTTTTTACTTTAGCAAGGCCTCATTTTGTACAATACAGGCACAAGATATCTGCAGCAAAGGACCTCACAGGTGGCATTTGTTTTGTGCCAGGGAATGAACAGGATATTTCAAGGTACAGTTGCAACTCTCCACTACACTGTCTAACTCTGCCTCAAATATATGGACACCTTATGCTCAAAAATGAGCCACTGGGACACCATTCCTACTAAAATATAAAAGGCAAGAGAGGAATTATGAAATGTGCTTCAAAGAGCATAATTAGAAGCAATGAAAAAGAACTAAGGAAAAGAATTCCAGAAAAATCTGCTAAAAATATTGGAACTCTGATTTAAAAATGAGTCATACAATAGAGAAATATTCTGTACATCTTTCTTCTATTTTGAATACTTTCTTTCACATATGTGTTATATTTGAAGTTCACATATATAGTAGGTATCTAAAAGAGAATCAGAGAATGGCACAGGGGTATTTAAAGCAAAACATTAAAGCCAGGGAGTCTGGCTTTAGCACACAAGTAGTGTGTTAAATGTGATTAATACTTCCGTTGGAATGAGGAAAGGAAAGAAAGAAAATGTAAATATGTAAATAAATTGGTCTTAAGTTCATTGGAGACTAATTGACTAGTCTGAGTTGTCTGGTTAGAAAGATGTCGCAGAATCACATCTGCAACTAGCATGGCTCTCAGACCAGTGCCGGTACGAAGGCAGTCAGTGGCGTAGCCTGCAGCTGGCTCCAGGGCAGTGTGTAAAGCAGAGCAGGCCTCAGAACAGGCAGACCAAGGGTGCTACTGCTGAAAGAGAGCTGCTGGTACCCGCATCCGTGTACTCCATGGCAGAGTCATGAGCATATCTCTTAAACTGTTGGTGTACAGATCATGTTCTCTTCTGTGCTAGGATTGGAGGACAGGGAACACCTGCCTTTGGGAGAAGTTGGAGTTGCTTAGTACTGAGAGGTAGGAAACATGAGAAGTGAAAAACACTGGCTGAGTCCATTTTTGATGTTTGGATGTGTGATAAAAAGAAATGCTCATCGAGGCTGCAAATCTCTGTAAGTCTTCAGAGAGCAGCATGGTAACACTGCACGCTGGCTGGCTGCTGGCAGGCATTTAAAAATCAGGAGTAAACCTGGTGGTTTTGTGGCCTGTCTTTTCTTCGCAAAGCAATGTCCTTCAAACTGAAGCCCTTTGCATTTCCAGAAAGAGCTTTCATCTTGCCTCCTCCAGGGTTCCTTTGGTTGGGAGCTGGGGCTCCAAGACTCACTTGTCCTGGCTGTCACTGGTCTACTTTTAAAAAATGCATTTCTCTGCTGGGCTGCTAGGAATAACTCAAACTAAATCTTCCACCCACACTGTTTATTTTATTGCAATGAGGAACTCTTGTTTCTGTGTACCGGAGTGGTTCACTGCATGTTGTTTGTGCTGCCATTATACCTCAGGAATCTACATTTGCTGGAGCAGCTATTAGGAATGAAAGCTTTTGTATTAATGAATGTCCAACTTCTCTTTTCATGCCTAAGTATGTGAGAGTTTACAGATGTTCTGTTGATTCTTTCAACTCCTGCATTGCCTTTAAGTGCTCTTATTCCATTTCTAAAGCTGCCATAGAAGTTTTGCCTATATTTAAAATGCTTTAGGCAGTTCTAAGAAGCCTGATTTTCAGTGACAGATTTCAGAGGCCTCATGCTTAACAAGTGAAGAATTGCTTAGAAAATACAGTATCGGACTGACATTTTAAAAATGTTGCAATTGCAGTAGATGATGTGGGGCCTTCAACTCTGAATATTCTTACTTCAATGATGGAAAGAGATGTTCTTGAGTACCCAAGAACAAAGTCCAAATGACATATTCTTGAATATGTGATTCACTCTGGCTTTAAGAAAATATGCTTCTCCTCAGCACCCCTTAGAGTCTGTCTTGGAGAAATTAAAAACATTCAACTTCTGATGCTGTGACACCCTACAGAAAGAAGACCGTTTAACTTTTTTTCCTGTAATTTTATCAGTTTCATGTGGTTTATATGTGCACTTTGGTCTGTTTAGTCTTCTGCATAGCAATCACTAAGCAATAGCTCCCTAACCTATGATTAAGCAAAGTACTTTTCAATAGCCGAATCCACCTTTTCCTGTACTGGATATGCATTGAGTAGTAACTTTAGATGTGTCATTCCTGGTGCCCAGTGCAGCGCTATGTCATTCCTCAAACCAGCTCTGATCTATTCAGATCCAACACCATAAGCAAAACAGCCCCATCACCACAGGCAAAGTAATCTCCTTTCTCAACAATGCATCAGAGACGCAATACCATGGCAAAAGAGCTGTATTGTTTTCAGGTTCTGATCAGTATCTATGAATTGTGCTGCACTGTGCCTTCTAGGCATATTTGGCAGCATTCAATTACCTAAACGTGCACTCATTGTCATTACAGCCAATATAAAATATTTTGCCTGGCCTTGAGCCATTACTGCAGACCTGACCTCTCCTTAAGGATCTGCGAGGCCTGTGCCATGTCTGCCAGGCCACGCAGATGTCTTTCAACTCCCCATGGAGTCTCCAATGGCACAAGAAACTTGTCTTTAGGCAGCTGAATTCTGCCCTCCAGTTTGGAAGACAACTCGGGGATCTTGTGCAACAATGTGCTGCTCAGCACAGGCGTGCTCTTCCTTTGCGGGGAATACTGCTGAGATGAAGCCAATGTCAAAGTCCTCCTCCACGCTGATAATAAAGCAACACTTTTATTGGTGATGTCCTTTGACAGAGGTGGAAACAAAACAGCAGACTGGGCCTGGGGTTTTCTGTCAAGGTGTCATGTCACCCAGCCTGGGCATTGCTAATAATTGCTGGGTTCCAGCAGTGAGCACAAATTACAGGCCTAATTTGCCTGTAGATGTGGCCAAGAAAGGAAAAAGGCTTGTAGAATCCAATTTTTTATGGCATGGTGTGATATATGATTAGGCATCTCAATACAGTCTTGGAGATGTGTTTCAGTCTCTCCGTGCTCCTGAATTATCATTCTGATGATATTGCTGAAGCTAAAGAAGAAAAGATGTACAGTTTTTTTCATAAAAACAGGTCTGGAAATGTCTTTAGCTTGCAGAAAAACAGGGGAAATACATGTCTTCTCAGAAAGAATAATTTTCAAAAGGCACATGGGACAGTGAGAGATGCATATAGAAAAGGACAGTTTACTTAACATATTTTAAGCAACATGCATTCAATCTAATTGTGCATTACAAAATTACAGGATGAGCGATCCGATATTTATTTATTACTTTTTTTACAACACTTAAAAAATTGCATGAGATCTTCCCACTTCTCCCCTCTCAAATTAAAACACTGTGAGAGATGACTATTTAGTATAGGGATTCACAGTCAAAAATTCCCTCCTGAGTGACACAGCTAAGTCGTGTCTTAAAATGCACACTGATAGCTCACTTCTCTGTTATAAAACCAATAACGATGCAAGAGGAAATCCCCACTTTTTACATAGTAGCTCAGTGCTTACTGGTGACTGCATGATCAATGTTAGTCATATTAGCTGGATACATTCTTCTAAAAAATTGCTGAACTCCCATTTCCTCTGAAAATGGTGATTTTTTTTTTCATGTGGAAAGTGTATTTTTTTTTGAATCCTGAGAATATAAGCACGCAAATAGTTGTCAGGTTTGATATTTCTGATATTTATTAGACAGAGCTAACCCTAACCCTAATCTTTCACACACATGCACAGATGTGCAGAGGTTCACTCATGGCACTTGAAAGAGAAAGCTAGCAACTTCTTATTTTAAAAACATTTTATCTAGTTAGCAGGAAAGAGTCAATGTGTATTTGATTTACTACTCACTTCTTAATCTCTCTACAAATAAATAAATTCTTGCCACTAAACCCAAGGTTTTAGAAATGGCTAACAGATTATTTCAACTCATTTGGTTCCATGGTGTAGTGATCACTAAATATTCACCATGATCCCAGGCCTCTGTGGGATTTCTAATGGGTTTCACTTCCAAATGTTAGTAAGGCCAAAAATTATTTACTTTTCAAGATGAATTATGCATTAATTATGGGAGAATCAAGCTACTCAAAGCAAAAGAAGTTATCAGGCCCAAGAACTCTTCTGATTAATATGGCACAGCAAGTGGTATCTCACGTATTAACAAGCAGGTGTAATGTGATTTAAATAACACAAACTCTGATGCAAAATGGAAGGCTTTACCGAGATGGAATGGGAAAAAAAAATTAGCCTGCACTTTTAATAATACATGGAAATATTTCACAGCAACTCTCTCAGGCAAGCTCTGTACCAAATGCTTCACAACCTGCTTCTCTGTGTGATCTGATAAACAAAAATGGAGATAAAGAATTAAAAACCTTTGAAGGGCAAAAAGGATTTGTTTTCATGTGAGATTGGCAAGAGTGAGACCAAAAGAGAAGTTCACAAACGTATGCTAATAAAGTGGTAAGTATTAAACAGTTTTATGTGACGTCAGATGGTCATAAAGTTCTAGCAATTCCTGGCATTTTCTGCATGGCAGACCATTCTGTGAAAGTTGATGCACAAAGGGAAACATCGTGAGTTCCTGGAAAGAAAAGTATTCATCATTGAACAACGTCAGTTAAGAGGATGAGATAACTTGGGCCGTTAACAGTAGTTGCACCAAGGGACAAGTCTGGAGCTGCCAAAAAAACCTGCTTGAGTTGTCTGCCAAGATGCCAGATGCTGCTGCTAAAAAATAAATATGAAAAATTGTTATCCAAAATTGGTATCTGAGCTTTAGCTCTGCATTCCACAGAAAAGAAAAGAAAAACAACACTGTAAAGGAGTATCTTCACTACCAAGCACTTACAGATCTACTTTTTATAATATTAACTGCTGGGGTAAACACCTCTTCCTATGCAATTCTTAGGCTTGTTACTTGATACTACAAATCCTTTCCTTCCCTGGCATCTTTCTATTCCTTTATAGGAAAATAAAATAAAATAAAAATTAAAAGCCTCTTATGAGTTTCCAGCAGAAAATGCTATTTTTATCTCTATGTCTAGTTAGCATGGAATTAGAGGTTGTCTTCAGAATTTTGTAAGTGTGTGTACACATGACCCAGAATTTCTATAATGTAAGTATTTGGCTTTGTTTCTTCACATCTGAATGTTAAGGGAAGGAAGTTGAAGTTTTCTTGGCAATATCCACAAAAAGGTTTTTGCTAGCACAATTCTTACAGCCTGGTGGTGTCAATTTGCTGTGAAATGATGAGACTTGAAAACCTGATTACAGTGATGCCTATTCAGGAGAGACATATAGCCAGCCACAAACTTAAAAAGGCTCAAGCATGTCCTTAAGTTCTGATCCAAACTGGATGATTTCCATGTGAATATTTATGCTGTGCTCTGCTTTATGTCAAGAGACCAGGGGTTTTCAGCTCCTGTTCAGTCTTGAACATTTTCTTGGAAAGAAATGAGGTGACCAAAGTACTTGCCATGTCTCAACCAGAGCTAAAGGCAGAGAATGAGAATCAGGGCTCCTAGTGTGTTGGTGGTTTGTCACCTGGCTACTTGCGCAGCTGCAAGCTAGAGGTCAGTGGTCCTTGAACTATTTCTGTATCTAGTTAGAACTATTTCTGTATCAGAAATAGTGTGGCCAGCAGGACTAGGGAGGTGATCATCCCCCTGTACACAGTGCTGATGAGGCCCCACCTTGAATACTGTGTTCAGTTTGGGGCGCCTCACTACAAGAAAGACATTGAGGTGCTGGAGTGTGTCCAAAGAAAAGCAATGAAGCTGGTGAGGGGTCTAGAGCACAGGTCATATAAGGAGAAGCTGAGGGAACTAGGATTGTTTAGTCTGGAGAAAGGGAGGCTGAGGGGAGACCTTATCACTCTCTACAACTACCTGAAAGGAGGCTGTAGCGAGTTGGGGATCGGTCTCTTCTCCCAAGTAACAAGTGATAAGACAAGAGGAAACTGCTTCAAGTTGTACCAGAGGAGGTTTAGATTGGATATTAGGAAAAATTTCTTCACCAAAAGGTGTATCAAGCATTGTAACAGGTTGCCCAGGAAAATGTTTGAGTCATCATCCCTGGAAATATTTAAAAGATGTGTAGGTGTGGCGCTTAGGGACACGGTTTATTGGTGGACTTGGCAGTGCTAGGTTAACGGTTGGACTCTATGATATTAAAGGTGTTTTCCAACCTAAACCATTTTATGATTATAAGAAATGAACCCAGGAAAATGGGTAAATATATACTCCAGCAGACAGTGCAGTTTTCCTGGGGTCCCAGCCTTGTACCTTCCAGACAGCATAAACTGTCACAGTTAGCTCTCCTTGAAGCCCAGGGAGCTGCTTATACAAGGCAACAAGGAGTAAAAGGCATGGTGGACACTAATGTACAGACCACAAATCAGCCTACAGGGCCTGGAGAGGCTTTTAGATTCCCACGGTCTCTTTGTGACTGCAGCTCACCATTCTTTTGTTCTGGATTACCTTTAATCCCACCTAAGAAATCAGAAAAAAAAACAAAACAAAACAAAACTAAGCACTGGATGCATTTGTCTTTGTGTTTATTCTTTTTTAACAGAATGTATAACCGCATATTCTCAATCTACATCTCTATTTTTTGCGTCATACATTAGTCCCTTTATCAGCCTTTGCAAACAAAAAGCATATGTTTCTGTGCGTCAGCCAAAAAGTGCACTTGGCTCCTGCATGTGTTTCAAGTTGTAGATTATGCAGTGGTTGGCAGGAGAGTATTCATAAACAGCTTATGAATATAATTTTAAGTCAGGATAGTGAATGTTATCACCTATGTACAGATTAAATTTGTACCCTAGATTTAGGTATCTTTAATGAAGGCATCTGCTTTTTTCTTTGACGCCATTCTTTCCTGTTGTTTTGTATCCGAGCCATCAGCCAGTGAATCATCAAGCTGTTATCAAAGCCAGTGTCAAGGTAAGCATGATACAGAAGCAAAGCTATGTCACAACACTTCAGCAATACAGCTGAATATACAACACATACACAATACAGCCAGGTGAAAAGGGAAAAAAAAATAAAAGAAATTTAGTTAGAACCCTGTATAATGCATTGTAATCAAGTATGCAAAAGAACTGGAGAAGCAAAATACTACTTGAATGTCTCAGTCCCTGTCTCTGTAAAAACTGGAGCAAAACCATAGCACCCACTCCTCCCATACTAATTTCAAACTGGTACAGGCTGCTTATAATTCACATTTCAGCTATATCCTGGAAAGGTGACCTTTTCAGAAAAAAAAGGCTCTCGTGTTTTGAAACAGAATGAGCAAATTAAGAGCTTGACATTTTATGTAAAATATTTGGCCTGTACCAATTTACACAAACAGAGTTTTAATGTACAAATTGCACCTGGACATGTTCTTCTGACTTTAGTCTCCACATGTAGACAAGCAAGAAAGGTGCATGTGGTTCAAAGGTGAATGATTTTTAAATACATAGAAAGATTTTTAAATATTGAATTCATTCCCAATATGCAGAGCAGTGGAAACACATTACTTGAATTGTTTCTTCCACAGGGAGAGTTCGACCATCCAGCTTTGGGGAGCTTGGGAGAACCACAGTGAAACGTTTCAGTGAAAATATATGCAAAGCTTGTCTCCTTCAAATCCTTCTGCAACTGTTTTGGCTGCTTTTAAACGCATGAGCAGTGCCAAGGAAATGGATGGAACTTAAAACTAAATAAATTGTTATGCCAGGTAATCACCTCAGTGTGATCACTTACATACTTACTAGCAAGGCCTTTGCAGGAATGTTTTCACTGAGCTTTCTTTGAAAACGTTTTCAATCACTTTCTTGGCAAATCCCAGTATTATTGCTGTCTGCAAATGCTTATCAGACAAGCATCTCATGTAATAATTTATGGTGGCCTTCAAAACTAGATTTCAGATCCAACCTTTCATTATTTAGACAGCACTGTTCTCCCACAGAGTCTGTTCCATCATCATGATGAACTTCACAAAACATAATACCACCACTGCATTACTAATCTGTCATAGATTAATGTGTATAGATTTTTCTTTTATTTTCTAAACAAAGATAGTTAAACACAGTTACTTCAAATTTAATGAATGATTAGAAATTACTTTTCCTATGTCTAATAGCCATTTTCCTAGTTAAATTATATATGGGACAAAACCAAACAAAACCCAACAAAAAGTGATTCCTAAATTAAAAATGAAATTAAAATGGAACAGTGTGGTACATGGATAGACTTTATAACCATGACGGACTGCAGTCCAAAATGTGATGCAAGATTCAAAACAATCTAAATGTTGTTGCCTCTCTGATAATTGTGGCCTTTGTGATTACACAAAATTGCATGCCTATCAAAACAGACACTGTATTAGAGTTTTTCAGCAGCACAAATAAGAAGATACAAGGCAAATGGTAAAAATAAACAAAATTTCTCAATGACAGTGCTAAATTTGTATTAATCACATTTAAAGCCTTGAGATGAACTTACCAGTGCTGATACTCTGCAAACAGTTAATCTTTTTATTCAGTCAGATCTATGTTTATCACCCAATGAAACCTTATTAAACAAATAAATAAATGAATAGACTATTTAATCTTGCTCTCTGTGATAGAGGGGTACTGTAGTCCAATCCTAATTGTGTATATGAGTACACACATTTCTCTTATTCCTGACGGCGAGTATTAAAACTGCAGAACAAAACAATGCATTAAGTATGCTGTTAACCAACAGTCCAGTCTCTCAATCTGTTCCAGGGCTCTGAGTGTTATGTACAACACCTTGCAGGGCTGATTTGTGCAGTACAGTGGGAGGGTTTTCTGTTTTTTTCCAATATCCATGAGTAATATCCAATATCAGCAATAAAATTTCTAACCCTCCAACCTAACCAAGACATTTATACCCTAAGCTCTTTATCTTTTTCTCCCACTGCTTTAGTATTTTTATTTAAACCAGGTCTTACAGGTGTATTTTGGATAGCTGTCATTGCCCACCAAAAAATTGTGAAACTTTTACAATACAAAAACATCATATTGTGTATATATCATGGTTATCCAAACAGTCTGAATATATGATTTCACAAATTACCAGATGTTGGGGTTTGGGCTGGGCTGGCCACTGAATGAATGACAGGTGCTTTCTTTAACCTCTCTGCCTTCCCAAGGCAAGATACTTCCTCAGAAGTATCTCTCCCAAGAGAAGGGAGAGAGAATAAGGGAGAGATACTTCTGAGTTGAAAAAAGTCCCTAAAACTACTTTAGAGAAATATTAATAATAAAAAGAAAAGATAATAATATCAATAAGAAAATAATGAAATATAGATAATATATACAAAACTGGTCCCAAGCTCCCAGGATGACATTCATGTCACCAGCAGGCACAGGGAAAGTCCCAGGTTGGACTCAGTGATGCGTGAGAACTGGATTCCAGATCTGGATTCAAGAATGCATGGATTGGCATCAAAGGCAGACAACCAGACAAAGTTCTCCATGGACTCTGGCCATTGAAGAAAGAGGGCTGTCTGACCCTTTGATCCCTCAGCTTTTATACTGAGCATGAGGCAGACGGGATGGAATACCCTGTTGGTCAGTTTTGGGTCACCTGTCCTGTCCGCTCCTCCCTGCAGGTGTGACCCCTCTACGCTTTTCCACTTCTGACCCTCCAACAGGGCACACAACAAAATTAGCTGACCTTGGTTATTCTAGCAAAAAGTATAAGCAAGAGTATCGCTGCATACCATTCCTTGGTTTTCACTATAAACATCAGGCCTTATCACTCTGGAAGCAGACACAGTCTAAAGAATGTACTGTTAATTTCAGAGTGTGCCATTAGTTAGAGAGACATAACTGAAAAGTTAAATGACTGAAAAGAAAATTCATTCAGTTCTACCTCAAACCAAGACACTGGAAAAATATTTTGAAACCTTAATTTGAAAAAAAAAAAAAAAAAAACCAAACAGTGACAAGGTTTACTTAAAGACATTAGTTGTCTTGGTATTGGTACCCACAGTAGGACGCAGAGAGCTAAAAGATTTCTCTCACAAATTGTAATAGCTAGTCCAGGCTTCACACAGTTGGGGAATGAAACTCTAGAGCAAGACACGTGATGAAACCCAATAGATGTTTCCGTTTCTATTTCACATTTCTCCTCAGTTCACTCAGCAAAGCTATTGTAAACCTTTTAGCAAACAGTTGAGGAACTATTAAGAGCATCTTGTTATCTGTCTGTAAAAGCCATTGATGACTTGGACATCTGCAAGGACACTGTACTTTTAGTACCCAGAAAGGTGTGGTTTTCTGGTGGTGATGGAGGAAAGAAGGAAGAAAAAATAAGGCATCCTCAAAATTGTCAGCAAGGGTTACCAGATGTGTAAAGATCAAAGAAATTAAAACTCTTGTCAAGGAGTCTGTTCTACCAGAGAGCCATTCACTTGTTTTACTGTGTGACTAGCTTCTTTAATGCTGAAATATATTAGACTTATTTACTTCAGAAAGTGTGACATGTTTGTGTGAAACCACCCATGCCATCAAACTGCATGAAACATTCCACCTGCTGGGCTTTTTGAGTTTTATTCTTGTATTTAATAGGATAAAGCTGATTCGTGACACTTTGTTAAATGAAGCTTTTAAAAATTACTTATTTAGCTAGTATAATTAAGCATAATTGAGAAGCTCTAACAGAACAGTTATCCAAGATCATGTGAAACTGACAAGATACAATTCCATTTTAAATGCAGTGTATCTTCCAGATGATGTTATAAATGGTAATAGTCGCACAATTTAATTAATCATGCTATTGTTACTCAATAATTGAGGAAGCACTATCAAAATTATAATCAGACATTTAAAATATAGCTGGTACAAAGGATTAAAATAATTACACGAGCCTATAAATTAGTAATGCACTGTATTGGTATCATGAATGTGACTAGTAGCAGCAGAAAGTGGTCACTTTGACCTTCATGTTGAAAATAATGATGGACAGGTACCTATTAAGGAATCTCTGCTCTGCATTAGTTAGAAATACATTCTGATCATAATAACATTTAAGTCATTAAAATGTCATATGGTCTAAATTCTCAACAGACATTCAGCTAACAAAAAAGACCAGAAGAGTGCTTGAACGATGTCTTGCATTTCATTATAGCTTTTTGTTTATGTCCTATCAGATTCCCAGTGCTGCAGATCAAGCTGATGCACATAAAGTGGTGGATAGTACTCAGGGAAATATGACTCCTTGGAAAGGATGCATTACTGGACTAGCTCATTTTTCTGGAAAGTTTTGGGGACATCAAAAAATGAAAATACATGGGCTTTGGACAACTGGGAATATTACTGGGTTAGTGACCCATGGCAGGGGACTTAACCTGGATTAAAACTGAAATAGGAAAAAAATTTGTATTGCATAGACTTTTTCTGTATTTAGTTAGTAGATGAATCCCTTATGTGGTCCATTTCAGATACCTTTCATGTTTGGGATGCTCTGCCGCCAGAAGAAATTGCACCTGATCATGCATACAGGCCCTGTCTGTACATATGAAGATATAATCACAGAATCATAGAATGGTTTGGGTTGGGAGCAACCTTTAAAGATCATATTGTCTAACCCTCTTTGCTGTGGGCAGGGACATATTTCACTAGATCAGATTGCTCCATCCATACCTGATCTTGAACGCTTCCAATGATGGGCCCCTCACAACTTCTGTGGGTAACCTGTTCCAATGTCTCACCATCCTCATTGTAAAAAAACGTCTTTCTTACATCCAATCTAAATCTAACCTCTTTTAGTTTAAATCCATTGCCCCTTGTCCTCTCAATACAGGCCTTCATAAAAAATCTCTGTCCGTCTTTCTTGTAAGCCCATTTTATATATTGAAATGCTGCTATAAGGTCTCCCTGGATCCTTCTCTTCTCCAGGCTGAACAATCATAACTCTCTCAGCCTTTCTTCATAGGAGACGTGTTCCAACCCTCTGACCATCTTTGTGGCCCTCCTCTGGACCTGCTCCAACAGGTACAAGTCTTTCTTGTACTGGAGACCCCAAAGGTGGATGCAGTACTCCAGGTGGAGTCTCATGAGAGCAAAGGAGGAGAATCATGCCCCTCTACCTGCTGGCCACGCTTCTTTTGATGCAGCCCAGGATACAGTTGGCTTTCTGGGGTGCAAGTATACATTGCTGGCTGGTGTCCAGTTTTTCATCCACCGATATTCTCAAGTTCTTCTCTGCAGGGTGGCTCTCAATCAATTCATCTCCAAGTCTGTATTGACATTGGGGGTTGCCCTGACCCACGTGCAGGACCTTGTGTTTGGCCTTGTTGAACTTCATGAAGTTCAGGTCTATGCCGTTGATGAAGATATTATATAGCATTATTATGAATACAGACCCTTGTGGGACACCACTTGTTACTGGGCTCCACTTGGACACTCTTTGACTGTAACTTATTGGAACTGGCCATCCATCCAGTTCCTTATCCATCTAACATCCATCCATTATACCCATATCTTTCCAAGATAGAGGTAAGAATGTTGTGGTTGCACGTACTAAAGGCCTTACAGTAAATGGCATCCATAAGTCTTCCCTTGTCTACTGATGCAGTCACTTAATTGTAGAAGGCCATTAGATTAGTCAGGCAACATAAATGTCTCAGAAGGTGGTCCACAACAGCCAAAAGCAGGAAATAAGTAGTTAATTTGACCAAACAAAAACCCTGGGGAGCAAGAGCTGACTGCAGTCCTGTCTATCTCCAGATTAGCACCACTTTTATGTTAGAGTGCGTTTAGCACTTAAAGTCCTTTCTAAAGCCAGATGTTTATGCCCAACCTTTCTCCAAAAACACTTCTGGCAGCAACAGGCAAAATTTTTTAACCAGTACTTAACAGCTGCATGTTTTCCCCTTTGCCATTTCTTCTTCTGCATAGGGAAATTTGAAGGCACAGCTTCCTCTCTGCCCCCCACTCCCACTCTCCCTTTGCTTTCTGCACCTGAATGTGACAGAGGCTCTACTGTGTGATGGATATAAAACCACCTTGGTGACACTCATTGAAGTCTGGAGTCATGCCGTTCCCATTTTGCATAGGGTATTAAGCAGGCCAGGGAGGAGGAGACCTCTTGGATCTTTGTGTTAGGCATTTTCTGAATGACGAAAGAGATACCTGATTCTCATTTCCCGATAAAACAAGGGTTTAGTCATTGAGCATCAAATGGGCACAAAAACAAACCACTGTCACTCTTGAGAATGAGGAAGAGTAAAACTTTTCTAGGTCCTCTTTCAGTGTTAAGAAACTTCCCTCCCTGTGTTAAGCATTGACACTGGAAACAGCTGAATTAACTTATCTGAACCTCTCTCCCTCCTGTTCTCGCAGCTGTTTATTATGGGTCTCTTACTTGCACTTTCCCATTCCCCAGCTGAGCTGATTGAACAAACCAGTCAAGAGGGGTGAGTCCAAGCCATGTGGAGGGACTGCACACCCGCATCAGAGCTCTTGTGATGACTTATCTGTGGGGACTGTCACCTGCAGTGGGTGGCATTTCTGAAAAGCTATTGGTAAACAGTGTTTTGAACAATTTCATATGTATCTGCAACCTTGTCTATGATGTGTCAATCACTCTCTAATTCTGTTCTGATATTCAAGCAGCTGACTGTCGGACTTACTTATTTCCTTCTCGTTTCCAAAGCTTGTTCTCTTTCAGAGAAGCAGGCAGTCTCTAAGAATGAGCATTGCCATGAAAAGTCTTGGGGGAAGCACAAGAACCAAATAGTGCAGCCCCTTCCGCTGCAAAAAAAAAAAAAAAAAAAAAAAAAAAAAGCTGCTTTTCTGTATTTTCTGTATCCAGGCTGAGGGAAATGTATTTGATGCACTTTGTGAGCTCTGTATAAAAGCAAAGGTTGGCATAACTAAAGATTATGCACATCATTTCCACTTAATTGACTTCTTACATGGTTCACATTTCTGTTAAGTTAGTTAATTAACAGAGCTTTCAAATCCCTCTTGCACTGTATTCTCTGGAGCTATCCAAGTTTTGGTTACCAACCCATATAAGGCAGGAAAGAGCCCTCCTGGGTACAGTGTTCTGCTTCAGAAAGGAGTAACTAGTCAGCATCTAATTGAGGTAGTGTAGCTATTCTATTAGTGTTGTAATATATTTCCCTCAAGGAGATGACCTGCTTAATCCATAAGATTAGGCTGATGCTATGTTTCTATACAACAGGAAAGCCTAATATATATAACCTTTTGAACATTGCTGTGTCTGTATCATACATATCCACAGTTCGCAATGCACGTTGCTCTTGCCAGATTTTAAATTTAGTCTTCTAAGGTTATGCTCACCTTAGCAAATAAGAGTGCATTTGTAGAGAAAAAAAAAAAAAAATTTACACTGAGACCCCACTGTCCATACTACATGCATTTCAGGTGTTTACCTCAGAACTAGCTCCACTCTGGTTTCAAGGAATAAATGACCATCCGTGGCTGAATCCCAATAGGTGCATTCCCAGAATGCATCTTCTGCCTTGTTTTCTTCTTGCTGTTCAGTGATATGAACCAAAGCATGTAAAATGGGGACAATTAGGAGTTTTGTTTCAAAAGTGCCAAGAGCAAGATTACACAGAGAAGTGGAAGTTTCTAAATCAAACCATTAAGGGCTTGTTGTCGTCCTCTCCTAGTCATTTGATTTGCTGAAAGACAGCTCCAAAAACTTGTCTAAACCCTCTGTTATTCCTTATTTACATGATGTGACTGAGACGTGTCATATGTATATACCCTCTTGCCTAGTCCAAGTTAAAAGACATTAAATTAAAACAAACAAAAAAAGCCTTTGCACCTAAAAGGAAAATAATCTTCTTCCTGTCATAAAAGCATCAAAGAAATACTATTGGCTTTTTCTGAGTTTTAATTTAAAAATCTTTTCAATTTTATGTATTTAACATAATTCTCATAGGTAAAAATAATTTGCATAGAAAATATCTTTGTGGTAAGTATTTCATACCAGTAAAATGCATGGATATATTTTTATTTATTGTTTTGGTGTTGTTCTTAGACGTGGTGATATGTCAAATTGTATGCACTGTGTGTGTGAAATGCTGCACAAAACCAGCTGGCAATATTCCTTTGCTCTCACTTCTGTCATAACGATCAAATCCCTGATTTGTCTCTCTCTGGCAGTTTCTAGCTATAGCTGCGATGGTGTTCTCTTACATGAGTGATGAACATTTAATCCTCTGTAGAACAAGGTTGAAAACATGACCCGGTTGGAAAGCACCAGGCCTTACCCTGACAGTATTTTGTTTTCAGGACAACCCAAGCCCTGACCCTTTGGCTTTATCCAAGGCAGGTGTCTCAGAGAACCAGCTTGCACCTCAGATGTGTCTGACCAAGGGTTCAGGAATGTTTAATCTAAGACTCAGAACTGGAGGAGGAGATATGTGTGTTGTGTGGCTGCAATATTAGTGGCACAATAAGCCCCACTGGCACTGCTCGAGTGCTGGCCACTATTGTCACTCTTGATATTAGTTGTAGAGCTGTTAAGAAAAATCAGCATGAGTGAACTGCTGTGATTTATAGGTGTTTCTATATCACAGGCTATAGATCCTATTTTCAGTCTGGGCACAAGAAGATGTTATTTGAGCAAGTATTCATTGTCCACATGTATTAAATAAAAAAATCTGGAAAACTCCCCCACCAGTTATCTCCGAATGCTGCTTAAAATTCATTAGACTTTGTTGTTGTTTAGACTTTCTCTTTAATTAGTTTTCAGACTGTACATTCTTTATAATTACCCCAAGCAAGATAAAATGAGAAAGTTTAATACATTCCATTTGTGCAATGAACTGAATCATTTGTGGAAGGTGCTGTATGATTAAGGTAGGTTTGTTGCTGAAATACCACTTTCCATTTGATTACTGTTCATGTATTGCTATGTCTAATTTAGGGTCCTATTGTATTTTGCAGGTATATCTTTTAGATGTGCTAGAAATGCCCTCAGATATCAAGAAAAAAACCAAACCCAACCAGAATAGTTTTTGAAAAATTTCTTTTATTCAAAGCACAGAAACCAACTGGTTTTGAGTCTTTGGTTTGGGCTTGGGTTTTTTTGTTTTTTGTTTGTTTGTTGTTTTTTGTTTTTGTTTGGGGGAGGATGTTCAATAATTTGTCATTTTAATGTATTTTTCTAATAACAATGAAGCATCTTTTGGACAAGGACATGTACTGGATCCTAACCTGTTACAAACCATTGCTTTTGATCTGAGGATTGCAAAGTTAACTGAAATAAATTATATTTTAATGAAGCTCATCATCACAAGAAGAATTGCTGTCATATCCTCTGTAGTAATATGTTTCTTCACAACCTTCATGAAAGGTTACAAATAAAACATTATTTAAATATTAGTTTTCTGTTTTTTGTTTTTGGTTTTTTTTTTATATTTAGTGAAGCAATTTATTCTTTATTTTTCACTATCATACAGAAAAAATGGAAAAGCCTGTTTCAGATGAAAAATTGTTTTTACTGTTTTGATTCAAACACCAAAACTAAAGCTATTTATTTGAAGCAAACAAAGACAAAAAAAAAAAACAAAACCAAAACCAAATTGAAATAATCTTACCAAATGCAGTATCAGTACATGTGAAGGATGAACTACCTGACAAGTTATAATAGTTTTCATGCTTAACTAACACAATTGAGGCACACGATGATATTTAAACATGTATGCTTATTTTAATGCAGTAAATATGGGTACAGGTGTAGAACTACACAACCTGGAATGACAGCTGATAGTTTAAAGTCTTTGAAAGTTTAGGCCATAATTATATTCCCAGGAAAAAGTAAGGAACTCCTTCTTGTCAACATAATGATTTTCATTTTTTTCATTTCAGTAATTATTCCATTCTTTTGTTTCCTAGTAGAAGGTAAAGAAATCGATTTCAACTAAAGCTTATGGATCATGAAAACTGGAATTTCTGGTTTTATTTGCTCCTGACCTTTAACAAGACATTTTAAGAATGTGCTTTAAACACAGGCATAGCTGCATTAAATATCTCTGTAAAGCTGAGCCGTAATAATAGATCTCAATTGATTCTAAGATTTCTTCATGCTTTTACAATGAAAACTAGATGCTTTTGCAATAAAATCTGAGTTCCAGGTTCTTGGTATTTCCAGCAAATGTTCTTCTTCCCATTCACAGTGAATCTGTCCTTTCTGGGACAGCCTAGCTTTAAGAAGGGAAGACCAAAGCTGCTTCTGCTCAAGTGTGCCATCTCAGACACTGGCAACTACTGGATCTGTAGAGAAAGAAGGTAGAAACAGGCATGTACAGGAAAAACTTTTTTGCCTCCAAAAAGCGTAATTCAGAAAGTTTCTCAGTCGAAACTTCTACCATGGCTCTTCTGTTCCCATAGTTATCCCATAGCAATGGAATTTTTCCGTCCTGAATTTGTTAAGTCCGTATGTTTTTCAGGCACAACATCCTGTGGCAAAATGTCTGGCAATCAATTTTAATTTTATGCTAGGTAAAAAATTACTTCCTTTGAAGTCTGATGTCTTAATTTAGGGGGGTTACGCTAAGTGAGGAACAACTGTTCTTTGTAAAGAAATCTTGTACATTTCCATTGCGTTTATGACTTCATAGACATTGAAGGGTATGTTTCTGTAAGAAACTCTCAAGAATGACTACTTTATTCTGAGTATAACAATAAATAATAATGCATCCTGTCCATTTTTTGAAATTTTCCAGAAAGTAGATTCCAAACAAATTTTGTTTGGAAATAATCAAAGGAGCTCCGAGAACTGACAGCTCTGCTACTCTGCCAGGACTTTCCATCTTCTGGCTATATGGCAGACAGTTGGGAATTTTTAAGTTCCCGCTTCAGACAAATGTGCATCGTCAATTTTGCCACCCTACACCATCTATCTGATGATGCAGTCACAGCTTGAGCTCCTTCACAAATCTTAGGGAAATGATTAAATTCTAAAATGAATTAACTCAAGTTCCTGCTGGAGCAGCTATACAAATCTGAGTACCCAGTATACACCTGGATATTCTGCATACAAAGTAGATAACAGATTGTGCAAAAACACTTTCTCTTGCTGGGGAGTAAATCAATGATATGGTAGAGAGGCACATGGAGAAAAAATATTGAGCCATGTTGTGCTCCAATACAATGCAGCTAAGTTAAAGAACATCCGATCTTACAAAGAAATGGCTGTATGGGAGACAATGAGCAAAACTGGACTGAGAACATACAGCAGAAAAAGTGTCAGAGGAAGTCAGGTTGAACCACCCTGGAAAACCTCATCTCTAATTCTCTTTAGGTGTGTTCCCACAAGAATTGGGTACATTTCTTCTATAAAGCTGTGAAATCTGGCATCGCAGGCTCATCAAGAGATGATGATGTTTATATCTAAAAAATGGCACCAAAAATAGAACTAAAGCTGAGTTTGCATTGATTTTTAGAACTATCATAAACAGAGTCCAACAACTGCAAAAATATCCTAAAAAAAGAGAAAACCGCCTCACTTAGACATGACCCTTATCTCTCACTTTCTCAAAAAAACAGCTTCAGCACTTCCAGCTTCTGATTCATATGAAAGCCTTTGTGGGCCTCTAAAAGATATGTATCTTTGAGAGATCCAGGTTTTTTAATAATGTGGAAATTGTAACCTGTCTAAAAGAAAACACATATTAAAAGCTCTGTAGGCAGCAAGTTAGACTAGAGTTGCACCCAGAAAATTCCCAGTGTTTGACAGTTTACAAAGGCCTTCTTGAAACAGGTACACACTTCAGTGCACTGTTAGTTGAAAGTAGTACTTCAGATGTAGTCTTCTTCCAATATTATTATGGTCTTCTAGAGGAATTTATGAGAGACTAGGAAGGTGTTCGTCTCTGATAAGTCCTGCTTATATCAAATATGTGGTATTTCTTAGCAGCCAGATGATAAATCCAACGCTTGGTATTTGCCTCTCATGCCTTCAGCTTGTGAGAAGGTCTTTGCTGAAATCTCAGTGAGCTGCTTGTGTTCAGTTTTGGTGGGCAGTTCTTTAACTAATTCCTTTCTTGAAAAGTTGGTGTGGTCCAGTCCCTACCAGAATGTTTCTTTCTGTAAAGAATGAAGGTAAATCAACATAATACAACTTTTTCTTCATGTATCACTTTTTTCATAATTCAGAAGGAAAGCAGGGTTTCTGTCTGGTAGTTTAGCGTGTGGGATATTTACCCAGGGTACATATGGATTTTTTATTGGAATAAAATTTTTTTAGGAAACCAACACAGTCAAATGCTTCAAGAAGTCATCAGTATAGGATTTTAATAAATACCTAATTTAAGCTTGTTTTTATTTTAATAAAAGTAATGTTCAACACGTTGCAAAGTATCTGTTCAAGGTAATGTTCAGGGACAGATGACTAGAATAATCCTCTTGATTAACTTGGCAGAACTTCCTTCCTATTAGCATTAATATTTTGCTGCTAGTAGCTTTATTTCTCTGAATAATTGCTCCTTTTACTAGCCCAGGCACTTACAAAAGTGATGGCTTTGGAACAAAATAAACATGTTTAGTCTCACACAGCTGGATGTCTCCAGTTTGCAGACTGTATAATGCTTGGATGAACAGCAGAAGAACCAGATAGCCACATAAATATCTGGAATACTATATGACTGTCCTCACCACCACTGCTATCCCTACTTGGAGTTATTTAATAAATATACTGGAATCACTTCTGTGTACATCCAGACTATATGTTTTAGTATTTGTAATCAAGCCCAGAATACATTCAATGTATTTCCCAAATGTCTTTAATATAACTTTTTTCTAAGGCTGGTATCCCCATAGCTTTAGGTGACATAAAAAACTGAGAGTGTTCATTCTATGCTGAAACATTTATTACCTGTATGGATGAGTATAAAAAATTACACTTTCAGAAATGCAGAAATGTTGGTATTTATTACGTCAGTTTTAACTTGAACATATCTTCCGTAAAGCATTTAAAACAAGTGGGGACTCATAATGCTACTGATATTCATAGGCACCATGAAATTTGTATTCCAAAATGTTATCATAGCAAGCTGATGCATGACACAGTGCTGTTTTCATATTTTCAGTATGTTCCTTTTATGTGCGCAAATGATGTTTCCTAAGACATCTATAAAATAACCAGTGTTAATTTAACTAAAATGAAATGGCCAGCTTAATATTTTGAACTCCTTAATATAGTAGCATAAACCATAACTCTAAACCAAAACTCACAAAATCAATCGAGTGACTGGGAAAGAGCATGTGGCATGTCTCAGTAATGTCTTGTAGTTATGGAATAGCTCAGGATTTAGACAGGTTTTGGGGCTGCCTTTGAGTATATCAAATGGCTAGGAGAGGACAGCAACAGACACCAACATTTTATTTTAGAAACCTCCATTTCTCTGTGTAATCTTGCTCTTAGCAGGTGAAGACTGAATAATTCAAATTGCCCCTAACTGCCTTAGGAAACAATCTTTTTCTATCATCCTGTTACTTAATTATATGGATTATGTTAATAACAATTTATAGACATTACACTGTACTTGAGCAAACAGCATGTCCTTTGCTAACTTATTACATCCATTAAAAATAGACTTTTCTTGCTTTATAACCAGAAATCTAAGTAAGAAAATACTGTCTTAATTTTTCATAAACTAAAATGTCAACGCTATCAAAAACAATTAAACATTTAATGCAGAAATGATTGTAAATCCAATCTAATTATGCCGCTTTCCTTTTAAATTCCCTGTGCTGGCTTTCTCTTAGACTTTTGGTCAAATTCATATTTCTTTTTTCTACCTAGAAGCAGCCTATTACCCAAACAGACAGGAAACTCAACCTGTGTTATGATTTGCATTTATCAAAGTGATTTTGCTTTTGAATTTGGCATCTACTAAAGATATTATGTTTATGCAAAAAAATATTCTGACCAGCTCCACCCATTCTGCTTCTGCAACTGCCAATTTTTCCACTGTTTTGGAGCTTGAACAACTGTCAGTAATAGATAGATCTTAACAACTTCCTTTTATTGTTTCTAGCAAAGACAAAACAAAACCAACCTCTTTCCTCCAAATTCCTAGAGAAAATATAAATACAACATACCACACATTTTTCATAGCAATTGTGAAGAACGGACTTCAACCATATTTTTACTTGAGGAAATATCTGCCTAGCCATATTTAATTAACTTCCTTTTCTTCAGTCACTTGTACAGTGGATTTGCTGTAACCTAATATAATGTAATTTAATTTGTTATTTAAACTCAAATTCAGGAGTTATCCATTCAATCCATGCAAACTGACTTTTGGAGTGGGCTTCTGTTATACAAAGCTGGACAACTGTGGTGTATGCTTTGTTTGACAACTTAAATTGAGCTTGACCCTTTAGTAAAAATTTTTATTTTCCCATTAAAGTTAGGAGTGATGGAAGGCATGAAGTGATTCTGTCTGGTTTCAGAACAAAGGCAAAGAAATAAGTGCAGAGGATGGATCTAGGAAATTAATATTTAACCATTTATATCATCTTTCTATAAGTAAATATTGGGTTACAAAACAAAAAATCTTGCTCTAAAGAGAAATTGGTTAAATCATATCTTTTAAAGTTACAGTTTATTTATACTTCTTTGCAGTAAAACTTAGGTATTGTCAACAATAAAAATCACTTACACTACATTAGACAACATAAAATTTATATAGTGTAGATGTGCATTCAGAGCAAGTGAAGTGAAAATTGTTGGCTGGTAAATGTCCATGACTAATTAGATTTATGCAACTATAAACCTAGCTGTACTTACCCAGAAAATTATTAAAGGAAAACATTTGAAGACTATCTTACAGAAAAAAAAAAAAAACCTCATGCTGTTTTCTGTTTATTCATATTCATTACATGGCAGTAGAAGCAGCATATGTCCTAGAGGTTCAGCCTAGGGTTTGGGTTTTGGTGTTTTTAGTAACACGTCGATAAAATAAGGCAGACAAACACAATAAAAAACATTAATGTCAGTATAGTCTAAATTAACAGAAGCAGAACCAATATATCATGTAACTGTAACACATGTTGGGAAGTATAGAAGCGAGAGATGTGTTTTTAGACCTAAACACTGCTGCGGAGGCTTTACCATACTTCTGCATCTGCAGCCATGGTGCCGCGTGCTGTCAGTCTCTAGAAAATGAGTTATACTGAGCTTTAGGACCATAGCATTACAGGACAGATACTTCAGGCTGGAAGGGGCCTCAAGACATCTCTAGCCCAGCCCCTGGCTGCAGCAGGGTCAGCTCTGACAGCAGTGTTGGACCAGAGGAGTAATGACAAATACTTGCTTCCTCCAAGCAGGGCCAGTTCCTCTCAAACTGGTGCTCTGTGAGGATGCTAGCTCATGGCAGGAAGCTTTTCATAGCCAATGTTTGGAGGAAATATCCAAAGAGCACTAGGTGTTGGCTCCGACACTCTACACATTGCTTTATTGAGATAGTGTTAGGACTTTCAATGGTACTTTCTCTATGTTGCAAATTAAGATGTGCCAGGTAGTACTCAAGTGCTAAAACTCAACAAGCTATTCTGTCATAATGTTAAAATGATCACAAGCAATTTTAGGGGACCAAGAACACCCTCCTAGAAAATTCTCAGACACAGTTTAGGAGTTAGAAGGGACTCAAACCCCATTCCAATAGACAGCTTGCTATCCTGTTTAGAGGTAAAATATGTTTAGGTGTAAGGATGCAGGTTGTGCAGTGCTAGAGTGCCAGCAAGCAGCCCAGGTTGTGTTCATTAGCCATGTTTACAAAGGAAAATTAGTCTCCTGAATGACCACCATGAATCTGAAAAACTGAAAAGTAAGCGAAGGCTTGTATCTTTATCAGGGCTTGATTTTCCCCTTCTGTCATTTAACGAATCTGCTAGGTCTGACTACTTTTTCTTCCCGTTTCCTTTCTGTCTTACGTTGGATAAGCTGGTCCCCATGAAAATGAGGATGAAAATCATTATCATTTTCCAGTAATCCATCATAAATACATTTAACTAGAATTTCTTCTACTGTCAATTCCTTCAACACCGATTTTTTTCACATAACCATATGCACAGAGGGTGAAATAGGAGATAGGTAAAACATTTTAAGAACAGTCATCACAAACTGCAGTAGAGGTACTGCATTACTTCTGCTAATAATAATATTGTAACAATGTTCTGGATGGTCAAACCATTAAACATTGGTTAAATGGTCCCAGACAGACCAAATGGATTTAATACAGCTAAAGGTAGTATATCTAGAGCACAAATAAAAGACTAATTAAGTAGGGTGAGAGATTTCTTTGGAAACCAGTGGGCCATCAGAGGTAATGGACTCAACATGAACTCTGGCTGATGGCCAGTCACCAGCAGTGTTCCTCAGGGCTCAGTTCTATGGCCAGTCCTGTTCAGTGTTTTTTGTCAGCGATCTGGAGGCAGGAGTTGAATGCACCATTAGTAAGTTTGCTGATCATACTAAACTGTGAGGTGCTGTTCACTCTCCTAAAGGATGAGAGGCCTTGCAAAGAGATCTACATAGATTGGAACATTGGGAAGTGGAGTTCAAATGCCGGATTCTGCACCTAGAGCAGATTAACACCAAGCACAAGTATAAATGGGAAGAGGAGTGGCTGGAGAGCAGCCCTGCGGAAAGGGGCCTGGGGGTGCTGGTCGACAGCAGGCTCAACGGGAGTCAGCAGTGTGCCCTGGCAGCCAAAAGGGCAAACCCCACCCTGGGGTGCATCAAACACAGCACAGCCAGCCGGTCGGTCAAAAGAGGGGATCATCCCACTATATCAGCGTTGGTGTGGCCTCACCTTGAATCCTGTTTGCAGTTCTGTGGCCTACAGTTTAAAAACAATGTTAAGGGATTTGAATGCATCCAGAGGAGAGCAGCCTAGGTGGTGGAAGGGCTGGAAGGCATGTCCTGTGAGGAGTGGCTGAGGACTCTGTGTTTGTCTGGTTTGGAGAAAAGGAGGCTGAGAGGTGACCTCATTGCTCTCTACAGCTTCCTGAGGAGGGGAAGTGGAGAGGCAGGTGCAGATTTCTTCTCCCTGGGATGCAGTGACAGGACACGTGAGGATGGTTCAAAGCTGTGCCAGGGGAGGCTCAGACCTGACATAAGAAAACATTTCTTTAGTGATAAAGTTGGTGGTCAAACACTGGAACATTCTTCCTAGAGAGGCGGTCAACGTCCCAAGCCTGTCAGTATTTCAGAGTCATTTGGACAATGCCCTTAATAAGATGCTTTAACTTTTGGTCAGCCCTGAATTGGTCAGGCAGTTGGTTGGACCAGATGGTCATTTTAGGTACTTTCCGTCTGAAATACTCCATTCTAGTCTATTTTAGATATTCATGCAATGCTGTTAATACTATGTACTATTGTACCCACAATATATCTATGTACTTGGCCAAATTTTATTGCTAATACTTCAGAAATAAATGACCCTTCTGCCTACTAAGAGCACAGTCTTTTATCACATTTATAAATTTAATTTCAATAAAAGTCTGTCCTTTTAGATGGAGAGTCACTGAGTACTTGTAGGTATAGGCCTTTCCAAAAAGTCTGGTATATTTCTTCAGACCACAGCAGAGAACAGTGAATTATTAAAACATCTAAAATTTGTTTCTGATTCTTAAGAACTTTCTTTACCAAATATTAATTACATTGGAATTATGGAACAAAAAAAAGAATTTAAGAAAAACACATTTACACAAGCTTATAATTTGAAAGAATTTTGGAACTGGAACTGGAAAGCTGATTTTTATCATCCACAAAACCTGAATTGTTGGAACCAGGTAGTCTAACAATTTCGCTGAAATAAAACTTTCTTCAAATGTTTGCATACTTGCTGTGCTCACTAAAGTCAACACGACTGTTGTGTACAATGTTTTTCCCAGTTTCTGCAGGAGAATCTTCATACATAATATCAGCTTGTGCAATTTTATAGGAACGTGTGCAGCTATTTTGGCCAAAGGAAAAAAACAATTTCATATTCAGTGGAACTAATACATTCTGGTTTCCAATGTATCTCTTCTGCACATATTGTATTCAGTTTAATAGGCTACGTTTGTAGTTTTCCCTCTTTTCTAGGGTTTCTCTTCTCCACTTGACTACCTCTTCCCCCTCTCCCCCCTTTTTTTTATTATATCTATAGGAAGATAATGTCTTCAAGTGCTCTCTCTCTCTGTGTCATACCTAGATGAAATCGGCCAGCATCTTTCATTACTAAGAGAGGCTAGCAGAAAGACTTTTGTACTTATGCAGATTATGTGGTCATGAATCGTGTTTCCTTAGAAATCCAGGCTAAAAGCAGGAACTTACCTACAATAATATTTCCTTTGCAGTACACTGTAATCCAACTGAGAGCCAAAGAAAAACACAGATGTTATTTTTGGACCATTTATAATGTCTCATTCTACTGGGAATAATTTTTTGCATCAAGAAATTGCACAACAACATTATTCAGCTTTACAGTAATTGTTATTAAAATGAAAGATGACTGAAAAAAGTGAAATTTATATACAATTAAGAACACTAGGGAATAGTATTCTATCAAGCATAAAAACAATCTTTAAAGTCCATCAAGTGGCACAAAATGTTTGCAATGTGTATGCGTATTTATTAATTTTTATGCATTGTATTCTTTCCAAAACATATTTTGGGAAACTGCAGTTTTTGGTAATGTAGATCCAAAGGCATAATACTCTCCATCATGACAAGAGATCAGTACTTCAGATTTTTGTTAAATCCTTGATTTTGAATGTTACCCAAAACGAATTCATGCTCAGGAACCAAAATCCAATTCCAACCATTTGAAGAAGTTTAAAAGGAAAAAGGAGGCCTATAGGGAGTGGAAACAGGGGCAGGTAGCCTGGGAGGAATACAGAGGAATTGTTTGAGCAGCCAGGGATCAGGTCAGACAAGCTAAAGCCCACATAGAACTAAATCTGGCCAGGGACATTAAGACAAACAAAAAATCCTTCTTTAAGTATGTCAGTCAGAAAAGAAAGACTATGGAAAATGTGGGCCCTCTCTGGAAGGAAAGACAAGAACTGGTTACCCAGGACAGAGACAGAGCTGAGGTACTCAATGACTTTTGCCTCAGTCTTCACTGGCAAGAACTGCAGTCACACTGCCCATGATGCAGAATGCAAAGACGAGGACTGGGAAAAAGGAGAACCACCCACTGCAGGTGAAGATCAAGTGAGATACCACCTGAGGAACCTGAAGGTGCACAAGTCCATGGGACCTCATGAGATACACCTGCGGGTCCTGAGGGAACCGGCACATGAAGTGGCTAAGCCACTAGCCATCATGGCAGTCTGGTGAGGTTCCTGCTCACTGGAAAAGGGGAAACATAGCCTCTATTTTCAAAAAGGGAAATAAGGAAGACCCAGGGAACTACAGACCAGTCAGTCTCACCTCCGTGCCTGGCAAGATCATGGAGCAGATCCTCCTGGAAACTCTGCTGAGGCACATGGAAAAGGAGGAGTTGATGGGTGAGAGCCAGCATGGCTTCACCAAGGGCAAGTCATGCATGACAAATTTGGTGGCCTTCTATGAAGGGACTACAGCGGCTGTGGAAAAGGGAAGACCAACTAATGTCATCTACTTGGACTTGTGCAAAGTGTTTGACACTGTCCCACATGATATCTTGGTCTCTAAATTGAAGAGTCATGGATTCAACAAATGGACCACTCGGTGGATAAAGAACTGGCTGGACGGTTGACTCAAAGAGTTGCAGTCAATGGCTTGATATCCAAGTGGAGAGCAGTGACGAGTGGCGTTCCTCAGGGGTTGGTACTGGGACCTGTACTGTTCAACGTCTTTGTTGGCGACACGGACAGTGGGTCGAGTGCACCCTCAGCAAGTTTGCCAATGATACAAAGCTCTTTGGTGAGGTAGACACACTGGAGGGGAGGGATGCCATCCAGAGGGACATGGACAGGCTGGAGAGGTGAGGCCAAAACAACCTCATGCAGTTCAACAAGGCCAAGTGCAAGGTCCTACATCTGGGTCAGGGCAATCCCAAGCACAAATACAGGCTCAGCGGGGAATGGCTGGAGAGCAGCCCTGAGGACAAGGACCTAGGGGTCCTGATTGACGAGAAGCTCAACATGAGCCAGCAGTGTGCGATTGCAGCCCAGAAGGCCAACCGTATCCTGGGCTGCATCAGAAGTGGTGTGTCCAGCAGGTCAAAGGAGGTGATTCTGCCCCTCTACTCTACTCTCATGAGACCCCACCTGGAGTACTGCATCCAGCTCTGGAGTCCCCAACATCAGAAGGACATGGACCTGCTGGAGCGTGTCCAGAGGAGAGCCACGAGGATGATCCGAGGGCTGGAGCACCTCTCCTATGAGGAGAGGCTGAAAGAGTTGGGGCTGTTCAGCCTGGGGAAGAGAAGGCTCCGGGGAGATCTTTTTGCAGCCTTCCGGTACCTAAAGGGGGCCTACAGGAGAGCTGGGGAAGGACTTTTTACTAGGGCATGTAGTGATAGGACGAGGGGGAATGGCTTTAAACTGGAAGAGGGCAGGTTCAGATTGAACATTAGGAAGAAGTTTTTCACTTTGAGGGTGGTAAGGCACTGGAACAGGTTGCCCAGAGAGGTTGTTGAGGCCCCATCCCTGGAGGTGTTCAAGGCCAGGCTGGACGTGGCCTCGGACAACCTGGTCTAATGAGAGGCCTATGGCAATGGGGTTGGAACTCGATGATCTCCAAGGTCCTTTCCAACCTAAACCATTCTATGATCCTATAATTCTGTGAAAATATATACTATAACAATAAAAATAAATTAAATATTCCTCAAAGGAGACAAGAATGGCTATTATACGCAAGGCTAACATTTATGCAGGGTCTTGTCCTTCTCTTTCCTTGAATACTTCTTGTTCTGTCCTGCTGAATCTTCCTCATATTAAATGTTCTGACAGAAACAGAATGTAGAGCATGGAGTTGGCAGATTATAGATATTTTTTGATTTTTATTAATCACCAAATGAGTAGACAAAGCTTTTACTGAATTTGGAACACAGGAGCAACATGTCTCCTGTATAATACTATGTAGATAGTGCCAGAAGGACACCGGGCAGGATATGAGAGAGCTTTTTGTGACCTACTGTATATGAAATGAAGTGCCAGCTTATTTTCTTGAAGAGAAATAAAAATCATTACAAATGTAGTGGAAATTATAGCTTACTGAAATATGTATGTTGCTCATGTAGTCTTAATCTCTGTTGCACATTCACACAGAAAACTACTGAACTAATGCCATAGTGTGTGTGTATGTGTTTGTGTAAGTAATGTAACTAAGAAGGGGAAGAGGGGGAATGGTTATGTCTGGATAAGTTAACTACCTGGAAGACTATTTTCTACATGCCCTCTCACTTACTCTTTCATTAACTGGTAGTTTTTGTGGATGTGGACTTTTGATAAATACTACAGAGATGCTTACCTCAAACTGCTCACAAAGCTGCCCCTTTCGAAGACGCACAATCTAAAAAAGGACTTGTTCCATTGTTAGAAACAGCTTCAGACAGAAAAGAATGCTGGGACACTCGGGATTTTTATTAATACAGAAATATTTATTATACCTGTCCAATTCTGAACATGTGCTCACATACAGAAGCATCTTCAGCCTAACTAATGTAACTAACCACACTGGTGAAAGGAAAGGCTCTTGGACCCGTGTTTGCTCTCCAATATATAGCAGGTTATTAGACATGTGCACTGAAGTAAATGAAGTATGACGTGCAGCTCCATTAGATGTGTGTAATAAATAGAAGACATTATAAAAGGAGATTTACGGAATCTATTCCTGTTTCCTGCTGGACAGAAACACAAAATGAAGTCCTAAAGGGGATATATGATAAGCCATGGAATACTAAAAGAGATTGCTTATGCAGCATTTTGTTCCCTAGGGGTCCAGTTTAAGGCAGGCCAAGCAGAGGACAATGAAGAGCAGGTATAAAAAGTGCTTAAACCTTGGTGAAGCATGAAAGGCCATTGTATGGATGGATAGTTTATAGTCTGAGCAGCTACTTTACAAAATCAACAAGGAAAAAGAAAGAGTTGGATAATAATCAAATGTTAAAGACACATTATTTTGTTCATCATGCAAAATTCAGTAAAAGAGGCATTGCTTAGTGAAACAAAGGTAATTCAGCAAAAATATGTGATTTATCTTTGCCAAACTGGTTGCGGTAATTGATAAAAATCTGTCCATTTGTCTTACACTGTGAGCTTGCTGCAGGCATTGCCAATAAGTCTTTGTCATTGCTTTTGACATCACGAGTATCTGTCTGGGAATGACAGACCTGTTGATGAAAGTGTAAAAGCAATGTACTCTGTAAAGAGTTCACAATCTGCATCTCACCTATGCAGTCAGCAATGTTCATTTCTGAGAACAAAAAGACTTTGGAAGGTGAGGTTGTACAGGTGTCTGAGCATATAAATCAGAAAGAAAATACAAGCTGAAGAAAAATGTCCAAAGGCAAATATTCCTGTCTCACCTCTTTGTTTTGATCAGATGTTTCAGATTTATAAAGATCACTGACAATAATGGAAACTCTTGAGAGCTAAAAGTGTATCATGAATAATGTGAGTATATTATGTCTGACCTCCATCCCAAAGCACTTGATCATATTTTACAGATTTTGGATCTGAGCCTACAAGCTGCGCTGCAGGCTCATTTTCTTTTTTACTGGTGTTCTACACAAGCACAAAAATCTGCCTGTAAACCCGATAGGTAGAATGGACGTGGTGAAATTGGGCTCCTACACAGATGTGTACTTATTTTCTCACACAAAAGAATATGAAAATCTTGCCTGACATCTTCTTCTGAGGTTAACTCTGCTGCTGGAAACGTTCTCATTCCAAGGTGTTCACCACAGCCGTAGCTGGTTGTCACTGTCCCCTCATCTCTTCCTGAAGACCAGTCAGGTAAACACTCCCATTCCTGTCTGGGGTAGTTCAAACTAACAGCCAGCCAGCCAGCCACCTACCTATCCACCCACCCATCCACCCACCCACCTATCCATCCATCCATCCATCCATCCATCCATCCATCCATCCATCCATCCATCCATCCATCCATCCATCCTCTACCCCCACTTAATTATAAAACAAACACAACTGCTTTATATGAAGTGACTAACTAATCTGTGTCAGAGAGAAATAAGAAACAGGTGAGCAGAAATAATATCACATCTCCTTGTAAACTAAAAATTTGCCCATCCCTTCTATAAACACAGTCTGCTAAAGGTTTGAGCAAGTCCTCAGGAGTCTGACCTGTTCCAAAATGAGTTTACAGCACAGTCTTTTCTTCTTGGTTGAGAAGCTGGCATCCAGAATAGCTAATTTAACAAAACTTTGCAGCAATGTACACTATTGAAATTTTAAGCATCTGAAGGCTGGAGGAAAGCTTATACTTACAATTTAGGCAATCAGCCACCCTTTCAAACTGATGAATGTTTACTCCTTTTCAGTAAAACTCTAATGGTTTTTAAACTATGAAATTATATATATTTCTTAGCTTCCTATTCCATTCTTCACTACATCAGCATACAGAGTTGCTGCTTTTGATGTACAGCTTTGCAGTTTTGGATTGCTGTTTGTTTGTTGTTTTTTTTTTTGGTTTTTTTTTTTTTTTTTTTTTCACTTTGAGTATGCTGGGCTCATCCTGGAGAGGAAACAAGCATTTATTAGAGCGCATTCCAGGACATGACACAGGTAAATCTACAGTCATTTCTACAATCTCCAAGGTTTTGCAATAGGGGCAGAAAGTAGTCCACTGATGTCTAACATTTCTTCTGGTCTATTTACCATTAGTTTGTGTCCTGGCACTTTTATTTCTGCTACCTGACAAACAACTAAAATAAGATAATAGGATTCAGTGTCACTCTTCATCTGTTATTGTGGAACTATTCCATCTCCTGAAATGACAGAAGAAAGAAGGGAGAAGTTTGACAGAACACTGCCAGTCTGAAGAATTAGCACAATGAACTAGCAAAACTAATCTGCCATTTTTAGAGTGTTTAATTAGTAGCTCTTAGATCTAAGTCACAGTCACAGATAATGTTTGATGAACCTTTCTCAGCAATATCACTTAGGTTGAATTTTCATATAGCAAACATTCTTCATAGCAGTATTCACTTTCAGGTGACATTCAAAGAGCCGGAAGACTACTGGCAAGCTTCAGTAGGAGAATCTTGGAGTGACAAAGGTGAATAGGAGAAATCAAACCTTACAAGGACTTTTGGAAGGCTGGAACTGATAAATACAGTTGGCGTTTTGTGGGGCGGAAGGGAAGGAATTATCATTTTTTCCCAGCCCCTAAGCTGCATCCTATTTTGCTTGCCTCCTTGAACAAGCCATAGCACAGCCATTCTCAACATTTCCTCAAGAAGTGTTCCATGCAATTGCTGAACAGGTTTACTCTTTGTGTGCCAGATATAACATGGCAGCAAAGTCTTTGGGCATGTTCTTCAGTAAGCAATACACAAGTACAGTCACAGAGCCAAATATTTTCAAGAATAACGCAGTTGGCTTTGTCCAAGAAGGGTGAAAAGTTGTGTTAATACAGAAGAGCGCTGTTCCCTTTGAGGGAAGGAGGGAGGGAGAGAAAGAGAATGGATGAAAAAATATGAGTTAAGCAGGATGTACAAAAAGTTCTAGGACATACGACTAAATGTGGACATGCAAATGATATGTTATGAAGTGATGTGTTGCCCCCAAAATTAATTATAGGGTCAATGACAGAGGACAAAAAGATCAGTATAAGAAAGAGTACTTCCTTTCTGTATGTAAACACACTCACACACAGAGGAAGAAATGCCAGCCCTCATATTTACCATTCCTGGGGAATTTCCAGCATCTGTACCCTCCTCCATCTTTTGACTACTGACGCAATGATCACAGCTGAGGTGCCCGTGTGGCCAGCGCTGGGGTAGAGAGAGTAGGAAGCTGAGATTTTGCCTGCGTGTCACTCTGCTCTGACTGTATTTCTCTAACAATTTGGTCATCTCATCTCCCATCACAGGCAGATGCAGCAGAAAGAAAGAGAAGTTAAAAAAAACCCAACAATAAAATTCCTAACATTTCTGCTGCCAAACACATATTTTGGTTGCTTATTCAGATTTATTTTAGTATTATATTTAGTATGATTCACTTTTCAGCTCAGAGTCTGGCTAAACCCCTTGAAGTCTACCTATAGGTCTACAGCTACATTTTTGGAAAAAAAAGTAGCTATTATTGGTTTTAATAGAAAGTTCGTTACAGACAGACATGATTGCTAAACCGCTATCCCACTTCTCTCTTAAAAATTAGACCATCAGTACCACGACAAGAGCCGAATTTTTCTGAAAAACCATCAGCTATTTAACAGCCTAAATGGGAATGAATATTTTCTTAGAATCTAGTTCCAGATGTGCTGAGCCCAACAATGTCTTGCTTGAAATCTAAAAATCAGGCTTATTGGAACTACAGCATCAAGCTTGTGCAAGCAAACCCTCAGATTTGCCTTTAGTAATCGAATTTCCTGAAAACTTCTTCTAGGCTTGTACATCATGAAAAAGAAACAGACTTGTAGGGTTGGAGGTAAGTAAACAAAAGTCTGACCAGCTTATACAAGGGCCTTTTTGCTCTTTGGAAATTTCCAATAGCACAAGAATTGTTGTTCTTTCAAATTAGGACAAAATTGAAATAGACAGACATTTTGCAGATGGAAATACTCTCTGACATTATTTTTCAGAATTAACTAAAATTAAACATTTCATTACTTTAAAGCAACATTTGAATATTTGAGTCAGTATGTCAAATGAAATATCAAATGAAATTAAGATATAAAATGGAAGCACAAATGTCTACTTGAGACTGGAAATTTTGCTTCATATCAGGAAGTTTAAAAAGTGTGACTTTTCTTGTTTGGAAGTAAACCAGGAGTCATAAAACCTTCCTAAAAAAAGAAAATATTTTGCTGAAATAAACACTTTTCCATATAAAATTTATCATCAATATGTTATATATTTGGCTAACAGCATTTCCAAATTAATACTTTTATTATATAGTGATGGGTAGTGATTTCTGACAGTTGGATACTCCAGTCATACCCATATTGAAATATTTTGACAAATGTCTCCAATGATCCCATATTTATTTTCTACACAAATAGAGTAATTTTTTTTTCCCCTCATACAAAACTTTGCAAAATATCTGCTTGAAACATAACCATGCAGTTCTGACCGATACTAACTCCTGAACTATGCCTTAAAATTGTCTGGAGAGTATAAACTAAGCAGAACTGTCTCAGGGGCCATTAGGAGTACGATAAGTTAAGTTCCAGCATCTATAAATGTTTTCTACAGAATATTTAATCTCATGTTGTTTTGACCCTTTGCTGATTTAAAAGCTACAGAACATGACTGATGAGAATCGAATTTGTTCTGAAATTTGCTAAATGAAATGTTCTGAAAGCGTGTTCATAGCCGAATACCTTTATTTATTTCCTTTTATTTAACCACTGAAATTTCTGTGGAAAGTGTACATAACACTTTGTGTGGAATTTCAACTATGTCTGAGTATAGATTCCCTATTCCATCCATCTTGACTTGGATATAGCACAGATATATTAAACTTGGAAAGATTCCATGACATTGACACAACATATTCACACCTGAGACAGTTCCCACATTTACAAATCTTTATCCAGAAAATATAAAAAGCTTGTGATCTTGCTGATCTGTCATACAGTCAACAATAAAAATTCCAGCTAAAAGACATCCTTAATACTCTAATGAGAATCCAAATAATATGGCTGTTTTTTTTTAAAAAAACCCTGTTCACCTGCATAAAAGTGTATTGAACCAATATGCTACTCCAATTATTATGCAACACTCCATAAATACCTGATCACTGAGAGTGTGTTTATTGCACATGAGGTGTATTCATGGCCAGTGTTATTTTTTTCGTAAAACATAGCAATGGCCTCATTTTAGACAGCTGCCAATTGCCTGAGACATGAGACACTTTTCTTTGGGAAGAAACTTCTCTTTCTGAGGACTATATATGTCACAAAACAGATGCCCTCCTCATGGGAGAGGCAGCTGACTGAATACTGGGTTTTATTGTAAACTAGAATCATAGAATGGTTTGGGTTGGAGGGGACCTTTAAAGATCATCTGTTCCAACCCCCCTGCCCTGGGCAGGGACACCTCCCACTAGACCAGGTTGCTCAAAGCCCCATCCAGCCTGGCCTTGAACACCTCCAGGGATGGGGCATCCACAACTTCTCTGGGCAATTTGTTCCAGTGTCTCACCACTACCAGAGTAAAAAAATTCTTCCTTTTATCTAATCCGAATCTACCCTCTTCCAGTTTGAAACAGTGTCCTAGCTTCTACTGAGAGAACAGAGACTGTGTTTGCACAGTAGCTAGACAATCTGCTAACGAGTTGCGAGACAAAATGTGTAGCTGATCACAGGAGATTCATAGACTATACTGCCATGACAAAACTGGAATTGGGAAAATCAAGTAGTTGAAGTAAGAAGGGGGAAAGCATATTTACAAAGAACATGATGTTGCCTGACCTCAGTCAAAATCTGTCACAGGTCTCAAACTCCTTGGCCTATTGTGTTCCCAGCAGCAGGAGCCATTTACCTGACCTTTCATGGAAGCTACTGGCTCAGAGAGGTGGTGTACCATCTCCTCATACTGTTTTGTGCAGAACCTGAGCCTGTGATGAGATGTACTGCATAGCAACACTAAGCCTTCAGGTAGTTTAATTACTTCAAGATTGAAAACTGGGATGCACAATTTTGTGTCTTTGCAGGAATGGGCAGCAACTGAGAAAGAATTTTATTAAACTAGATGTTGCACTAAGATAAAGAGAATACCAGTTGCTTTTAAGACTTATTTTAAATCCTTTCAAGAATCTAGCCCTGAAAAGCAACACAAATATGTGAAGTAAAAAAAATGGTCTTCAAAGAACATGGTGTGATTTGAAAAATAGAAAATTATTTATGAAGCAGTATAGTGAAACAGAGTAGGAAATACTAAATGCCATTTAAATAAATACAAATGAACCCTGGCTCTTTCAATTCCCTTTTTATGAAGTCTTTCCAAATGTGTTTTAAGGAAACAAAATCCTTGCATTCTTTCTAGCAGACTCTGTCTTTTTCTTTGTCTCAAAGAATAAAACAACCATCCTCCTGTTTCCAGCACCTGGGTCCTGTTGAAATCTATTAGGAAAGCTCTGTGACAGCAACGATGCACCTGGAAAAATATGCTTACATTAAGTATGGGATCCTATGGGAACTAATGAAATGGAAACTGACTGCCCTATAGCCATTCTCAGAATTCACTGAATTCAACAGTGTTGAAATGAGCAAAAGGAGCTGAAGACCAGTTAAATGTTAAGAAGTGAGGGGATAAGAGAAAAGCAGAAATCCCAGTTTAGAAATGGATTGTCAGTGCCGATAAAAGCCTTTAGGCTTCAGTAAGTTCTGTGTTCAAAACAGTAATGAAACTTAAAATGCTGGACCAAAAATCCAACATGCAATCAGTGATGTTGCTCTGTTCATTTCATTTTTTTTTTCTTGTCCCTTCATTTTTGTTGTCTTGACCCTTCCCTCTTTGGAGGAGAGAAGGTTGAGGGGTGAACTTATTGCAGTATAGACATTCCTGAAGGGGGGCAGTGAAGGGGAGGTGCCGATCTCCTCTCTCTGGTGATCAGCAGTAGGACACAAGGAAATGGAATGAAGCTGCATCAGGGGAAGTTCAGGCTGGGCATTGGATAAGCCAGCACTGAGTGGGTGGCTGGTTACTGGAACAGTCTCCTCAGGGAAGTGGTCACGGCACCAAGCCTGTCAGAGTTCAAATAGTGTCTGGATGATGCTTTTAGGTTGCTTAGTTTTAGGTAGTCCTGTGACAAGTAGGGAGTTGGCACTTGATAATTCCTAGGGGTCCCTTCCAACTTGAGATATTCTATGACTCATCAGATCCTGGTTCTTACCTTTTTCTTGACGGTGTGGTTGTATTTCTCTTCCCAACTTTTTAAGATGCAAACAAATCAAAGTTTGGTCATTTGCACACTACAGAGTAATACAGAAGTAGTTATCACCTGCATATCATAATGCTACGTTTAGAAATTATACTGTAGTGTGAAATACAACAAAGCACATGAAAAGAATTGCAAGCTTCCTGCATTACAACAATAGCATGAACTAACTTACAGACTCACGCTCATGTACACTGGTCATATAGAGCACTAGCTGTATTCAAGTTACAGTTTCATTTATTAATTATTATTGTGCTCATTGAAGTCCTACCAGTGTCTTGGGTTTCACAGCCACCAGTATACTCCACCCAGTACACTTTTACAAAAGCAATGGTACTGGTCTTATAAAAGCAGTTCACAAAAGAAGAGGAATAACAGGAAATTAAGTACACAAACCACCAGCTGCTGCATAAGAAACAGAGGTATTCATCCCGACTGAAGAAAGGTACTGGTAACTTGGGGTCTCCCAATTGTAAAAAAAGGATTTGGTGAAGAAATAGATAGTTCTTAAAAGATCTATCTCAGCAGAGTAAACATAAAATGAAGCAAGTTCTCAACAATGAACTTAGAGCAAAGAGAAACAGGAAACTAAAAACAATAGCGCACTATTTAAAAGATAAGGGTGGATATTTTTAAATAGGAGTGCACTGTTAGAATCTAAATACAATGACATGGTCAGGTTTGGACACTACTGAAAAAAAAAGGACTTTGAAAATACATATTCCATAACTGTGACTGTAAAATCTGTTTTTAAAAGATGTAGGACATCAGATGATAAAATACTGCGTGTAAATTTCTTTCCTTATATGCTTACAACAATAAGGCTACAGAAGGCCTAATCTCAGTATGATCCCAATTTAAACTCGATTCTAACTTTCCTAGCCTCATCTAGCATGTCAACAAGATTAATTTAATTTTAGTTCTTTGCATTCATTTTGAATATAAATGCATTTTTCTCTACTTTAACATTAATGAATGACAAAGCACCTGCAACATTATTTCTATTAATTCAGTTTACTATCACAGTGGAAACAAAAAGAATCAGTACAACATATTCCAGTCTTTGAAAATACTGATGATATTTATACATAAAAAGCGTTATCATACAATAAACAATTAAAACATACATGAATAAAAAGTGTTTTATAGAGCAGCAGACAGTGAAAAATATTTAACTTCAAGGCGATGTTTCTAACACACATACTCTGTTGAACTTTACATAGTTCTTTTTAGTTGTTTCCCAAGCACAGTAATCACCTTATCGGATGTTCTGTTTTTCAGATGCAATCTGGATGAATAAATAGGTTGATTAAAGATCACTGCCGCAACATGAAGAAAGGTTTAACAGCCTGAAAAAGAATGGTTAAACTACAGCCAGACCCCTGCAGTACTTACAGTCACTTGTAACTCTATTATGGCAAGATTCAGCCATGTCTACCCATCAGTTGGAAAAAAGGCATCAGAAAATGTCAGAGGTTAGTGCTAACAAACCCCTTACAACTGAGCCCATTATTGACAATTATCTACTCATTTCTATAAAGATTCTGAGTCAAACCGCACTTTATATTATTTAGAGCAAATTCACAGATCTTAATCCATGTCTTCATAGTTTTTCTTCACCCTCCATTTTCCATTTCAAGACTGTACGCTGAGCTACAGGAATTTCCATGCTGAAAATTACCAAAAACTGAAAAATTAATAATATTGAAACCAAACACATTTTCATTCAGGTAAGGATTGTGCACAGAATTTTCACCTACAAAAACAAATAATGCCCGCTCCATTAAGCTGTTTTATGTATGCCACACTCTACTTTGACTTTCCTATCTCAGAATCCACCATAAGAGATATGCAGTATATGGCCTATTCTTATCTTTCATATGCCAAAAAAATAGAAATAAATTGTCCAGCCACTGAAAAAATGCCAGATGAGGTTTCTTCAGAGGTAATTGTCTACTGAACCTAACTCATATAGCACATATTGTACCTGTCCCCAGTGAAGTTCACACACTTCCTTTCCGCTTTCTTTACCTTTATCTGTCTTCTTCAGTGGACAATATCTTAGCGTGATTATATACAGATATTCCTTAGTGTTTGGGGGAAACACCTTTGCACACTGTACTTTCTCTCACAGTATGCTTAACTATTTTTTCTTGGTGTAACACTTACTGTGAGGTAAGGTGCCTACTTTAAAGAAATAATATTAACAGAGATGCAATTCATGTGTCGAATTAAAAAGACGACATTCACAGATGGGCAAAGTATAAAACTGCGTCTTCTATGTTCAGGAGGAGACGAGTTCAGGAGAATATGAGTACCAATGCAGTTTAGTAAAATTCAGGATGACAGTGTTTAAATAGTTTATATGAAAACATGGTCACTCATTCAGTTGTGAAACTCCATTTAAAATCATAATGATGAAAAGCCACCGATACTCTGTGAGAACAGCCTGTTTTCTGAAAAGAATCATCTCTTTCATAATTCATAGCTGGGAGAATTTGACTGAGTCTGCTTAAATGAAGGTATCTGAGACAACGTAATAGGGAAGATATGGTTCTGTGCGTTCTGCACATTGTGGCAGACTTGTGGCTGCTTCTATTGAGATGCATTAGTCTTTTCCTTTATAGGTCAGTTATAAATCACCCCTGCTAGCAGGCACACCACATAAAATAGGTTTCAAGTGAATATTTACAGGGCATTTAAGGGGATCTTTAACTTGTTCTTACCAGGATTCCTAATCATTAAGCAGTAATAAAACCCAGGATATAATTCTTACTAGGATTATAAAAGAACAGAAGAATCATAATAAATGCAAGCAAAACACACCATTTTCAGCAGAATTTAAATTTTCAATAAATGGGGTTTGTCATACTTTATTTGTCCAAATGAAAATCTTAATAAAGAGAAAACCCTGGCTTGCTTGAAGAACCAAAGAACCATTAAATATTTTCCATTAATTTATAAAATATGAGTCTTTTGATAGAACAACACTGGCCATATTTTAGAATAAATACTTTCTTTACAATACGAAAGCATTCCTTCAGAGGAAGAAAAGTAAAGTCATACTTTACTGGTCTAAAGAACATCTCATGAATGCTGAAGTTCTCCAAAAGTCAGATATATTGTGCATTTGAAGTTTTATAGTATATTTTATAAGGCATAGAGTAGTACTGTTACATTTTTAATCATAATTCTAAAATCACTATACTTAAAATACAGTATTTTAATACATCACTAAAAATAGCATTATCTCAGAGAAAGGTAACTGCAGCTCTTCTCAAGCGAGAATAACAAGATAATTTTTTAAGTAAAATGTATCTTACCAACTGTAATGATTATTTTTTTTTCTCTCATCCTTCATACTTGAAATATATTTGAAGTACTTGTTACTGGTATTCACTTATTTGCTGTTCTGTAGCAAATTCTGGAATGAATTTGGAAAATTCATTCTCCTCATCTATTAGTTGCTGCATCCTATTTCATTTCCTCCCTAACAGCTTGAAGAAAGTCCTTTCTTTCTCTTGAATACTTACTTCCTCCCACTTTCAGCAAAAGTTAGCACCATCATTGTTTTGGGGCACTGATGTGAAGTTGTAGCAACCTGTCAGGGACTCCATTTGTTAACAAACCCGAAATTAGAATTTACACTCTGCTTAAGAACGGAGACTCCAAACAAAAAGAAAAGGAGATATAGAGAGCCCTACAGTTGCATCTGGGGCTCATCGGAGGTTTTGGTGCTCCTCATTCCTTCCTCTAGGTCCTCGTGAACCCCTTGAGATAGGGAGGCCCGGGCCTGACTCTTCGTGCTGCCACCCTGTGGCCAAGAAAACGACTGAGGATGATCCCTAAAATTTCTAAGCTGTTACACATCAGAGTAACAGGAAATCAAGGACTTTTTTTTTTTTTTTTAAGTGAGAATGAAAAAAAAAAAAAAAAAAGCGTTTATTCCCATAGAGAATTAAACATGTTTAACTAAAGGGAAGGAAGGAAAGGAGTCAGGCAAGGGAACCTTGGATACCAAACAACAAACACAAATTGCTAAACATTGAAGTAAGTCTTCTCAAACACGCATTGTAATTTTCCCACAAACTTTGGTTGATCTGCAAAGTGGAGCTCTGTAAACACATCCCTTTTTAGGGATTCAACTTCCTTTCAGAAGGATTAAGTCACAAGTGACATTAATTCCTGGCTATCCACAACTTCCTGCTGTTGCTGCTGTGGCCTAAAGGAGACAAGCAGCGCTGAAATTCATTGAGTTTGGGTGTCCCTTGTGGGTGAGGGATCCAGACTCTTTTCAGGACCACTGACTGCGGGAAGTCAAACACAGCTTCTTGGTTTTCTGCAAGCGCTTTTCACTTGCACCTGCTCTGACTCAGCCAAAGTGTCACATCTGTCCACATTCAACCCCGTATGACCAACCAGTATTGCACTCAGACATGCAAGTGGGAATCTGGTGCATTAATTAGTTTCTCCCCTGTTAGCCCCAAATATCGGTAGTTATGTCTAGGACTGACTCGTTGGAGCAATCTCTCACTGGCCAGCAGCTTGTTCCCTAACTTGTCCTTTACTCCAGCAGAGTACTCATTGCAGAGGACGTGGGTAGGCTCTGTAGTGTCCTCTGTAATCCACCATCCCCAGACTTCCTGTTAATTAGGTGTTTAGGCACTACTGGTAAAGTAATTCCTCATTTAGAATAAAAATGACCCATTCTTTTATTTCGTTATTTACCTACATATAACTACACTGGTTAGACACTCAATAGAATTTACCTAATTACAGGAAGACCAAGCCCAACCACCCAGGTAACATGGAATGCACCTTTCCCTAGTTCAGAAAAGATAACTTCTTTAAAAACCGACCCATAAATAAAGCCATTACATCCTTTTATTACGCTTTCACATGAAAAATAAAACAAAAGCTTCTGCTCTGATTTTTCCTGAGTGAAAGGTCCGAAGCGGTTAGACAAGTGAAGAGTTTATGATTTGCCCTACCTGATGCAAAGTTTGTGGCAGTCAGTAGAGGACACTACATCTTGTAGCTGTAAAATGAAAATACTGCTGCTTCTTGTCTATTATCCCTTGTCTGCTTCACCTGCTTTGTGTCTAAGCTCTTGGTCTGTTATTATATTTATGTTGAACCATTTGTGTTGAACCATACACCCTTGATTCTACTTGAGGCACCTTCCTTTGTCTTTCTTGTTAGACACATTTTGTAGGCAAAGGATAAAACCAAACACAAGCGGTTGGGAAGGAAACAAACCAGGTATCTACAAAACAGAGCACAAAGTTGTACCACAGCAAGCCAGATTGCTGACATGTATCTACTGCAAACTGCAGTAAAGCATATCCTCAGACAGAATTTAAAATTTACTCCTGCCAGATAAATGGTTCCTTCAACCTTTTGGTCTGCCAAGCACTAAATTCCTGCCCAGTCATCCCCAAGCAATAACTATTGAATCTAGATGGTCTTTCTTCTCAACACATCATCTCATATCCCCTACCCTCAAAGAAATCCCCCTTCCTTCAGAAGAATCTTTAATAAAATATTCCCTTCAAAACAACCACAAATTTAAGTTAACAGTTCCCAAGTTCATCCTCCTTCTTTCTCCTACTAGCCCAGTTCTCCAAAGACAAATAACTTTTCTTTAATCATAGCAGAAGCAAGTTGCCCCCTTGTGCATATGCACTGCAATACAGTCCTTAATTACATAATCAGAAAGTAGTTTTCCCAAAGGACCCTGCTTCGTTCAGCATACCAGATGGAGTACACTCGAGGAATGAACTAGGGATCCGTGGTGATTAAAAATCTATGAGCTTTATTACAAGGTTAAAAGGAAAAAGAAAGGGAAGCAAAATTGAACAATACTCTACAGAAACAGATTCTACTCCCGGTTCTGCCACTGAGTTTCCAGGTGATGTTAAACAAACCTTTTAACTCAAAATTTGTCCAGTTTGCCATTCGCTATGTATTTCTCATTTTCTGATTTGTGAAATTAAGATTCTAGCTCTGATCTGCAAGAGTTCTTACAACACAATGATGAATAAAACAACACATACTTAGAACATGTGAAATGCTTCAACACCCTGAAAAATAATTTCTAGCTATTTTACCTGAAGCAAACATACTAAATTAGTGGCATTTTAGACTCTCGCAGTCTCAGTACCCTTATCTACAAAATGGAAATAAGAACTTCTGGTGTTTCTGTGAAAATCGATTTGGTTTCGTTCATTTTAAGTTCTAAGCCACTATTGGCATAGGTGTCTTGGAAGAAAGCTAAGAGGAAAGTAGTCATTGTTTGTGTAGAAAAACATTTGAATTCAAGGAATAAGGCCTAAATCACGCAAATGTGTGAGGAAAACAGTACATCAAAAATGTACTTATTAATTGAGTTTTTTCACCTTGCAAGTAAGCAAGGTAAGCCCTGTGGAAAAAGCGTTACATCTTCAATAATAATATCATCATCAGTTTATACAAAAGAATCAAATTAAGGTTGTATAGAAAACCTGTAGGATACTTTCCAGTATTTAAGCACTTGATCTTTTATTGTAACTTCAGCCATTTTTAACTTATTTTTATGCGATGTGAACACACACGTACACAAGCCATGAGAGAAGCTAACAAGAGTCACAGAATGTCTATTTGAAATGTTGTCTATATAAATATTGACAATCAGTTCTCAACTAAGAGTTCAATTATGTTCTGGAAACGGTTTTAAGATTTAAAAAAAAAAAAAAAGGGTGTGCAAAACTGTAAAACCGGACTTGTTACTCCAAGCAAATGCAAAACAGCAAAAAAGGGAAAAACAAATTTCTGATCATGAAGAAGGCCAAAAAATCCCCTTATGGTTAGTAACATTAAAGATCACTTGGAACAGATGTTAGCAAATGCATGTAAAGATGTACATCTGTCTTAAACACAGACTCTTATCAAACAAGAACCTCCAAGCAAATGAATTTATTTTTGAAGATAACAAGGAATTTAATTGCCTAGCGAAACCTGATTAAATTTTTACTTTAATACAAAACAAAGAATAATGTCTAACAGAGCACGTAGTTGAATTTTCAATATTGCATACATTAACTAACTAACTGTCATTTTTAAGTTGAATGAGTGCTCCTCTTCTTGGTGCATTTAAGCATCTAACCAGCTGAATATCTGTTGACAACCACATGCAATGAAAGTGGTTGGAAGTCCTTCATATGTTGGAAGCAATCACTTAAATACACCTACTTCAGTGAGCCAAAACTCTATGGTCTAACAAATTTTGCTTAGTACTACTAAGTAACACATAATTTATCGACATGAACAGGGTATTGTTTCTGCCTCCATACTTCCACAGGGAATGGCTTTCCAGTAGCCTGGTACAGTTATCTGATTTTTCCAGATAAACTGGAATTCCATTACAATAATTTACAATGCTTCAAGACCTTAGCTGAGCAGAGACATTAGACGTCAGTTAAATCCAGTTGAAGCCTGTGGGAATTAAATGTATGATTAAATACTCTAATAAGTTAGTTTACTTGTTTGCTTGTTTTAAATAAGCATCAATATTAACATGTAGTAAGAATGCTGCAAGTCAGAGCTGTGAGCAGTGCAGTTATTCTGGAGTTAAATGTGTACATTGCCGTAAATAAACTGTTTCTCTTTTTGGTATATTGTGCTGAGAATGTAGATGACTCTGTCTCAATTAGATCTCCTTAAGAAGGAATCAAATACATTGTAATGAGATATAAAACCATCATGCCTAGATTGCTCCTTCACATCAAATCTAGATTTGCAATGAAAATGTTATCTGCTGCCTGTTTGAGCTTATATCTACATAAAATGAGCTTGGTTGCCCAGATGCATTCACATTAGAAAAATGTCTGTCACAAATATGAGACAATGATTTGCACAACTGTCCTTTTTGCACGTGCCTGAGTGACTACATCTAGGTCAGTCTGCGACATTATTCCCAAGGGTTTATTTAGGCTACACAGTTTCACCTATATGCACATAACAACCCCACGTGGCAAGAGATCAGTAAATCTCCACTCATACCTACGCTAATAAACCACAGAGAGATTACTCAACCAAGATTTAAGACATGAAGAAGGCATGATCTGAGGCAAAACTTACAAGATTTGCTCCAAGTTTGGCAAGTCTGTTCTGCGCCTCTTCTCACTACCAACTCATTGGCACCTCTCTCATCTACCATGTCCATTTTTTTAAGCTCTGTCTGCCATTTACCTTCAATGTCCACCCAAACCTCCTTGAGGCAGTATGGCGCACCAACCTAGGGTCTGCAAGGTGGAGGTAGGGAAAACAGAGCTTTTACGAAGTAGAACTTCAAGAGACATCTAGTAAAGCACAAGCGAGGCAGCTACTGAATCTGCAACAACTTGATCAGAAAAAGAGTAAGTTGTCTGAATAGTTTTGAGTTGTTGGCCGTTTTTCAGCTTACATCCACCCTTGCTAAAAAATTACAGGAATGCAGTTTGATCCCCTCAACTTCTGTGTCCATAAATTTCTGGGTGCAGGAGGTTACGTTCCCGAGCCAGTTGTTGGACCTGATGCTATGTTCAATTCAGGAACCTGCATTTTCGGGGCTTTTCTTGCAATCTGGAAGCAGGCAACACTAAGGTTCAAGGGATGAGCAGCACAGCAGTTCGGTATTGCACAGTTAACATAATTATAACCAAGGTCTGTGGCAGCACCTGAAATATTTAGTGCAAGGGCCACAGAATTCGGGACACATATCAGCTCCAGAACTGCCAGTCTGCGGACAAGAAATCCAGTGACTAACACAGGATTTGTCACAACCAAAAGAACAGAGAGGAATGACAGCAGCGCCTCAGCAGAAGTGATTCATGCATACTTAGATTAAGCCTACTGGCTGTACACACCACCAACGCGTATCAGTATCAGAAGTCCAGTAGCTGTCTCCTGTGATAAGCTAGCACCTGTTTCAAACACGGGGCAATAACTACAACATTGTCAGCAGCACTGCCTTACCTCTGTTGCTCTGGTGCCTAATGTTGTTCTGTACAATCGTCAAAGCTATTGGAAATAGTGGGTCCTTAACTTTTGCCAGGTGACCATGAACTGGACCTTCAGGTATCTCCGTACACACCAGCTTTGCCTTCTGCACTGGCAGCGTTATCATGATGTACTGCATGCTTTGTAATTCACATGAAGAATGACAGATCCATCCAACCTGATGGCTTGCAGGTTCATACTTTGTTTCTGGACAGTGACCCTCCTCAGGAGGGCATCACATAGGAATATTTCTCCTTGCCAGCACTTATTACACAATAGAAAAGGGTGGATCTGTTGAAAGAGGAAGGCAGAGGAGGAGGAAGGTAGGGAGAAGGCAAGACATGGTTCATAGTTCATATTGAAGTTCATATAGTTCATATATTCATAGTTCATATTCATTCAGTTCATAGTCCAGCAAAATGCAATCACTTGCTTCATATATTCAGTATGTACTAATGCCACCTATGAATGATACCTATGCAAGTTGGTTCACCTTTCCCTTCTTTCATGGCTTCCCAGAGGCAGGACCCTCTATTCCACTTCATATTCCTCCAAGTGATGCAGACACAGCTTCCCAAGGAATAGAGGCTAACAGCAGGACAAGTCACATAAAAAGGTAACATTTACACATCACAGAGAGAAAACTAGGGCCTTTCCAAGACAGAAAACCCTCATGTTGTAATGTGCAACTATTTTGTTGTTTTATCAAGTCCCAAAAGCGTACATAAATTTGTAATAGAAGGTGAAAATATATGTCAGCAGTACTGCACCAGTGTTCCATTGACAGCTGTTTATCCAATTAAGGGTACTTCCCTCTTAGGTTACTAGGACCAGCTCACAGAGCTTGCCTGCTGTGAAGACCAAGTCCTTCTTCACAGCAGTTCCACTGCATGACTGGAAGGGTCCACTTTTGGGTATGCTGGCCAAGTGACTTGAAAAATAAAAGAAAACCACAAAGAATCCCAACCCCTCAACATGTTTCTTTAGGGCCTGGCTGATAAGGAAGAGGAAGTCTGGCTGATTACAGATCTCTTTGGGAGCTGCTGCTGAAGAGAGGTCCATTCTGGGTGACAACTGACAGGTAAAAAAAAAAAAAAAAAGGCTTGGGACACCAGCCAGCTCAGCCAAGGAGCTAGCAGGGTGTTAGGGATTGTATTCTGGAAGGAATATTTCACTACCGTTTTGCAGCAACCCCAACAGGGTGGGCACCTGGCTCTGGCTGGTAATGTCGGTGGATGGATGCTCTGTCAGTGTTGACAGGATACCTACAACCACACAACTGTGCCAGACATATCAGTGACATTATCCAGAAGCATCCTTGGGATAAAAGCTTGTGAGCCCTTCTGTTTTCATCATTGTTGGTAACAAAATACCACCTCTCCCACTAAGAACATACAGGCTGAACGTTGACTTTCCTTCTGTATTTCAGGACTTTCTGCATTAGGCAAAAGAGAGTGAAATCTTCCCACAACCACCAACACTTCTGTGACAGTCTTGCTGTAGTCAGTAGTTTATTTTGTAAACTTCAAGCTGGTAAAAGTAATTAGAAAATATGACTTTGCCGTGTCAGTAAAGTTCCTATAGCATACATATTTCATCCCTATGATCTCTTCCTCTTTGATTTGTTATCAAGTAACACCTCAGGTACTAGATTCCTGACTGCTAGCTAAGGAGAAGAGAGACAGATGTACACCTTGGATGCCTCGTTGCAGATTTTTTTTAAGGGGATGTTGTATTTCAGTCAGTGCATGGTCACAGAGTCCCTGACAAATCTGCCATGCAGATTTCTAGGATGCATGTCAACAAGATATGATTTTAAAGGGTGCAAAGGACATCATCGGCACAAGCAACAATGGTCAAAATAGGTCAGTCTATTATCAGCCCAAAACAGTCTTGTTGGCCAAGGGCTAAGTGCGTACAAAGCATGTGCTCTCTTCCCTCCACTCTTAGAATTGCAACTTCACTCTGAAACATAGACAAGCTGATACTTTAAATGAAAAATATCCTCTGAACCAAATAATTAAATCGAACACTGAAAATATCAAATTATTACCACCTTGCCATTTAACCAGAAACAGATTTTAAGAACCTGTACATTTAACTTTGCTAAATAAAACACATTCACAGTAGCCTTCTCTTGCTTTTGCTCCCTGGAGAATGGCAGGTATGCTACCCAAAACTGAACTTCTGTTTGCTGAGAAAAAAAATAAAATGACAATCCTAAACGTTTCAACAGGATTTTGTTCTAAAATTTCATATTCAAGGCAAGTCTCACACTTTCGCAAAAGGAGTGTTGAGCACAGTGACCGTTAACACCCCTCACACTCAAAAGCACAGCTGAGGCGACAGTGACAACTGCAACATTACCCAGCTAGATGGCCTGAATCTTCAATTCTAAGATTTCCTTTTTCTGGAAGAACTGTTTGGTAAACTCCTAGATTATGAAGGGGGGGGGGGAGAGGGGACAGCAAAAGCAAATCTTTGCAACTTGCATTTTTAATCAGAATGTTGCCTGTTTATGATTTTAGAAAGAAGATAAAACTGAATCCAATATGGGAATTTTTATTTTCATTTAAAATTTGAAATGTTGCAAAACACTTTGTTATGTTATCTAGTCATGCAAATGGGCAGAACAGTATCTACAGTGCTATCAATTGGGGAAAATATTTCAATTTCATAGGTACTGGAGACAGATGTATCTGCAGCAAGGACAATATAATTTATATTCAAATAGCAAAATAAAGAACAACATTTTATAATTAACAAGTTTTTCATATATCCTTCTTTAGTTTTCTTTTTCTTGAAACTTACATCAATACAAGTGAATTTAAGGGTTTTTCTTAAGGACAGCTGGAGTTGCCACGGTAATAAATTAAAATCTTAATCAGTCTCTGCCATTTATATCCAGAAGACTATAAACACTTCATTTACATCAATATTGCATGCTGGCACTCAGATATGTCTGTATTATGTTAATAGAGACCATATAACATTGGAGCCAGCAGCACCACAGCTGCTCAGGCAAATAAGCCCTGGTCTCATAGCAACTCTGGGAAAATGAATGCTATCATGTCCTAGCTCGGATGGAACAAAGCTCTAGAACCTCCAGCCTGCTTGCAGCTGTAGACAGACATGTAGTTATTAATATTTAATTTAGAACACTATTTTCTGCATGCTTACTTTCTGGTATTGAATGGTTCTGATGCTGCTACAAAACCCAAGACCCTAAATCAATAAAATTATTTAGAGCACTAAAATTGAAAATATGGTAACTTCTTATCCTTTATACGGGTAGGGGAGGAACGTTTTTATTTCTTATGTTTGTAAAATTCCGAAAAAGAACTGAACGCAAGTCACTGAAGTTACACGTAAGCCTCCAATGACAAAGCTAACAGCTCAGACTTCAGACGATCCCTTTCCATCCCATATGGAGGACTGTTATTTTGACAGCTGCAAATATTAACAGAAAACCTCACACGTGCATGCTGCATGCAGGTAAGATGCATAAGTGATTAAGGCCAAGTGTTGCTTCAGCAGGAAAAAGCAGCTGTAACTACTGCTGCCTTCATGCCATCTACATGGCATAAAACAGCACTTTACAAATATCTGATCCAACCAAATAAACTGATCTGGATAAGAAATAGGCATGTTAAATAGGCCAGATAGAGCACTGTGCAGATGCAGACAAGCTCCTTTCAGTATTTAAATTGGCTTATTCCTGGTTTGGTTTCTTTCCATGGTCCAGCATTGCCACATACTCAGAAACAACATGTGTATGGAAGTTCTAAGATTATGTATCATTTAGCATGCCTAAACACACTTCAATCAAAAACTTTCACTGCAACACTACTGGGGTAGATTGAAAGCCTTTTACATTGTGCTAGCAACCCCACAGAGACATTAGTGTGTAGACAGTTGATTCCCCAGTTAGTACTTTCAATAAATGATAATAAAGAAAAAAAAAAAAAAGGCAGTGATCTTTTGCAGGGATAAAGATAGGTGGGCTATGTACACTGATGTCACACATATACTTTCTCTTGCTGCCATCTCATAACCAGCATCCACTGTCTTCCCTTTTGGACACTGCAGTTCACAGAATGTGTGAACCGCCTGCTTCATTTCCAGAACGAAGTGTTACACACCCACGGCCATAAGAGTACCAGGAAAGAAACTGAGGGTGCTTTGTTTAGACAAGACTGAAGGGGACTATAATGATCTTGAAATGTATGGCAGATCTGCAATAGAACAAAGCTCCCTCTACTATTCACTATAGGTTAAGTGTAACAGGTTTAAAATTACCAAAAAGGAGATTTAGATTATACATCAGGAAAAACAAAATTAAAACCCAAATCTACAAATAATGCTGGTTAAGCTTTGAACTAAATTTCTCAACCTACCGGAACAATCTTCGTACTCGGAAGTGCAAAACTAACTTTCAGAAACATCGCAACAATGTTGGTATATTTGTTGCTCCTTTGATCAGTAGTTCTAATGTGTATCTTCACAAAACTTTATCTTCTGCGTTTAGAAAGATGAGGGACCTTTGGACTCCATCAGAGCACAGAATAAGACCACCTATATTTGGTCTGAACAGAAATCCACCAAGCCATGCATCTTTTCTTGGACAGTGACCAAAGCAGATTCAAGAGAGTAAGACCAGTGCAAACATATTGTACTTCCCCTGCGGAATCTCCAGGTTTCAAAACATTTGTGGCATACAGTCTTTGAATGAAGTAATCTCTCACAGAAGCGTATGCTAGTCTAAAACCCCTAAAACTAGGAGTTTCATAATGATTCCTCATAAATACCATTTACCTTACTGATAAGCTTTTCTGCTGCATTTATCTAAGAAAAAGCTGTGGAATGAATAAAGAATTTGTTCATTAGAAATAAGTAATTTTTGCACAAAGTTTGATAGCTGTTGAACTGACACTGACTTTAAAACATGAACAATTAAAAACTTGGGTGAGAACGGGTACCATTTCATAGTCTATCTTTATGGGTCAGGTTTTCTGAAGCTATAATGAATGAATCTTTGTTTCTATTAAACAGAATGAGGCATAGGGAAGAAGATCAATAAGCAAAGGCTATTTTGGAATAACAGTTCAAAAAGACCTCTGGCCTAACTTATGGTTTTGACCTCAGACTATGCCCTTGCCATGTACACTCAGAACAGCTCAAGTAGGAAAGGACACACATGGATCATCAAGTCCAACTCCCTGCTCCTTAGGCTACTTAAAACAAAACTGTATGACTAAGACCATTGTCCAGATGCTACTTGAACTCTGACAGGCTCAGCACTGTGTCCACTTCCCTGGGGATCCTGTTCCAGTGACTGACCATGGTCTCAGTGAAGAACCTTTCCCTAATGTCCAATCTGACCCTCCCCTGACCCAGCTTCATACCATACCATAGTGTCTCGTCACTGGTCACCAGACAGAGGAGATCAGCACCTCCCCATCTGCTGTCCCCCTTCAGGAAGTTGTAGACTGTGATGGGGTCACCGCTCAGTCTTCTCTTCTCCAAGCTGAACAAGCCAATTGACCTCAGCTGCTCCTGGTAAGTCTTGCCTTCGAGACCTTTCACCATCCTGGTCTCCCTCTTCAGGGCACACTAATAGTTTGATGTCCTTCTTGTACTGAAGTGCCCAAAACTATACACAGTACTTGAGGCGGGGGCCACACCTGAGCAGTGGCGAGAAGAACAATGACTTCCCTTGACCAACTGGCCATGCTGTGCTAGATGCACCTCAAGACATGGTTGACCCGTTTGGCTGCCAGGGCACACTGTTGACTCGCATTCAACTTGCCATCAACCCAAATCCCCAGATCTCTTTCTGCAGGTCTGCTCTCCGGCCTCTTGTTCCCCAGTTTGTACGTATAACCAGGAAATACAATATATTTCCCAGCTGTGTGCGGCACATGGGCAAGTACAGATGAAAGTTACCTTGGGAAGCTGATTTTGCATCCATTGCTTCAGATCTCATCCGAGTTGTTACTCAGGCAAGTAAGTAGGTTTCAGTACAGCAAATTGGCTGGTATAGGGTTAAAAAAACTCTATAGCAGACCTCCTCCCCGGTCCATCACTGTAGAAATAACCTCAGAGACAAACAAGGTATTCCTATTTTGTTCAAACAGTGAGAAGGGACTGAAGAATCAGGAAAAATAATCCCTCTTTCCCAATAGCCCATAATACAGGAGCTTTCAGGAAACACAGCCAGCCCCACCAATATTGCTATAGCAAGTTTATGCCTTGATCCTAGATATATAGAGAATTAGCAAGAAATTTACAGTCATTTTAATAAACTGGAATTTGAACATTTTGTCTGTATTACTAAGATTCCTGTGGAAACTGTAATACACTTAGGAAACAAAAATAGGTCTTCCAGGTTTTAAGGCTTGTTCTATTAGTTTTCATGGCACTAGCTAAAAAATAAATGTAACTTCCAGGTGCCAACTACATTCATGTGAATATTACCACACATTTCATAATAATAGCTGCTTCTGATGTCACTATTTCATTTTAGAGTTACAGTAGATTTCGTATTTGACCTAGATTGTTTAAAAAGCACAAAAGTAAACAAGGCTACCCAAAGGCTTATCTCTGCTTCACCATAGGTCTGAACACTGACACCGCGTGGACTACACCAGCAGTACCCTAAAGTCAGTGAGCAACATCTGTTCACACAAGTTGAAACTGGACCTCACAAAAAAGTTGACTCAATAGTTATAATCCGTATTCTTAACAGCAAAAAAATGTTGCAGTACTGTGTTTTACAAGATTATCCTTAAATTCTACAGTGAAGTATCACGCTAAATGCTAGGAACGCTGTAAGAAATTTTTATTTCTTCACTAAAGTTTACATAAAACATGTTAATTCAGCTTAAAAAAAGTCTCAAGACAAAAGGCAGTAGTTTGGCTTTTTATTTGTAAAGCATAAAGCACCTCTTCAACTAAAATCAAGTTCTAACAATTCTGAGGAGTCCACAGAGGCTATGCTTACTTACAATTTAATATCAGCAAAAAAAATCGTTAACATTCCAGATTACTGTAGAAAAAGTGTATACCACACTTATGGCATACAAGATTTGTAACAAGCAAAAAATACCCTGTTTTAAAAGTATTTTCCCATCCGAATAGGTCTTCATTTTAGTGCACTCTCTCTCCATAGGCTTTACATTTAGAATCCTCTATATACAAAAAAAGTACAACAAATTGGTACAGTATTTATTGCAACAAATTAAGGATGTCATAATATACACAAATTAAATAAGTCCCCCCAACTTGCATACCCTCTTGCTTCTTACTCCTCCCATGAAGCAGTCTCCTTCTCTGGTTCTAAGATTAAGTTCTTTCACTGAAAGGCACGTACTTCTCTACAACAGAAGAAACAGATGCATTAATGTGAAATGCCCTGTTTCAAGGGGCATTTTAGCCTGCATTTTTGAAGATCAAACATTATGAAAAACCCCACAGAGATGGAACATTTTATTATTAAATTTTCCTGTAATAACTCATAGTTACCATATCACTGTGAAGCAAAATGCAACAAAACTCCATTCACGTAAACCTCACAAATAGAGAGACAGTTCACTTACTGATAAGCCAGGGGTTTTAGCATGTTGGACATATTTTTAAACTTCCAAGTCTCCTCAGTTCCTATTCAAACTTTGGTAACTCTTGGTAGCATTCCATAACCAGAATACTATCAAAAATAGAATAAGTGTTTTCCCTAGTGCCTTGCAGTGCAGGAAGCTGTTTGTTTGTAAGGTGAATTAATGAGGGTTGTAAACTATTAGTGTGATATACCTTCAAAAAACAAAGACATGATGTTAGGGTACTGTATTTCAGTTGATATGTAGGTAAAGTTCCATGGCGAGAAACCAAAGGTTAGAATTTCAAACTTTGACGTGTAGTAGTATTCTATTGAACAAAATGGCTAAAATACCCCATTCCGGTAAGCTGCCCCAAATTTAAGAGGCACAGACTAGCTAAGTGGCTGATGACCACAGTGGGAGTACACTTAAGTTGCATCTATGTTACAATAGAGGGCACTGTGGACTTTTTTTCATATAGCTCTGAAAGAAAACAGCAACACTGGAAGTAATAACTGTATCAGCACACCAGTATACTAACACTGCTATGCTGATTTTAGGAAAGAAGGCAGTTTCTCTGCCTAGCCTTGAAAAGAGCCAAATAGACTTACAAGGTAACCCAAAAACAAGCCTAACATATGGATGCTGTGCTCTACAGTATCACCTTTAAAAAAAGCTTGATTGTTTTAGTCAAGAAAAATTAAAGCAAAGAGGATACTACTGCGGTCTACTAACAGGTCATAAAGAGAGAAGGAAAAAAGACAGCTATTTTCCAGATAAAACAATACTTATCTAATTTGTTTTCCAAAACAATTGTACATGAACACACAGATAAGAATTCCTGTAACTGTGTTTAGTTTTTTAGTGCCTTCTGTTATGTGTAAGAAATTTATGAACTAAATAAGCTGATTGTTGACTGTATTTAAGCAAAACTGAAACTGTGATTTACTTAATAAAAGACTAAACTCAAAAAACATTAAAGGCCACTCTTCCTTGTTCCAATTAGTTGTTCGATGCTTAACTGCATATTTATGCTTCCTTAAAAAAATTCCACCGAAGCATACCTCTGAATTACTGCAAGTGTCAGGACAAAGTGTAATGACATCTCCTGAGAATACCCCAGTTTCATTATCATCAGGTTGTCCTCAGTGACTATTTGATTATCTAAGTATTTTGTACTCCCTTTGGTCATTCTTGGTTAAGCAGTGACATGAAGACCGATTACTAAGCCTCAATGCAGATGCAAAAGACTTAGTTGAAACAAGTCCGTTTCCAATTAAGTATACTTTTTTTTCTTTTGAGTACTGTATGTTCGTTTTCAAACTTCCCTGCCAGCCATGCCATTGCTTTGCAAAGTTTGGACAGCATTTTATCAAGCTGCTCTACAGAGATTTGTGTAGCGCATTCATATTGTTCAGCACTGTTTTCCTCCTACACACAAACACTGTTTCAAGATAAAAAGTAACTTGTTTTTGAGACCTTCTCCCCATAAAGGAGAACACAGCAAGCTCTCAACACACATAAACAGAGTATATTCACATTTTGACTAAATATAGCTGAAGTTCTTGTTTTCTCAAGCTCCCAATATCAAAACAATGACTTTGATAATTTAAACACTTACTTTCTGAGCTATCTTGAAACAATAGTAAAATCTTCTTCATTATCTATAGCTATTCTCTTCTTAAGGTATTACTTCTGATCTGTTTTGTCAGTCTTCCTCAGCAAGTCAACAAAAATGCATTGAAATTAAGTTTGGTTAGATCAGTCAATTACTCCAATACAATTACTTTTCCTGCAGTTTGACTGAGAGATTGACATTATCATCTTTTCTGTGAGCAAACATCAAATTTTAGGACATTTTTCAGCTCCACAGGGCAGAAATAAAGGTATGTTACATTGAAGTTACATCACTATACGCATTTACTCCAGACTAGGATATGTTCAAACATTACATGCCACTTCTCTTTCCACTTTTTCTGGGATCATTGGACTTTGATCAAACACCAGGTATTGCTTTTTCAGCTGAAGCTGATGCTTTAAAAAAAAAAAAAAAAAAAATCAAATACTACTTATCTAGCAGAATTTCTTTCATCAACAACAGTGTGTGAGGAACTACATCTATTAAAATAAATACTTGATTTATCTTACAATAGCTATGCCATCAGCTACATGAAACACTACTAAAGCATTCAAACTTTGTACCATATGTTATCCAAAGGACTACTTTTAAAACAGTCTGGATCAGTAATCTACTTTCAAATACATACAAATTGCCTGGTAGTGCTAAACTAAATGATGATTTGCTGAAGTACGTCAATTTAAAGAAAGGTTGAGTATATAGAAATTCGAACAAAGTTTTCCGGTGGTTTTTTTTTTTTTTTTTTTCAAACTAAAAAAACTAATAATGTGATTCTTTTCTTTTTGTAGTTATCACAGTTAAGGGCAAGTGCAGTTCAAAGCCTCCTGTCTATAGTTATAAAGAGTTTGCTTTAATGCAAGTTAATTTCTTTATCATAAATTGAATTAATTTCAGCCACAGAACTACAGAAAACATATCAACAAAAATATTAAATTTGGACATAATTTGAAAAAAAATCCATGTTGGGACCAGAGGTAGGGCAATCCATAAGACAACCACTTCATTAAGTATGACATTCTAAGACAAATTTTGAAGGGGAATTAATAGAATATGCTCTACCTGATTGAATAACCATGATAGAAATACGTAGGATCCTTGGTACAGCCCTATTTAGATTTTAGAAATTCTTGGGTTTGTCTTTTTTCTAAAAAAGACAGTCAAGCAGTCAACAAGCATATATACACCCTAGCATCATCCTAGCATATTTGTGTGGCAAAACCAGAAAAGTAAAATAAAAAAAAAAACACAGACCTCAGTCTAAACCCTCCTTCCTTTTCTTACTGTTTTCACTTTTGTTTTGTCCTTATACATCCTGCCAGGGACAAGAATGAAATACCCAAGAATGAAATAACTGAACTATGTAAACCAGATAAGAACAGTATCTATTTGCTTTACGTATTTTGGGTAATCCATAAGGTGCTGCAAGACTATGATTGAAAAAACAGATTTGTAACTATTTAAAAGGACTGTGTGTATTAGACACTTCTACAAGAAAATACTTGAATGAAATTTTTTTTTCTCCCTCAAATTGAAGTGTTTAGAAACATACAGGGAAAAAAAAAAAAAATAATCAGAAATCCACCCTCTGAAACCTGTGATATCAATTTAGTGCACTTCCCCTCTGCGGTTTTCATTACTTCTATTTTAAGGTATGCAGAGAGATTTAAAGAAACAGACAATCACTTTGACACTTTGGGGCATTTTTGTACCTTCAGACTTCAAAAATACAATCTTGTTTATCTTACTATACAGTAAGTTTCAAGGTAGGAATTTTAGATTTATCTGCAGAATGTGGATTAAATTTAGACAACAACCTACTAAGGTAAAGAGTAGGGTTAAAAGACACACGCTGTCATTTCATGGTCTGGAAAGCTTAATACAATCCCCCCAAAACAGGTAAATTGGAAGTTGTTATAGGCAGTCAAAAAAATCAGAACACCTACCTACATGCATTAAATACATACATTTCAATACCACTTATTAACACAGCCTCCTCCACACTAGAAGACACAGTGAACACACCTATATAACATATTAATACAGTCCCTTTAGATAAAATACTGCTTTTGAGACATAATCAGTTCAATGAAGCTTAACAACAAATACAACCATGCTTAATCTGCAAACAAGCATACAAGAGTATGAAGTAACCTCTATAACATGAATACAACAATACCGTTATTAATTGTATAATACTGTTTGTTAATAAGGACTAGCCATATCATCATGTTCATTCCTAGTAAAAAGGTTACTTGATACTCCTGTAAATAAACACTTATGAGGAATATCACGTTACCTGGTCATCAAATACCTCAAAGTCTAATAAGTATGCTGAGTTACAAATGAAGTTAAAAGATCTAGAAAAGACATCAAGGGAATTTCTGGATACAATTGTGACAATTAAGCTATTACATAATAGGCATAATTTATACTGGAACAAGACTAGTAGCATGGGATAACACAAAGTACCTCATGACTCTCTAATACAGAGAAGTGGTAAGTGGAGATATTCCAACTAGTTTCTTCTAATATATGGGGGAGAGAAAAAGGAAAGAGCAACTTTGACTTATGAAATAAATTTAATCTGAAAAATTCCCCCTAAGGACATAAAGTTAAAAAAGACTGAACCTTTCATGTCAAGTTCCAGAACTGTATCCAAAATTGTTTCCTGGTAAACAGGAACAATCTGACTTACTACTCCAATACTTTTAATTCATTTGAGACATCATGTATTGCATTGTTGAATTGTTTTGCTTGAGACTTAAACATTAAGAGAGAGACTTGACATTAAACATGTTGAATCAATTACTATCTGTGACTGGCAGAATTCATCATTTTCTCTCTTCTGATACTTGACAGTAGTCCTCACTATGACAATTCTATCAATTTTTTTACAATGTCTTTGCATGTGCCGTGTGATGGCATTACTCAATAAGGAAAACTTTTTTAAAGATTGAATTGCATAAGTTTAAGTTTGAACTGATCATAATGTTTAAATGTAAGATCAATAAGGAAATAAAACAAAATTTTCCTGTATCTACATAGTTCCAGAGCGTGACTTAAGAATATGAACCATTCTATGCAGCAGTACCAAATCTAAAACTTGGTGCAGAATCATCAACTGCTGACTAATTTAGCAATGAGAAAGCAGAATGTAGCTGCTGAAAGCAGAACTCATAGGAGAGAACACACAGGAAAAATTGAGGAGCCTCCAAAATAAAAAATATTAAAAAAAAAAAAAGGGAAAGAGAAAGGTAAAAGCTAGTTGTTGACTTTAACATAAGCTGCAATAATGACACCATATTTGTAACAAAAACATCGTACCTTCCTCTCCATTTCTCTGGAACTCACATGCTGAAGACAAATGGTGTTTATCTTCTTGCCCACTAAATTCTTGCCCATTTAAAATTCAAGTGATCTTGACATCCCTTCTCCAACTACATGCATATGAAACACAGTAGTGAGCTTTCTCAGTGAAACTGCTTATCATCCACACTCCTTCACTTCTATTGCTAGAAGTACATTCAGCTTCTATATACAAACCTTCGAGGATGATTGGCATCAAATAGTGTTGTATCGTCATCATCATCATCTTGCTCTAATGGAGTCAGCTCCATGTTTTCTATGTTTGTATCCAAAACTCCATATCTTCGGGTTTTTCTGTTTCGCCTTCTGAGCCTGAAATGTTTTTTAAAACATTTAAGTTCTAGAAATACTTCTCTACGTTCTATTCCAACAATGTAAGAAAACTATCCTTTAAAATACAGCTATATTCATACTTATAAATTTTAGAAAACTTAGTATATGTAAAGTGTGCGCACTTAGCTCTATGAAATTCAGAGGTCAGACAATTATAAGCATCAAAAGTTTACATGAAATGATTAAGGCCATTTTTAAGAATGTCACCTGTGATTTTGTACAGAATTACTGTAGTGAACACAAAAAGCCTACACAACCACTTGGTAGCTAAATGCAAGAGCCAGGCAAAAATATATGCAAATGCACACTTTTGGCAGATCCTACAATGAGAAAAATTATAGTCTTGCTACATATTCTCTATGTTTTCTGTGCACCTCTACAGAACAGCAGATCAAATCGGAGAAACTCAACAAAGCTATCGCAAAGATGTAACACAAGTCCTGGGTGGCATCAAAACTTTGTATTATCATTTGTGAAGTCTTCTGTAGCTATCAAGTTATAAATATTGTTTATAATTACACTTTGCAATAAGAGAGAACTTGTAGAGTCAATGTCTTGTATGCTTCAGAAAATGCGGAAGGAAGAGGCAGTGACTCACATTTCAGTACTTATCACAGATAAACAGACTGCATCTGCTTTTATCACTTCCCGTGGCTTCTCTGTGTGGGCCTGGGTCCCACATAAACCCCATGCACACTGAACCATTCCATTTGGCTTTGCAGAACTACTCCTATATGCATTGAATATGCCTTGCTCAAGTCTTTGAGGATCAGGAACTCAGATCACTAGCCACTCAGCAAACACTATGGAAAGACACCTGTTTACAAAATGCTGACAATCACTTTCAGCTACTGTATATTAGCAAACAGCAGCTATATAAAAAGCTATTCAACATAAGGAAAAAAAGACTGCTTTCTAGGCATTTAGTGCTGAGCTCAAAGGTGATAGTAGCCCTTCCTTTTAGAAACTCCAGAATTTACAAACCCAAGCTAGGTGCCTACAAAGAGTGTTTACAACACTCAGGAACTTCAATACTGGATATTTCAGAGCTAATAATCAGAAAGATTAGTTATGTATAATGTATTATGCTACTACAGTATGTATTATCATACTATGTATAATATATTACACTATTATTATACTGTGCATAATCACCTCTCTGCTCCACACTGAGGCACCACTTTAACCACCTTGTAAGACATAGCAAATACAATACTGAGACTCGCAGCTTCAGATTCTGTCCTGAACTCTGGTGTGCTTAAATACTTTTCTTTTAATATGTTTCTTGGAAAAGCATTCACCCGTTCACACCAGGACAACTTTGAAAGAAAGTACAGCAGTATCCAGTCTTGGTCTTGACTACACTCCGGTGTATTAGACAGCCTTCTGGGACTGAGAAACAAATGTAACCTTGTTAGGATGTATAAAATACAGGCCTTTCTTCCAAGTGCTCCAACTTCTGATATTATAAAAAAGAAATAATCAGCATGATCACTTCCTCCACCATGATTTGAAACAGCAGCAACTGTTATGCCAGACATTTAAGTGCTTTAGCACAACATAAAGTACCTAACTTTATTGTTTAAAGCTAAGGCTAATAACAAAGACACAAATTTAACTTTTCAGTTCAAGACTAAGTTCCTTCCATTTTCTTCCTCCATTTCATCTGACCTTTAGTCCTTATCATAGAAAGATGTTGTATACTTCAAAGTCCCAAGCAGAAGAAAATTCTAAAACTTTACAATGACAGCATGATGAAAAATATGGTTGTTTCACAAATATTGTCTTTTGGTTTGTTTTTACTAAAGTAGCAACTAAGCAACTGGCACTAGAATAAGCACTCCCAGATATTCTAACTGACTATAAATTATTTTGAACATAAATAAAATTGGAAATGTCAGTTCATGTTATTTTTATTTTTTATAATCAATATTTCTGTCAATCTCACTATACACTTTACATTTTGTACTTAATGGGGTAAAAAGAAAAGTGGGTCAAGAATAACCTAAGACAGTCATAGCAAATGTCCAGATTGCAAGAAAATCTCACTACAAGGTTGGCACAAATTTATAGGTTCAAATGAATGCTGTTGAAAAAGGCATAAAAGAATTACTTGTGGCATGACAACTTTCTCTACATACAGATTAGTCAAAAGACTAAAGCTAAAACAATACTGAAGACACGCAATACGCACATATGATCTAACTATGACAGCGCTCTAATGTCATGACTGTTAACAAAAACTAACTTAAAAATTTTTACCCTGTGACTGTTAGGAAGAAAACCTAGGACTAAATCCCAATTTCATTAAAGTTGGTAGCGCTCTCTATACCTCTCATGATCTTAACAGGGATAATTTTTATCCTTGTAGTTACTATGGATACCTTGGGGTCCAATAAGATGAAGTTATAAAAATGGATTTAAAAGCACATAAAAAGTTAATGTTATACTTCTACACGCTCAGTCCCTATCCTTGCTCAAATACAGCTAATGGCAGTAAAGGAATCCACAAGAAAATATGAAAAGATATTATCTGACCAACATCTGAGATGTCATAGATAATTGACTTTTAAACTAAGAGGAAAGCTAAACAAGAGAAACTAAGAAATGTTGGCATTAAAAAAAAAAAAAAAGGGGGGGGGGGGTGTGTCAGAAAGTATGTTAAGAAAATGAGAATTGCAGCAAAACAACAGGTCAAGTTTAAAGAACATCCAGTGCCTAGAGAAACATAAAACTGCAAGGGACTTGGGTGGGTGGGAAGAGTTAAAAAACCCCACAGAGTACAGGGGAAAAAAAAGGCACTACATAACATGTGACTTCCCTTTGGGGGAGACAATTCCAAAACTGATTGCTGACAGAAATCTCAGAATCTCATTCATCTCAGGCAGTTAAATGTTATCTTAGATCCCAGAACTTCCTTGTACAAAAAGGTATTCTCAATTACATACCCGTAAGTTTTTTTAATACTCATCTGGTATATCAAATACAACCCTCTTCTGAACACATCTGCACCAAACAGTGGCAGAAGAATCATTAAAAAGCAAAAAGCAACAATGCAAGGTACCTTTCCATGGAAGAATTTTCATTTTTACACAAAGTCTTAACAACTCAATGATTTAGTTTTGTGTATCAACACATTGATAGGGTGTATCTTGAGAAACTGCAGTATTTTCAGTGGCAAATACTACTTCAGTTAGAAAAGGTAAACATCTTTCAAGCAACAAGACAGCTCAAACACAATTCCTATCTGAATCTGATATGAAGCAAAAGGGTCATAGCAATACTAGTCCTTAATTTCATTGAGAAAATTAATTTAGCATAGTAAGTATGTAAAATATTTTTTTTTCCAAAGACCTTTGCATGTATTTTCTGTGTAGAACACAGTGTTGCATGATTTGCAGGATAATGGCTGCTTATAAGTTGATGTAAATTAAACAGCCTCTGAATAGTGCTCACCTTGTCTTAGGGAAATACAGGAGATGTAAATGTAGCCTGAAACAACCTACTCTGTCCTTAGGCTGTACCAGAGAGAAAGAAAACTCCGTGTGCATTAGAGAAAAACCTAGCAAAACACAAATAAAATAAAATAGATTTTCGGTTTTCTTCTCAAATAAGATGTCTTTTCCATGCTAATAATCACACAGAGAATCACTGCCCAGAGAGGTGGTAGAATCTACATCATTAGAGATATTAAAAACTCAACTGGACAAGAGCTGAGCAACCTTGCTGTAGGTGACCCTGCTGTGAGCAGAAAATTGGACTAGACAATCTCCAGAGCTGCCTGCCAGCTTCTGCTGCTCTGTGATTGTCCATTTCAGTTGTCACAACTATTGACAACACCTCCCAAACTAAGCTTCCCAACCTTTATAATGAGGGGGTTAAAACAACAAGTCCCCATACAAAGCTAGAAACAAAATTAAGATTTATTTTTCTTTCTGAAAGAGAAATTGCATCAGCAGCAGCATCACTTGAGAAGGTTGACAGGAGATTGCTATAGTTTACTTAACCATTCCCAACCAAAATGCATCTCCTACATGGACAGAAGGTAAGTGTTAGCTACATTAGCAAAGTTGTACCAGCTTGCACAAGATTTTCTTGAAAATGTAGTTTCAGGGCACCATTTTCAAAGAAAGTCACATGGCTCTGAAAACTGAGAAGTCATACTTTATCAAGTTTCTACATTCTGATAAAGGAAGACATTGGTACTTTCCTGAACATCCTGGTTTGAAGTAAAACATGACCAATTTTGTTCAGTAACTTTACTTTTTAGCTAGGCCTCTTCTAACTACAGAAATTAACAGCATATTGTGCAGAAAGCGTTCTGTCTCAGAGTGATAAGACGTATGTCTATAGTTGATGCCAGGGAATGGTATGCAGAGAGGCTCTTGCTTATACTGATTGCTATAACAACCAAGGCCAGCTAACTTTGTTATTTGCCCCATTGGAGGGTGGGAAGTGGAAAAACAAAGAGGGGTGTCCTTCCACCCAGTGTCTGGTTCAGCCCAAAACACAACACTGAATCAGGCAAAGCTTTGGCTGAAGGTATCTCAACAGAGAATAGCTAGACTTTCCAGGTAAAGTCTTTACCAGAACTTGAAAAAGATTGTATTTTATTTTAAAATTACAGATCTTTCCTCTGAATAAATGTTGTGAAAGCATGTGTATATATTAAGTTAGAACAGAAACATAATAGAATAGAGCTATTCAGTTGAAAGAGATCAACTGCCTGACCAAAAGTTAAAGCATCTCATTAAGGGCATTACTGACAGACTTGGGGCATTAACCACTTCTCTAGGAAGAATGTTCCAGTGTTTGACCAATCTCTTGGTAAAGAAATGCTTCCTACTGTCCAGTCTGAGCCTCCCCTGGCACAGCTTTGAACCATCCTCACGTGTCCTGTCACTGCACCCCACGGAGAAGAAATCTGCACCTGCCTCTCCACTTCCCCTCCTCAGGAAGCTGTAGAGAGCAATGAGGTCACCTCTCAGCCTCGTTTTCTCCAAACCAGACAAACACAGAGTCCTCAGCCACTCCTCACAGGACATGCCTTCCAGCCCTTCCACCACCTAGGCTGCCCTCCTCTGGATGCATTCAAATCCCTTAACATTGTTTTTAAATTGTAGGCCACAGAACTGCAAACAGGATTCAAGGTGAGGCCACACCAACGCTGATATAGTGGGATGATCCCCTCTTTTGACCGACCGGCTGGCTGTGCTGTGTTTGATGCACCCCAGGGTGGGGTTTGCCCTTTTGACTGCCAGGGCACACTGCTGACTCCTGTTGAGCCTGCTGTCGACCAGCACCCCCAGGCCCCTTTCCGCAGGGCTGCTCTCCAGCCACTCCTCTTCCCATTTATACTTGTGCTTGGCGTTAATCTGCTGTAGGTGCAGAATCCGGCATTTGAACTCCACTTCCCAATGTTCCAATCTATGTAGATCTCTTTGCAAGGCCTCTCATCCTTTAGGAGAGTGAACAGCACCTCACAGTTTAGTATGATCAGCAAACTTACTAATGGTGCATTCAACTCCTGCCTCCAGATCGCTGACAAAAAACACTGAACAGGACTGGCCATAGAACTGAGCACTGAGGAACACTGCTGGTGACTGACCATCAGCCAGATGTAGCCCCATACCTTCCTTTCCTCACTAGGTAGGTGACCTAGTTTAAAGTTTCTAAGAAGCCTTGAAGCTTTTATGTCCGATGACAATACATGTGGTTTCATCCCGAGATAAACTTTCAAAAGGAAATGGGGACATTTGTACCTAAACCTTAACCTTAAATTTATTGTACAACCATTGACAAAAATATTTCAGCCACAAGTTGAAATTGAAAAGCACATACTTCATCTATTCTGAATTTGAGAAGCAAGATGCAGCAGAAAGATCCAGAATTACAACAGAAGAACATGAGGTTTAACCTTCCTCTTTACAGTAACACCTAGAAGGCAGCACTCCAGGTTCAAATGCAGAACAGCAACCTTCCTATTGCCAAAACCAGAATATAAAATAATTGCCACTTATCCAGAAAATAATAGCAGTAGATGAGAATTTCCTTCTTCAGCTCCTGCAATGTGAGGCTTTCATTTATTTATTTGGCCCTTCCATAGAACTACTGAGAACTCCAAATCAGGCTCCTACTGCAAGGAACAGGAACACTGAGAAGTGCTCTTGTCCATTTTCACTTGCTTAAGAGATTACGTTATTTCCTTTAAGATATGATATCATCAACATATGCACTCGAATGAAAATAAGATTGAACGCTACTTGAGTGATCCATAAGAGCTGTGGAGCAATCAGGATATCCTAGTTTACTTGGACTGTGCGTCTTAGTAAGTGCTCCACACAGACCACCATCTTTCAATTACTTTTCTGGAATAAATGATGAAGGTACTAGACATGCTAACCACCAGTATATCCAACTACAATGAAAAGTACATAGAGAATTTGCCGTGTAATTAATGTGCTTTATGCATAATCACACATTTGGGCCTGGCTCAGTAGAGTTCACAGTTTAAGCATAAGAGACAGCAAGTAAAACTGCAAGGACAACAAAACACACTGACAAACACTGTAATTAACCATAAAAGCATGTAAGAGTTATGCAGTCAATAGTTTGCATGAGACAATTAAAGGCAGTTGAACTGGTAGTGCAAGCTTTTTAATGGCCTTTTCCTTAAGAATGCGTGAAGCAGAGAAGTTTACCGAAAAAGAATGCAGGAAAGAAAGACGTTTACTGACAAAGAAGGGAAGATGGACAAATTCGGTAGCTCAGCGAGGCAGAAGTTTGCAAACAGGCCAAAAATAACCCACAGAACGCACAAGACTAAATTCAGGTGGATGGATGGGTGTCGGTAGTGACGAGTGAGGACAAGAGGGACGACAGGAGGACGACACCAGGAGGGAGCAAGCAGAGGCCCGACACCGATGAGTGGCATCACTGCCGCCAGAGGGGCCCGAGCGAGCACCTTTCCACCCACAGTCGGCGGGGGAGGGCGGAGAGGAGGCGGCGGGACCGGGAGCTCCTCAGACGCCGCCGCTCTCCGCAGGCGGCGGAGACAGGCCCTGCTCGCCGGCCCCAGGCCAGGAGCCGAGGGGACTCCGACAGCTAACACAACCGGCGGGCCCGGCGCGGCGCTGGCAGCAGCGGGGCCGGCCCCGGCCCCTCGGCGCCGTGCTGCCTGCCCACGCTGGCCCGGAGGGGGCAGCAGCGCCTCCCCAGCCCGCCCGCCCGCCCGCCCGTTCACCCCCCGCGGCGGCACTCCAGCCAGCGCGCCCCCCCCCCCCTCACCGCACGGTCCGGATCACGAAGTAGACGATGAGGGCGGCGCTGGCCAGCACCAGCACGGAGAGGGCGCGCTGGGTCATGGGCTGGCCCTGCTCGGGCGGCGCCGACACCTCGGCCAGGCGGCTGCTGCTGCTGCTGCTGCTGCTGCTGCTTCGCGTGGCGGCCCCGCCGGCCACCTCCGTGGGACGCGGCAACGCGGTGGCGGCACCCCGGGGGGGACGGGCCGCCGCCGCAGCCTCCCCGCAACGGGCAGCCAGCAGCAGCCCCGCCAGGAGCCAGGGCAGCGGCGGCGGCGGCCGCATGTCGCCCTCTCCCCCTGCCGCCCGGTGCGGCCTAAGCGCGGCCGGGCCCCGCCGCCGTCTGGCCGCCGGAAGCGGAAGCGCTCGCCGCCCGCCGCTGCCATGGAAGCGCCGGAGGGCGGCCCGCCCCGCTGCCGTGCGGTGGCGCTGGGCGGGGCCCGGGGGGAGCCTGGAGCGCGGGCAGGTGGGAAGGGGGGAGCTGGCGGGTTCCCCACGCACACCTGGGACCTCGCTGGTGGAGCGGGCCCGCTTTCCGCCGGCCTTTGAGCTGCCGTGCGTGTGGCCGGCCCCGGCAGCTGCTGGGCCCCGCGGGTACCTGCGTGGGCTGGTGGTGGGCCTGAGGCGTGGCGGCGCCCACGGGGGCCCTGCTCTGCCTCCCGGCTGGGGTGCGGTGGTGCCGTGCCGGTGGTCTGTGGTCTGCTCGGCTTTGCCTGCGTTAATTAAGCCCTTATGCGAAATGGTTATGGAAATGTCAGCAAAAGGAGGATTTGGGAAACATTAGGGCCTGAAGGCTTCGACTGCAATTTTTGCTTCAATTGAAGTGAAACGGTGGAAAGATCAAGAAAGTGGCTGTGTCTCAGTCTCAGCAGACCGCAACCAAAGGTGGCGGAGCAGCCAGTGTGTTGGGAAGCTAGTGGACATTCATGAACCTGGGTGACAGGACCCTAACTTAGGTTAATGCTTTGTACAGAGTGAATCTACCGTAATGTTCATTACACTTGCGTCATGTGTGTTCCTTCAGTAAATGCCATTCTGGCAGGATAATCCTTTAATTGTTAGAATCCTTTATTAAATTATTTTCTTTGGCTCTTTTTTTTTGTGAACAGTAGAGTACAGCAAGGCTTTCAGGGGTCAGGTGTGCATATAGAAGAAGAGGAAATCCGCATTGGCAGTGAGCTCTTTTTCATTTGTCATGTTGCAGAAGGAAAGGGATAAAATGCCAGAGTAGCAAAGAAGCCTTGTACAGTAATATTTCTGCAGTTGAAGTAACACAGGTAACAAGCAGGTTTTGTGTATGAGCAGAGTTGTTTTGATATCCCAGAGGCCTTAAAGTTTTTGGTTTATCAGTTATATTGGGTCACATAAAGTCACATAGATAATTTCAACAGTTAATAAACTATTAACAAGTTTAGCTGTTAGTTAACTGGGAAAACAAGTTGAAGGTCTTCTGTCAGACAATGAGACAGAATTTGGAAGGGGTGAAAGGGGTGAAATTGATTTAAATAGCGTGTCTGCCATTTAACTATCATCTGTACAGCTTCCCCTTGAAAAATCGTGGTCCTTTTTTATGGGAATATTGTTTCAAATGCATTGAACAACATTTTTTGCTGAAGGGAGCATGTGAGTAAACTTTCTCGATAGCTTTTTCCATAGTTTATAACTTTGATAGAGCTTGACTTATTCAGGTCCCTTCACACCCGATATCTATCAGGCTGCTTCTTCCCCATGAATTCCCTTGAGGTGTGTTTCTTCCTGACAAGTCCAAGCAACTGGCTTCCAGCACAGTGGCTTATAACTGAGAAAAGTGTAATATTCAAAAGTCAAGGAGGAATACTTTTTAGAACATCAGTCATTGATGTTAAACTGTCCTAAAGAAATGCCAGTGATGCATGGACTGTGTAAGATTTAACAGTGCTGGGATACTCACTCAGGGCAACGCCACGACATATTGTATGCAAATTGTATGTCAGATGCAAAGTGTGAGGAAAAAAAGGGGGGATTATCTTGGTCAGTGAAGACTATGTCATGACCTAATGTTCTCACTTTTCAGTGTCCCTATTTGCAAAGCTGCCTTCCTTAAAACCAAGGGTTCTAGTGCTGTATGGCCAAGGAAAGGTTTTTTTTGAAGATTTTTCCAAAATAAGAAACTAGTGCTCTTATTTCAGCAAGATAAGATAGTCTTTTAATTTTCAGAATAGAAAACAAAAGTACAGCAATTTGTGTTCTTTATTTTGAAACAAAAACAATTATTGGAGTCCTCATAGATTTCTTGGTTGGTTTTTTATCATTGAAATGCCTGAATTTTTTTAGTATTCAAGTGGGGTACAAATCACCTTCTCGTTTGTATGCAGAAATTTGCTTTTGAGAGAGCTGTAAGATAATTCTTCGATTAAATGTGACATAACTTTGGAAATTGATTTGACAGTCACTTTTAAGTTTTTTGAAGTATACCTGCTTGTTAATAATTGTCTAATTTATTGCTTGAAGCCAAAGATGGGGAAAGAGAATAGAAAACAAATAGTGACATTCTGCGATCACCTTGGTATACAGCAGCTTTTGAAAGAGGCATCTTAAGGTTATATTCCCCCATTCCGTGTGTAAATTGTAGAACTTTTCTCACTTACAAAAGAACTAAAGAACTTCCACTTTCATATTGTAAACCCAGAAGGTGAAAGAACTTGAGTGCCAGTGAAAGACCCTGAGACTGCTAAATTGTCCATTAAAATTAATGGAGCTTACTTGACTTTTACCTTTGAGAAAAACAAAATTGGCCAATTTTTTTGAGTCCCTTAAAATAGGCCTTGTAGATGAAATGAAAGAGCAGAGAAATTACTTTGCAAGATTATGTGAGTGTCAAGGATGTCTGGGAAGGGGCCTTTTCATCAGGAAATGAAATGGTAATTCAGAGAAAGGCACTTAGGAGCTCTGTATATCCTTTCTTTTTCTCGTTTTGCTAGTTCGAGTGAAATGCCGTTTTGTGCTTCCTGATACTTGTAGTGACAAAGGGCACAGTACAGAATGCATCTATTTCCTTCTGCCTCAGCCCTGTCAGTCTGTTGATGTCATCCTTTACGAAGTCCTTGTGCAATGACTTCCAGGTGATCTTGAGAAATGAAGAAAACAGAAGTGACCATGTCTCTCTGCTCTGATAGGAGGATACCCAGGTGCAAGCTGTCCTCTGCCCCTATAAACCATGTTAATCTCTTAAATCCTGAATAGCCCTATCCAATTCTACAGGTCTCCAAACCACATTCTATTCACTATTATTTATGCTGCCTGAGAACATCGTTGTCCAAATATATCCGTACTTGTCCTTCAATAGATTGGGAATCTTTTCAAGCAATATCAGTTAAAAAATGCCCAGAGATTAATCTGTCTGTTGTCTTTTAATGACTCTTCCCCTGATGATATGCAAACTAAGTAACTACAAACTGTGGCAACAGATTGCAGAAGAATATACTCTGCAAAGGATTTACAGATACACTTTGTAAAAAAAAATACGTATATAACTTTTTTTAAAAAAGAGATACATTTTACATTTGTGTACGATCAGCTGGAGGTTGGCCTCCCTGCCTGCTTTTTAGAATACAGCTGAGTGCCTCTTTAGGCAGCTGTTTAGGTCCACATAATTGTTATTTTAAATGTCTTCATTAGCTTAGCCCTGGACCAAACTAATTAAGCTGTTGTATTTAAAGAATACTTTTTGAAAGAGATCATATGGTTTCCTGGTTCTAAGAGTAGTATCTGGCATCTGAAGGTAAGGAACCTTTCCAAAGTTTGAGAAAATACTGTCTAAAACCAGGTTTTGAATGGTACTCTGTTGAATGTTACTCTGCACACAGATGTACCCCAGATGAGATGTGGAATGGCTCTTCCTGTATCTGTGGAATTGCAGAGCCAGAGACTACTGTATCTGGTACCATTGAAGTAAAACAATTCTATGGTGTTCATGTTATGGTAGTCCTGCACAAAATGTTTACCATAATTGAAATAATTGCTTGTATTTCTGTGTAAGTTTTTGAAAAAATGCCTTGAAGGGAGTGAGGAATCTCATTGTGTTTAGTATTATGTTTTCAAGTTTGTTTATTATCTTTTGTCCTTGTAGTACCAAAGGGCTCTGGAAGTGCCAGGATCAATTTGTAGTGCTCAAGAATATGAAGTAAGAGAGAGGACAAAAGAATGCTGCAAGGAAAAATCTCTGTCTTATACTTTTTATTGTAAATGATGAACATATACTTAGGAAAATATCACATAAGTTTAAATTATTTTTGGAATAAAATGTTTGGGTGGTGTTTGCTAATAAAATCACAACATTTTATGCACTCTGTATTTTGCTTTCTTATTTTAAGCAGGAGGATAATAAGTGTTGGCAATAAATGTCGCTCTTTTATAGTGCTTTTGTAAAATTGGGTTGCCAGATACAGTCTGCTTTTAGTATAATGGCAAATTGCTGAAGGTAGACAAGCTACTTTAATTTGTTTCAAAGAAGAAATCATTTTATATACAACTATAAAAAATTCAGTAGTTTATAGCAACAATAAATTGGCTTAAGGATTTTAAAATGAGTTCTCATTACTGGTCTGAACAAATGTTTCTTTGGAAAGTTTTCATCTCCATCACTGTCTTCCAGTATTCAAGTGATCAGTATTATTTTTTTTTTCATTACTGTCATATTTATCTGTCTTTAGATCCAACAGCTTCCAGCAGAATCTAGGCTATTTACCTAGACATGAAAGCCAGAAGAGGTCATGATGTGTATCATGTTGTTATATGTGTCCTTCTGTCACAGTCCCCTGCTTATTTTTTCTTAACTGAATTGGTCTACATAGAATCATAGAATGGTTTAGATTGTAAAGGACCTTAAAGATCACCTAGTTCCAGCCCCCTGCCATGGACAGGGACACCTTCCCCTAAACCAGGTTGCTCAAAGTCCCATCCAGCCTGACCTTGAACACTTCCAGGGATGGGGCCTCCACAACCTCTCTGGGCAACTTTTTCCAATGTCTCACCACCCTCATAGTGAAAAATTTCTTCCTGATACCTATTCGAAATCTACCCTCTTCACTTGGAAGCCGTTCCCCCTCATCCTATCACTACATGCCCTTGTATAAAGTCCCTCTCCTGCTTTCTTGTAGGCCTCCTTCAGATACTGAAAGGCTGCTATAAGGTCTCCCAGGAGTCTTCTCCAGGTTGAACAACCGCAGCTTTCTCAGTCTGTCTTCAGACAAGAGGTGCTCCAGCCCTCTGATCATCTTCATGGCCCTCCTCTGGACCCGCTCCAACAGGTCCATGTCCTTCATATGTTGAGGTCTCCAGAGCTGGATGCAGTATTCCAGGTGTGGTCTCATGAGAACAGAGTAGAGGGGCAGAATCACCTCCCTCAACCTGCTGGTCACACTTCTTTTGATACAGCCCAGGATGCGGTTGGCTGTGTTTCAGGACACATCTGTGGTTCCAACATGTTTTGAGCCTATGACCATTGCAGCCTCTTCCTGTGTCAAAGAGACAGTAAACTTCCTAGAGGCATGCTGTGATTCATTTGAAGTAAAAAAAATGTTGCTACCAAACACTGTCAGCTGCAGTGCTTTCTGAAAATATTCTGCTGTTTCCCCATGAATCACAGCTGTGTCCTGGTCAAGAGAGAAGCCAAAGCACGAAAAGGTCCGAGTAGAAAGAGCCACAGTGAGTGCAATATATTAATTGTTCTCATGACAGTAGCTCATTTCTTTTCTGGCCTGCTCTGTGGTACACAGAGACTCGCCTACACAGATTTGCTACTCTTGGTAAAATCTGTTTGCATGATGCACATGCTTGATGCACCTGTGGTAGTCTGGTCCCTTCCTGGAAGCACTGAATATTCTCTAAAAGGATGAGTGGCCTGTGGCTGTTTCCTGATGCTGAAAGCGTGTAGGATGTCTGCTGTTGAAAAGCATTGGAGGTTGGGGCTTCAGAATAAACAGTATTGCTTATCACTTTAATTACTTCTTAAAAATCTAATGTATTCAGTTTAGGGATTTAAGTTTATGACTGTCTTTTTAGGTGCCAGAAATGTATCAATAATGTGCACGTGCATGAGTACTCTTTTGGCTTGTGTCCTTATTTATGTTTTAAAGTTACACGTTGCCTGTTTCTGAAACTTCTGTGTTTCGCTTGAAAAAGCCTCAAGAATTCAGTATGTTGCCTCAGTGGAGAAGTACACTGTTTAGGGCTTTAGTGCACTCCCAAAAGAGTATTTTCATGAATTGGGGAGTGGTGTTGGGGAGAAGCAAAACAAAAATAAAGTCTCTGCAATTTTTCTTGTGTTGTAAACCACCAAAAAAGTCTTGGTTTAGGAACAATAAAAATACAACAGTTAAATAAATCAGTTACAGGAATCCATTTTATGGATTCTCTGTCAAACTGTGAAAAGATACCATGTTTTTTTTGCTTAGAACTGCCAAGGCTGTTCACAAAGTGTGAATTAAATCTCAAGGGCTTAGATTCTCAGTGTTACACACACACCTGATTTACATTAAAACTAGTAAGATTAGACACAACTGTACTTTGAAGATAGATAACATAGAGTTCATTAACAAATTTTACTGTAATCCTAGAACAGATGGTGGTGGTAAAAGAATAGTCAGTTTAATACCTAACATTTTCAACATAAAAGTGAGTTAGAAATGTTTTCAAATACAGCCTACACCCATGAATCAGGGTGTCAAAAAGCACAGCTTTACAATTGGACGTTATGAGATGTTTTTATCTTTCCTTATTCTGTGTCTTCAAAGACATGCTGAGTGAAAGTAGGAAATGAAGAGCAGACCATATGGGGGTAACAGTTGAATTCTATTTAAAGAAAATATGGAGATCACTTGTTTGTTTATAACACTTATTTGTATTATTAAATATTTGAAGATGTTACCTGTCAACAATGAAAATACAATACAGGCAGAAAAAGATTTTTTAATCAGTAACCTTTTGTTGAGAAATAGAAGTTTAGCAAAAGAAAGTATGAAGCATGTCATATCCAAGCAAGATGCAGCCAAAAAATAGAGCCATAAAGAGGGCAGAAAATTTCATAATGGGGCCTGTCTAGACAGTACAGCAACACCCAGATGTGCTGTAAATCAGGTGGTTTATGGAGATAAACCAGCAAGAATGTCTTGCACATTTACATTGTGTTCTTTCACTAGATGATCATATTACAGCAGAAAAGAGAACCTACAATTGCCATAACTAATACCTACAAAAAAAATTCAGTCTTAAATTGTGGGATTAAATGCTGTAATACTATACTAATTTGTTATGCGAAGTAATTTGTTATAGTGAGTTTCCTTTTATATGCCAGCCCTTTTTATCATTAACAGCTTTTCCAATGTGAAAGTTTGAAGGGTGGCTTGGGGGATTTTTCTCACCTTCTTTTATATACAGGTTCCTTACAGACAAATTTAAAGTGAGGCTGATGACAGATGACATTGCTAAATTAGGTTCTTAGAGTTGTAACACCCATCTTTTCCACCTAAAGTAGATTAGCAGAGTCCTTACAAAAAAGGGGAAAAAAGAACACATTTAAAATATAGTCTCTTATGTACAATTTTATTCCAAAAAAAGTGCCTCACAAAAAGGTTGAAAATACCTTAAAATTGTAATGTCTTTGTAATCTTTTAATGTCAGGGGAAAATACTGGTCCATGATAGAAAATGAAGCTTGCAGCTTTTTGATGATTATCTACCACATTTAAATGAATATTGTAATGTCTAATTCTTCCCATGTAAGAGATCATGTTGTATCAGTACAGAGAGATTTAGCACGAAAGTGAGAGAATGTCTTACATGAGTTTTCTGTGTGACTGGAGGCAATGCATTGACTGACATCTTGGGTATCTGGAGCCATGTCACGACTGAGGGACAAAGGGGTGCAGAAGGGTAAGAAGGAGGAGTGTTGAGAGCACAGACTTGCCTGGGTGCCGCAGTGCCTATTATGACTCGGTCTGTATTAGTCATGTTTCCTCCTCACAAACCTGGTAACTGCTGTTACACAGTGATGGCCAGCCACCTTCGTGGTTCAGCTTATTGAGCAAAGTGGAGCAAAGCCTTAGGGGAAAAGCTGAGCTGCTAAAACTAGCCCACAATCAGCTCTAAAGAAATCTAAATTTATGTTTTATTTTAAGTTATAAAGGTAGCACTTGCCTTTTTGGTATGCTGTGATAGCATTGGCATGTTTTTTTCCCCAAATTGTTTTTGGTTTTGGTTTTGGTTTTGGTTTTTTTTTTTTTTCTGGACCAGATCAGTGTAACTTAAGAAAGAAATCCCATGTGAGGGAAATTCAGACTGGATGAAAAAAGGGCCCCTTCTGGATAGCTCATCTCAGTTCCCGGCTTTATCTCAGTGAGACATTTCTCCTTGCTTCTCTGGCAAATGACTGTCCATAATGTTCCTGAATATTTGATGTCTCTCAAAAGTATCATGAAGCTTATCTTCTATGAAAGCATGAGGCAATGACTGTAACAGAAGATAAAAAATAGGTATGCAAGGACACAGCTATCAGGCTGCATTTCTTTTGGCTTGACTCCTTTTTCCTAACTGCAGCCACAGAAGTTTTTGTATATAGGGGGCAGCCATGGGCACTAATGTATCCAGTCAAAATGAAATCCCTATGGAAATCCCATCAAACCTTCCTCCTTTTCTGACCTTCAGTTCCTCCCTTCCTCTGTCTTCCCTCTCCTCCCCTTAAAGCCTCTCCCTTCTGCTGAGGAGCAGAGAGTGCAAGTTTACTCTATCAATGGAACAGGCTACAGGAGCTGTCAGCTGAGTCCAGGCAATGGCTCGATTGCTGGTAGCACAGAGGTGGTTTTCTTACACAAGCCAAGCGGGATCACAGGATGTGCTGTGATAACTGCACTGAAACCATGGGCAGAAGAGAGCTTCATCTTCACAGGGAAGGTTAAGGACCACCAGTTAGAGCAGGGCACAGATATAGAGGATCATGAAAAGCGTCCTCTTCCGGAGGGAGTGGGTGGGGAGTACAGGAAGTTAGGACAATTAGCACAAGATGAAAGAATGGAAGGGCTTTTCTGAAAGTGCTATGGCCAAAAGAGACTAAGGGAATGTAGGGCAGGACTGGAGGTCTAGGATTTAGGGAAAATGCTTAGTAGGGCAGGGGTGAGGAAGGCTTTTCTAGATCTTGTGGTGCAAGGGTGGTGGAGTTTAGGTAGTGTATGTCTGATCTCCAAAGTTTGCTACCTTTCATGTTGGAATGTTCTCCATTTGAATTTAGAGCAATATCCAATTGCCAGTACGTAAGTTAAATGCAAAGTCTTTGTAGTTTTCTTGCAGATTAGTTTTTCTAAAGCTGTTAATGTTTTGTAACCGGAGTTCCTTGTTTGCTAGCTTCTGCTTTCTAGAAGCATTCAATAAATATATAAGAACAGACAAAAGCCTTAACAGTTCCCTTATTACCTTTCAACCAGTTTCCAAACTTCCTGGCAGTCTGTCCAATCATTGTAATTTTCTGTGTTGAACACATGAACTTTTTTTCTGTACAATTAGAAAAACATTTTTGTACAAATAATTATGAGCCACAATTTGCAAAGAAATATCTTCAGATTGAAAACATGCTGTTTGCAGCTTCTAGTACACAGCTATTATGCCATAAAGTTAAATCCGGATAAATTACTAGTACCTGCACAGGTTCAGCTTCCCAGAATATTAAGCTTGCATTCCAGAAATCCAGTTTTGAAAACAAATTTCTCAGTCACCAGCCTCCAGATTCAATAAGACTTTTGATGACCTATTGCCTTAGAAAATCTGATCTAACAGTTTTTGACTGAGCTAGCATCTGTTAATCCTCTTTATTTAAAATATCCCATTATATTTTTAATACTTAAGTGCTCCATACTTCTGTGCAAGTGCCCTGGACTAAATAGAGCAGTTGTGTATCCTTGCGTATCCGGTCTTTCCTTCATTTGCTTTCTACTCACCACCAGTCTTGCGTTGGTTGATCTTTGTGGCTAGATTCAAAATATTTGGGACTGTCTCTTCTGTGATCATTTTTTCATACTGCTGGCATTTAATTGAAATACTTCATACTTTGCTTGTTTCTTGCCAGTTTTCCTTGTTATATAAACTGAATGTGCTACTTTGTGTAGCAGCACTTTGTTGTAGCTGTGGGAATTTAAAGATGTGAATGAGGCCGGTGGTCAGAGGGAAGGTTTCTGGCTCAGACTTGTATAGTTCACATGTGCTGTTATTACTGGATGATGTCAACGTGAACACTTGGTAACTTGGTAAGGAGACCTTTCAGTTAAATTCATAGCGGCGTGGGGGTGGACGGTGTTGCGACTTGATGCCAAATTAGAAGTGTGGAGACTAGGTGGACTTGGATACTTCAGTTACAGATAGATGTGCAGCGCTACTAATTATATGAGTTCCCTGTCTTATGGGACAGCATAGGCCAGGGCAGCCTGGGGCAGGCTGGGGGGGAAGTTCCAGCCCTGCAGTACATCATCTTGGGGCAGGTCTGGGTGTCCCTCTGCCTGTGACATCTCCCCTCCCCATCTGGAGTGTGTCTTGAGGTCTTTTCCAGATGTCTCCCTGGAATGACAGACAACTTCAGTCAGGCAGTTGGGTAGAGGGTACGCCAATCTTGATTGGCATTTTCAGATTCTTACAGTACCTAGCCACTGGCTGGCGCTGGTGCTGGCGTTCCCAACCTGCACCCTCAGAGGTTCTTCACGTGCCACAATGACATGTTCACAGCTTTCACAGCAAATAACAACTTGCTGTTTAGGAAGGATAGGGAGGGAAGAAGATGAGAGTGTATCATGCTGTATGTAAAGGAGCTCTGTGTCTTCACATCACTCCAGTTTGATTCTGAGGGCATGTCTTCTTAGGGTGCCTGGGTCAAGATTAGAGGGGGACGTAATACCAAAAATGTCGTTGAGATCTATTACAGACCACATAGGAGGAAGTGGACAAACAACTGACCCAAAGCTCCTCATTGTGGGTGTTCTCATGCGGTATTTAGCCATCCAGACATCTGTCAGGATGACAACACTTTGCACAAGCAATCCATGAAGTTCCTGAACTGTGTTAGTGGCAGTTTCCTAATGGAAATGCTAGAGAGGAAAAGAATAGGTCACCCTCTGCCTGACCTGCTACACACAGACAGGGAGAAGCTGGTGGCAAAAGTAGCCATAAAAGGCATCTTGGGTAGCCATGACAAGATGTTTGAATTTCAGTTTCAGAGGAAGCCAAGTGGTAGAATTAGGACTTCAGAAGAGCGGACTTTGGGTTGCTTAGGAAATTGCTACACAAAGTCCTTCCTTTAGGAAGCTGTCCTCAGAGGAAGAGTGCTCAGATCAGATTGACTGAATTTACTGAAAGCTCAAGAAGGAAAAACGGTGTTGTGCAGGAAGACTGGGAAAGTTGACAGAAAGCCTGCTTGCCTGACTTAGGAACTTCTTAATTAACTAAAATGCAAAAAACGCATGCAAGAAGTGGAAACATGGACAGCTAACTAAGAAGGGTCACAAAAGCACTCAGGAACAAAATCAGGAAAGCCAACTGAACAAGAAATGACTTGGGAAATAAAAAGTATTCTACAAATACAGTAATGATGAAAGGTGGTTCAGATAAAACTGATCTGGTTTTGAACATGGAGACAATGTTATGATGAACAACATAAAAACCACTGAAGTACCCAATGCCATTTTTTTGCCAAAGACTTCACAGGCAACCTCATTCCTGATTTCTACATGTACTACCAATGTTTGGGAAGGAGAGTGACAACTAACAGTTAGGGAACAACAGATATTTTATAGAAGCGAAATGTAGTGGGACCAGGTGGGATGCAGGTAAGGGTGCTGATGGAGTATTCTGATATGTCTGTGAAGTCCTTGTCTGTCATTGAATAAAAATCAGGGAAATCACAGAAGGTCCCTGACAAATAGAAAAAAGCCGCAGCTATACCCATCTTTAGGAAAAATGAAAAAGGAGGATGTGGGGCCTATGGGCCTGTTAACCTCATCTCAGTTTCTAGAAGTATTATGGAGGATGTCTTCTTGTAAATGCCCTGGTTTGAGGACATTTCCAAACATGTGAAAGACAAGAAGGTAATCATGAACAGTCAACACAGGTATGCTATGGGCAAATGATGCTTGACCAACTTGATTGCTGTTACTGATGAAACACCTGAGCAGAAGGCAATGGATATCATATGCTTTGATTTTAGCACAGTTGTTGGCACCATCTTTCACAGCATTCTCATTTGGAAGTATGGCCTGGATGAGAAGACACTCAGATGGGATAAAAATGGCCTGTAACACCTGGTTCAAAGGTTAATAACCAATACAGTAATATGTGATTGGCAACAAGCTGAGTCAGAAGTCAGTGCTGGGGCATATCATCGTCAGTGGTGTACTTAAGATAGAATGCACTCTTAGCAAATTTGTGGATAGTTGTAAATGCATAATTTACATTTGTCATTTGATAATTAAAACTTGCAATACTTAAATTGCAAAGGAGAACCTTTAATTATAAATTTATTTGTTCAGTGAAGTTCTAATAAAAAAAACACATTATGTCCAGTCCTTTTCATTAAAGTACTTAAGGGCATGTTTGACTTTTAGTACTTTGCTAAATTCTTATAGGTTGTAGAGTCAAGGTGAAAGTTTTGTATCCAAGCTCTTGGTGAGCGCCTGCAGAGATATTATGAACTACATATTTATCTGGTACAGAAGGCTAAAAGAAAAATACACTTGGCTTCTCCAGAAAGGCTGTTAAACAGTTTTTATATTTGCCTTGGAATAAATTTTATGCCCTAGTGAATTTTGACTGAGAAGATAAACTGGTGATGTGCAAAAAATTTTTTTTTTTTGTTTAGTTAAGTCATATGCTTTACGTGAATTTCTCTAAATTAAATTGTAGGTCTCAGTTGCAGTTCTCTTCTGCTCTGGCAAATGCCAAAACCATTTCCTGAAATATTCTCTGAGCATGTCCCTTTGAGGGAAAGAGAAACCAGCTGTTCCTAGGGACTTCAGACAGGAACCAGGATAGCCAGCTGTTGGTATTCACCAGCTCAAAGAAGCCAAATCCTTCTTACATACAGGGCCAGCAGTCTCTCCTTATATGTGTGAGGTGAGCAATTCAGTCTCTGTGTTGAATACAAACAGGCTTTCAGACTGAGTAAGGAACTTGATTTGCAGGCGATAGATATCAAAGGTCATGATGCAGGGAAAGTAAAGTGCGGCCTCCGCTCTACCAGGTAATCCCTGGAGGTGTGTTGAGCTGCTGAGGATCTGCTGTATACCCTCTCGTGAGCACTTACTGTCTGCTCTCTAAGCGTGGCCACATTTGAACAGCGAGTAAGGGTGAAGAAAGGGTGATGGGCTAGAAAATGAGAGGATTCTGATGTTTCTGAGGATCAGATGTTTCTGTAAGCAGTGATCATGATCTCAGTAATGTGCCATGAGATCCCTGGTGGTCTAAATGCAAGCGTGCCTCAGGCTGCCAGTGTGAAGTTAGCCACCTCCTTCCCTTCCCGGCACTTCAGTGCAACTCCATACAGCTGTGGACCCTAGCTTCGGAGAACAGAGGCTGAAAAGGAAAAACGTACTGCAGTGACTTCGTCTTGTTCTCTCATTTCTGCTTATCTTCTTGCTCTTGTTTCCATGCAGGTGCTATCTCCTACAAACAAGAAAGTGGAAAGGAGCATATAAAGTCCCAGTGTGTAATGTGTTTCAAATACAATAATGATTTTTTGTGCATGAAATTCTAACACCTCTGAAAATGAATCCAGTGCTTTGTGTTGGCTATATGAAGCTACATGGTTGTTTGATGTGTTTTTTTTAAAGGCAGGACTTACATTTTTCTTTATAGCAAGGAGCTCCTTGCTGTATTACCTTAAAGAATTGCACACGCCAAGTGCTCAAGAAGAGCCGTTTAGATGCCAGTCAAATGTAGCAGCATAAAATATCTTTTTAATAGCATCCTTTTCAAAAACTGCATTCAAATGGAAAAACAAAACAAAACAAAGCATGAAGCATATTCAAAAGGCAGGAAGAAAAATCTCTGACCCTTAGTGTTTTATGAAAGAAGTAGCAAATAGTCAGATAACTACAACAGTATATGTGACGGCAATGCTGCCAGGTGTTCTGTATTCTAAAGTGTAAAACTCTGCTTAGCTTTTGGTAGAATAATCGTTTTGTAAATTTATTAGCTTTTTATTGGGGCCCAAGTGCCTTTTATCTCTATGGCCGCCAGCCTGCTGAGAGGCAGGCATATTTCACACACGTGAACCCACAAACAGAATGACGTAACTGCGCCAGGAAAGTCTAAGAATCTTATGGGAAAATCCGACTGGCACCAGATCATCTGCAATATGGATCTTCTTCATATTCTGTGTGATTTCCGTTTGTTTTTCTGGTAAGTGCTTTAAGGAAGGAAAGAGCAAAAGACCGGAGATGTAAATGAGACACCACAGGCCAATGGGTAGGTGGGAACTGTTCATCACGAAGTAAGCGTTTATAAATTCATCTATTATAAATCCATCTGTTTAATAAATAAACAGTGAAGGAATAATAAAAATACTGTTATTTGTTGTTGATGCCCATGGCAGTTTGAGGGAGGTAGAAAGAGGGTATTTTCACTGCCCTTTCTCATAGCACATTGATATGTTCCTTTGCTAGCATGATCTGTGGGAGGTTCATCTCAAAGCCAGTGTTGTTCATGGAGGAGCAGTGGAGGAGGTCTTTCTAAAATTATAGCATCTTTGCTTATCAATCAAAGGCCAAGAAAGGATTTCCAGTGGAAACTCCCTGTCATGCCTATTCTATCCAGCTCTCTGCAATATAAACAGTCTTAAGAGTTCTGCTTTTTTGCCCAAATTATGCATTGTAGCAGTCAGAGGAGTGAATACAAAACATTCCATTATTTTTAAAAATGTTTTATATTTTACTATTTGCTATTGAACTTTCTGCAAAAAAGGAGCTCTAAGCTAACTGATTCAAATCAAAGAAACACATCAATTATTTAGAAATTCTCATGCCTATATTGTAAGAAAGGTCATCTAATAAGATGACTTCTTATTTCCTTTTCAATTTAGGATACACTAAAACCTGTAGTTTGAACACAAAGTTAAAGGTGCCACATGAATGGCAGTGAGGAAGTGTACTATATCAACTCCCTGTTAAGGAAGCTCTGCAGTTAGCACTGAACTGTTTGCTGGGATTGCACAGATCACATGATATCCTTGTGTTCAGACAAAGTTGAAAAAAAAAAAAGGTTTGACAATACAGCAGATTGTTCAGTCACATTTCTACAGGTTTCAATTTAAAAAAAAAATCTGGATACATTTCTGCTATTTAAAAGAAAAATATCAAAAAGCCTAGATTATAAACTGCTATCTTTTTATTTGGTCCAAAAAAAGCATGTTTTATTTCCATTTAAAACCATCATATTAAAATATACAGTTTAAAACATTCTGGCATGAAATCTTACCAATTGCAAACCCTTCATAATTGTCACATTCTGTGTTGCTGATTGTCATTAAAAAGCACTGTCTCTGCATACATATGGATTTTCATGGTTATGCTGATCATAAAAAGATCATTAGCAGGGACTGCAAATAGCATAGTTTTCTTTTGCACATCAGTTTGATAGGCATGATCTACCTTCTTTATAAAAAGAAATAAAATCACTCAACAGAAAAAAGAACTAACGCTTGATTTTATTGGCAAAAGCGGACAGCTAATCATATCAAAAGCATTACACAGATAAACAGTACTTTTCAAAGCATAGTGCTTGTCTTCTCTAAGTTTAAACAAAGCAATATATGCTGAAGAAATGAATTATGATGGTAATGTTTCACTATGACAAACATTCCTGTAAAATTATACCTAGAATTTCAATTATCTAAAGTTTCAAAAATGATGGTTTGATACAGTAATATTGGTTGCACTCCAATACTTTAAATTAGAATCACAGAATCATAGAATCGTCTAGGTTGGAAGGGACCTTTAAGATCATCGAGTCCAACCATCAATCTAACACTGCCAAAACCACCACTAAACCATGTCGCTAAGCGCCACCTCTACCTGCCTTTTAAATAGTTCCAGGGATGGCAACTCCACCACTTCCCTGGGGAGCCTGTTCCAATGCTTGATAAACCTTTTGGTGAAGAACTTTTTCCTGATATCCAATCTAAACCTCCCCTGGCATAACTTGAGGCCATTTCCTCTTGGCTATCACTTGTTACTTGGGAGAAAAGATCAACCCCCACCTCTCTACAGCCTCCTTTCAGGCAGCTGCAGAGATCGATAAGGTCTCCCCTCAGCCTTCTTTTCTCCAGACTACATGACCCCAGTTCCCTCAGCCGCTCCTCACAGGACTTGTGCTCCAGACCCTTCATCAGCTTCATTGCTCTTCTCTGGACATGGTCCAGCACCTCAATGTCTTTCTTGTAGTGAGGGGCCCAAATTGAGAGAGTTCTCCATTGTCTCTTACCTTGGGTATGTTACCAGATTTAAAGTGCCACCAGTTACTTTAGTCTCTTACCCTGTAGCTTATTATTAGAGTTTACTCTTAAGTGCCACCAGTTACTTTAGTCTCTTACCCTGTAGCTTATTATTAGAGTTTACTCTTATGCGTTATTCTTTTATTAAACCACTAAGATACAGATAAACAATGTGTGATGCCCAGAGGCCACTTTAACAAGCCAATCCTTAAAGGAAGTTTAATTTAATCTAACTCACAGAAGATCAGAAATATAAAAATTTTATCATAACTGTAAAAATTCTCTACTCCCTACAGCACAGAAAAAAATTAATGTTCAGAACTGTTTAGAAGTCCTAAACTATTCCATATTGCATACAACTGCTTTCCTAGTTGGTAAGTGCGGCAGAATCACATTGTTATCGCAAATGTTACATTATTTGATCATTTCTCCTTCTGCCAGTATTCAGGTGTCTATAGTCTGGTTCTTCTCCATTCTTAGTCACTTTTGGGCTGCCCATGATTTTGTGACCTTCCATGAGGGAGAATTGAAAGGGTTTCAGTATTTGACTTTTCTCTCACTCAGCTTTCACCTACAAACGACATTCAGATCTGGCTTTCTCCTTCACAATATCTAGAAATAGATCTGCTGTGCATAATTAAATTGTAGAGCTCATTGCTGCAGTATATTCTAAACACCCAAAATATTAATAAGTTCCAAAAAATGTTACAAAAGTTCATGGCGCATTTGGTTTTCATTCTCTATTAAACAGACACAAAGGTTCATTCTCTAGTCTCTGTGTCAGGAGCTCCTGATACATGATGAGTACTGGGAAGACGTACATAGAAAAAGAACGTTCTGTACTTCTGTCTCGTGCAGTTTTTCCTAAGCTGCTGACCACTCTTAGGGACTGGGTACTTTACTGAGACCATTACTCTGATTTAAAATCTGGCAAAGAAATACAAAAATACCAGAGGTGGCACTGGAGAAGCTAGATCAATGGCTAGAGAACAAGCGTCTTCCTTGCTGAGAACAACTATTTTAGATGCCGTGCCATGCTATGCAATGCAGTTATGCTGCTCGATTCATCTCTCTCTCTTCACTCTACCAGAAATACCTAATGAAGGCTTTCGTTATTTTTCCTTTCCACTCACTCAAGGATTCCAGAAATCCTTCTTTATACCACTTTAACGTGCATTTTTCCTTTCCAGTTTCTCCCGTATTCTCACTGATGCTTTAATTTGTGAATGAATAGATACAGCCGTGAAGCACACCTCCCTCACAGGCTAGACAGAATTTAATTCGTGTCCTAAAATGGAGTGGGGATGCAGCCTGACTGCATCCAGACCCGCATACCTAAATGCAGCAGAGACGTGGCTACACCCACCTGGACTTTCAGTCAGCTCTATTATGTATCCTTTGAATCCCTTGGCAAGAAATACCTTCCTAGCAATACACTAAATCTTTTGATTGGCTTCAAAATTCTTGATGCCTGTGCCCACTAACTACTTGCTATTTTTCTCATTTTTATTTTTCCCTCTTACTATGCCAATCCTTGTCCATCACACTGGGTCTTGTCATCCTTTTTTTGTTCACTTCTGGTAAATTAAGCTTTCTGTATTTATCCATGCAGACTCTAAGCTTACTTTTTATACACAGCTACTACGTTTTCTCCTCAGTGAATCCTGCCACAAGGCCCATTTAAACCACGTTACTGGAGAGGAAAAAAAGGCCCCAACCAAGACTAGTAAGGGCTAAAAGTTAAACCCATAGAAATTAAAATAATTTGTAAAGTTAAACAAATATTAGGTATATGTAAATTGTTATTAAGAGGGGAGAATAAAACACCAATGAAAAAGTAGTATAGTAGGATTAATTACAACGTACAGCCCCAGTTCAGCATCAGAGTCTGCTGGCAATGATCACTGGAGACATGCAGTCATTTAAAGGTCAAATAAATTTATGTAAATTAATCTCAGTGGAAGCGATAAACTTTAAGAGTTAAAGGCAGTAGCTGCTATAGATAGGTATGGTAATAAAAATAGAAAATCAAGGTAAGAAAAAAGATAATAGAAGCTGAAACTAGCCAAAAGAGAGAAAGGTATATCAAACATTAGCTAATAATATTTGCACTGCAAATGCTTCCGTTCTGTAATGCAAAAGGTCAGTCTTTGAGAAGGAATGATGGTCCTCTTAAGAAGGAAAAGTTGGCAACTGGAAGATTGATAGAAACCCATCACAAAAGAACATTTGATTTGAGGAAAGGAATTTGCAGACATTCAAAGTACCACCAGTCACTGAAACTGTGATCAGCTATAGTATCTTTTATGAAATAATGGGGAAAAGACATTTTAATAGTTAGATGAATTTTAATAATAGGGTTAATACATGGCTATGAGTGGCAAGTTATCTTGGAAACAAAGCTGCATTTACCAATTAAGCTTTTATCTCTGCCAAATAACGGGACAGACTGTTACCTAACTTTACAAAGAAACCATGAGCTGTCAGAAGTAAACATGAGTATTTGATCCAGAGCACCTTAATTGGCTCATTGTATTTGCTATGCCAGAAGTTTTCTTGTCCCTTCTAGTGTTAGCTTTAGAAAATCATAAATATTAATACAAAGCCTCAGTATTTTTCTAAGATCTCCAGATCATACTTGTGTCTTATATCTTGTGAAGCATCAGAACTAAATTCTGCTGCATGATGTGGCAGACTGGAGAGACTGGGACAATTTAATACACAGTAAAGTAGAAATTGATTGCATTTTTCATTTTCTTGTTTATTTAATCAGTGAGTGTCTCCTGTGTTACTTTCTTGGCGATTAAATTCAGTTTATCTTAAGCCATCACCACACTTCCATTTTTTTGTATGCTGGAGTATTTTGGACTGGTAACCCAAAGCTGCACTGATAAGGACCACAGCTCTGCAGGCTTTAATGGCTATGTATGGGAGAGTTGGGCCATAACAGAGAAGATGTCAGAGAGCTTTTGAGTTGTTAATATAAGTACCTTAGTTGCATGGTTTGACTAGAATACTCACCAACCATATAATTAAGGCAGACATTGCATTGTAAATTTTATTTTCCTCTTAACACTCCCTTTAGAGGATAGGGTGTGTAAATCCTCTTCAGACCTCTTGTTTCAGGCTGTCTGTAGATTTGTGGAGGAAATACTGAACTGGTTATGAATTCTCTGCACTGCTCTCTATAACAGCATTTGTATGGAGACCATAGGAAAGACTTTCTTTTCCGTACACATTTTTCAGTCCCTCGGGTTGTTGCTTCCCTCAACAAAAGCCTCAGGTTTTGCACAGTAAGCTGCAAAAGGTCCTGATGACAAAATATTACCCAGCACAACCCCTGTATTCAGGGGTAAACCACACCCTACCACTGTAATCTCTTCGTCATTCAGTCGAGTGCCAAAGACTCTCAGAAATTGCCGTGCACTGTACCAGTACTGCTAGTCTGCACGACGGGGACAAACGCAGAGCAAGAGATGCTGTGGATTCTGTGCACTGTACCCTAAATGCAGATTGTAGACAAAGCCCTTTGCCGGTGATGTATAATTCAGAGCAGTCCTGAAGCCTCTCTGAAGTGTGCTGCTGCAGCTGGGTTGCTAGAACTAAGTCCTCAGAGACTCTGCTGTTCGAGTCATCACTGAGCACATCTTTGAGAGTCGCCAACTGTAACATTTCAGTTTTCATACAAATATCCAATTTATTCCCATCATCAAGGCCCATTTGTCTCTATGAAAACAACAACCCACAAAATACAGTTTTGTTTCTTTTGAACATTACCCTCTAGTAAGTAAAACTAACAGTAATTCCACAATAGTTTACAGTCCTGGTGAATATTTGTATTCATGCCATTGGGTAGTGGATCATTCTCTGCTAACTGCATGATAATTGATAATATACTGCCTTGATTTAAGGTATCATTTCAGTATCGATCTTTATTGTGATAATGCTGTACATTAAAAAAGAAATGGTTCTGCTACTGTTTTCAGTCTAGAAATCAATAAAGGTGTGGCTAATCCATGGTCTCACCTATTTTCCATGGTCATTTACACATTTCTTGGTATTTTTCCATCCATTAAAACCTGATGGAGAAAAAGCACAGGGTCTTTTCTTAGCAAAATCTAGAGACATAGCCAAACACAGGGCATTTGATGGAGCATAAATCAACCACTCTCTCCATCTACATTCGGCTTTACCCATTTTTCAAAAATGAGAGGTACTTTAATAAATAGCAGCTCTTGCCACTATCACAGACATAGTGATGTTGAAAAATCACCCTCATTCTGGTCAGCTAGATTTGCAGTTTAAAAAAAAATAATCAAATTGCAGTTGACTGTATCACTGCTGTATATTTGCATTTGAAATCTTTTCTTCAGAAAGGTTTTGCTATCTATCAATACAATCAGTACTCCATTAATTTAATTCTTTTTACTTTTACCTTTCCGTCTAGTTATGGTTTTAATACATACTTCATTGTTTTCCAAAGATACACAGTGTGAAGCAAGCACTAACAAAAACCAGAGAAGGAAAAGATAAACACAGATCAGTGTAAATGAAACAGAAAAATAAAAAAAAATATATAAATCAAGTAAATGAACAAGATTCAGAAGAAGGCAAAGTTGGAGAAATAGCTAGCACCAGATTTGGAAGCTGATTAAAAAAAGTTGATCTTTGATGTACGATGGGAGAATGGACAGCATATTCAGAACGGTAAGACGCATCCAAAATCGAGAGATCAGCATGAGGAAGCACACAGGGAAGAGTGGAAAAGAGGAGCAAAATGCAAATAATAAGGGGAATGCTGGGGCTAGAAACAGGGTGGTTTTAAGAGTGATTAGATGACATAATCTTAGAAATATAGACTAAGATCCTGTCACCATACTAGACAGAGAGATAGGGTTCACAGCAGATTTTCAAGGGTGATTTTAGTACATTCCCCTCCTCTGCCTAACCTGGAGAATATCTAAATTACACTTAGACTGCTGAAGTTCCTCGGCATTTTATATTTCTGCTCTACTCACATGCAGAACTGGCAATGTCGGAAAGGCTTGTCTCCATGCCTCTCATGGGTGGGTGCTAGCAGGATTCAGTCAGGCCAACCACCCAGGACCTAATTTAATAGGCCTATTCATCACACGGTCCAGAAAACAAAGGGGTTGTACACTGAGAAGACTGCGGCTCAAATTCTATTCTGTAAAAACTTTTTTAGAAAAGGACAGATCTGTTTTGAAAAAAAAAAAAAACACCAAAAAACCGAACACAAACAAACAAAAAAAAACCAAACCCACAAACCAGAACATTTTTTGCCAAGCTGGAAAAGTGAAGTTTGAGGCACAAACCTGTGCTTTGCATTCCCTATAGCCATCTTAGGAAACTCACTTCTGAGCTTCCTGGATTTTAGTTTCCTTATTCCTGCTAAGCCTTTCCTGAACTGTAAATTCCGGTAGCTGAGAGAGCATTTTGGCTGGAAGTCCAAACCTCAGAGTCATTTGTGAAGCCACTCTAACAGAGGGAATGACATGCACCTCGTAGAGTCCAGGCACTCTCAACCCTGCAAAGCAGAACTAATTGTTGTTCAGCAACAATGCAGTTGTTGTACTATACCATTGTTAATTGTTTTATTGTTGTTCAAAAGTGATGCAGTTTTCATACTGTGTCATTATGACTTGTTTTGTTGTTTTTGAAGAAACTTATTGATTTAAGAACTTTTATGTAATTACCTTCTCTTTTATTTCCTTTTGTAATTTGCTTTTCCTCACCCGCTCTGACTCTATCCCAGACACTCTATTGATCTAACAGTGAGAAATTAAGGTATGGGGACAGTACTGACTGTTTGCAATGCAAATGCAATTCAGACAGTATACTTCAAGACTCTTCTTAAAGCTCTTCCTTGCACATGGGCTTGTACTCCTCATATATGTATGCAAAACAACTAACTTTATTGAACCTGGTGATTGTCCTGGCATAAAACTGGGATGAAAGGGAAGTGCACCAGTTGTTCCCCTAATAGGTACTGAAAACTGAATTCACTACTAAATGATATTAGTGATTCTTCCCTGAACAGAGAGACGTGTACCTGCTCACGTGTGTGCATAGATCCAGCTGGCTATCTAGGTGTTACTTACAAGTCTAGGTTAAATACAGGAAGACACAGAATCCATGTCAAGGTTTATGCCCTGTAGGTAGTAAATATCTTAAATTCAAACCCTAGCAAAATCTTTGAAGAAGCCACTAGAAAGATTACCAGATTATCTCACAGTCTTCCCCCACCCCCCTCGCAGAGCACCTCTTTATGGTTTGAAAATATTAATCTGAAGAAGATGCAAGAATTCTGCTTAGAGACTACTGGCACAGGGGTTACTCATGGAGTTTGTTTCATTGCAGTAGTGGTTATTTGAACATAGCAGCTGAAACAATCACTGCATTTGGCAGCACGGTGAGTTTCTTCTAATTGCACTCTGAGTGAGTCTTGGTGAGAAGGAGGAGAATCTGCACAAGCTGCTTTTCTCTCCAGCACTGAATGGGGATCATAACTGAAAACAAGTCTCCCCTCTTGGTTAAGTCTGTGTCCCAGACTGTTTTCCTTCAATTCCAAAAGGCTTATACTGTTCTTTTCTCATCTTTTTTTTTTCCTATGTAGTCCCTGGAGGAAAAACAAGGAAGGTAAAGGAAGCCAAGCATCCATAAATTTATCTTGGTTGGAATCACATTTTAGAAATATGCAGCCTTACATGAGGGAGATATATTCTGTCTCTACAAACTGCTGTAAATGTTGACGTGTTGCAGCTCATAAATTATATTGCTTCTTCATCCCTGATGCATTAAGTGGTACATGGCTATCTAAGACTAAAATAATTCTATTTCTGACATGGTACCTCTTACTTTCATAACATTTCTGCTTCACTACTCTCGTCTCAGATGAGGATTTGTCTGAAATTGTTATAAATCGCAATGTCTATTATTATTTTTGTATGATATTAATATAGTTTATGTACTAAACTGACATCTTTCCATAGACTTCAAGCTTGTCTCACAGGAAAGTACTTTCACACCTCAACCAGTAATTTGTAAAAATGTATTCTTCACTATTCTAAAGGATTGTTATTGATTGAAAAATATTTGAATGTGCTTTTATTAAAAAGATATATAGTTGTTCAGTGAATGCTTTTGAGCTTCAAGTTCATCAAAAGCATTTGCCTTTTTCACTACACAAATTATAGAAATCCTCTGGTATTTTTTCTATGGTCTGATTGTGTGATTTACGCCACTAAACAACAGAAAACATACTGGGAACTCAAAATTTTACAACATGTATTTGTTCTTTGCTCATTGGTAAAATACTAGTAAAATCATACATTTTTGTTTCAATGTCTTGTCTACACAGTCAAAGAGCCTCTATTTAAAAGTGGAACAGAAACGCTTGGTGCTTCTAACATCTCAGTGGCATTAGTGGTCACAAGCTGGCTTGTGGTACCGTTCAGCTCCACTGAAAATCAGCTCTAGACACCTAATTTCTCTTAGCAAGCAAGCACAGAACTGCCTAATTTTTGAGAACTTCAGCTATTGCAAAGGCTAATTTGTACCTTAGGTTTTTATTTATTATGTGTTTCTCCCAGTGTCTTTCCTGAAAGATTTTATCTGGAAAATAAGTTTTGATACTTCTTTCTCTACACAAAATGAAGGAAATACTCTATATCATTACCATTACAATATCTGAAACGCTCAATAGTTAAACACATTTCTCTGCAAATGTTTCTGTTTTCAAACTGAAAGGAATATGTCAATACGGATCTTTTATCCATTGGGCTGTTGGGCAGTATTCTGTACCCTGTGTTTCTTTGAGGGGCTAAAAGGAAAAATTAGTCTGATTTCTGTTTAATTCCAGAAGGCAGTTTGCAGGCTGAGACATCTGCTACTTAATTGTTGGTGTAATATCTTCAGCCTTTCCTACTCATTAGGTTTTTGGTTTTTTTTTTTTTTCTGCTTAACATAAATACTTACATGAAACACATTTTGAGTGCTTAGCCCTCCAGTGAATCGTTGATCACCTGAAACAGATAGGAGAACACCCAAGTCCCACTTGTGAGAAAGGATCGTCGGAAGTTGACAAATGTGTTAACTCCGTGTGATTACAAGGAGAATGGAGAGTGTTTTGGCTAGCCAGCGCTTTACCTGTACATAGGCTAAATATAAATTATGAATTTAAAATGTTATAATTAACATATAACCTAAAGCTCAGGCATCAATTTCAAAGTCTTATAGAAACAAAAGGTTTAGAAAGACACCAGATACTTTATTAAATCAGTTAATATATTTGGAAAAAAAATAGGCTTTCTTCTGTCCTGTATATCCACAGATTTGTCTGTTTCTCCCAAGTGAACCAGTTTCCCTGCAAGAAAGACATTACATCTTCATTCAGCCCGTGTCCTATTGGTATCCTTATCATCACAGCTGTAACAGCACATGTGAGTGTTTAACATTTCCTTTATTTTCATGCCACTACATGTAAAGTGCTCAAGGGTACATGGAAACAGGCTAGGAAGGGCCATTAAAAACAGTGAAATTGACATTAATTTTTTAATGAGTATTCATGGTGGGTTTTTTTATTTGTTGCTGTATTTTGCTATTTAAACCAGATTAATTTGTAGTTAAGACCTGAGTCTGCCGCCATCTACCGCAATAGATACAAAGAAATAGAGCTGGCTGAACAATACTAAGGTGTCTTCTTTTTTTTTTTTTCCAAAGAAATATTATGCATTTATAGCATGCTTTTTTTTAGGGAACTGTTCTGAAAAATGAGGGCTCGCATTTGGAAAACCAAAGAACAGGTGTTTTTATATATACTATTATATTCGTGATTTCAATCACATACTCAGAGTTGTTTCAGTTACTGAGAGCTGTCTGTTGCCTTACAGGTTCCACAGGTCTAAAAGATGACACTTTCTTTCTTTTCTTACTACCATATACTACTCCTGGAACCACCAGGATTTATTCATTACACCCACTTCTTCCAAACACCAGGTGAGAGTGCCAAACCAGTCAGGGCTCTAACAAAGTAGGAAGGAAAGTCATCACAGAAAATTACCTGGACCTGCAAATTTTGCCTTGCAGGGGGTCAGTGGCTGCTTGTATAACGCTGTGCACAAAGTCTCAAAGAACTGCAGGAGCCTCCCAGATTTAGCAGAGTTCCACATCATGCCAAACACTAGTTACTCCATAGACTTTATCACCTCTTTATCCTCCACCTGCGTGGTGGACAAAACCCTTGCTATTAAAACTTTTACAATCCCTTTGATAAAATGTTTACTAGTTTGTTTTATAACATCTGAACACCATGAAATCCTTTTTGTTTATTCATTTCCCAGTGATTGAGGAGAACAGCTTTACACTGTTGTACAGAAGAAACCATGGCAGAAAGGACTAGATTCACAAAGGAGTTCTGCTGCAGTATAGCACAGCCTTGAATAAGATGCCCATCTTAGTAGTATGTAATCACCTGCTAAGACCATATCGGTCTTTTCCTGCATAAAACACATTTGGGAAGAGGAGGAAGAATACTTACAGCAAGTTTCACAGATGTGTAACTGTCCATTGACACTAACAAGAGAAATGGATTTGAAAATTAATTAGAGCTGGGAAAATTAAACTCTCAAGGGATGTTCAGGCACTTATGAATTTAGGTAGCATCTGCGTGTGGTATAACAACTTGATTTTGGAGTAAATGATCCAAAGTTGCACAGTTAGGGACCTCAATTTATATGAAGTGAGGCCAAAATGACTTGGCTATAGTCACCTACAGCCAGGAAACTTGACCTGGGACCTCTCACTTCTAGGCCAGTAGTTTTATCATGTTTTTAGTGTCTAGAATCAAAAAAACCCACTCTTAACGTGTATGTTTCAGCTTATAGCTAAGCAGTCTGCCTTTTTAAAGTTCATGACATATCTATTTCTAAAGTTATTAGAAATGGATATGAAAGCCAGATTACTCCTTTTCTATGTACAGCAGCCTTTTAGTAGATAAGTAGTGGAGTGGTAATATTTTCTCAGAGCTAAACTACCGCAATTCATTCATCCCTTCCACTTTGGTTTCGCTTTCTAGACTTCTATCATCTACATTGTGTTCCTGTAGACTACCCTCATCTGACTTAAATAATTCCTTAAAATCTTATTCTTGAACAGATGGAGTATCTTATGCTTGCTTTTGTTAAATTTAATCTTATTTTTTTCAGATTATTTCTTCAGTTGCTCGGGATCATTTTCCAATTGGAACTGTTAATTATGTTCCTCACTGTACTGTTTGGGTATTCTGGCTTCATGACATCTTTCTGTCACTCAAGTAAGCATACTACTTGAGTATGTTGTCAAACTTCTTAGTGGATAGTACAGATTTTCCTGAGTGCCACGTTATGTTTCTCTTCCATTTGACAGACAGTTACACTGACTTATTTTCCAGTCAGTCTTGGATCCATGCTATGATACTTTCATCTAAAATTGCTTTCGCTTTCCACATTAAGTAGTACCAGGAGTATAATAAAATCAACTAAAGACATCTACTAGTTCTTATGTATTCATCAGACTTCTTGCTCTGCACATGATGTTCGTCTGTCATAACTTTTTCTCAACAAATCATCTTGACTGTTACTCATCTCTTCTCTTGTACTAGTGCAAGTGTTTGTAGGTACGGTAGATGTTGTGGTTTATCCCCATCTGGCCACTAGGACCACGCAGCCGCTCACTCATTTCTCCCATGTCCCAGGATGACGGGGAGAAGAATTGGAAAAATAAGAAAAACTCATGGGTTGATATAAAGAGAGTTTAATAAGTAAAGAAAAAGTCGTGCATGCAAGCAAAGCAAAACAAGAAATTCATTCACTACTTCCCATCGGTAGGCAGGTGTTCACCCATGTCCAGGAAAGCAGGGCTCCATCACGTGTAATGGTGACTTGGGAAAACAAACACCGTAACTCCAAACATCCCCCGCTTCCTACTTCGTCTCTCATCTTTCTATACTGAGCATGACATCATATGGCATGGAATATTCCTGTGGTTAGTTGGGGTCAGCTGTCTCTGCTGTGTCTCCTCCCAACTTTTTGTGTACTCCCATCCTGCTCGCTGGCGAGCAGTATGAGAAGCAGAAAAAAGCCTTGCAGAGGACAAGCAGAAGAGCTTGTGCAATGGGAAAACTCAAGTAATCAACATACCATAAAAAAAAAAGTGTGGAAATATTATCCACTGTTCTTGATGTATTTTATTAGGTTTGGTCATAAAATATATTCTACTGGCTTTGAAATTCTGAAATTGAAAAATATATTTCCCTGTTTATACCAAGATAGAACTGGGACCTTTAAAAGCTTTTAAAGGAAATTCAGAAAGAGAGATATTACAAAATAACTAATAATTTGGTCATCAAAGTTGTCTAGGGTAAAAGAGACTAATCAAACAGGAACTTGATGTGTAATATAACCATCATACTATTGGCCCCTGAGACCTCATGCTCATATATAAAAAAAAATATCAGAAACTTGCTATTTCCCAATGTCATGTTTATTAATCTTGGTGTTTTCCTGTTACAATTGAGTTTGATTTTTTTTTTCCAAATAAAAAATAAAATTAAAAATATTCTCCTTGTGTTCTATTAATTCTAAACATAACTCTAATTGAATACTGTACTATTTTTCATGTTCATTAATGAATTAGTGGTGCGACAAATATATTTCATATCAAGATTTTGAATGTCCAGAGTTTCTGTCCCTAAAATGATCACTAGAATTTCTTGATGGAATCAGTGTTATTAGTCACTTCAACGTGTCAAAATAGTTTAAGGTTACAGATAACATATGCAGCCCGCTATATCCGTGGTGTGTTGACCCTGTCTGGACCCCAGGTGCCCACCAAAGCTTCTCTATCAATCCCCTCCTCATCTGGACAGGGGAGAGAAAATATGGCAAAAGACTCCTGGGTCAAGATAAGGACAGGGAGAGATTACTCGGCAATTACTGTCATGGGCAAAACAGATGCAACTTGGGGAAATGAGTTTCATTTATTACAAATCAAATCAGAGTAAAATAATGAGTGACACAGATCTCAAAACTACCTTCACCCCCAGTCCTCTCTTCTTCCCGAGCTCAGCGTCACTCCCAATTTCTCTACCTTCTCCCTCACAGTGGCGCAGGGGGATGGGGAATGGGGGTTGTGGTCAGTTCATCGCATGTTGTCTCTGCCGCTCTTTCCTCCTCAGGGGGATGACTCCTCACACTCTTCCCCTGCTCCAGCATAGGGTCCCTGCCATGGGCAACAGTTGCCCATGACGTTCTCCAACATGATTCCTTCCCACAGGAGACAGTTCTTCACAGACTGCTCCAGCCTGGGTCCCTCCCACAGGCTGCAGTCCTTCAGGAGCAGACTGTTCCAGCGTGGGTTCCCTACAGGGCCATGGGTCCTGCCAGAAGCCTACTCCAGTACTGGCTCCCCATGGGTCACAGCCTCCTTCGAGCACCAGCCTGAGCTAGCGTGAGGTCCTCCATGGGCTGCAGGTTGGATATCTGCTTCACAGTTAACCTGCACGGGCTGCAGAGGGACAACCTGCCTCACCATGGTCTTCACCACGGGCTGCAGAGAAATCTCTGCTCCAGCACCTGGAGCACCTCCTCCCCTTTCTTCTTCACTGACCTTGGTGTCTGCAGGGTTCTTTCTCTCACATATTCTCACTCCTCTCTTCGGTTGCAGTTGCACAGGTTGTTCCCCCCCCCCCCCCCCCTTCTTAAATATGTTATCACAGAGGCACTACCCACTATCGCTGATTGGCTCAGCTTTGGCCAGCACTGGGTCCATCTTGGAGTGGGCTGGCATTGGCTCTATTGGTCATGGGAGAGGCTTCTCACATCTTCTTACAGAAGCCACCCTTGTACAGCCCACCCCGCCCTTGCTAGCAAAACCTTGCAAACCTAATACAACATCACAAGCAATAATTCAAATAATTTGGGAACTTTTTGTACTTTGTTAAGAACAAAAGGATGAACATCTAAAATATCCAGCACAACATAACCATCAAGGAGAGGATATAGAGTGTCTGTCTATATCTGGTCATCTCATTTAAGTTAACAGACTGGGAAAAATTTCCAAGAGCAATGTGAATGAACAGAATCAAGGAATGTTAAAGAAATAAGTTTGCAATACCTGCACATGAGATCGGTTGACATTAAAGTTACAAATTCAAATTTAGCAATACTAAGTCGTAAAGAGCTAAGAAAATATTCTGCTAAGAATATTTCCCTTGCAATCTTTAGAACACTGGGCTACACAAAGGAGGTCCTGTCTAACTTCTTATCTAGCTCAAGATAACAGGTACAAGAGATAAACAGATGTTCTTTTTTAAGTAATATGCAGTTGCTGTAGCAGCTGACCCTTTCTCATTTGTTTTTACTGCTCCAGTAGAAGTTGAACATGTTTAGTATGCTACAGAAGAAATAAGCACTAAAGAAAATCTGAATTTTGTTCTGGAGAATGATTTTGACATAGTAAGGAATACCTGTTGTCAATGGTTCCTTAAGCTGCTAAAACATTTTGTTTACTTTTTAAAAATTCTCCTGTTTAGTTAAGAACAAAACCATACACTAAAGAACACTGAAATCAAATTATCCTTCTGGTTTGGAAAACACTTTCAAGGTTCTGCTGAGGAGATTCTTTGAATTTTATAAACACAATTTGTTTTCTGAGAGGTACAAATGAATTGCAAATGTACTTTGAAAGGCAGGGCATAAATGTAGATAAAGTTATGGCTGGAAAGGGCAGTTTGCCCTCTTGCTTGCATATAGGCTCATAAACCCTTGGAAGCACTGAATCACCCAAATTTGTCAAACTGGTACTCAATTGCTTGCAGGTGATCCAAATTGATGTGACACTTTCTAAGTTTGAAAAATTAGCTTGCTGTTAAGAGCATTCATTGCAGAGAACAGATTCTGTGCAAAAGAGAAACCTTCTTTTTCAAGTTATTACAGAGAGTTGCTGTGTTAGATCTAGTTAGGCTAACTAACCTCTTTGTGCTTATCTCATATATGATGTTTCTTCTTATAACAAATTTACACAGCAGAAAAAAAACCACTCAATCATTTCCAGGCATTTATTTGGAGAACCAGCAGGTATGTATTTCCATTACCATCCCACATGCTTCATCTTTTCATACTCCTTCAGAAAAATATAGCTGTTCAGACTACATAATCAATATTTTGACTTTCACGGTTATTTCTTTCACTGGCAATGTAATACCATAGTGTACTGACCAGGGTACATTTTCTGTAAACATACCTCCAGTTCAAAAGTAAAGATCATTTTAACTGTATTCATAACCCTTTTGTGTTCACTAGCTATGAAATGCTGAAATGCTTGAGATCTAACTGCATAAATATCCATAAAAAGAAATTATTGAGCTTGGCTGCTTGACAATACACTTACAATGTATTTTATAGTATATTTTTGATTGTAAAATTGACAGGTTTGCTCTTCATGCTGTGCTGCTGTGTTGTGCTTATAGCACCCTGACCAAGAACTGACAAAGTAACGTGACAATATTGAGCACCCCCATGCCATATGAATTATTAATTTTAGTTAATGGTCTGTACCACATAAATTATTCTCTGAAGAAACGTGCAAAAATTACAGGAGTAGCCAACCTGAATGTTCTTCACTCTCTTTCTGAGCAACCTGCAAACCCAAAGGAAAAAAAAAAACACAAAACAACAATGAATTGGTACTTCTGCTGCCAAGCAGACAATTGGAGCATTTGGCCTTTCCTCTCTTGATTTAGACAGTTCTCTGCTTGCTTGTGTGGCTGGTCTAAGGTGGAGTAAGCGACAGGTTTCCATCAGAACCATACCGAGGGTATAGGCCATTCATGATCTAAGCTACCGTGGCAGCTGGCTGGCGTAGTCCTGCCTTTCCCCTTAGTCCCAGTGTTGGATTCTTGCCACCTTCCCTGTGCTGGCTCTAGCACTTGTCTAACTACTCACTCAGCAGTGCTCTGTCAGGAAACCAACCTGCCAAAAAAAGCAAATAGTTTTCTGTTGAATTTGTGTGCTAAAATAGGTCAGTGAATGGCTGTACAAGCACTGGTACTTTCGGGAACATGAGGCCAAAACCGACATGTTACCTTTGGCTGCCACGAAACTGTGGCCTGCATTGTGACAGAAAAAAACCTGGCAAGAATAAGCCAAAATGTCTGTCTGCTTCATTTAGTGGTCTTTCCAGGCTGTTGATGTAAAATATGAGTCAGAACTCATAACTATAAAGTCTCTTCAGTATAACAAAAGGGATGGGTCTTTCAAGAGAAAGACTGCCATGCTTTTCAGTAAGCTGGTATTATAAATAGAAATCTGATCCAACAATTAAGCTCAAAGTTTAAAGAGCCAAAATCCTTATATAGTGTGCCAGATGGCCAGTCCATTTTCCTTCACACTGTGGCCAATGCACAACACCTGGGAATCCAGCAAATGAGAAGTCTGTAACACAAGTAAAATTTTTTTGAAAATTCTGTTTGATATACTTGTTAAAATCAATAAAAATTTGTTCCCTCTTCCAAAAGAAAACAATTTAAAACCCTGATATTCAGAGAGGTTATTTATTTTAATCTCTTTTTTTTTTTTTTTTTTTCCCCTTCCTTTTGGAGGCTGCCAGTCACTGGGATCTGAATTCGGGGGTTCCAGTATGTGGCATTAGCTGCAACTCTAGGGTAACTTCTCACCCTCTTTTCTGTCCCATGCCCTAATGCATTAAATCTTTGGTGCAGTCATCAGCCGCAAAATTATCATGTCCAGGGGGAACACCCAAAACTTGGATGCTTCATGGATGATAACAAAATATATGTGCCCCTCAATAGAAGAATCTGGCACATAATCCAGCTGTGTGGGGTTCAGGACTGAGATGTGAAAAATTTGTCAACTGTATCCTGAAACTTTTTTCTGCAGAAAATTGGTATGGACAGTGGCTTGGTTTTGAAGGTATGTTCTCACAGAACTAGCTACCAAGAAATATTTCTTCTTTATTTGTTTTATGTTCCATTTTCCACTTTTCCACGCTTTAGAGTGCAGTCAAAAAAAAGCATTGATTACTACAAGAAAACTAGGGAGCTGACTGGCCCACCACTGTGAAGCAGAAATAATTAGAGACTGCAGCATATGCAGCTCACTCAATAATCTTGAATTTGTTTCTAACATGTAGTAGAGAAATAATACTATAGTGCTATTTATTTCTAGCTGAAACTCTTATTTCAGCCTTGTACTTATTTTTTCCAAATAGGTCTAACGCCCCAAAACTGATTGTTGGATTCCCCTCTCAAATCAGTTGGAACCTAATCCTATTACTGACCTCAAGAGTAACACTCTTGATTTCCTTCGGAAAAAGAAGAAAATGTTTCAGTGTTTGGTATTTGATTTCAAAGATCTCTTGTCAGCCAAAGACTGTGGAATTGGAGGAATATTTTCAAGACCTTTGACCCAACACAGTGCATTCTGAATCCTTTTCCATTTCTGTTTTTCTCTTCTCAAGCTCATACCTTCTCTTCACTGAAAAAGAATAACCCCACGCTTTCTTGATTTTGTTCTTCTGTTGATCTCTAGTCTTAGGACCTAAGTGTGATTCTACTCTAAAAAACAGAACAGGAGAGCTGGCAAAGACTTTTTAGTAGGATAGTTTATTTGAACGCTTACAAGACTCTATTTCGTTGGCCTATGCAACTTCTGAAACAGCTATTGGAGGTATCTAGCATACCCTGGGTTGGGGTCCCAGGCCATCGCCTGCAGGTCAGTTATTTGGATTGCAGGTGCAAGCAGGACAGTGATGGTATGTCGGTGTTTGGCTGTGGGGTGGCCTTGGCATAAAAAGAGGAGAGGCTTCTGCCAGCACAGCTACTGCAAGCCATGGGTTAGCCAAGGCAGGCAGGCTTGTCCAGGCAGGCTGCATAGCTGCTGGAGCTGGGTGCACAGCTGGAAAGGTGGGAAGTCCCAGCCCTGGTGCAAAGGGTCTATTTGGCATGGTGGGTATAGCATAACCTGGTGAAGCAATAGATGCTGCAGGAGCAGCATCCTCGGTACCATCTGGGCTGTGGCTGCTGTGTTGTGGTAAAAGGGATGGGGGCTGGGGGGCAATAGCAGGTTTAACTTCTCCCCACCAATTGTTACAACAGGGTCTGAAAATGTTAGATGAGCTGTGTGTGAAGATATAAAGGCACTTCTGACTTGGGTGGTCACATTAGCATGTTTCTTGGCAAGCTGGGACCTCCTGGATGGAGATGTCTGCGTGTTCTCCTCTTAAGCTGCTGCAAACAGATCATTCTCCTCCTCAGAAGCAGTTCCTCATGCAGGCTGGGCACTAGAGATTCTTCTCAGGCGGTACTCATTCAAAACCAGGCAAGGCAAAAAGGCTACAAGGCACTTTTTCACCCCAAAGCTTCTTTTGCAATTTATCAGCAATTCAGGACAATCTCTCCTAAAATTTGTCTTGTAGTAGAAGAGCAACTAAAAAATGCAAAGGAAAAGAGTTGCCACCAACTCAAGATTGAAAACCACAACAATATGACGACTGAGAATTTTAATTGCAATTGACAAAGGTCAATATGAAAAAAAAAAAAAAAAGACTACTGGGGCATTCTCAACCTGAATGAGAATGAGAAATGAGAGGCTGAAGAAAATTTTATGATACAGTCCTGTTAGGATGTAACCAGCCTTGTGATTTCACCACTTGGGAGCAATGAACTGTGGAATTTTCAAAAATATACAAACCGATTTAAAAACCCAAACACCACTATTTTTTAGCACCTTTAGTGGAGTGAACTTGCAGGTAATCATATGATGCTGACACATACCTTCTCAACATTTAGCAGGTGCCACAAGAAAACGGCATGTACATAGCAAGATATATAGCAAAGGCCAAAATAAATCATGATGTGATCCTTCTTCCATGGGTTGGAAGTAATTGGAAATAATAAGCCTATATTTTGTCAGCATTCCTACTACTCAAAAAGAAAAGACCTCAAAAAATCCTGAGCATGATCTGAGAAACAAATGGCAATCTGAATATTTGCTACCATGCTCATATCCCATATTGCAAATTCAGTGTTCCTCCCTGGCAGCTGCTTCTTCTAGTGAGTCATTAAGCAAGCAGATCTTGGAAAATCCCATTGCTTTCTGGTGAATCCATGGAGATGGAGGTGACAACTGAAACTTTTCATGCACTTAATTTCAAAAATTCTGAGAGGTTCTCTCCTTACGAGCACTTAATTCTTGAACAATTCTTCATAAATCACTATGCACTTTCCACGCTGAACCCCACCAAATTGACTGACACTGGTCACTTTTAACAATGTCCCAGAGACTCTCCAGAAAGCTGAGGGGTGAAAAGCCATGAGTCTCACCAGACCTCTCTTCAGAAGAACTGAGACATCTTCATTTTGTCCAGGGTGGACTACTTGAAGCTTGGAAGGCCTTTTCTTCTCCTAAGGCAGTGTCACATGTTATTTTCATTTTCTTGGTGGTATATATGCAGTCAATATAGATGCTTATCAAAAAGCAGGCTTCTGTGTTCTGTATTTCTGTACAAACAAGTTAAGACACATGAGCTTTGGAAGATAAAAACGTCATCTTTCTGAACTGGTGAAACGCATCTTTGTCACTTTTCTTTGTAATGTTAATGACAACCAAAAAGTGGTGGAAAAAAAGTCAGAACTGTTTTAGGTGCTTTAAAGTATTCAGACACCTAAGTGTATTCACCAATAATGAAATCCAATAAAATATTCCCAAAGTTCCTGGGTATGTCACCCTCATTTCCTTCAAAAGAAGTTAGAATGTAGTTACTCTGGAAAACTTACTTGCTACCAATTTGCATCACTAAGTTATATAAAAGGAAGAAAGCTCATAATTAGGAGAATTGGTTAAATTTTACATTTTTCAATGGTGATTGAAATTTCAGACCAGTATTTACGGTCTGATCAACGACAACAATGTGTTACATCATAAACTTTTTTATTTGGTGAATGCTTCAGGCATCGTTTTTTTCTTACGTCTTTTATTTTCTCAGTTCTTATTTATGATGAATATCATGATGAACCAAAATGTTTCTGTAGTCACTTAGTAACTAACTAAAGTAAAAGAAGAGTTGACGCATTGGCTGGCCCTTTTAAAAAAATGTGTTGAATATGTCTCTTGCAAAAATAAATTTTGAAGTGATTAAAGCATAACACATAAAATCTCTCTCTTCAATCCACAGTTCATTTCTGCATGATCTTCTGGGCATCCTATAAGATGTGCAGCCTGAACATGTCCCTGTGCACATAGGAAAATAGGTAAGTCATCTGTACATTCAAAAAATGAAGTTTCTACAAATATGGCTGTATCCTGTTCACTCAAGTGCACAACGATGGTATTTTTTAAATCTGAACAGCTCTATATGTTTGTGGGAGAAAGGGTGTGTAGCTGTTTGATCAAATAATCTTTAACGGGCCTTTTTGATGCTGTGTTGGTTTTCAAGAACTTTGTTCAGTGTAATCTCTTTCTATTTGCAGTTCTGTCAAAATATTCCCCTCTTCTGCGACTGAATGTAAACTAAGTCCTCCGGTTCTGTGTCATTAAATATTCTACTGTCAGGGTGATCTGGTGTTTCTTTATTTGCATACATGAAGAGTTTCAAACATCTAAGTAAAGATTACATAGGTGCCTTGTGGGATTTGTCAAAAAGCTTAGGTATCAAAATCCCATCAAAACCTGGAGAATGAGGCACTCAATTAGTGCAAGGACCTTCAAAATTTCACAGAGTGACTGTTCAAACTCTGAAATTCTGACCCTTTCATTTTGTTGGAAGAAAGATGCAGGGTTTGATTCAGTTACTCATTATTGATCTGAGAGATATAGTGCTGGGGGACAGGCAATCCTGCTGAGGCAAGACGTTACAATTGCAATGCAATATGGATGATAAATCTCTCCTTATACCTTCAGAAACCCTTGTGAAATATTCTTTTTGCATGTTCTGTGTTACTCTGTCTATAGCAAACCAACAGGGAGAGAAAATAATTTGTGAAAAAGCTCTTAATAAACAATTCTTACTACATACTGGAGATTAATTTTAATAACACAAAGTAGCAGCGAAAATGTGCTGGAACAGACTTTAATACACCAAAGGCAGATATTTTGCTTTTTTATCCCCTGAACTGCACCTGAAAGAAGGCTGTGCTGCTGAGTAAATATAAATTGCATGGCATATTTTCCAACAGTATGAATGTGACCTGTCACCCTCATGCATATCAAGAGATACTTATTCACTAATCTTTTATTTAGACCCCACTGCCAAGAAAAGTTTTATACTGAGAAGTGGGGGAAAAAATTATTTCACTATTGCATGCTGTAAGGTCAGCTTTGCTGCAGACCTCCAAAGCCCTATTTCTGTTAAAATAGCTCAAATTAAAAGAGTCACTTGCACCCGGAACTATCCACAAATAAACAGGAACTTCCTATGAGTTTTCATTTATGCTTGTTTTAGGTTGTAGCCTTTGTTCTGACTAGCTGATTAACAAGCAATGAAGAAAGGTGGGGGTCATTAATGAAACACGTTACATGTAGTCTGGTTGCTGTTACCACTGAGAAAGTATTTTCAATTAAGTGCTAGCTGATATTAAAAACAACAACAACAACAACAAAACAACCAAACCCCAAAAACAAAACAGGAAGAAATGCTTACAAATTCCGTCTTCAAGAACCTCAGTGTGTCAAATAAAATGAATAATCATACTTATGGAAGGTTGATCCTTTCTAGAACGAGTGTGAATTATAGCTGAAGTTGAAGTGAGTAGCCTACCAAGACACACGCACATGTGAACACCCCACAGAGGCAGAGCCAGACAGGTGTGCCTCGGCACAAGGGGGTGTCGCAAGGGTCTGGTGTATTGCAGCAGGCGGTGCTAGTCTGTTACGATCCCAATCAGAAAGGCTCTCAGAGTCTGTAACACGTAATTTGAAATGCTCTTTGTTAGAGCTAACACTGTAAGGAGAGAACAGCGTAGATAACCTACGTCCCCTTAGATGCTGGGTACCTCGGATGCTGTAGCATCACAGGGGCTTCTGATCCACGCAGGGCAGACCCCATCCATAGAAAAGATTCTCTCATTTTGGTTGTTTCAGCTATTATGGGATTTTCTTAGAAGGAATGAACTTGATTCATCATTTCTACTGTCAAACAGAAGCCTCGTTCACATCGGAACTCCTTGCCGCTCTGTTCGAGAAACGCAAGACGACACAGGAGGAGGCATAGTTGCTGGTACCCAGTGGGCGCTGCCTGCAGGCTCCTCTGTTACAGTGAGAGGAGCTTATTCTGGGGGTTTATCTGTGCCGCACAGCACAGACCTGAAGCCCACGTACAAGCAGCACGGCGCAGTACGGCACAGCGCAGGCCTGGGCTCACCCAGGTTAACTGTAGTGCCTTTGGTTCATTTAAGGCCTGTATTATTGAGATCTGATAGCAATACTAAATTGACATAACAAATAAGAGCTAGGGGAGGCAAACAAACACAGTCCACCTGGAAAGGTTAGGTCAGACAGGGGAGACAGGAGCTGCTGTGGCTTTTGGGGCTTGCAGACAGATAGTTGTGGCTTTCAGCATTTTTAATACACCATCTATGTCTAACACAACACTCGCTGTAACAATTTCTCCCTAATGGGTCGTGATAGGGTTTGGTGGGTCCAGTTGGCATAGGCCACTGTTTGTAGTGTACGATAACCCCCATCAGTGTTATGTGTCAGTTACTTCATAGTACAGGTCACTACATTTAATGATGATAGTTCCTATCTCCACTGAATCTCCTCTATTTATCACTGCATCTTTCTACAGGGATTCCAGGTGACATCAGTGAATTCCAGCTTTAATTCCAGGACACAGGTCTCAAAATGCTGCATCAGTAGAATCTGGTTTTTTTTTTATATATATATATATATATAGAGAGAGAGAGAGAGTATCTATGTATTATATATTATATATTGCATATTATATATTATATTATAAATTATATGCTATATGTTATATGTTATGTATTATATATTATATAAGATATTGCATTGTATATGCAATATAATATATTGTATATTATATATTGAGGAGACAATTATATATTTTATACAGTTCTATATTTATATATAATTAAGAATATATTTATATAATATGTATTAAATTAATAATTTTATTATATAATATTTTTATATTATATATATATAAAATACATATATGTATATAACTTTTTCCTTAAAAACATAGGAACAACAAACAGCTTGACAGAAGGCAGCTTGGAACTATCCAGGAAACCCTCACACAGACAAGTTTAAACCTTAAACTAGATAGAAATTAAATCTGGGCTAATAATTCATAAATAATTTATCTAATCAATATAGGCTTTATTTTGCAAATCGCCCATGAAACATTTTCTGATTATATCAAATGTAATTTATTGCTTGATTTGGTTAATTTATTTTCAGAATAATTTATGAAATATTTAATGGTTGATGGATTATAGCAGTAATTGACTGGAAGTATTTAATATTCAAAATTCAAGTGGCTTTGGTTACTTTTAATTGGAAACAAGACTGAAGCTGTTTCAATTCTTTATCTCAATGGGTAACGCCTAGAATCCATTACTCATGTAAATATTTGCACTTTTAAATTGTTTCATTCATACAATTCTGAAGACTTTCCTGAAATTTACTTTTTCACTCAGAACACTAATTCTTCAAAACTCAATACACGTATTATTTAAATAAAATAAATTCACATGGTGCCAACTACAGTAGAAAGTTAGTATGTTTGGGAGTGCAGACAATGTTTTCAGTGATTAATATGCTATTATTATGCTATTGATACTACTAGAATACAGTAGCATCAATGGTTCGTCTGCAAAAATGCTTGTTAACATGCTTAAAAGAGTAAGTGCAAAATAGGTTTAAAAAAACAATAAATGCCACCACCATTTACCAACCATGCTAAGCCAAGTACAGGAATACAGGGATAAATGCCGTAGCTTTTTTCCTTTAAAAATAATTTAAAAATCATATATTTTATTGTTGTCCTTCTATGATTAAAAAGAGAACTGAATAATGTAGAACATCAATGTTTTGGCACTGAACAACTCTGGAACTGACGACTTCTCGCAGGCAACTTAAGCTGCCATTTAACGACAACATTACTTCTCAGGCTTAACCACAGTTGTGCATAATCCCACAGCAGTGTCCTAACCTCTTGGTTAATTGCCTGATGCACTGTCATAACATGTCAGACAAATTCCAAAGCTGGAACACTTCAGAATTTAATGGAATTCAAATGGCATTACTGTTGTTTTGATTTTTCAGAATATTTTATGACAAGGTCACTGACTTTGCACACTATCTTAAGTCTACTTTTCAACATACATTTTTCAAAATGAAAACCATCTGGTCCTTACCTGACAGCCACATTAGAACCTCATCTGCACATGTCACAATACTGTCACCATCCTAGAGATTTGCTCAATGATTTTCATCTTCAATTCTGATAATTTAGATCCATAACTTCATTAAAGATTCTTTGATATTTTTAACCCAGCTTTTTGTGGTAGAAGGGAGAAGCTCTAGTGTGTAACCTTCACCTTTCACAGGAATTTCTCCAGAACAGGGAGATGCTAAATCTGGATTGCTCTGGACAAATTCTTTTTTTATTTCCCTTTAAAAAAACAACAAAAAACCCCCACAAACACACAAACAATAAAAGCCCACCAGTTTTTCTGTCTTGATGTTTCATATGGGCAGATGAGCAGTTTCAGGATTTTCCAGACTTTCCAATTACGCTTGCATAGATAGGCAGTTCATGCAGTCCACAGCTGATAAATTTGAGCTTTATTGTATATACTGATTCTGATAACTCCACTTTGTCACAACTTTGTAATCCTAAAACTGAAACAACTGAAGAAGTGAAAATGATAGTACGTAACTTTTTTTTTTAATCACAGAGGTGTGTTATCATAGAATCATAGGATGGTTAGATATTATGGCTTAAGAGAAATATAAAACATTTTAAAGTTTTAACATCAATTAAAGATGATCTATATTTTGAGTGGCTCCAGTTCAATAGTGTTCTGTAAAATATTTTTAACAAATTACACCATTATTGTTATTCTTTGCATTTAGCAATACACACAATGTGTGAACTAGGAATCCTGAAATACAAATACATCTGAAATATTGTTACTGAAAGATTTTCTCATGGACTGGAGCAGGACTTATTCAGAAAATAGATTTGAACAAGAATGGAAACAATATTAATATATGCATATGATAGTTACAATTAATACTTTGCAAGCAAAAACTCAAACACAGGGAATTGTCAGAGAGAAAATTTTCTGTGCAACAGTAAGTTGGTCTTCATTTAATGCTCAGCACAATGTTTTTTCCTCAGAGGATTCCTCCATATTCAATGTGACTGGTATGCAATGGTTACTAGCCTGCTATTCAGAGGAGGGTTGATTTTTTTCTTCTGGTCCTTTAATGGTTCTAGGCTTTTGTTAAGGCAAACTACTAGAAGCTTCTCATTATAGAGTCAAACATTTAACTATTTTCATGAACTCTTTTAACAGATTTTTTATATGGTACTTTTGTATTTCGCGTATATTCATTTACCTTCACAAAATTTCTGTGAGGGGAAGGCATTGTATTATGCTTATTTTCTGATAGCAATCTGAGGTACAGAGATGAGGGTAAAAGTCCTAAATCATTCAGAATACCCAATCAGAGATGTGGGACCAGAAACACTCAGAAAATGAGGAATATATAACTATGGTCACCGTAGAAAAATATGGTGTAAATGACTTGCCTTTCGTCACACAGCTTGTGCAAGAGGAAAACATAGAATATGATCCTACAACGTATTATACATCTTTTAGAGATTTGTGAATAATAGATTATTTTTCAGAGCTGAAGAAAAAAAATTGAAAAATAGTTGTACAGATTAAGCCAAAATTAAATTGTTTTCAGCTTTTTGTGGAAGATAACTGTTTTCAAGTAATAAAAGCACCTTGTATTTTAACATTCTTTTTAAAATAATTGGTAGTATCTTACAAAGTAAATGACTTAAAAAATGACATTTGAAAATACTGCAGTGGAAAGATTGGACTTCTCTCCCTTTCCAAAAGTATTTCTATTTTTGTGTATTTATTCATAATCAAAACTAAACATTCCCTAAATCTGAGATCATCCATTCTAAATCTCCTCATTTACCAAACATCTTTCAAGTTTTTCAATAAATGAGGAAAATGCATGATTCACCTCCTGAGCATCTAGTCTATGTAATGACTGAGACAAGGTTCTATGGAAAATAAATGCTTTAGTTCAATGTTGTTTAATTCTTGCATGTTTAAGTTGCAAGGAAATATCCATTTGTTATTTCCTAATTTCAGATACTTGATCTAATGTGCACATATGTGCACACACACCTCTGCATGGGGTTTTAAGAGGTAAACTGGTTTTCATATTGTGCAGTATGTAGGATGAAATGTAAATATCTTCAGCTTTTTTCAAGTCTGTAGAAAGGGGACCGCTCAAGACTGCTTGTTGTCCTGCTCGTTGCTAGATCTCCATTCATTCATTCTCAACACCATTAACATCTTATCTCATCATCTTTGCTTGCCCAGTTCAGTTCTTCGTTTGCCAATCTTAGGTCTGCTTCTCTGCTTCCTGTATGTTTTTCTTAGTCATAGTTGTAGTCACCATCAGCCTTATATAGCAAACCCATTTTCTTGATTTTCCTTAGCCAAATGTCCTCCAATATCCTTAAATTTTCAGTTCCCCTTTACCTTCCTACATGATTTATTCAAGCTTCTTGTTCAGCTGGTAAAGATGAGTTATCCTGAGATTTAACAGCCAAAGCCTAAGGGGCATCTGAGGGTTTCTGTCTTCACAGTATTTCAAAGTCTTATAAATTGGTCAAATTTATGAAAATTTTCACAAAGGTGGCAAAGCATGGCTCACACAAAGTCCACTCATGCCAAATTTTAAGACTTATAAATGAAGGTGCTTTATTATTTCATAGTAGAAATTTCCATACTTTTTCAAATGGGACAAACTTCTTGGCTCTGATGTCATTTTCAGAAATAACTGTGTTGATAAGATTTAGTCTATAGTTCCAAAACCCTACTGAGTAGACTGATTGTACAGATCTGATTTGGTTTTGGTTTGGGCACATGATATTTTTGCTCCATCAGAGCATGAAATAATGGAATTTATATTTACTTTATACTTTTCATACTGCTCTTAATCAGTTCCAGGTAGACAGATGACACCTAATTTAACATATGTCTGGCAGGACCAAATTAATTTTTTTATCATGTTGTAAAAAAAAGTGACTCAGTAGTGAGTTTTTGTCCCATAATTGACACAAAATCATAGTGGTTTTTGTCTGATACTCAGAGCTTAATATTGATTTTACCCTCCTGTTACATTGTGGTTACATACATGAAAATTTTCACCCCCAGTGATTAAAGTTTGGCAAAATTTTCCAAGTGAAAAGAGGGTCTAGTAATATCAAATGTCAGTTACCCATATGGTTAGCAATGCTAACATGTAATAAAGAAGGTATTAATAGATGAGAATATTCAAAATAAAATCAAGAATCTAATATGCATTCATCTAGTGGAATTCTAAATTCAAATTGCAAATTGCAAATTCTCAGAATGCCCCACTAATAATTAAAACTCAAGAAAGTAGAACAGAAAATATGTGAAATATAATAGAAGGCGGTACCTTAATCAGCCATCCAAATTTGCTGGAAATTAACCTCAGCGTTATAACACTAATTTTGATCTGTGAAAAAAGAAAGAGTTTCTTTAAGAAAAAATAGTTTAAAAAGTATTAAAAACCTGCCCAAACAAAAATGATTTAGTAAAATAAAAGTCTAAAAATGTCTCTGAAGTGAAGAACCTAATGTTTAGTAAGGAACTGTTATAAAAAACATATGTATCCACAGCTGTTTCTAAGATTGCAGCATAAAGTATATATGTAGTAAAAGTCTGCAAATATAAAAAAATGAGAGTTAGTTACTCGAGCAAGAGTTACTTATTAGCAGGTTTTAGGGAAAAACACTAAAGGCTTTTTTTAACCATTTTCTTTTTTTTTTTTTTTTTTGCACTTTTGTATTGCCACAATTGAAGCAGGGAAGTAGATTAGATGGAAGAATGGTTGACACCTGAATTGTATTTCCCATGCTCCTAGGTAACAGCACAAGAGCAAGGAGTTCATAGCAATTTTCTTTTTTCCTGTTTCCTCCTGTCCCACACACAAAAACTAAAACATAAAGCAGTTATAAATAAGAAAAATTGATTATTGCACGTGCAGAAGAGACAGCACAGAGATAAACTTGACAATGAGATTTCCCGACAGCGAGAAAGGAAAATGACCCAAGGCAAAATTCCACTTGGCTTCATTAGAAGGAGGAACATGCTCTCATGTTGTCAGGGTTTGAGAGTATGAGGATTTCACTCACACTCTCAAAAGGAAGGAAAAGCAGGGACTGTTTGGCCCCTAGCCAAGAAGACTCCAGGGAGACCTTATAGCAGCTTTCTAGTATCTGAAGGAGGCCTACAAGAAAGCTGGAGAGGGATTTTTTACAAGGGCATGTAGCGATAGGATGAGGGGGAATGGCTTCCAACTGGAAGAGGGGAGGTTTAGAATAGTTCTTAGGAAGAAATTTTTCAGGCCAGGCTGGAGGGGGCTTTTGAGCAACCTGGTCTAGTGGGAGGTGTCCCTGCCCATGGCAGGGGGGTTGGAAATAAATGATCTTCAAGGTCCCTTCCAACCAAAACCATTAAATGATTCTGTGTAGATGTCATAGCAATTTTCTGTGATCCAAAGAAGTTCCCTCTCTTTCCAACCTTATCTTTTAATTTCCTTTCTTCTTCAGGTCCCCACCAATCCATGTCACCCTAGTTTGCCTCCTTCTTGTCATTTCCTGTTTTACTCTGGGCCTCCTCCTCATCCCTCCCACATAAACTACTGAAATTTTTGTGTTGAGAGGCAGTTCTGTGAAAGGGGTACTGGGTGCAATGTGCTTTGTGTTGGGGAACCCCTCCACTACAGGAAGGGCTGAACATGAAGTCTTGCTGAGCATACCGTCAAAGACTAGGGGGAATTGCTGCACTGGGGCAAGGAGCCATGAGGTAGGCAAGTTCCCTGTGACATGATGTCCTTGGAAGTGGTGCAGATATGTTGTAAATATGAAAAAAATTGCACTGCACTAGGAAGCACGGAAATAGTAGGTAACCTGAGGAACATGAAGAGAAGTTCTGGATGTGGACGTAAGCTGTTCAGCGGGGATCCATGGGTATTAGAAGCTTGAAATGTATGACAGAGACGTGACATTATGCTATGTGGCATGTCAGTGTTGGCCATGAAGAAGTCCTTTGTCAAATGGTGTACTGGCACTGTAAGGTTGGTAATGGCTGGAAGTCAGGTACAAATTTGTCATGAGGCTGATGAGAGAACAATAATGTGCAGAATCACAGGGAGCCCTATGGGGCACGAGATACTGGCAGAATCTATAAAAGATGTATGTTAAAATGCAGAATGTGAGGAACATTTTGCCAGGCCTATTTGACCCTTTATAAGAAACAAATCCCTGTGAAAACATTACAGTGATATCTGTATGAAGTGAAACTCACTGGGAGCAACAGCTATGCCACTTATGTGAACAAGCATGAGAAATCCTCTATGAATTGTGAGCAAAAATATGTAGAATGTTAAAACATCAGCACTTTTCTAACAGGTACTGAAAAAGTGATCTAAATGCTTCCAAAGTCTGAAAAAGTTTATGTCCTACCTGCTCACTCCCCTTCATTTTACGCAGGTACATGTGTTGCTGCTGCTGAAATAGGAATGCTGCTGCTTGCTTTAGTTTCCAAGCAAGGAAACTAAATAGTTAAAATAGCTTGAGTAAAAATTTTGATTTTTAAAGTTTCTTTCAGTTAGATAAGATTTTCTTGTGAGATTTTCCACCACATTTTGCTGGTAGATTTATTGCCTGAACTGTGCTTATCAGATCACAGTTGTCTAAATTTCTCTCCCTTATTTCCCAGTCCAGCAAACTGAATTTCAGTGATTCCACATGACAGTAACTGCATTGGTCCCTGTCTCACCCCACTCTGAATTTAAGCAGCAGCTAAGGGTATGACATACCCAAGACGTTTCAAGGATACTTCATTACACACACACCTCACCTCCTTTCCCTGACACACCTCTAAAGTGGGGATTAACAAGAAATTATAGTAGAGAAAATGCTGCATTGGACTTACAGGATGTAATGCAATACCCAGCAAGGACAAGCCATCTCTGCCACTTCAGAAAGGGGTTCTCATCCCTCCTTCCTGGTCAGACAGTCATCCTTCTTCTGTGTGCTAAACATGGATCAAGGATCAGAGAATCTTCATAGTTCATGATTAATCATACAAATGTGAACATTTCTCAACCTACACCATATAACAGACAAAAAGTAGGCAATAGACAATTTCCATGGCTTTTTGTTAACATGTGACTGAGCCCTCGGTCATACTACTTGTTTTGTTCCTTTCATGTGATTATTTTACTTTTTTTTTCTTTTAAGAGATTTTCCAATGTTCTGCTTAAAAACACAACTGTTGCTAAGTTGATTTTTATCATAGCAAGTAACCTGTATGAGTGTAAGGGACTGCAACATTTCTTTTTGACTAATGGATAATGAAAATAAATGATCTACAAAACTGTAATATTTGTCTTTAATTGAATTTAATCCTGACAGATCTCTGCAGCCATAATTTTGATAATTTGCCTAGTTGTCAAGAAAACTACATGGTGCTGTCTTTTCAATCCTCTTTCTCAACAATTATTTCATGTTTCACTTTCCATTTTTATGAGGTCATTTCTTTATGTAAAACAGAGATAGATAGAAGTTGATTCCTTTTCTGTTGAACAAAGCTGGATTGCTTGAAATTTATCGGAAACGTCACACCTATATTCTACAACTTTATGGGTTATGACAACTCAAAATAACCTGTTCTTCCCATTCCTCTACGCATGCTAATTTAAGTTTCACACCCTCTATGGATTGTGGAGTAAATAAGTGCAGCCTTTTTTAATCTTGGCATTTCTGATCTCAGCCTTTTATATCTCTTATCTTTCATAAAAATAACATTTCTATTGTTTATAAAAGTTTCTTGGGATGCCAGAAGAACTTTCCATGTGGCTTTTCGTCCCTTATTTTTTCCCTCTTTCTCTTTTACCTTTTTTTCTTTAAGATCTGTTCAGACAGACAGTAAATAGTATCAATCGTATAAAATATACTTTACTGTAAGAATTAAGAGAGTGCACAAATTCAGGTGGCATTTACAACATTCAATGTGTGTCTATAATTGCTTGTTTTCATATTTTAAAATAGCAATCCTTTGCAGCTTCTTTTGATGTTTTAATTTGTAATGCATCTATTTCAATCACAATGAATAAACTTGATTTCCAATCAATGATTTGACAGCAATAGGATATTTATTTTTCCTCATAAATTCCACCTCCTGTACATACCGCTTGAAAAGTGAATGGTTTGTGATGACAATGAGAGCTAACTTATAAATTTGGATATTGAATAACAGAATAACATAAGAGAGAGTGAGTAGACATAGAGCTAGAGGATTAATATTCATTTCAGCCAATGTCAGTGCTCTTGACATAAATTCATCAACTTTCCCTTCTTCTTGAGTAGCCTGTTGGCACAGAAGTCTTCTAGTGAATTTTGTGTAAGGAAACTTTGGCATATAAGGTTTTTCTGTATCATTTTTCTAATTAGGTCAGGAATATATGTGCAATAACATCTGTTATTGACAGAAAATTCTGACATTTGTAAGTGGATGAGTTTATGAAGTTAAATATAGAAAGAAGCTATTGGCCATTCAGTGACTAATATTAACAGAATTAATAACTGAAATTAAAATGATTCAGTAATTTAATTTTATATATAATGAATGAAAACTTAATCATCTTACAGATTTGAAGGCTAATAATGCTCTCTGATCTTGCAGCCTTCACTCAGTTCCAACTCAAACACAGTGTCACACTTTTTCTACTGGTAATAATGACTAAAGAAAACACTGATGTTATAGAATGACTGCATTTAGAAATATAAAAAAGGCATGAAGGTAGAAACCAAAGACCATTGTGAGAGATGAAAGCAGATATTCTGCAGGGAAACCAATGACTTTATATTCAGATTGCTACCCTTGATTCCTCCAAGCTTGTGAGCAGATAAAACTTGCAGCTGGAGCTCTCCTTGCAGACCAAGATCTTCACACGTATTATTTAGAATGCAATGTTTAGAAGCTCTCAGAAAATGCAGAGAAATGCAGAGGTTATAACGTATGTTTAACTTATAATATAAACTGACAGCTGTTTTACCACAGCATGACTACCAGGACAGGTATAATCAACTTTTTAGCTTATTTTAATGAACCCTGTATGCTCACTTTCATCTCTCTCTAGGAGTCAGACACAGGGATTAGAGCACAAACCTGACATTCACCTTCTAATTTATAGACTGATACAAGTTACCCTCTGCCCCCATCCTATAATAAGCAGTGTTTTGCCAAGGGGAAAAAGAGCAGGTGGTGGGCAAGTGATAGTAATCTCTAAGAATGAAATTCAAGAGAATTTGATTTGAAAGAACACAGAAGGATGGTTGGCAGCAGTGAATGTAGATATTTCTTTTATGTAAAAAAAAAAGATACTTGGATTCTTGGATAACTTTTGTTAATGTCTTCAAAAATTCAAAGGTGTTGAAAGCATCTTTGCTACTGAAGAATCATAGCATCATAGAATCATAGAGCTGTTTAGGTTGGAAAGGACCTTTAAGATCACCAAGTCCAACCATCAACATAACACTGCTCAAGACTACCACTAAACTGTGTCCTAGGCACTAAGTCTACACGTCTTTTAAATACTTCCAGGGACGGTGACTCAAACACTTCCCTGGGCAGCCTGTTCCAATGCTTGATAAACCTTTTGGTGAAGAACTTTTTCCTAATATCCAATCTAAACCTCCCCTGGCATAACTTGAGGCCATTTCCTCTTGTCCTATCACTTGTTACTTGGGAGAAAAGATCGACCCCCACCTCTCTACAGCCTCCTTTCAGGTAGTTGTAGGGAGCGATAAGGTCTCCCCTCAGCCTCCTTTTCTCCAGACTAAACAACCCCAGTTCCCTCAGCCGCTCCTCACAGGACTTGTGCTCCAGACCCCTCACCAGCTTCATTGCTCTTCTTTGGACACACTCCAGCACCTCAGTGTCTTTCTTGTAGTGAGGGGCCCAAAACTGAATAGTACTCAAGGTGAGGCCTCACCAGTGCCAAGTACAGGGGGACGAACACTTCCCTAGTCCTCGTTGTTGGGTCTTAAACACACTATGCAAGATCACAAAGAAGACACTGAGATAGCATGTTGTATTTGTAATAAAGCCTAGCTCTTTTATAGCTTTCATGTAGATGTCAGAAGCCTTTGCAGAGCAGATCACCAACACTGTCCCTGTAGGCCAAATGGAAAATTGGAAGTAGAAGGGTAGACATTACTTCTCTGGAATCAACCACGAGGCTGGCGACAAGTTGCTTGGGGGAGAAGTTTCCCTCTCTCAGAGAAAAGGCACAGAAAAGTAAGGCAAACACTTGAGACAGAGAAGGTTTGATCTCATGAGAAACTGACAGAACAAGGCTATTAATGCAAACTTGATGCAGATTTGCACCCAAGTCAGCCAAATTTGCCAGTAAGGAGTCTTTGAAAGCAGGCTTATACCCCAAAGTACTTCAGCTAGCACTAGGGCACATTTTTCAGATTTCTGTCACAGACCAAGGAAAATCCAATCTTTTGTAGTGGAGGATCAAGCCCAATTAAGCTCTGTGTTGGGTCTGGCTGGAATGGAGCTAACTTTCTTAATAGTAAGTCATATGGTACTGTAATTTGTTTTAGGGGTTAAGGCAGTTCTTACACCTCTTAAAATCTTTCTCTATTTCTCATTCTGCCCTCCCAGTGAGTTGTCTGGGGGTCAGCAAAAAGTTGGAGACACAGCTGGACAGCTGACCTGAACTGGCAAAAGAGATATACCATACCATATGATAAAACTTAACAATTAATACTGGGGTAGAGAAAAATAGATGTGGATTTTTTGGCTTCTGAGGTGGCCACTGCCTGGAGTTTGGCTGGCCACCTGTCTGATGTGGGAGTTGACTAGTGAATTCCTTTGGATCATGTGTTTTTTCCCTCTTTTCTTCACCTGTTATACTGCCTTTATCTCAAACTATGAGTTTTCTTTCATTTGCTCTTCCTGTGCTCTCCGCTGTCCCACTGCAGGGTGTGTGTGTATGAGTGAGTAAGCAGCTGTGTGTATGCTTGGCTGCTGGCTGGCATCCATCCACAACAAGCACACACTTTTTTTTTTTTTTTTTGTGATATAGAAAGACCATTCTTTCTTTCTTTACTAGTGTCAACTGTAATCTCTCAATATCAGATGAGATTAAATGTGCCTAAAAACCTTGCAGCACTTTCTGGGGTCATACTCAGAAAATGTGAGGCAGCAAAGTATGTCCTCACCTCTTTCTTATAGTTATTTGCAAAACAAAATATGATGTTGTACTGTCAGTACAGCTCAAAAGTAATCCAGTTAAAAAAACAAACAAACAAACAAACAAACAAAAAAAACCCCAACCAGTGACAAGTTATTTTGCCTCAGTCACATAGCTATCACACAAATCTCATATCTTAGAACAATTTGGACAAAATTTGTTTTCAGCTCAGATCTAGAATCCCTTGTTTCAGAGTTGTAGGTTATGTTACCCCAAAAAAAAAATTTTAAGAAAGTTCTCAGAAAGTTGATTTTCCAATCAAGAGCAGTGGCTTCTGACACATACAAAAATATCTAGCATACATTAGACATAGCTGCATCTAATCAAATCCAACAAACATTGTAAAATTATTTTTTTTAAATTGACATGAAAACTTATTTTTCTGTTCTTTAGGGTCTGTCAGCATTAATTCATTACTGTTGACAAATTTACAGCTGAAAATACTGAGAGAATTAAAATCTGTCTTAAGGAAAAATATAATTCTGTTTCTGTTCGATTCTATTCCAGTCTAGTCTAGTCTATTGCTTTCAGAGGAAAATGCCAAAAGTAGCTAGCCTTTACATTGATAGAAGAGTCTGGCGGTGATGCTGCTGTTTTTAGTTCCCAGGTAAGTATTCACCTTTCTAACGGATTCAGAAATAGGAAAGACATAACTGTTGACAATATCTACAATTCCATGACTTGTGAAGTTGCCCCTGGCCGGGTTAGATACTCTCAGCCTAGAACTGGAACTAGACTGCTGCTATGCATTTTGGTAATTCAACTAAATTTTAGACCAATTCAGTGGAACAAGGCTTAATATTTTTGGGCTAGGTTTCAATCTTCCCTAACAGATCTATTCAACTCTTGCAAACAGATTCTGTAAGTGCTCCCCCCTACTTGTCTATTTCATAAAACAGAACCACGACAAACATGTTCAAATGCTGCAAATCTATATAATTTAGAGATTTATAAGATTAATGAGTTGACAATAACAGACACTGCCTATCTCAATTGAAGGAGGTTCTATGCATCTTACACAGATTATCTTAGTTTTTACCATCATGTTTGAGAACTTTTGCACCCAAAAGGTTGTACGCAGAAATATAGAACAGGAAGCAGTCTCAGCTTCCTTTATAAGGTCATTGCGAGAAGAATTTGATTTTCACCAGAAGTGGCCATCTAGAAGTGTATTGTTCCATTTTCTAAATCCTGAGAATCAGTAGTGTCTTAACTGAAACTATATGCTGGTTTTAGTGGTGACGTCCTATAATTTGCAACTTGTTGCCTTTTTTTTTCTTGCAAGTTAATATTTCACCTGCTGGAAAAGGGATTTTGTGATTCAGCACAATCACAAAGGGAGTACAGAAAACACATAAATTACCATGGGAACCTATGACTGTCGTAATACTGGCAATGTGTTTGGATTTGGACAAAATAGAAGATAATGCTTTTTTATTCCTTCATTTGCTATATACAAACATAACATTTTTTATAGACATTACTAAACAGTGGATGACAAAAAAATGACTGTTTTTCACTCCCATTGTATGAACATAACCCCCCAAAAAAGGTTCAGTGTTAGTAATAAAAAATTACAGAGCTTGAAACAAGTACATTCGTCTAAGATGTATATTTCTGTAAGTCTCTCAATTTTTGTTTTGGGGTTGCAGTCCACTCAAGTTTCAACATGCAGTGTTTTTAATTCCTACAGGAGCTTGAGTTTAAAAGAAGTAACAGTCCCAGAAAGATATTTTTTTTTTCTGGAAAAAAATACAATATTACCTATCTAGGTTAAAGAAAAGAAAAAACCTCACACACAGTCTTTTGAAAAAAATAGGTGGTATATGTAAGCATACAGATATGTATATGTGGATACATTGCATCTACTATTTAATTGGAGTATTTCTAAATTTCAGGGTTTTTTCTGAGCTTTTTTTCTCCTTTTTTTTACCTAGGTAAATGTACACATATTTTCCTTGTGTTTCATCTTTGGTGCACATAGACCATATTACGTTCAATGCTTAGTTAAAATCTTTGTTTTATATGCTGATGAGATAAATCCCAGAGTCTTGAGGGAATTGTCTGATATAGCTGCCCAGACACTCTCCATGTTATACAAAAAGTCATGGCAGTCAGGTGAAGTCCCTGGTGACTGGAAAAAGGGAAGCATTGCACCCATTTTTGAAAGGGTAGAAAGGAGGAATCTGGGAACTACCAACCTGTCAGCCTCACCTGTGTGCCTGGGAAGATCATGGAACAGATCATCCTAGAAGCTATGCTAAGGCACATGGAGGACAGGGAAGTGATTCGAGACAGCCAGTGTGTCTTGCCTGACCAACCTAGTGGCCTTCTGTGGTAGAGTTACTACATCAGTGGACAAAGGAAGATCTACAGATGTCATCTATCTGGATTTTTGTAAGGTCTTTGACACAATCCCCACAACATCCTTATCCCTAAATTGAAGACATATGGATTTGATGGACTGTTTGGTGGATAAGGAGTTGGTTGGATGGTCACATCCAGAGAATAGTAGTCAACGGCTGAATGCCCAGATAGAGATCGATGATGAGTGGTGTTCCTTGGGGGTCCGTATTGGGACCAGTACTGTTTAATATGTTCCTCAATGAAATAGACAGTGGGATTGAGTGCACCCTCAGGAAGTTTGATGTCAACATGAAGCTGAGTGGTGCAGCTGACATGCCTGAGGGACAGGATGCCATCCAGAGGGACCTGAACAGGCTTGAGAACTGTGCCCATGTGAACCCCATGAGGTTCAACAGGGTCTAGTGCAGGGTCCTGCACCAGGGTTGGGGCAACCCCTGGTGTCAATACAGGCTGGGGATGAAGGGATGGAGAGCAGCCCTGGAGAGAAGGACTTGGGGGTGCTAGTGGATGAAGCCAGCAATGTGTGCTTGCAGCCCAGAAAGCCATCTATATCCTAGGCTGCATCCCATGGAGAGCAGGTTGAGGGAGGTGATTCTGCGCCTCTATTCCTGTCTGGTGAGCTGCCACCTGGAGTACTGCATCCAGCTCTGGGGTCCTCAGCATAGGAAAGGCATGAACCTGCTGGAGCAGGTCCAGAGGAGGGGCCACAAAAATGGTCAGAGGGCTGGAGCACCTGTCCTGTGAAGAAAGGCCGAGATAGTTGGGGTTGTTCAGCCTGGAGAAGAGAGGGCTCCCAGGAGACCTTATTGTGACATTTCAGTACTTAAAGGGGACCTACAGGAAAGATAGGGAGAAACTTTTTAGCTAGCAGGGCCTGTTGCAATAGGACAAGGGGTACTGGTTTTAAACTAAAAGGGGGAAGATTTAGACTAGATATAAGGAAGAATATTTTTACGATGAGGGTGGTAAAACACTGGAACTGGTTGCCCAGGGAAGTGGTAAATTCCTCATCCCTGAAAACTTTCAAGGTCAGGTTGGACAGGGCTCTGAGCAACCTTATCTAGTTGGAGATGTCTGTGCTCATTGCAGGGGAGGTTGGACTAGATGACCTTTAAAGGTCCCTTTCAACCCAAACTGTTCTATGATAATATGATTTTCATTTTTGTTCTATTGCTAAAATTCAAATGACTATATATCTAGGAAAATCTGAAATTATGAGTTAACTTTCTAATTTATTCTAATAGGTTAAGTAGACAAGAATTCTTCTTTAAGCAGTAAAACACATAGCTGTCAAAAAATAAAATCCATTCTAGTACTTTGCATCATGGACAACAGGGACATTTGTACTATTATGCTGTTGCTTACAAGTCTGAAACTAGACATTGGTAATGATATCCAAGAACAAATGCTGTATTCTTCCTATTTCATTAGAGGTTGCATAAGAGTTTGATCTGAAGGTCCCATAAAACACACAAGTAGAACAGACCTGTCATTACCTATCCAGTTACAGAAGAAAGAAACAATGCTGTCTTTTGCTGCTTCAAACTTAAGAGGAATTTATGCCTATGGTGAACTGACTCCTTCTGGTGAAAGGAGAACTGACTAAATTACCTGTGAGCTGCCTGGACAGGTAACAGATATACAGCTGAACACTAACGTGCCAGCTGACTAATATGCTTGCAGATTATGAGTAAGCATGCAGCTTGCCATATGTCAAGTAGGAGAAAGACACTGAAAAAGAAAAACAAACATACAACTGCAGGTACCATCTAGACAAGCTACACTAGTTGACATAGAAACTGCAGTGGAAATGTCAGATGGATGAAGTCTCCTTTGAGACCTTGTTTACTTCATTTAAGCTTTAAAATAACACAAGACAGTGGAAGAAAGATCTCTGTTGCGATGACAAAGTCTTATTGAAGACCAGCAGAATTTCACTAAGCTAGCGTTAAGTACAAAATGTGAAACACTGTAGTCTAAAACAGAGGATTTTGTTTCAGGTGATCACTTACTGGTACTGCATACATGTTCACTTGTGGAGCGTGTGACTGATTAATTTGGCAAAACGTAAATTTTCAAGATTAATTTGGCAAAACGTAAGGTTTCAATAAATACAATTTGGAGGAATTTTACAGAAATAAAATTATTTCTAGCATGTACTAATTAATACCTGTAATAATTTTGGCAGCAGACTTACTGAGCACATTATTTCCTGTCATATATTCATGGGTCATAAACAGAGGTGGTTGAAACAAACCTGAAGCTGAAGTTTTTTAAGCTGTTACCATTCCCCTGGAACTGAACTAACTCAAACTGGCCTGTTTTGCTGAACTTATACCAGAACAGAATCAATCAATGTCAATCACAGCTGGATCTGAACTGGAATAAGAGTCAGAAATTTGACTGGTTCAGATTCATGGCTGTTATCGTCAGATACTGTATTTTCTAGCCAAAGCAAACTTGCAATGGCTGACAGAATCCTATAAAGTCCATAAGATCTGGCCTGAGGTTTCTCTTCTTTAGGAAGTTATGCATTTTATTAATCAAAAGCTAGTATCATTTACAACACTGACAGTCTGTTTACCTCATTTAAAGTGATGTGGGTGTCAAGTAGAGTAGAATTTGGTCTAATGTGATTTAAGGTACCACATTTTTGATGAATGAGAAAAGGTTTTCTGTAATCCGTCATGCAAAATAAACTCCATTATGTGGAAACTATTGGAAGGAAGACAAGATAAAAGCAAACATTAGCAGAGAAAAAGAGTTTACCCAAAGTTTACAAAACATACCAAAAAATTCCCGAATTATTTTCTAGATATTGTATACAAATACATACCTTCAAATTTAAACCCTAGGTCTTCTCATTGTAAAATAATGTAGATTAAGACAAGGCACTGAAAGATTATGGAAAGGAAGTGTTTACGCATAAATATCATTTTTAAGAGGACAGTGTAAGTAACAAGACTAGAAAATTTGAAACTTTAACCACTGTGTTAATAAACTTTAGTATAAACACAACCCTATAAATTTCAATCCTCTTTTAGCACCCACTCTCTGTAAGACTGCACTGCAGGCATCACTGTTCATAAAAATGTGTGTGGCCATATATCAAGCCCTTTAAAATGCATTTCACGGAGATTACAGAACCACAGAACCACAGAATCACAGAATGGTCAGCGTTGGAAGGGACCTCTGGAGATCATCTAGTCCAATCCCCATGCCACAGCAGGGTCACCTACAGCAGGTTCCACAGGATGGTGTCCAGGCGGGATTTGAATATCTCCAGAGTTGGAGACTCCACAATCTCTCTGGGCAGACTGTGCCAGTGCTCTGCCACCCTCAAAGTAAACAAGTTCCTCCTCATGTTAAGATGGAACTTCCTATGTTCAAGTTTGTGCTCATTACGTCTTATCTTATCACTGGGCACCACTGAAAAAAGACTGTTCCCATCCCCCTGGCACGCTCCCTTTAAGTATTTATAAGCACTGATAAGATCCCCCCTCAATCTTCTTTTCTCTAGACTCAAAAGACCCAATTCCCTCCGTCTTTCCTCATAAGAGAGATGTTCTAGTCCCCTAATCATCTTTGTAGTCCTTTGCTGGACCCTCTCCAGCAGATCCCTGTCTTTCTTGAACTGGGGAGCCCAGAACTAGACACAATAGTCCAGATGCGTCCTCACCAGAGCAGAGTAGAGGGGAAGGATGACCTCCCTTGACCTGCTGGCCACATGCTTCTTGATGCACCCCAGGATGCCATTGGCCTTCTTGGCCACCAGGGCACATTGCTGGCTCACGGTCATCCTGTTGTCCACCAGGACTCCCAGGTCCCTTTCCACAGAGCTGCTCTCCAGGAGGTCAGCCCCCAACCTGTACTGATGTATGGGGTTATTCCTCCCCAGCTGCAGTAATTTACTCTTGCCCTTGTTGAATTTCATAAGGTTTCTCTTAAGGTGGCACAGCCCTCTGGTGTGTCAGACACCTCTCCCAGTTTTGCATCAACAGCAAACTTGCTGATGGTACACTCTATCCCTTCATCCAGGTCATAACATTTTCTTGGGGTGAAAGAATAAACACTATCGCTTTCACACACACATATTGCACCTGTTATGCTATAACCAGTGCCGAGGGACATGCTTTAGTGGTGGACTTGGCAGTGCTAGGTTAACAGTTGGACTTGATGATCTTCAAGGTCTCATCCAACCAAAATGATTCTGTGATTCTATGTTGGTGTTTCATACACCTTTAGGCAAGAAAGGGATGACTTGCAAGTGCAAGGTCCTTCACCTGGGGAGGAAGAATGCAAAGCACCAGTATAGGTTAGGGGAGGACCTGCTGGGAAGTAGCTCTGAGGAGAAGGAACTGGGGGTCCTACTAGACAGTAAATTATCCATGACCCAGCAATGTGCCCTTGTTGCCAAAAAGGCCAATGGAATCCTGGGCTGCATAGGGAAGAGTGTGGCCAGTAGGTCGAGGGAGGTCATTCTCCCCCTCTACTCTGCACTGGTGAGGCCACAACTGGAATACTGTGTCCAGTTTTGGGCTCCCCAGTTCAAGAGGGACAGGGAACTGCTGGAGGGAGTCCAGCGAAGAGCAACTAAGATGATTAAGGGCTTGGAGCATCTGCCTTATGAGGAAAGGCTGAGAGAGCTGGGACTCTAGTCTGGAGAAGAGAAGGCTGAGGGGAGACCTTATTAATGCATACAAGTATCTAAAGGGTGGGTTGAAGGAGGATGGAGCCAGGCTCTTTTCAATGGTTCCAAGTAACAGGACGAGGGGCAATGGGCACAAGTTAGAACACAGGAAGTTCCGTTCAAATACACGGAAACACTTCTTTACGGTGAGGGTGACAGAGCACTGGCACAGGCTGCCCAGGGAGGTTGTGGATTCCCCTTCCCTGGAGATTTTCAAGACCCGCCTGGATGCAGTCCTGAGTAATGTGCTCTGGGCAATCCTACTTTAGCTGGGGAGTTGGACTGGATGATCTCTAGAGGTCCCTTCCAACTCTGAAACTCCGTGATTCCGTGATTCCGTGACTATGATCCCCCCAAATTTCCTCCGTAGCTGTGTAAATGTCAAAGATGTCATGTACTGACTTCTGTATCAAGCCTGTAACCTCTGGCTGAGGTAGAACTACTCTTTTAGGATGGCAGCAAGTCATTCAGAAAGCTTCAATTTCTGGGTTTGGTAGCATGCAGACTTGGAAACATAGATGTAGAATAGAGTTTGATTTATGTTCCTATCTACTGTGGTTTTATACCGACGACATCTGTCCTGCATACTCTCAAGTCATCAGAATGTTCCTTTCATATAATTAAAGTAGAAGAATGTTTGCCTCCTGTTTATCAGGTTACAAGATCAATTTCTTTGAATTATTATCTTGTTACACCTTACTATTGACCATAGCGTGTCAGATTTGCTCAGTCTAAGTCACTTGCCATAGATGTTTCAGATGTGTATTATTGACAACTGAACGTGCTCGTCTCATTCATAATTTTAATTAGGAATGTTGACATTTCACAGTTAAATTATAAAACAAAGAGTAAAAGTTAATCACAGCTAAGCATAAGCTCAGGTAAAATTCCTTTCTGACACAGGCTATTAGTAGAAACAGAACTAGGATAAAGTTTCTATTGACCTTACAACAAAAGAAGCAGCAATAAAATGCTACTCAGCATTTTGAGGATATTTCACATCCTCTGCTGTACAGCATAGAGCAGGGATGTTTTGTAGGTTACACTATGCAGGCTGAAGTTGGTTCTGAGGCAAATTACACAATTAGAAATAAGCAATTTCCCATGCACATAATCCATGCCAAGTTAGCTTTAGAGGTGAACAATCGGGGCAGTTTGCCCAAGACATCAGGCTAAATGGTGAGATAGAGGAGCCATAGACCAAGTCGTGCGAATCACCAGGATCTGTGCCTTGGCCTCTGCCAGGAACACATGAAACTAGTGCTGGTTTTGACTGTACTACATATTCTCTACTTTACTTCAAGCTCCATTAGTTTCACTACGGTGATTTCAATATCAAAGCAAGTCAGTAAAGATATCACACCACCTAATGCTGTGCACTGGATGCCTGAATTGTGTGGCTCCGAGAAAGAAAAATCTATACATCCAAACAACAGTTATAATTGATTTGTTAAGTGTAAATATAGCTGTTATCAACCCCCTTTTTTTTTTACAAATAACTTTCCAATTATTAAAAAAAAAAGTCCTATTCCTGAGAAAACACAAGGAATTGCATTAATTATATGTGTATCAACCATGAGTCCTAAGCAAATAATGCTAATAACTCAGTGTATTTCTATGTAAAACTGTGTTTATGAACTGAAGAAAGGTTCTTTCTTTTTCATTATATTCCTTGAATACAAAAGCAAAAATTCCACAAGCAAAGCAAAGGACCTCACAAAAATCTATTTCAAAATTGAATGTTACTGTGGGTTCTTTCTATATCTTGAAAGCCAAAGTAGTCTTATGCTAGTATTGAACATTATACGCTCCTTTTATATACAATGTATGAGATATTCTGTCTGTAAGCTACTGAATCTTATAATAAATCATACTAATCATAGATTATTTGCTGGTACTATAGTGTTTTTTGTTGCTTCAGCAGCCTTCTGCCTGCATGTGCACACTGATCAAAAAACACACCACAGCCAATTGTTACAGAGTATTTTCTCCATAATTTCATAGAACCATAGAATTTCATTACTCTGAGGTAAATACCAAAGCATTCAAATCTGGAGCAATGACAGTTTGATACCAAGCAAGTACTAAAAAACATTACTTTTTCTAAAAATGCATTTTGTTACAATTTTCACTTTTATAATCTCCTATGTACAAATAATTCATTTCCAGGTAGTAATCATGGAAAGTGCAGCCACGCTACTATCTTCTGTGGTGTTCTGGATTACCCTTTGTGATTTCTAATAATATCTATATTTTTCTCTCTCGAAAGTCTTTGGTGTTGAATTAGCTTTCTGAATGAACACCTATAAAACATTCCTTTAATCTTTTTTAAAGTTTCTTTTAGTGACAACATTAGTATATAGATTTACAGTCCTTAAAAAAAAAAAAAAACGCTTTTGGAAGTTGCTGGAAGTGCTTATCTGTTAAAATAATTATAAATTTTTATTGGAATAGTTATTGTATCTTATTCTGCTTTAGTCTGACTAGCAGTTAACCTAATGTGCTGTCAGTAACAAAAGCTGCCTTTGGTCTTAGCCTGTGAAGACTTCACCTCAGATTTCAATCAGGATAGAGAGATTATTCTATGTAAAAATAGAGAAAACTGATCTTTCAGTGGCTTGCCATTTTTATGCATAAAGCAAGTTACTTATACTGCCTCACAACCCAGTGAAAACATGACCCATGAACTGTATGATGGCTCAGATGAACTTTACTGCGCCAGCTTGCATCTCTCAATAGCAGCAAGTTCTTGTGTGTTTTCAAGTGGTGATATATTTTTCTCTGAAGACAGATGTTTCCGTTGATATGCTCTCCTGGCTATTCTGCAAGCTATGCAATTCAGCCCCCACTATTTCAGTGTAAAGGTCTGAAAGAGCTTAAAGACGTGGTGTGCCAAATTAAACATTTAGAACATGTTCTGACCATGATCACTTTTAGTAACTATTGGATGACCAACATGGTGTCTTGGCACCTGAGTGACACCAAATTCTCCACTGACATCATGCACTCCCCAAGAAAATGCAGGAATTTCCACCATAAGTGTCTTTTCATTCTTACACTAACAAGTGTAAGATAAAATTTAGCAAAATCCATGCTTGCAAATGCTCTGTCTCCTCTATCATGGCTGTTCTTTCATGTGACTGGCCTCAGCTGTTTGCATTGCTTCACTAAAATGGACACACTCACTAAGTGTTCAGGTCTTAGCTGAATAGTTGACTTATGCTTTACACCCAAAATAAATAACATGATAATGCACATGTGCTAACCATAAGCTACTCGCATGTGGAATTTAAATACTATGAGTACTTTCTGGTCAAAAAACAAAACCCAAAGCAAATATGGCAAAACACATTGTGATCAGTCATTTTTACATGCTGTAGAAGCTCATATGGTATTCATGGATATATGGTATGGTAAAACTATTTTCCTGCAGCTACTGGGTCATAAAACATGGTTAAAAATCAGTGTCTGAGGCAAAACAAATAAATATAAAATTCAACTGTCACACCCTAAAAACAGATTACTAAAAGCTAAGGTTTTGTATTGCTTCATCACTAACTGGGTTGAGTGTGCTATATAAATGCTACTTTGATAGATAAAACAAAAACCTGCCATTTTTCCATCCGACTTTATTATACAAACTTTAACAGAAAACACGCGCTTTAGAGGTAATGAAATACTTGCATAATGTTAGAAACAAATTCTCGAACCATCTTTTTTCATAGATTAAAAATATTAAGAGTAATTTTTTTCTTAAAAAATCAAATTTTATATGGGTTAAAATCTAGTGCAAAACTATGCATTTCTTTTTTATTTCTTATCTTTTTTTTATTTTCTTATCAGTCTATACTAGGACAAAAGACACTGTCATTGTCTTGTGAAATACATTATAAACAACAGGCTAGACTTTCTCATAGTGGAGTCATACCTCAAGTTGTTTCTGCTGTTCAACACATTTATCACCTGTTTATATACACTGAATTGTATTTTTGTGCTTTTCTTGCCTCGTTATAGTATAATGACCAGACACTTCTACCAAGGTGATGTGTATGTTTATGGTATGGAACTTGTGTACAATTTGAGGAGCTGGTCATGGTCACTCTTCAAGAGGCAGGTGTGACCAAGAGGTCCCTTTCTGCCAGAATTTCTGTCATTCTGTGAATAAATATGCTGATAGTGAACATAGGAGCAAAATGAACACCTCAGATTTTCTTCTACTAATCTGTCTCCCCCTGGAAGAAAAGGAAATTATTTGGTAGGATTTTCCTTAGCTTCAGTCCTATTTTGTATTCATATTCCACAGATTATCCATTTAATTACATAGTTGTGGGAGATCCAAATACATTAATAGTAATTGTTAGACTATTTTTATAATGTAAGTCTAAAGTGTGCAAATTAAAATAGTCACACTCAGAGCTAAAATATAAAAAGGTTACATTATATCAGGAATGAGTGGAAAGTCAATGCAGCAGTGTGGCCAGGCAGAAAAGGTTTAGGAAGCAAATAGGTGAAATCTGCATACATAATAATTTATTCATTTACAGAACAACAACAAAAAAATTGCATAATTTGTGGCCCTCTAATAAATGTATTGAAAAAAGAAATATTACTTAACAGGATGAGTAAGACTTACAAAGGGAATATGGCTGTGGACACAGAAATGCAATGTAATCCTAATGACTTACCTCAAAAAAGAAAATGGAATTAAAAAGCACTTAAAATTTTTTGGCACAAATAGGACAGTAAAAATTGTAAGCATCATAAAGCAGATGCAATAGTGTGTACCCGAGTTTACAAAATGAGCCAAAACCAGCTGCAAGAGATGTGAATTACTCTGCTCAATCCTGTAGACCTTGCATGTCCAAGGATGTATATATGATGCTTTAAAAATGCCACAGGATTGTCAGTTATACTGTTGCGTGTACCATTTTACAGCAGCCAGGTAATCAACATTTTGTTTACGGCCCCACTAGTTTAGTTAGACCTTCCAATATTTCCTTACAAGAAGTATTTAGTTACTTTAAATGTTTCCTATTCCATGGAGCCAAAAATCAGAATGTTGGGGTCTGGACCTTAATTCACATTTGCAGCCTGTGAATGGAGAACAGACCACATAGAGGACATTTGAACTGCCTGGAAAGAATATAGTAGGCAAAGCCTGGCAAGGTGTGTGGGGGAAACTGGCAAGAAGATGGTTTTGCACAGTCAGATGTAATTCAAGGTGACTTTGAGCCAAGAACCACCTGCGATTCAGTGCCAGAAGAGTACAGAGAGATTATACTGAGAATGTGATGAAAAAATATTTCAGTTACGTAGGTTTCAACTTCAAATAATTTTTCTCATAATTGAAAGAAGAAATACACCTGTTACAATTTATCATGGTTTTGGAGTACCATCGCCCTGTTAAATTCAAGGCTTAGTCCTAATTGTTATGTCCCTTCTCTGGCTGCACTATGTAACTGAAACATGTGTCCCAGAAACCTCAGAAAGATTTGAGATGTTTCCTGAGTTTATTGACAATTCCAGACTTTTGCAATATGCTAAACAAAGTGGCCTTCTGAAGCCCATTTATTAATAAATTGCAACATAGATACAGTACTGAAATTATATATATAAATGTAGTTCAGTACTGAGTTACAGATACTGTAATTTGTGAAAACAGGTAAGAATAAGTAATAACATACAATAAAATCATTAATAATACAGAAATTACAGCTAGTATTGCCAAGTAATTGCACTTGACTAATAGGGATGATGTGTTGCATATCTAAAATTGACTTATGTATACTGTCACCATAGTTAAAATAGATGTTTCAAATTTGCATTCAAGTACACTAATAAAAATCTGAATAGCCAGAAATGACTTGTAAAGCTGTGTGTGGAAAACCTTCCTAATCCTCACCAAAATGGCAACAAAGCTCCAGCAAACAGAGAAACAGTTTTCTTTTATCTTCATACTGTGGCTGTTCTCTAGCTGTGGAACTTGAAGATTTTTTTCCATTTCTAGGAAGGCATTTGTGTTGGGATCTTGTCAATCATTCACAAGCTCTTGTTGTGCTGCATTTTTGCTAGAAACAGAGCCTTTATCAGAAAACACTTTAAGAATCATTTAGTCATTGCTACTAAGGAGAGAGAGATTAAAATCAATACAGGAAAGACCTTTGAAAATAAGATCATTCTGTATCTCTTATCTTCTCTGACACTTGCTTTTAATTTTAATTAATTTAATTCTTTCATGAAGATACACAGATCCTTTTCTGGATTTTGTAGTATAAAAACCCATTAAAGAACTTTGAAGGCATAATCATCTGGACAGACTAGATTTTCTGAACCATAAATTTTCTTAGACCATAATATGGTGGAGGATGGATAAAAATTAGGTTTAGAAGTGTAAAATGAAGAACATGTAATTTAGCCCCAACACACTCTCTTATCCTATACCTTGACAAATATTTTTCTCATTCTTATGGTTCGTCATATTACTAAATTCCATAAATGTATCCTGAAAGGTGGTGTCTAACAAAAGAAAAAATCCTGCAGTAAATAACACCCAAAATTTTAAAATTTACAATTTTGTAACACCCCACTTTAGTGGGATTTTCTTTTGTGATGATCTAAAGAAATGAGATATGTTGATCACAAAACTGGGGGAGGTGGCTGACACGCCAGAAGGCTGTGCCACCATTCAGTGTGACCTGGACACGCTGGAGAATTGGGCAGAGAGAAACCTTATGAAGTTCAACTAGGGCAAGTGTAGGGTACTGCAGCTGGGGAGGAAAAACCCCATGCATCAGTACAGGTTGGGGGCTGACCTCCTGGAGAGCAGCTCTGTGGAAAGGGACCTGGGAGTCCTGGTGGACAACAGGATGACCGTGAGCCAGCAATGTGCCCTGGTGGCCAAGAAGGCTAATGGCATCCTGGGGTGCATCAAGAAGAGTGTGGCCAGCACGTTGAAGGAGGTCATCCTCCCCCTCTACTCTGCTCTGGTGAGGCCATATCTGGAGTACTGTGTTCACTTCAAGAAGATTCAAGAAAGACAGGGATCTGCTGGAGAGGGTCCAGCAAAGGACTACTAAGACGATTACAGGACTGGGGCATCTTTTTTTGTGAGGAAATGCTGAGGAAGTTTGGTCTTTTTAGTCTGGAGAAGAGAAGATTGAGAGGGGATCTTATCAGTGCTTATAAATACTTAAAGGGAGGGTGCCAGGGGGATGGGAACAGTCTTTTTTCAGTGGTGCCCAGTGATAAGATAAGACGTAACGTGCACAAACTTGAACATAGGAAGTTCCATCTAAACATGAGGAGGAACTTGTTTACTTTGAGGGTGGCAGAGCACTGGCACAGTCTGCCCAGAGAGATTGTGGAGTCTCCAACTCTGGAGATATTCAAATCCCGCCTGGACACCATCCTGTGGAACCTGCTGTAGGTGACCCTGCTGTGGCATGGGGATTGGACTAGATGATCTCCAGAGGTCCCTTCCAACGCTGACCATTCTGTGATTCTGTGATCTTTTGCAGACCTCAAACAAGTAAGGACTCTGTCATGTAAAAAGTAGTTCTTATTTGAAGGATGTGAAAACATATAGAGAGAGTATGTGTTCTATTTGCCCAACGAAACTCCTATTGATTTCAACTTTTGCTGTTGTGGTTTTTAATATTTGTTAGAATTGAATTATATGTGAAAAAATTTGTTCTGTGAGGTAAGTTTCTTCTAGGATTATGACTAGTTTAGCTCATTTCTCACAAGACATATAGATCTTGACAGTAAAATATGCTGAAGGGACATTCCTTACTGTAATTTAATACTGGAATTTTAGCACTGACAGGACAAACATAAGGTGTCACCATAAGGAGACACCAGGAAAAGAATAAGAGCAAGGATGTGGACTACGCACAAATTTACAGATAAAAATAAAATAACTCTATATGACGAAGATCTGTCATAACTTATCTTGCCTTGCCTTTACAATTTAGTACATGAAAAAATACCTGACATATATCATGAAAGTTCCGAGACATATTCCTTATCTCGGTACCTTATTGAACCTCATTGTGCTGTGCCTTACAGAATATTTCAGTTCAGAAAGAAGAATGCCACACTGGAAAAATATATTTAATACTTTTTTTTTTTTCTGATGAGAAAGTACAGATCAGAGTTTCAGGACATATCTGAGTGTCAATACTTTCCTCTACGTAGACAAGACTGAGTGCATTTCTTTGTTTAGATAAACACCTAACCAAGGGTCCCCACATACCAAAGTTCTATACATATATTGAAGGAAATCCTTCAATACCTGTGTACTTTATAGTTATATTCAGAAATATAATTTCACACTGTTTATGTTGTTACATTAACTTCTCATTTAATCCACATACACTGTCAGATTTGGAACTGCAATTATAAACAAATAGTTACAAAGCTGCCAGAAAGTCTAAAATATACTTTATTTCATTTAATAAGGATAGATTATGTATAAAGCCAATGCAGCTCTGCATTTATTCTGTAATCAATACCATAATGCATCATTTTCTTTGAATAAGATTCTGAAGCCAATTAAAAAATTAATAAAAAATATTTTCTTCCTAAACAGTGGTTGTTTTCTGTTGTGGATTATTTAAGTTTAGTTTTTTATACTTTTATACTTTATTGTGAATTGTTTGAAGTAGGCATTTCTTTTTCGTTACTTTCTTTCAAGGTGTTGTACTATGTATGTTCCTGTCGATTAAAAAAAAATTATTAAAAGTTTATTTAAAAAGCCATTTTAAGACTAATATTTTAGTTTCAAGTGTTCCAACTAATTTTACAAACTGAAACTGGAAGATAAGACCATGTTATTTTGTTTTGCTAGAACTCTCAAAACTCAGGAGGGTGAATGACATTCAGGAACAAAAGCTCTTAATCACCTACAACTTCCTTTCCCATATCCATGAGTGAAGTAGTGTCCCTGATATGCAGTTAAAACTTTGTGTATTTTATAGTAGCTGTATGCAATAGGCCTCAGCTTCTGAGGTAAAAGTTACAAACTTTATATAGGTTAATTTCTACATAGTTTATTAATGTTGCCATTATGGCCAATCCAAACATTATTACATTTATTACTTGTCATCATAAATTAATCATATGATATTTTCCATAACTTAAATAAATTGCTCTCTACATACAATTTCATTAAGTAGGTTTAATTGTCTTTATTAGCCAAGTTGATTTGCAGCATTTAACAGTGAAGAAATGATTGAACTTTAAAATATTCACAATGAAAACTTAATTAAGATGTTAATTGAATATTTACATTAAGCTTTAATGATGCAATGTAAATGTTTAATTATCTTCTGCAACTATAAATCTCTGGATTGAAGTATTTTAAGCTAAATTAAGGGGAGGGGGCTAGTGTAACAGTGTAACTAAGTACAGTAAGTGGCATATGCAGTTTAAATATCTACTTAACTAGTTAGAAACAAGCGTAAGAGACTGAAAAATCAATCAACAGGATATGAAAAAAGAACTTGCAGCACTGAGAATCACTAGAAAAAAATCAAATTGAGATATGCTAGTTTACAACTTTTTTAAAGGTCTGGTTGCTCATAAGTTTCACATCAAAAAATAAACATAAGACAAATAAATACTGTGTTAAGAACTAACAAAACATCTGCTATGTAATAAAGATGACAACTCAGGAGAAAAGAACGCTTGACAGCAGAAGATTCACAAGAGAAACTAGGAAGAGAAAATTATTGTATAAGATACAATAAAAATTAAGAAGGACAAGTTCTAATTGCGGAACATACAGATGTGAATCAGTATAGAGCAATAAATACACACAATAGTTCATGCAGAACTTCTGCTGGTCTTCTAGCAGGACTTACTTCAGTAATTCAGGGCTATCAGCCTTATTCATGGCTATTGTTACATCCCCAGGGTTGGGAAAGATTCCTCAGCTTTTGCTCCAAGGTAGAGCAACTTCTTGTGGGATTTCTGTAAATGCTTTCTTCATGCTGCTATTCTTCCTTAATGATGGCTCCAACACTCAGATTCCTATTCCTGGCTTTTCTGAAGCTGTTTTACTGGTGAGGTACTCAGAACATTCTGCATAAGCAGTATAGAAATTTTGCCCATAAATATCACAAATAATTTTGGGTCCATTTTTCCCCACCCATGCCCAGTTTTCTGCCATCACAGCCCCTAGCATGACAGCTTTGGTAAGTAACTCCTGAGTCTGGGTTTTGTAAGCCCTGCCAGGAGGAGCCTTGCCTTGAGTCTTGTCAGCAGAGCAAAGGAGAATGTAGGACAGGTGCAGCAGTGTTGACTACCAGAACAATGGTGGTTACGTGGGGCTGAGGGCAGGGTGCTGGCTCTGGGGAGGCTTAGGAGGTCAGATGTGTATCAGGGCCTGGGAAGAGATTTTGTAGTTTGGAGAGAGCAACAGCAAGCATCAGCTCTGACTGTGGAAGCTCACAACTGCTTCCACAACTATTTTTCATAGAATTATAGAATCATAGAACGGTTTGGGTTGGAAAGGACCTTGAAGATCATGGAGTTCCAACCCCCCTGCCGTAGGCAGAGACACCTCCCACTAGGCCAGGTTGCTCAAAAGCCCCATCCAGCCTGACCTTAAACACTTCCATGGATGGAGCTTCCACAACTTCTCTGGGCAACCTGTTCCAGTGCCTCACCACCCTCACAGTAAAGAATTTCTTCCTTATATCAAATCTGAATCTACTCTTTTCCAGTTTAAAACCATTCCCCCTCACCCTATCACTACACGTCTTTGTAAAAAGTCCCTCACCATCTTTCCTGTAGGCCCCCTTTAGGTACTGGAAGACTGCTATAAGGTCTCCCTGGAGACTTCTCTTCTCCAGGCTGAAAAACCCCAACTCTCTCAGACTGTCTTCAGAGGAGAGGTGCTCTAGCCCTCTGATCATCTTTGTGGCCCTCCTCTGGACCTGATTCAACAGGTCCATGTCCTTCTTATGTTGGGGGCTCCAGAGCTGGATGCAGTATAGAATCATAGAATCATAGAATCATAGGGTTGGAAGGGACCTCTGGAGATCATCGAGTCCAACCCCCCTGCCAGAGCAGGGACACCTTAGAGCAGGTTGCACAGGAACGCGTGCAGGTGGGTTTTGAATGTCTCCAGAGATGGAGACTCCATCACCTGGGCAGCCTGTTCCAGTGCTCTACCACCCTCAAGGTAAAGAAGTTCCTTCTCATGTTTAGGTGGAACTTCCTATACTCAAGTTGTGCCCATTACCTCTTGTCCTGTCACGGGGCACCACCGAAAAAAGCCTGGCCCCATCCTCCTGGCACCCACCCTTTAAGTATTTATAAGCATGGATCAGGTCCCCCCTCAACCGTCTTTTTTCCAGACTAAAGAGACCCAATTCCCTCCGTCTTTCTTCATAAGAGAGGTGTTCCAGTCCCCTAATTTTGGTAGCCCTATGCTGCACCCTCTCCAGCAGTTCCCTGTCCTTCTTGAGCTGGGGAGCCCAGAACTGGACACAGTGGTCCAGATGCGGCCTCACCAGGGCAAAGTAGAGGGGGAGGATGACCTCCCTTGACCTGCTGACCACTCTTCTTGATGCACTCCAGGATGCCATTGGCCTTCTTGGCCACCAGGGCACATTGCTGGCTCACGGTGATCCTGTTGTCCACCAGGACTCCCAGGTCTCTTTCTACAGAGCTGCTCTCCAGGAGGTCAGCCCCCAACCTGTACTGCTGCATGGGGTTATTCCTCCCCAGCTGCAGCACCCTACACTTGCCCTTATTGAATTTCATAATTCAATATGAATTATGCACCCAACTAAACTCCAAGTTTAATCAAACATGGGATAGAACTGGCATGATGGAGGAGCAGAGCCATGTTTGCCGTGTTTTTTTGTGGCAGGATGCACTTACAGGTACCTTTGGGAGGGGAAAAAGGGGAACAAGGGTGGGGGCACAACTGGGGAGGGTATTTCTGTTGGGAATAACTTTATGGGAGGAAAAGCAGGAAATGGGGAATTAGGAACTGGTTGTCTGAGAAATGGGAGCTATGGGACAGAACAAACAGGATGTCAGTAAAGGGAAACCCAACCACCTTGATGAGCATACTATCTTTCCGAATTGCATCATGTCTTTGTGCTTTCTATGGCAGTCTTAGAAAACTCTACTTTCATTCTTTATTTCTGCATTAAGTATGAGAGGCCCATATAAATGCTAAGACAATACTGTATGACCCTTAGTAGATTCCAAGGCAGTTTTGGTTAGTAATAATACATTTAGTTGTAAGAATGCCATTATAATTGTATTTGAGCTATGCTGTTGCTACTAACATGAAGCAAAATGATAATCTTTTTAAACTGCTTAAGTTGATTTCCATCAACTTTATTAAACATGCAAAGAGTTTTTAGATTAATGATAAAACTGAATTATGTTACACTAATCTTCTCAGTAAATCACAGATTTCTAACATTTGCAATAATAAATTCAGGTTTTACGAGACAATAAGTTGTTGATTGTGGCAGATTTTTCAATAACTGTTTAGTGAGTTATCCCAGTTTGTAAGGTGCTGCAGGTTAGAATATGGGGTAAGTCTGGTCAACAAACAGTGAAACTAAGGATCAAAAGCATTCTTAGATTTTCCAATAGAAGAAGATACCAGAACAGGAGGAAACAAGAAATAATATGGAAGCGAAAGACTGGAAAAATTGCCTTGCAAACTTGTAATTCTTAAAATCTTTATCTTTTGATAGGGAAAGGTTTCATGGGGTAACAAGATCTATGCTTTTCTAAAGATACATTTTTAAAGTCAGCATATTATTCTCTGTTGCTGTAAAATATGTTCCAAGGCCCTGTCCACTGTTGATTTTCATCTGACTTTCAAATCTGGATATTGCTAGCAATATTCTTGATTTCTTGACTATGTGTGTGTAGGAGAGATAGACCAAAAAAATGAGGGAAAACTGATCATTAAAAGAAAAAAGGAAAAGGAAGGATGACTTAGGATTGGCTAGTCTAATCATATATCTAATATATACTTTATATTCCTTAAAAAAGAGCATGACAATGAATTTGGGAGAATATCACCATCAGTCTCAGAATAATAGCTTTACAAGAACGTTATTTTGATCCATTTTCATATGATTAGAGAATTCATAAGAAGACACAGCCAACAACAGGCTACAAAAAACACTTCTAGGAGCCATAAATCAGGTGCAACTATGTACATGTTGTGGTCCTTAAATAAATTTTGCATAAGTAAGCAAAATATCTAGTGTGTTAAATACATGCACCATAACTTAATAAATATGCACATTGCATTATAGAATAGACTATATTAATAGCTTGCAATGGAGTGGCAAAAATCACGTGATATAAAAAACCAGAATGGTAAGATTTAAATAATTCACAAGAAGCTGTTCTACATTTTTGTGGTTATCCTGGTCAAACGGTTCAAAAAAGAGGTCTCATCTATGTTTTCATGTCATCCACATGTGGTGAAGTTATGTGGTGACTGCTCAGAGAGATATAATTCATCCAACTATGGCTTATGTGTTTTAGTTCTTTGAAACAGATTCTCCTGAAGCCTTATACAAGCACACTGTTATAAAAAAGTCTCAGGTTTTCAATTGCCCTATCTAAATCATATTTTATTAAAACTGTCATGATTGAAGTTTTTCATGAACCAGCTTTCCATAGTCAAAGCTGAAGTAGTCACAATATTTAAGAAATTAGGAATTCTGTCTCCTACTTTTGTTAGTCCAGAACATGCCTTATGTAACGTTGTCACTTGTTGGTATCTTGTTAATAAGAATCTGTAGTGTCCTTTTATGCATTTCAGCAATTCCACATCCTTTTCTGTAACAGGACGCATTCTTTTAATGTTTGTCAGTTAACTTGCAGTATAAATGTACGGCCCTAGAATGACAAGGTTGCTTATGTGCAAAGTGCTTATGTGATTACATAGCTCAAACATTCTAAAAGTGTATATTATGCAGCTTGTCATATACAGCAATTTTTAAAAATAAATTGCACAAAACTCGTGTTTGATAAGTAACACATGAGAAAAGTGAAAATTTCTCTTCTAATCCATCAGTCACTGACAGACCAAATTTCATGTGCTTCATTTAATTTTCCATCTACAGTTGTGAAACGAGTCATATTGGTTAAATAGAAGCACTACAATAGTTAGAAAATTACTTGAGGTCTTGGGAAAACTGGGCTTCACTCTTTGGTCACAGCAGACCTTGTATTTTATCAGAGGTCTAGCCTGGCTTCTCAGAGATGCAGAAATAAATATCTAGCCCTCTCTCACACAAATTAAAATTAACAGAAATAAGCACTGTACAATTCTGAGAATCCAGGACTAAGCCTTTGCATGTTTCTCTCTTTCTTCTGTAAAACAGAAAAAAATAAGAGGATAGACAAATTAGCAGCTAGAAGTAGAGCTTTGATTGTTCCTGTCAAGTGTCCCAAAAGCATTTGGCAAAGGGTATGCTTTTCAGCCTCAGATGGAGACAAGTAGGGCAAACACCTACTAATCTATCCAGGACACCAACCCATTATGTTTCTGGACAGACAGATGTTGACTGGGAGTGCCAAGGAAAATCTCCTCAAATATGAGGATTTTGGTTCAAACCATCAGTCTGAAAAAAGCACGTATATTTTTATTTGCAGTCTCCGGGCAAATATTCAAGTCATTGGCCAGTGGCAAAGAGGGGAGAGATCACTAAGAATCTCTTGGCTCGTGTTATTCCACAGTGCAAAATCCTACAACAGTGGGAAATAGCTAGCTTTAACTACAATTAGTATGGCTTTTGAAAGAGCAGCACTCCCTCCACTCCCTCTCCCAATAAATTAAACCTTTTTTTTTTTTTTAAATGAGCGGACTGTTATAGGTGAATTATGTTTCATCTTTGCCTTAATTCTGCAACTTATTTTCAAAATATTTAAGTGTTGAAAAAGCACTTTTTGCCACATTTGACTACAAAGAATAATTTTGAGTTGCACTACTTATGTCTGAAATACACTCAAACCCAGCTTTCTCATAAAGTATCAATCTAAGAACCACATTTAAATTTTCTGTCCCTTTTTAGAAATTTCATGCACAGATGAAAGGTTGAATAATATCTAGTGAAACTTTCTTTCCTTTAGTGAGAAAAGTCTAACATATGACTTCTGAAGACCCAATTATGGTTTTAGAAAAATGCATGGAATGAGGAACTTTCCTCAGCAGAATAGAAACTCGTTCTGTGACACTGAAAATTAAACTCTGTATCATTAAATCTCATCCGAGTCTTCAAGACTCTCTGAACTGTAGTGGAGAAACAAAGAAATTTATACACAATCTGAACTGTTTGGAAGTTGAGCCATTTATTTGTGGTAGAGAGGATTCAGAAAAAAATGTCTTCCCATCATTCAGTGACAACCAAATATTTTAAGATTGTCTTCATCTGCCCTGATGTACCTGTCCTATGCTGCTTAAATAATTAATCAAACTGGCAAAGGTAGGGCTGAACTGAAAGGATAAATCTTTAGTCATTTAACTTCCACTTTATTATTTTCTAATCCAAAGTAGGATTTGGAAAAAGCTCTCGGAGAAAGCTGCTGATTTACTTCATATTCTGTAGAAGATACATCTATAAATCCCAAGTCTTTTTTACACTATTTTTATAGTTGTTTCACACTCCCACACTACTTTACCTATTTCATACGTCACTTACTCTGTCATGTCTTCACGTCTTATCTCCAGAAGATATTTCCAAAGAAAGTTTAGAAAGTTATAAATGCAAGTACTTTCCTATGTTTCTTCATTTCATTATAGGAAAAAAAAATAAAAATAGAGCATTCTATGAGGAAACAAGAATATTGAGATACTTTTTTCTGACTTCAGAGGACTTCACCCACATTCTATTCACATTTAAGAAATGTTAAAAATCTGTTTCTTTACTGAAAATTAAGCTTTCATAGCTTGGATTCTGATGATTTAAAATATTATTTTGAGGCTTAAAAAAATAAAGCAATTTGATGATAACTGTAGTAGCACTTCAGAAATTATTGCATAAGAGCCTTCTTGGAACCTGCTATAGACTGTGGGAATATTTCATCTGTTTTAATTTTAAATGCATTGAGAAAAAATACATGCAACTATTTGCTCGCCTGTGGGTGTAACTGCGTATTTTATAACAATGATTGCAATGGACATAATCACATGTAATTACATTACATGTAATGATTACAGCATGCAACTATGACAAATATTTTTCAGGTGTTAATGATTTTTGCATTGCAGTTCTACTTTTGGGTTTATCGCTTATAGCCTTATTTTGCACCAGAAATACTGATTTGGGAGAGGAATTGAGTTGCCCACCAATGAGTTGGAAATACTCAGATTGCTCCTCAGTATATTAATAAAAGCAAAACTGAGTACCATTATAGAAGGAAATTTGTGATATGTAATTAGGAATAAACTACACCTCCATATGTTTTTGTGAAATCTATTGTGTTAATGTGAAAAGCACTGACTTCTAGAAGTCTCTTAAAAAGCAACATCCTTCCATGGTCTTACTAGCTTACTTCACATTTTAAATGTTTACTTCACATTTTAAATGTACTAGCTTACTTCACATATTTACATTTTAAAATAATTTATGGACAAAAGCTCTATATCCATAAGTGCAATGTGCAAGTACCCTTAATAGTGAGACCCCTGAATTCAGGCAAATCCAAGTCTTGCCCAAAAGGCAAATTATGTGCATCAGAAAGATTCTCAGTAATCTTTCCAAAGTATAAGCAGTCTAAAAATAGAAAAATAGAAAATAAAGCTAAATAACAGATGTTAATTATGGTGTTCATACACAAGGCAGGTGTGTAAAGGTGTTTAGATCCTCCATGAACATAAGCTGCAGAAGGAGAAAGAGCAGATCTAAGGCTTAAGTGCTCTAGCTTGTGTGGATTTCCTGCTCCCTCATAAAACAATTACCTCAAAGTTACTTTCTTTCCTAAGGTACTCACAGAACTACTCTTTGCCACTTGGCCCTGTATTTTGACAAAACATGCTGGTGCTTACCATCATAAAAACTGTAGGCATCACCAAATCTCCATTATAATTTATTTAAACCTGCTTTTTGATTGCAGCTTCACTGTTAGGGGATAAAAACAGTCAAGGAACTTATTTCTACAAGTGTTATTCCTAAAAAACATATATGTCAAGATCATTCCCTATATTTCTTTTTCTGGCTAGTTTCCATTTAAAAATCTAGAGTCATGTTTAGACCTTGTAACCTCTCCCTAGCCTCTTTTAAATCTCAAATGTCTATGGAGAGCATACAATACTGTGCGTCAATAAACTCTTAGCTGGGATGTCAGGGACCTCTAGGCCATTTGTGGCATGTGTTGTCTTTCGGTTGCTTCTTCAACAAGTTCCCAGATTTGAGGGTTTGAATTCTACAGTAAGACAGGAATGGAATGAAGCCAAACAGTAACTCCAGCTTTGCAGATAGATGTAACTTGTTCATATTTTGCAAGTTCTGTCAGTCCAGTTGTGAACTACAAGGCCATACGCAAACTCTTGAAAACTCTCTGCTGTGAGGGCACTGATTCAGAAAGCTAAAATAGATACAAAGCCCAAAACCACTACAGCAGAACAAGGTCCATCAGGACTCAGAATAATGCCTCAAATAAGAAAAAAACAATAAAAAGGGACTGCCGGAGGCTCTCGACTGCAAACTCTATGCAATATGCCTTCCGAGAGTTTGCAAAGCATTCATGTCACCCCAATCCCCTGCACACCACAAAGTGCAAAATATATTCTAATGCCTCTAAAAAAGCTAAATCTTTTGCATAAGAGAAAGAAAGCAAGAGGAATTAAGAAAAACACCAGGATTCTAGGTTCCTGCCTCTTGGGAATAGTTTCTTAAGTGATTCCAACAGGTTAAATTTCTTTCTTAATTTATTCTTCATGTGTAGCAAGAGTGCTTTACATGAAAAGAATTGGTGGAGGTTATTCAGAACATGTAGGAACATTACTCAGGGGTTGATTGTTGGAGAAAATTTGATCTAAATAAGAAAATCTGAATTACAATGGTTTCAGTGAAGAAATTATGACTTGGACTTACAACGTTTGTCCTGCAATGCCACATAATTTCAAAATATGTTTTTTAAAAATCAAGGGTTAAGTGAATCTGATGCACACTATATGATCTTAATCCTGGTATCTTTAACTATGCCATGGTGATAATGTTACAAAGAAGAGATGCTATTGGTTATTTGCTGCCATTAAGAGTTGTAAATTTAGAAACTAAGTCACAATTAAAACTATTATCCAAAACATATGCCATTTGGATGTCATTTCTGCCACCAAAAGCTACCTCTACAGTGAAATATACCACAAAGTTTTAGAACTTCTGAGATCCCAAATGATACAGAAATCAACTATTTGCTGATTAGGATTTATGCATGAATCACCCGCCAAGATATCATGTATCAAAGAGTCTATCTTACTGTTTAGTATATGGAACAGTCTGTTCCGAATGGATGTCAGAAGTCAAATGTGATCTAAGCATCTAATTAAAAAGTTGTAACTAAGAGAGAAAAGGAACAAAGTAAGATAATTGTAACAACTGGGCTTAATTGTGTCCTCATTTTACTAATATCACTGAAAACGTGATTTAGTTTAGTTGTCAGTATCTTAGTTTAAGGGAAATCTGAAGCAAGGATTAGAGTGATCCAGCAGCTTCAAAGGAGAGTAAAGAAGCTAAGTTTATCTAGAGACCTAAAGAGTCATTTGATAGTATAACAGATGAAAATTTATAACTCTGGACATTTTAATCTAAAAGATGTAGTATGAATGTGATACCAGTGGCATTACAACAGGCTGCTGCATTTGAGCTTCATACTTGAACTGTCATATCATATAAAATAAAACAGAATTAGAATTGGAAGATATACAAACATCTGCATCTTCTTTAGCCAAAACCATTGTGTCAAATTCAAGTACAGCAGACAGATATTTTAAAACTTTTTGAAATTGACCTTTGGTTTTGTTTGGTTTTGTTTGATTTTTAAATCTAAATGTCATCAAAGATGAAGGAAAACAATGCTATTACCAACTGTGAATGATGATCCAACGGAACTATTGGGTTTCCCTGTAGAAAGCAGGAGAGATTTTGAAGGGATGGAGAGGAATCAGAGCTTTATTTATGGACAATGGCAAGGAGCATTATCTAGGTGGTTAAGTAGTGTTGGACAACAAAGAGCCTCGGTAAGAGACTTCTGCTTATTCTTCCTTTGAATCTTCCCAGCAGCTATTTGAGATAGAACCTGTAGGCTTAGTTTGTTCCTAAAACCTGATTTATTACTTCAGTGTAGACATGAATACACTGGAGTTAGACTCCAGCTATACAACTGGATCCGCCAGAACAGATATTGCTCCAAGGTTAATTTAACAGCAGGGTGACAGTCTTAACCTTTCTATCTGTTCATTCTGTTTCTATTCCTGTTGATCTGCAAGTAGGGATAAGTCCTTGAAAAAAGCTCTTTCCATTTATTCAGAAAATGTCTTAGAGTGTTTTATCTCAGACAGTCTTGACACTTTACCTTGTGAATTTCACAAAATCTGTGAACCTGAAATGAAAGATTCATGGGAGATGCTACAGCAACAGAAATACTCATTCTGATATAGGCAGTCTTAAACGAAAAAGAAAGGGTTAGAATGTTTATTTCCAAGAGAAGATGAATAAAGGAGGACTTGATAAAATCAAGCAAGACAACGAGCATTACTAGTACCAGGATTTTATTTTGTACTTTATACAAAGTAAGAAAAAGGCAGCATTCATTAAACTCAGAGAATAGCTGGCAAATGGAAAAAAAAAGATTACAAATTTCCTTCCACATAATGCTGTGACAGATGCACTTGACCCCTTAACCAAACTAGCGGTAGTTTGGTACAGGCTCCAAAGGAGATAAAGGCCTAGGCTGTTGCCAGGCCAAGAACTCTGGTTTCAACCTGTTCTCTGAAAACCCACAAAGGAACAGAGTGACACAGTGAATGTTGATGCATGTGAGCTTGGACCACTTATCATGAGATTAACATATGAATAGTGGGTGGCTTTCCAAGACTCTCTTATCAAGAAACAAAGTTGTGGGTATAAGGAGCCTCATCCATACCTTTCCCAGTGCACGTAATTTGACTATGAGCCAATCACTTTATACCATAAATATGACAGCCTAAGCGAGCCTTCTTTGAGGTCCCCCTGCCAGGAAGTGTGGCTGCATGCCATTGATCTCCTCTTGAGCTGGAATGTCTCACAAGTTTGCTCCTTGAAGCAGAGAGACTTTTTACCAATGGTGGATCTTTGGTAAACAACCAGTATCAACAATGCAGTATAACTTTGATTTTGTCTTGGTAACTTTGATTTCATGCTAATGAAACATTACATAAACTTTGCATGTATAATCCCTTAGACATAAACTGTTGACCAAGTCTGGGACTAAGCCTATATCCAGGCACGCCTAGACTCCTCTCTGAGAAGGAGTTTAGAAAGTAAGGGGGTCCATTCTGAACTGCCTGTATCCCCTGTCTCTCTGTGAATCATTCTAACTTAAGTGTATCTCAATTTTCCTTTGTGTGTTTTTCCATGCAATAATTAATAGGGTGAACCTTGCCATCCAGCTTTGTTAAGTTGCACTTTTACAACATCATATTAAAACCGTTTTGATAACACCTTTACCAGTGGTTCTTCAGGTGATCTAAATCACCCATTCATGACAAACTGGGTTAGTCAGTAGGATCCTAAATCAGGATTTGTGACAAAGGGGAATTAAGCCTATACAACTTATTGAACCAAATTTACCTTTAAGAGCTTGCTACTTTACCATTTATTCAGAGAAGAAAAATACTCCCCAAACTGTTTGAAAGGATACTAAAAACCTGTACTTCTTGTGCTTAAACCATCACCTATATCAAGGGAAAAGGAATGTTTAAAAAGAAACTTTTACAAGAAGTTGCTAGTACTAGCACTATTAGAATTATTACGAATCAACTGGACTATTGGTCTGATCCATGGCAAACTTTATCATCTCACTGATCAAATAGGATCCTTAGGTGCCATGCAAAACCTGTTTGGTAAAAGAAGATATATCTTTGGAGAGTTTTTTGGAAGTTCAGTCTTGCTAAGTGTTGCCGATTCATTCTTATTCACATTAGAACCCAATAAATTAAATTATCCATCGGGTACCCTGCTAATTTATTCTGACACTTGGCTTTTAATTTATATGTAATTGTTTTGTCTATCTCTTTGGTTTTGTATTCTGCTTCCAATGCATGGAAAATACTGGAAAAAAATTTACTTCTATAATGGGAGCTTTAAAATTGCAAATATAAAAGAAGCTGCTAGGATTTCAGAAAGGAGGATGAAATAAGGAAAAATGCACAGGGAGAAAATATAAAACACTAAAATATGTCCAGTATAAAATTAAAAAAATAACAATTTTCATCTAACGTGAACAAGGGAGATCTCAAAAACAAGAGAAATGCAAGTAGTTTCAGCTACCATTCTTTAAGTGTCTCGTCATTAATACAGTAAGGTCTGACATAAATTTATTAGCTGAGTCATGATAAAAACTCCATGGACAGTTACTTTTCTAGATTAGCAACTTCCCTGTTCCTCCTTCTAAAAAAAAAAAAAAAATGTAGAGTGTATAACAAGGGTGACATCCTGTACATGTGCACAAAACATTGCTAAAAGGAATTACAAATTCAGGGAGGCTGTCAACCTGTTAAATTTTGAATACTGGACAGAATGGGAGACAAATTCTAGAAATGACAAACTTAAAACCAATTCCAGAAGGGCATATGGGATTTCTTCTTTCAACCAGCTTTTAACCTCATTTCTACAATTTAGAAATGCAACTGGAAAGAATCATTTAAGTAAAATTGCTCTTGGGTGAGTTAAACAACAGAGACATTGTTGGAAACAGAGAGTTGCTGACAGTAATAATTGTTAAACTAGATATTCTGAATATGTCATGAGTAAATTTTTCAGAGGCACTTAAATGTTGAGTCTACAGCTCATTCACCGAACTAAATCTTGAACAGGATTCAGTACTAACCACCAGTGGAGGCAGACTATATCTACAGAGAACTGCTGTGATTTGCGTTATTACCATTCATTGAACATTGCCAAGCACATAGGGCAAAGATCATTCCTGCTCCTCATATCTCGATACATGCAAAAACTGAGGCAAGATATCCAGCTGATGTGATCACAGTGTACTAATCCGCATTGAAGTGTAGTGGCCTAGAAAGTAACTCGTAGAGAAGAAAAGGTCTAGGTGCACAGGTAAATATTGTATATTGGCAGGTGGCACATGTATGTGGAGCTGGGGAAGGTGCCTAGATTACAAGGCAGAAGAAGGAATGGGGGAAAGAGAAGGTGTGATGGGAGTTTATCAGTTAGGTGCAGTTATAGTCAACGAAACTATTATAGCTGACAAAAACATTCAATATCAACAAGCATTCAGAGAAGGGAAAGATGCAGAACAGAAAAGCTAGAAGGAAAATCTCATGCAGAGACAAAGGAATTAAATGAATATTCTCATAGTTCCCAAAGGATGGGAAAAGGATATGAGACAGGAAAATCTCCAACCAATATTAATTGATACAAATAAAAACATATTCTTACATTGCTCTGACTAAACTTCCTCTAAAAGGTTTTATGTTTCAAAAATGTAAAAAATAGATTGCTGGCAATCTGAACTTCTTTCAAAAAAGTAAAAACGCTTTGAAAACTCACTTAGTAAAAGCTAAAAACAACCCTTACCAAATAACACACCCACCCTCCCAAAAAACCCAACCCCCTAAGGTAACAATATTGATAATTACCATAAAGCATATACACAAAATAGATTTAGATCATACTATCTGAAATTCAAAGACTCCTTATACACTGTCATGAAAAGGCAAATGTGGGGGTAAACACATTTACTTAACATAGACTAAAAATGCACGTGTCCAGTCATGTATCCTTGCTCATTTGACTCATGAAAGGTCATATATCCTGCATCAAAAATAATAAGTTCAAAGTGTGCGTGACAGCTTTAATAGGACTCACGCTGTCTAGGAATAGGCTAATGAGGCCTCAATAAGACAGAACCAGTAACATGTCTATTGAGTATGTTTGGTAAACACTTTGCATAATTAGACTTAAACAATATAACTGGGAATATGTCATTCTAGTTTATACTGAAGTCCCATCAACACATTTCTTCTCTGATGGGAACAACAGTAATATAGAGTGCATTTCACCTCAGTCTTAAAAATGGTAGAGAACTGCATCTTATTTGAGTATACGTCAACAAATTATGAACTATACTTTGATTATTCTATTTTACCTGTAGAATAGGCAGCATAATATAACAGTGCACTGCAGTTTATTGCTTTTTAAAGAACAGCGAATAATTGTAATACACATTAAAGAAATATGTAATATTTGTGAGCTTTCTAAATTCAAAGACAAGATTAAATGAATTTAGAACCTTTTGCACTAATCTGTTCATTGACTAAAATTGTAATTTTGAGACTACCAGCTCAATACATAGTGAGCAAGGAAAGTTAGCTGGAAACTAAAGCAGTGAAACATTATTAACTTTTAAAATAATGCCAGCAAAGCAGTTTGGAAATACATTACTGCTACTGAGGAAATGTATGTATTACCTTCATTTATGAAATCAGTCTCAAGCAGCCATTAGGAAGAGCATACATTTTAAAAAGGGAAAAATGAAGCTTTTTTCCTTCACTAATTAAAATTATTTTAAATACTTGCCTGTCTTTTAGGTTGTTTTTCTGAATTACACCTGACCACTGATTTCTCATTGAAATTTATCAACTGTCAAGACATTGGATGTGAAAATAAATTTGGCTCAGTAGGGATTCAAATGAACTGAGGAAATTAGATTAGTTGGTTTCTATTCTTGAAGCTCATTATTCTTTGAAGAAGAAAATGGTGTGAAGGAGAGAAATTTGGCAGAAAGAAGGTAAAGGATCCCTAGGGAAAATTACATTGTAAATTTTCATAGGAGGGAGATGCCACTGCAGATGTGGAAAAAAAATATTCTTAGCTTAATTAAAAAAAAAGAACTCAATTACTCCCATGAATCAAGGAAGTTCAGTCTACAATGTAGACTCTGAGTTTCTTTTTTAAATCTTTTTTGCATTTCTGAAAACACTTCAAGCAAAAAAAAAAATCTCCAACACATCTTTTGTTCTTAAAAATTTAAACTGATTTAAAGCTCCTCTCATACCTAAGAGCTCATCATAATTAACCATAACTAATAAGGAATAAGTAAAACCATTTTAAATTATTCATCTCTACTGAATTATTTCTCCATATTTGAATGTGTTTGTACACTTGTGAACTTGGTCAACCACTAACACACATATGACTCCACTGTAACATTCTACTTCCACAGAATAATTCAGGTCATCTGGTCACACTTCCAACACTTGGTGATAACCTTAGGGTTTCAGCAGGTTGTTCAGGGCATTATTGAATTTTGATTGTCTTGTCTTTCATCATCCTTTCACTGTGCACCTCTGGAAAAAAAAAAAAAAAAAAAGCTTTATTTTCTTTGTAATCGGCCAACAGGTAGATGAAGACAGTGACGAATTCTCTTTCTTCTGAGTGTCTTCTCCTGGTTAGAAGAGCCATGCTCTCTAACCCTCTCCTCATAGCCCAAGTGCTCATGATCATCTTGGGAGCACTCTTTGGAAATTGCTACAGTTTATTAATGTCTTCCTTCCTTTGGGAAGGAAATTGGACACAATATTCAAGATACAGAATCCAAGTAGTTAGTATGGGGTGTAATCACATCTCTTGATCCTTTGGCTATGCTCTTAATTTTGAAGTTTAGTAAGCACTCTAGACACATGGCTGCACTGCCAAACTCATGTCCACTTTTTTGTCCATGAGGACCCTAGTCTTTTTCTGCACAGTTATTCTACAGGGTTATTCAATTTCAGGCGCAATATTTTGCATTTGCCATTACAGACCTTAATGTACCTCCTGCCAGCCAGTTCCTCCAGTCTGCAGAAGTCCCCTTGAATGGCAGCCATGCTCTGTGCACACAGATTGCTATCCCCAGTTTGCTGTTACCCACAGCCACAATGATTATGCCTGATATTACATCACATACTCTGGTCACTTCTAAAGATGGTGAGACAATGTTGGACCTCAGGTGAAGTACTGAGAAATGTCACTTGTAACTAGCCACTAGATAGGCTCAGTCATTAGATAGGCTTTGAACAGCAACCATCTGAACGTAGCCATGCAGACAGTTTTAATCTGTCATGCAGTCCACCCATTCAGTCTGTACCTTCATGGTCTGGCTACCACAGCAGTATGAAGGAGCGTGCTACAGGCCCTGCTAATGCCAAGTTAAATTCCTGATTGCTTTCCCCTCTTCCACTGAGCTAGTCATGCCTTCATGACAGGCAAAGATGACTTTGTCCACTTCCTCATCTTGATCGGGCCTTTTGCAGAAGACGCCCATAGTGACATCCTCTTCCCTTCTGACACTGACCCATGGGTTTCTTGCCTGCTGACCTTCCCTGCCTGCCCTGAATCTACCCATTGCACTACTTTAAGACATGCAACCTATTCAGATCTGCCAGGCATATGTGCTCTGCAGTGCATCTGCACAGCTGTACTGCACATCAAGGCAGCATCCTCCATACATATTTTTTTTTCTGGAAAGAACATGGGGAAAAAGAGCTCTGGACCCCTAGAGTACTGGGTGCAGCTTTGGAGTCCCCACCACAAGAAAGACATGGACCTGTTAGAGCAGGTCCAGAGGAGGGCCACAAAATGATCAGAGGGATGAAGCACCTCTCCTACAAGGACAGGATGAGAGAGTTGGGGCTTGTGCTATTCCCTGTTTAATTTCTAGGAAAATCACAGAATCACAGAATTATCAGAGTTGGAAGGGACCTCTAGAGATCATCTAGTCCAACTCTCCTGCTAAAGCAGGATTGCCTAGAGCACATTACTCAGGACTGCATCCAGGCGGGTCTTGAAAATCTCCAGGGAAGGGGACTCCACAACCTCCCTGGGCAGCCTGTTCCAGTGCTCTGTCACCCTCACCGTAAAGAACTGTTTCCGTGTATTCGAACGGAACTTCCTGTGTTCTAACTTGTGCCCATTGCCCCTCGTCCTGTCACTTGGAACCAATGAAAAGAGCCTGGCTCCATCCTTCTTCAACCCACCCTTTAGATACTTGTATGCCATAATAAGGTCTCCCCTCAACCTTCTCTTCTCCAGGCTAAAGAGTCCCAGCTCTCTCAGCCTTTCCTCATAAGGGAGGTGCTCCAAGCCCTTAATCATCTTAGTTGCCCTTCGCTGGACTCGCTCCAGCAGTTCCCTGTCCCTCTTGAACTGGGGAGCCCAAAACTGGACACAGTATTCCAGTTGTGGCCTCACCAGTGCCGAGTAGAGGGGGAGAATGACCTCCCTCGACCTACTGGCCACACTCTTCCCTATGCAGCCCAGGATTCCATTGGCCTTTTTGGCGACAAGGGCACATTGCTGGGCCATGGATAATTTACTGTCTACCACAACCCCCAGATCCTTCTCCTCCAAGCTATCTCCCAGCAGGTCAGCCCCTAACCTGTACTGGTGCCTAGCATTCTTCCTCCCCAGGTGCAGGACCTTGCACTTGGTTTTGTTGAACCTCATTAGGTTCTTCTCTGCCCAGCTCTCCAGCCTGTCCAGGTCACGCTGGATGGCAGCACGGCCCTCTGGGGTGTCAGCCACCCCACCCAGTTTGGTATCATCAGCAAACTTGCTGAGGATACACTCTGTCCCCTCATCCAGGTCATTAATGAATATATTAAACAAAATAGGACCAAGTATTGACCCCTGGGGGACACCACTGGTTACAGGCCTCCAACTAGACTCTGTGCCGCTGATCACAACCCTCTGAGTCCTGTCCCGCAGCCAACTCTCAATCCACCTCACTGTCACCTCGTCTAGCCCATACTTCCTCAGCTTCCTAATGAGGATGTCATGGGAGACAGTGTCAAAAGCCTTGCTAAAGTCAAGGTAGATGACATCCACGACTTTCCCCTCATCCAGCCAACCAGTTATAACATCATAGAAAGCTATCAGATTGGTCAAGCACGATTTACCCTTGGTAAATCCATGTTGACCACTTCCAATAACTTCCTGTTCCTCAACGTGATTGGAGATGACATCCAGAATGAGTCGCTCCAATACCTTCCCAGGGACAGAGGTGAGACTAACTGGTCTGTAGTTCCCTGGGTCCTCCTTCTTGCCTTTTTTGAAGATTGGAGTGATGTCGGCCTTCCTCCAGTCCTCAGGCACCTCTCCTGTTCTCCATGACCGTTCAAAGACGATGGAGAGTGGTCTAGCAATAACATCCGCCAGCTCTCTCAGCACTCGCGGATGCATGCCATCAGGGCCCATGGACTTATGAATGTCCAGCTTGGCCAAGTGGTCTCTGACCCGGTCCTCCTCAACTGAGGGAAAATCTTCCACTCTCCAGACCTCCCCCTTTGCCTTCAGAGGGTGGGATTCATGAGGGACAGCTTTAGCAGTGAAGACCGAAGAAAAGAAGGCATTCAGTAACTCTGCCTTCTCTGCGTCCTCCACCACTAGGGCACCTGTCTCATTCACCAGCGGGCCTACATTTTCCCTAGTCTTCCTTTTTCTATTGATATATTCAAAGAACCTTTTCTTATTGTCTTTGACTGCAGTGGCCAAGCTGAGTTCTGATTGAGCTTTGGCCCTTCTCATTTTCCCCCTACATAGCTTTGTTATATCTTGATAATCCTCATAAGTTGCCAACCCCCTTTTCCAGAGAATGTAAACTTTTCTTTTTTTCCTGAGGTCCAGCCAAAGTTCTCTATTTAGCCAGGCTGGTCGTCTTCCCCGTCTGCTCATTTTTCGAGACAAGGGGATGGCCTTCTCCTGAGCTTTTAAGAGCACCTGCTTGAAGTATGCCCAGCCTTCCTGGGCACCTTTGCTCTTCAAAACTGCCTCCCAAGGGACACTCTCGACCATGCTCCTAAACAGGCTAAAGTCTGCCCTTCGGAAATCCAAGGTGGCAGTTCTGCTGGCTCCCCGCCTTACGTGATCAAGAATTGAAAATTCTATCATTTCGTGATCACTGTGCCCAAGGCGACCTCCAACCTTTACATCCTCCACAAGACCTTCTCTGTTAACAAACAGTAGGTCCAGTAGGGCACTTCCCCTAGTTGGTTCCTTCACCAGCTGTGTTAGGAAGTTGTCTTCCACACACTCCAGGAACCTCCATGACTGTTCCCTCTCTGCTGCATTGTATTTCCAGCAGACGTCTGGGAAGTTGAAGTCCCCCACAAGAACAAGGGCAGATGATTGTGAGACCTCTGCCAGCTGCTTGTAGAATACTTCATCGGCTTCTACATCCTGATTAGGAGGTCTATAACAAACTCCCATCACGATGTCTGCCTTATTGGCCTTCCCCTTAATTTTTATCCATACACACTCAGTGTTGTCATCCACACTGTTAAGTTCCTGGCATTCAAAACTGCCCCTAACATAGAGGGCCACCCCACCACCTCTTCTTCCTTGCCTATCCTTTTTGAAGAGTTGGTAGCCATCCATTACAGCACTCCACTTGTGTGTGTCCTCCCACCACGTTTCTGTGATGGCGACTATATCATAGTTTCCTTGCTGTACAATGGCCTCCAGCTCCTCCTGTTTATTTCCCATGCTGCGTGCATTAGTATAGATGCACTTCAGCTGGGCTGATTGCCCTGCCACTTTCTTGGGGGGACAAGCCCTAATTCGCACCTGATCATACTCAGGCACTACTGTAGCTACCAAATTATCACTACCCCTCGTGCCTTGGCTGCCACACAATTCACCATCCCCCACCACCACTGGGACAGGCTGCAAGACCTTGCTAACACTTTTACCCAGAAGCACTGGTACGCTTCTCCCAGGCACCACTTTTGTAATCCTGGTCTCATCCCCGTCCCCCTTCAAACCTAGTTTAAAGCCCTGTAGATGAGCCCTGCTAGCTCTTGTCCCAGGATCTTTCTTCCCCTTCGGGTTAGGCTTCCCCCACCTGTTGCCAGCATGCCTGGTTTCCTGTAGATGAGCCCATGATCAAAAAAGCCAAAGTTCTGCCGGATACACCAGTCTCGGAGCCAGGAGTTAATTTCCTGACTCCTCCTATTTATCCCCTGGTCAACCCCTGCAAATGGTGGGATAGAGAAGAACACTATTTGTGCTCCCGATCCCTTAACCAGCCGTCCCAGGGCCCTGAAGTCATTCTTCATTGCCCTTAGACTTCTGGTACCTACCTCATCACCACCTACCTGAAATGAAATTCTTCTTTCTCGTTTTCCTTTCTTTTCCTTTTGTTTTTGGGAACCTTATTGTCTCCTACAATTTTTAACTTTATAAACAGCCTGGAGGAAAGAAGATTCCTAGGAGACCTTATTGTAGCCTTTCAGTGCTTAAAGGGGGCTTACAGGAAAGATGGGGACAAACTTTTTAGCAGGGCCTGTTGCAATACGACAAGGGGTACTGGTTTTAAACTAAAAGAGGGGAGATCTAGACTAGACATAAGGAAGAAATTTTTTATTATGATAGTAGTGGAACACTGGCACAGGTTGCCCAGAGAGGTGGTAGATGCACCATCCCTGGAAACGTTCAAGGTCAGGTTAGATGGGGCTCTGAGCAACCTGATCTAGTTGGAGATATCCCTGCTTATTGCAGGGGCAGATTAGACTAGATAACATTTAAAGGTCGCTTCCAAACCAAACCATTCCATGATTCTATGATTCCACCAGCTCTCTGTAATCCCAGGGGTGCCATAAATCTGTGCCTGAACATGGACCTGAATTCCTTCTGTGAATTATGAAACCTGCATGAGTTTCTGTATACAGACATACCGTCTTTCTTCATTCTCTTTGATATTCAGGATATGAAATCATGTTTAATTGCAAGGCACTTAGCCTATTGTTAGTCCAAATAGGTTTGCAACATATAAATTAATTTGCTTCTAATAAAAATAAATGTTTAAAAAAATTATTGGTAACTCATTAATTACTGAGATTAAAGGTAATCTAAGAACAAGGTAAAGGACTTCCAGAATTCAATGTTTTTCCTAAAACCATTAAACACAAAAGAATAGGCAGGGTCTGTGGTTATTCTGCACATTGCCTGCTTGGTCCATGTTACACGCAACAGGGCCATTGGGATACTGTATTTTATTTAAAAAAAAAAAAAAAGAAGACAAAAGGAGAAATCACCAAACCACACCTTCAACAGCTCAAGAAATGTGGAACATGGTTTCTATAATTAATGTCAGCCAATGAGCTTTTGTCTCCAGTATCACATAAAAGTTGTATTTTTGTTCTCCTACCGCAATGGCTGTGCTCTTGTATTTATCACTTTGACTTCTGTCTCACTGCATATTCAGATTTTCAGCTGAAAACCTTTCCCAGCTGGAGACTAGCTGTGAGATGTTAGGTCACATTAAACCCTAGTGGGTAATATGAGCAGGATCAATCATAACTGATGTAAAAAATACCTTAGTATGTTGATATTATCAAATTTCTCTTTTGGAAGAAATGCTTAGGATACTTTTTTACCTCAGTGGCATGGAGTCAAATGGCCTCTTTTCTGAAACATCAATTCCTATATTGAAGGAAGCATTAATGCCATTTTCACGCTATGAAAATAATTGTTGTCAAGATAGTTCTTATTGGTAGATAAATTGATTCTAAAGTTGACGAAAAAAAAATTGTTTTCACACTAAGTGTTATTACTACCTCAAAGTTCATATTCATAAAAACATAGAACCAGACATTGTCTATGCTTCAAATGGTTCAGGACAGATTAGCATTTTTCTAAGCTGTCCCTGAGAAAATTGCATTTGGTTTATGTAACTTTTAATAATCAATCCTGCAGCCTTCTTAGGCAATTTATTTATTATTTAATTAGTGTAAGAAAACTCTTCTTAAGTCTTGACCTGAAATTTACTAGAATTTAGGCTTTTACTTCTTGTCCTGTCAACAGTGGATATTGATAATTGTAGTTGTTATTTCTTCCCACATTGGCTTTTTTCATGTTTGATAACTTATCTCTGCTATCAATTCCCTCTCTAGTTTTCTTTCCTGGGTTCTAAGAAATTCTCAGTATTTTTCTTACAGAGCATGATTTATAGACCTTAATTTCAAGCTGAAAGAGCAAAAATGAACTGTGAAAATATGTTTCTCTTCTCTACTCAGGCTTTACACCAGGATATTTTTTAATAATATTTCTTTGAACTGATCTTTTATCCAGATTTTCTTTTCCAAATATAAACCAACTTTTCCCAATTTGACATTGTCTGGGCATGACAAAAGTTCCACTTACTTTGCAGAGATGTCCTAAAGATACGTATCAGATATATAAGATTCATAGGACAATTCCTAGCACAACTCTCCTAACATTAATAAGGCCCATATATTTTGAAATTGAAATCTATGATTCTTTAGTCCAAACCAACTAGAAAGAAGAATCAGTTTTCCGTGACTTGAATGCCTGTTTGCATAAAAAACCTCAATTTTTTTATTAGAGGCTAGACCTTCCGATTTCAGAGATTTAAACTTTCCCTCTAGCTATAAAGTACTTGATCATAATACCCTACCCCCGCCTCCCCAACCCAAAGAATTAAAAGCTATATGTATTTTTTTAATACCTGTTGTGGTTTAAGCCTGGTAGGCAGATAAGACCCACAAAAATTGCTCACTCCCCCTCAACAATATGGGGTAGAGAATTGAAAGGGTAAAAGCTGACCTGTACATGGGTTGAGATAGAGACAGTTTAAGAGATAAAGCTATGTGTGCAAGCAAAGCAGAATAAGGAATTCATACACTTCCGTTTGGCAGGCAGGTGTTCAGCCATTTCCAGGAAAGCAGGGCTTCATCACATGCACGGGAAGACAAATGCCATAACTCTGAACATCCCCCACTTCGGCCTTCTTCCCCCAGATTTTATTGCTGAGCGTGACACCATATAGTATGGGATACCCCTTTGGTCAGTTGGAATCAGCTGCGCCGGCTCTACCCCCTCTCATTTTCTTGTGCACCCCCAGCTGATGGGGCAGCAAGAGGAGCAGAAAAGGCCCTGATGCTGTGTAAGGGCTGCTCAACAGTAACTAAAAAAATCTGGTACTATGAACACTTGTTTTCATCACAAGTGCAAAACATAGCACCATACAAGCTGCTATGAAGAAAAGTTAACTCTATCCCATCCAAAACCAACACAATATCCAAAAGCTGAGTAAAACAGGACATGAAAGTTCAGGATGTATACACCGTTAAGGTTTTATTTGTTTCAAAATAGTTTTTATCTTTTTAACTTAACTGGTGAAGTTATGCTGCTTTGTTTGTCTGTCACAGAGAGAAACCCTTAGTCCAGATCTCTCTTTTTTTTTTTAACACTGTGAATGTTCTGGGTGTCACAGTCTGGATCTTGCTTTTATCTGTTCAGAGCTTAGCACATTAGGCAGCAGCATGGAACAGACAATTCATATTTGGTAAGATGAAGACAAAACCATTAATCATGGGCACTGCTGACTTGCTGATAGAAGCATTTATGGTAGCTGAAAAGGAACTGTTGCAGTTAGGGGCTTGGCTAGCTCATACATATATTTTTTTTTTTCCAGGAAAACTATTATTCTTATAGCTTCTTATCCTTTCAACTTCTGTTTGAGAAAGTGATGCAATATGTGAAAGAGAGGAGGTTTTGTCCATGTTTTTCATTGTCAAAATTGTACATGATGTTCCAAATTTTAAATGGATGGAATAAATAAATATAAGGATGGAATAAATAAACACAAATATTCAAAGGAGATGTTCCATATAACTTTAATGCCAAATGATGTTCAAACACCTTTTGCCAAAGAGGCACCAGACTACAGTGCTGGTCTTCTCCTAATGAGTGTGCATGCAGGGTGATGATTTAGTGACGGAAGGTGATCATAGTACAATTCTCTACACCTTCCTGTACTCATGCTGACTTTGACACCTTCACTGGAAAGGGACCACATGAACCAATACCTTTCAGTCCTGTTCAGTACATTTCCCGTTTTGGGGAGCTCATTTGGTCCATGCTAAATCTAGACTTGCCATCTCTCCACAGTATTTTTTCTCCATCACTCTGCTCCAGTTTTCATTTTCAAGTTTTTCATTTGTTTGTTTTGAGGTGGGATTTTTTTGGTTGATTCGTTTTTTGGTTTGTGGTTTTTTTTTGTTTGTTTTTGTTTTTTGTTTCTTGTTTTTTTTTTTTTTTAATTTTGCTGTTGTTAAAATTAAACATATTTCCAAGCTATAAAAACAAGCTCCTCTAAGCCTTCCTACTGTTGAAGGCTGACTGTTCATTCCACTAATCCTTCAAAAGAGCTTTTCCCAAGGACATCTCTTTTCCTCATTGTATTTCAGGAGATTTTCTGTTGCTCCAAACTTCCTTGTTCAGATAGTAGAAGAATTAGTTTCCCTAGATTTATCCAATCAGTTATCCCAAGTTGATTCCACCTGAAAAGATAATCACTCAAGTATAACAACTGACTTTGTCCCTAATCTGACAAGTATGTGATAGCACTGCCAGCATGTAGTAAATTCCACATAAATTGAGGCACTGGGTTTTCAAAACATGTAAGCCCAGCTGAAGTAAATTTAACTAAGGAAAAGCATATATTAATGGCTGCAGGATAAAACAAACCTGAATAGCTAACAAAGCATTTTGTACAACACTTTGGTTGATTGATTGTAAGTGCCCAGACTCTACAGGTGGAAACAGTGCCCAAACCAAGTGGTAGTAAAGAGCTTAATGATTTGGACAACCCTGTTCAGACAACATAATGTATGATTTATCTTTATCTTGAGTTTTATTTAGAATGGTTACCATATGTATAATAAAATACTCCAGATATTTATTGCTACACATCACCGTTTCTCTTCTAATTTAAGTGTATCAAGTATTCTTAATATACACACCACTGAGAGCTGAAGAGGAGAAATAAATGTCATGTAGCCACTCATCTGTGATATCAAAACCAGCAATTTCCTTTAAAAAGAAGAGTTGAACTCCAAAATTTCAATATTGCCTGGAGAGAGCCACTCCCACATACTCTTCCCCCCTGGAAATCTTTCAACCTTCTATCCTCAGGCTCTGAACCTGTCTGTATTCTGCATCTGTGGGGTACAGCTACCATATTACAAAGATCTGGGGCTACAACTTGTTTTGTGAATGCTTTCAACACCACAGTTTCTCTTCAGTCCTTTGATGCCAAAGGTATAGGATCTCATGCAAGGTCATGTACTGCTATCTGGAGGGTGATACTTCTGCTACATCCTCTGACACATCCAAGTGCTGTCTTCTCAGCCCTGTCTTTCTCCAAAAGGGGTAAGTCTCCAGCTCTACATGAAGCAATATTGTCTCTGAATCTCTTTAATATTTCACTTAGTTGTGAAACATCCACAATGCTCTTTAAATAAAACTAGAAGTCAAAAAAGATACCTGTTTACTTTTCCAGTAATGTGACGGGTTTTAATTTACAAAGTTTAGAGTAGAAGTCTACACTATAGCCTCAACTGCCCTAGTCCTTGTCAATGCTTTAACCTGACTTCTTGCTTTCAGACAAAGTTGATGGGGGGGTGGGGGAGTGGTGGTGTGTGGAACCAAAGAGAAAACAACCAACCAATCAACCCCCATCCCCCCAAAAAACAGGCTTCCCTTTGTCCTCTATCTTTGATGAAGAAAGAGCAGACAGTTCTACTCTGTCAGAAATCCTGTACTACAGATACAATGTGGGGGAAAGGAGAAACAAAGATGTATGGTCTCTAACACTGGGCCATTTTCTTCTCCATGGAAGACATTAGAAGCAACTGATAATTGATTATTCAACACACTGATAAAAAACGATGTTAAGATAGGTGGGAAAGTTAAAAGCATTAGAAGAAAATGCAGCTGATGAAAACTGAGGCTTGCAATAATATGTGGTGAGTCAATTTCTCCCTCTGGCCATATGCATGCTTACTTAAAATAGAGTTATGAGAGAAAATCTTGCTAGCCATGTTCCCTGAAATCCCATTAACCTGATGGTCAGCAAGGATGGAGGTTCTAAGCTTTACTTTGCCTGACTTGGAATCACAAGCTCCTGAATCAAGCAAATGCTTATCTAGTCATGGGTTTGGGTACTCTCTTACCTTGGCAAAAAAAAAGTGTATGCTGACGTACAAAAATGTTTCCTGACAAAGCCTTCAGCAAGACCAGTTTACTATAGTAAAAATGTTCAATTTTTACAAACCTGCCTTTGCTGAAGTAAAGTAAAAGATGAGTGTCCATTGAAACAATTGCCAGATTAAGCAGGCAGTTTTTGTAACCTTTGGTGTTAGTTCCCGTAAGGGACAAACAAAGGACTGACTTTATTCCAGGAATAAATCTACTCAGTAAAAACATACAGCTTTTACAGTCACTTTTTAATTTAAGTGATTGTTGAATTATGAATTTTCAGTGGAATTCCATTAAAAAATCCCTTAGGCAAACATGCAGCAAGTGAAATACTGATATTAATATTTGACTTATGATTCTAAAGTTAAATTTAATTAATAAAATTCCTGTTTCTACCAGCTTTGAGCATTTAAGAAGGATCTTGATGAAATTTTAATTTGTAACATAGTTCAAGGACTAATGTTTAGAATAGTTAAATTTTATTAGTGCCAGAATATGAAACTAATTTAAAATTAAGATGAGTTCCTTTTTTCTAGTACATCTAATGTTGACTAAATGTAAATGTTATTAAAGTTATTTGAAGTTATGTCCTGCTTTGTCCTAAGCAGGACATAAGATGCCCACACTTGACTTGAAATATCACTGCATCTCACATCATTATTTTTTGTATAAGATCATGAAAGGATAATGGCATAAGTATTCAGTTACATTGATTCGTGATCTCAGTATATAGTCTACCATGATTTTGAAAGTACAGAGGCAAGCAGAAATAATTATGGTTTAGAGTTCACACTCAAATGACTAATATCATTCCTTTCAGGCATCTTTGCAGAATTATATTCAATAAATTATTCTAGCTTTTCTCTTTGGCTTCCTCATGAATCTCAATTACTGCACACAGAGGGGAACTGGGGCGTGAGACAACAATGAACTGGCAGGCCTGTCCTGCTAGAGAGTCAAAAAAAGATGAGAAGGTGAACACTACTTCTGAAATATTTTGGTAACAGGGAGGGGGTTCTAGGTAACAAAGAGCAGTTATTCAAAACTGGATTGCAGAAGGGATGTCACTGAAGCTGACTTCTGATATAAACGTCATTTCCTGGAATAATTAAGGAAAGATATTTCTTCTCATTCATTTCTATAATAACAGGGAGATTGTGGATGTTGAGCAGTTTAGTGACAGGGTTTTTGGAAACCCTGTATTTGCCCTGCATTTGGGAGCATTTGCCCACTTCTCATTAAAACCCTGCACTACTTTTTTAAGCTTTTAACATTATTTATTATGCAAAAAAAGTGGTATAAATGTTGAGCTACATGACAACCATGAAAGTATAGCTTCCCAAGAAAGCTCTCCTAAACTTTTTGTTTTGTCTTTTGCTGGCCATAACATTCTTCATATTTTAGCATTAAGCACCGAGGTGTAGTCTTCTAAAGAGTCTTCTTGTTGTACTTTTCTAATACTACAGACTTTGCACATTGGAGTTACCTCCTATCTGGTTGACTCAATCAGACTGACGTACAGTCAGCAGAGTGCCGCCTGTCTTAATCATATGAACCCTCTATTTATTTAAACCTCTCACTTGAAAAATTAAGATCTTAATCCATAGGTTATTTTTTGTTTATCTTACATTTCACATGAGCACTATCATGTCATTATTGCTTGAGACTTGTTTTCTGTGGTCCAGCATTTATCACTGTTTACCAGAATCAGACACAAAATACCACCATAATTTGCCATATGATTAATGAGGGATGAAACCTTTATTGGGTATTATGAATGCCAGGGTCCCACCTGTTGGTAGCATTTGGTCTCCAGCCTGGGGCTAGTAAATCAAAATCTCTATAATGACCCAATCCTCTGTAGAATTTATTATTCTAATAACTAAATTGACATCTCGATCCATATCCAGTTCTTATCTCAGCAGTCGAGAGTAGAATCTTAGTATTATCTGAGCAGAACTTCATTTATACTTCTCTCTAAGAAGATGCATTTAAGCCATGCCTTGATCTTACTTTAAAATATGTATTTTAAAATGTTGCTTTGCCAACTTTAAAGTAATTTTGCTATGAGCAATACCTACCTGTGTAAAATTGCAGCTTCCATTTCTTTGCATCCCTATTACTTCTATGATATTTTGTTACATCTTTTATCAATAGGTCATGCTCCATTGTTTTAGTGTGTTCGCTCCTTGCTTATTAAAGTATTCTTTTCAAACGTCTTCCTTCATTTCTTCATTTAAAGTTGATCTTATTAATCCTGTCAGCTTCAGTTCAGAAACTTATTACTTCCCGAGTGTCTAGTAGACTGCATCTGCTCAAGAAAGACCTTTTTTTATGCAAGTCTTTCCAGTTAGTCAAGCATCCCTCAATCTTCCAGACAAATATCTTTCTATTCTAATTTGCTCTGGCAGTGGTACATTCCTCTTGCTGACTTTTTAGGTTTCCAGGAGTAGCAGCTAAACTTTCCCTGCGGTCTTTCTCACTTCCTGTACTCAAATCCACAGATACTTGTCTACAGTTGAAGCCTGCTTATTTCTGCAAAGCACTTCAAAACTCTAATTTTGTTGTTTAGCTTTTGCTTCTTGGTTTCTACTGTTAGTCCACATCTTATTGACTAATGAAATCGTAGAAATGTTGTTGTCTTTGCAGCATTATCAGCTGTAAGCAGCTTACACATCTTCTTTTGAAGAATAGTTGGTTTGGTGACCAATGCTGTCTTAAAAATTCCAATCTATATATATAACAATATTAGTAACAGTAATAGCAATTTGTTCCAGTATGAACCTGAAATCAAACAAATAAAAGGTATGCTGGTAGTTCACCAATAAATTGGAAACTGTTGATCTAAAGCTTATAAATTGACCTTTATTGAAATACAGTATCATTTTGAACTGCTAGGAGAGTTTTTTCCTCCTCCCCTCACATGAGAAGTAAATTAAATTATGAGATTTTTTTTGTAAGAAATGTAATTTCACATAATTCAAGATGCCAAAAACTATTTCTTCAGTGAGTTTCCAAAAGAGCGTGAGACAAATTTCTTAAAGCTTATTCCATGAGCATGTCAATAAACAGATGAATGCCAATAAAACAATACACAAAAAATGTGAAGGCTGATGAGGTAAAAGTTTATTTTTCTTAAATTTGGTAATCAATCACCTGTGTATTTCGCTATATAAACAGTGACCTATTGTCATATTTCAGTGATTTCTCATCGAAAAAACCTATCATATAAAGCCCTGCAACATATTGTGGGTTCTTTTCTATTGCAAAAGTGAGGAGGGATCCTGGTATGTGAAATTTGGATGACAGAAATATGACTGTTTCTAACTGTTCTATACTGTTAGATATTTTTCTTGCATTATCTTTTGTCTGTGCCAGGCTGAAAAAGACAGAGAAAGACACAGTGACCAACAAAGACAGAGTTGTGAAAATGTGATTTAACATATATTGCTCCCCTTACCTGCTCCAGGTACGTTAACATGGGGGGTGGGGGAGAAGGGAACCCACCCAAACAAAACTGTGAGAAAATGTTGGCAGCTTAATTAATTAATACAGTAGCTTTCCTCTTTCAGTACTGCTGCTGCTTACTTGCATCCGTTTCCAATTATTGCTGGGAGCTCCTAGCTCAGTTGCCCCCATATGTACTTCTGTTTTCTGCTCCTGCCTGATTACAAACTGTCACTCATTATTACTGACATTGCAGAAGCTCAGGTCAATTAAGTATATGCAAAGTAGCTGGTTACCATAGATCAAAGACAGGATTTGCCTTCTTATTTGGTTGCCTTCAAATGGCAAGCTTGTCATCATTAAGGACTGTGGTGTCCCAGCACTTCCTTTCTGGAGTATTTCAGATTTCTAATCTAAGTTCAAGAGGCAACTTATTCCTTATTTGTATGCAGGCTGCATTTTTTTCATGCCACCAACACTATTGTAGTATGCTTTATGCAAGACTGATGAAGGTGCCTGGGAGAGGAGTGACTGATGTCCAGTGTGACATCACCACAAACAGCATTTCACACACACGAACCTTGAGATGTGTCAGGACTAGGGATACTGTTTGTACATTTTTTAGCCTTAGACGTGGTGAAACATAAGAAGATTGGAAATATAGCTGGAGGCACAGCATAAATGGGATGGAATTTTGGTTTTGTGAAGAATAAGAAATAGCTTTAGGAGAGATAGGGTCTATACAGAAAAGAAGTGTCCTCACAGAAGGAACAGCTGGCATTGGTAAGGAGTTTAAAACACAGAGGGACTGCTGGTATAAAGAAGTACACTGACAAAATAAAAATGTATTTGAGAAAAGACAAAGGACTGTTACAAAAATAGTTACTGTGAAGGAACAAGTGAAGTGTTGTCGGTGAAACCTGGAGAGCAGACTAAAGCTCAGATTTTTTTTAATAAGAATATGAAGAAAAATAAAATTAAAGTAGTTACAGCCTATGTAGGCTAAAGTAAAGAAAGAAGAGGACAAGTGTGTTTGGAGATATTTAACTTTATGGACACCTACTAAATAACCTCATTTGTGATGATAGAGAATTAATGTTATTTACACCAGTATAGATATCTACAGGCTTCTGTGGAATTGACTTAATGGAACTGAGATGTTTTGCTAAAGGAAAAATTAATAACAGGCTAAAATGAAGCAGTATGACAACGACACAGAAATAGTCATTAATGGACCCACGTGAGAGGAACAGGTATATTTTACATTTAGGGTCGATATGTATTTTCGAAAGATATTAGGAACTAATGTATCTGAACAAGCATGTGCTTTATTTCTTAAAAATTTGGAAGTTTCACCTTTTCATTCATGCGGCCTTTGTATCAAGAAGTTGAGCAAAGTGCGAAGTAATGACTTAGCAAGAGTAGCCTAGAATTTTTTTTTAATTTAATCTTACATCTTTGTTGTTAGGTACAACTCTATTTTTTAACTGTAGAAGTCAATGTGGGGCCTGACAGAATTTTTAATTCATCCCTTGAACTTGAGTTTTCCAAAAAAAAACTGGACACACTACATTGTATTGAGTTTATTATTTAAATTAAGTCTTGTCCTAAAGCAAAAAAAAAAAAAAAAAAAAAAAAAAAGAACTACTTTACTGTCTTTTGTTTTCTGTCAGAAAATAACATACTAGAATTGAGTGTAACTATCATAAATCACTGAGAATTAAGTTTGACTATGAAGGTTTGGAGTACAATATGCATGACAAATAAAATTATGAAACAAGCAGTTTCAGCCAACAGACTACAGTTTGATTAACTGCTGTAAGTCAATATGCTGTTCTTTGCCTTCTCTGTTAATAGTAACACCCAACTATTCTCAGTTTATGTTAACCTGTTGATTTTTCCTCTGTGTTCAATACTTTCATAAAGGCCCACTGTAGGAAAGCTGGTGATCAGTGTTGAGTGAGATATCAAAAATATTTCAGTTCAGGGAAAATTAAACAGGCAAATGTAAACTGACTAGAGAAAGTATTTGATTCTCTCCACACTGTTTTTAGAGAGCAAAAGTCTTAATAAACTCATCATTTTGAATCCTTCCTCACCACTCTTTAGAATTGTTTCATGTATTTTGAATTTATTTTAAGAGAAAGCATATCAGGCATAGGAAACTTGTATAACACTATAATATCCTTACATATTGTAGGTTCAGAAGAGCACACTATTCATCAGTCACAAATTCCACTTATTCATCCATTTCCACATAGCCTGTATTAGATGCATTAGAGGAACTCATCGTAAGGAACTACATAGGGAGAGCTAAGAGTAGGTATCCACGTTTTGAAAAAGAACACAAACCATTAAAAGTAGCTTTCCTGCAAAATTTCTGCATAGAGCGAATAAAAAATCCATCTTGCACTTCCTCAAGATAATACTTTCATAGAATCAGAGTGGTTTATGTTGGAAGACACCTTAAATATCATCGCGTTCCACCCCGCCCCGCTATGGGCAGAGGCACCTTCCACTAGACCAGGTGTCTCAAAGCCCCATCCAACCTGGCTTTGAACACTTCCAGGAATGGGACATCCACAGCTTCTCCGGGCAACCTATTCCAGTGTCTCACCACCCTCACAGTAAAGAATTTCTTCCTTATGTCTAATCTGAATCTGCCCTCTTCCAGTTTAAAGCCGTTCCCCCTCATCCTATCACTACACTCCCTGATAAAGAGTCCCACCCCATCTGTCCTTTAGGCTACCTTTGAGTACTGGAAGGCTGCTATAAGGTCTCCCTGGAGTCTTCTCCAAGTTGAACAACCTCAACTTTCTCAGCCTGTCTTCATAGGAGACGTGCTCCAGCCCTTTGATCATCTTCGTGACCCTCCTCTGGACCCACTCCAACAGGTCCATGTCCTTCTTATGTTGAGGGCTCCAGATCTGGATACAGTACTCCAGGTGGGGTCTCATGAGAGAGGAGTAGTGGGGCAGAATCGCCTCCCTTGCCCTGCTGGCCACACTTACTTTAATGCAGCCCAGGATACAGCTGGCTTTCTGGGCTGTGAGCGCACATTGCTGGCTCTTGTTTAGCTTCTCATCAACAAACACCCCCAAGTCCTTCTCCTGAAGGCTGTTCTCAACCAATTCTCTGCCCAGCCTGTATTTGTGCATGGGATTGCCCCGACCCACGTGCAGGACCTTGCACTTGGCCTTGTTGAACTGCATGAGGTTGGCTTGGGTCCACCTCTCCAGCCTGTCCAGGTCCCTCTGCATGGCATCCCTTCCCTCCAGTGTGTTGACTTCTCCACACAGCTTAGTGTCATGTCGCCTTTGAGGAAGACCTCAAGTAGAATTTTTCTCACTGAGGGCTTGTCTACATGGGAAACTTTTTGTAAAGTAAGCTACCATGCAGTAAAATCATGTCATAACTTTATAACCTTCCTAGCATAACCATCTGCAGTTGCTTATATGGAGCTTTTTCAGCAAGCAGCATAAATTCACCAGGACCACATAGCTGCATGTCTTGTCCAGCAGCTTGTTTTCAACACACTGGACTCACTCTCATGCCCTACTTGAATCTTCCTTTGCTTACTCCTTTCCCAGATTTCTTCAGACTACAGTACAACTCTGGGCAGGATGGTTTGATGATGCCAAATATATTCCTAAATTGAATGATTCAATCATGATGTCATGACTGAGTAATAATATCATTCAATCTTTCTGAGAGTTGTGGCTTTTCATAATATCTCACTAACTCTACCAATAACCATTAAGGCCTTAATGAGAATTGTATACGCTTGGGACACTCAGACAAATTTAATATAGATTCAGTGAAAATGCATGTAAGACTGAGGATTTCATGCAGGATAAACCAATTCGAGATTTAATCCAGAAGCAGATGGTAAAATGAGAACCTCACAAATCAGCATCATTATTATGGTGCCTTGGAGTAAAGTTTGGGTGTATCATATTTTTTCCTGAAGCAATTTATAACAGATTACCTGATAGCATTTAGAAGCTAGTTATCTCTCTGAAAGGAACATCTCAGTGGAGTTCTTAATTGAAAAAAAAAAACACCTGTGTTTTTTTTTTCTTTTTTTTTTCCTTAGAAACTTTAATCTTGTGATCAAATGCAAAATCCTATCTGTTATCCCTCTTTTGTTCAAATACTTTACAGACCCCAGTGGATATTATTTTCTTCATTATACCTTTTAATGTTTAAAGTGCTCTATTTTTTATCTCAAAATGCTTTTCAAACTTATATTTTAGTAGTTTAGCACATTACCTTTTTAAGAATATGTTTCAAAGCTGTTATGTAGACAGAAAGCTGCATGAAGACCGTGCAGTTGCTCTGCTTACACAAGAGAAAAAAAAAAAAGCAGGAACGATCCCACGATTTTATCATCGACTATATTATTTATTCATTTGCCATCAACAGACACATGTACGTGACAGCAGCATTCTCTGTTGTAACAGTTTATGGGTATGTTTTTAAACGTTTTCCTAAAAGCAGCAGTCATGTGCTTTCTCAGCTTAGGTTAATTTTATGCATCTCTCTCTTAACTTCACAACCACCTCTAGAGTACACTGGACCAGAGAATGGCAATGGCCCAGATCCTGACAGATCAAATTTTCTCTTAGATTGGTGGGGGGAAGCATCCACAAACTATAGAAAAGCAAATTACTGTTTGAAAATGCCTTTGTCGTTTTTTGAAAAAAAAAAAAAAAAATTAAAAAACATCGATCCTTTTTAACATTATGCCTTTCATTCTTGCCTTTTGACAATGTGCTATTGAAAGCCTCAGACTGAGGCTTCAAACACCACTTCTTGCATCTCCTCTTCCAGTTGCAAAATTAGGTCCCTTCAAAATGTGCAACACAGACATGAGACCTAAGGCCAGCAAATCTTTTTTTAGGCTTCCAATGAAATGGTCAATTGATGCAGCAGACAGTAAAACAAGATATTGAACTATATCTCCAATCCCGTGTCCCATGGATAAAGGAAAGGCTCCAGAGGCATTTTTTCACTGCAAGAGGACAGGTTAATGCTGGAAGTTAACTCATTAGCTCTGTCCCTTGGGCTGTTTTGCTTCCACAGATTCTGGTCTGCAAATGGCCTTATTTACTCTTCTGTATTGAGTAGAGTAGGGACTGATCTTGATTTTGTTCCTCAGGCAGAGCTTGTAACCATTAAAATATTTTTCTGTGTTGTACTTTATTATCCCAGGTGAAGAGACCTCTGTGAACAGTTTGTCCAGGGGAAAGTCGTTAGTCCAGGGGAAAGTCGTTAGTCTAGACTGCTATACAGATACTGGCCTTTTCAGGCTTCTATGGTGTGAAATCCAGATGAACTTGCATCTTCATTATTAATCCTGGCCTCACCCAGATTTGAATCCATAACATTAAATGTGAAAGTTTTGTACCCCATTATCGGTTCACATAAACCATTTTCTCTTCCAGTGTTCTATTTCATATACTGCCTGTCAAATTGCATTTTCTAACAAGTCAAAAGATTTTTTCTTTAGAATTGACATAGAAAGTGATAAAAAAAGTTTTAACCTATTTTAAGAAAGGTCTTATAGACTTTATGTTTTTGTCCTTTTCATTATAGACCTACTTAATAAGTAGTGGAGGCAGTCTTTTAAAAATAACTTCAAGCACATCATATTCGTTGACAGTCAAATAGCAAAAAGGTTTTATCCTTTTCTCACTTTATCATCTTTATTGGCTATGTCATTGGTCAGTGTGAAAGGAGCTTTGGATCCCACATAGCTGCCTTCATGGGTGGACTGATACGTTTTACACTGTCTCAGTGCTCTGAGTGATAAGAGGCTTTCTGGAAAGCAAACTAGAGGGAACAAAGTATTTACTTAATAATGTTTTAACATTCCTCACACAAATACATATTTTTTCTGCCTTCTGTCCATTGTGTCATATTATCAATCATTTCTAGGTCTTGAACAAAAAGTTGTAAAGAAACTTGATCTGGTATGGCTAAGGCAATGCAAAATATTTGACACAGTTCTGATTTGAGGTCTTTGTTACTGCAGAAATAAGCCAAAATTATTTTTCCTCCTCTGAATTAGCTTAACAGTTGACAATATTTCCTTGAAGGGAACAGATATACTTTTATGAGTCTACACAAAAAAGTGTGTTTTTTTCATGTTCAAAAAAGTAGTTTCTGTTGTGTTTGATTAAAAAAAGAAAAAAAAAAAAAAGAAAAAAAAAGAAAAAGAAAAAAGCATGACAGGTCATGTACACAGGTATGTAAATAAACCCCAAATTCTCAAAATTATTCTTTCAAACTGACAGTCAATACAGCTGTTAATTTAATTTGAGTTTTCTTTATTATCTCTGCATGGTTACATAGCAAACCTGATAAAAAGTCTTTGTTCACATTTCAGGGTTATGACCAGCAAGCATCTTTTTGTGAACAGACAGTTAACCTTAAAGTCTTTTCTCAAAGAACCTTTGAATACTACATTCAGTGTAATTTAATTAATTTTTAATGTTAAAATAATGTTGAAAGTCAAATCAGAGAGGCATTGAAACAAAACAGAAATTACTATATTCAGGCAGGATCTGAGTTATTGCACTTATTATCATGTAAATGCCACTCACTTATTCTGACATGTCAGATAAATAACCTGACTTGGAAATATATTTTCTCTGAGCTTTTTATTTAAAAACTATTCAAGCCAACCTAATTAACACTAAATTCAGGCTGTAATTAACCTTGTAGAGTTGAAAGTCTGCAAGAACGACAAGTTTGTAGGTAAAGGTCTAAGAATATTTATAGGTGTCCCTGGTCACTACTATTATTGATGACAGATGCTAAATTGCGTCCTGTTAAATAATATGATAGCCTAAACAGAGCGGCATGTAGATGTTATTACAAATTTCCTCTTTTAGAACCCTTCTTTAGGATTTATTTTTATATATACATAAGAAAATAATGTATGAGTTGTACACTGCTTGCTATAAAAGAAATCACTTAAATTTTTCCACTCCCTAACTACTCTGATACTAAGGATTTTAAGATTGCGATGTGCACACACAAAAAGCATTAGGATTTTCTCTTTCCAAAAGATTTACTTAAAATAGTGCTTAACTGCATTTTCAAATGTGATTTTAAAAAGTCTTGGTGAAGAGATAGCATATTGAGGATTACCAATGATTTATCACATCTCTCTTCTGTTTTACATCACTATTACTTTTTTCCTTCTTTTTTTTTTTTTTGGAAAAATTAAAGTGAACATTTTGGCTTTTGCTGTAGAAACATACAGATTATCAGAGACTAACTTTTTGTAGTTGCTGAAAGAATAAAACTAAAAATCTAAAATATTTTAAAAATATGTTTGCTTAAAACCAAAAAAACACAAACAAACCAACCAAATAAAAAACTACCCTCCCTAGGGCTGAACTAGACAAGCTGTGGCCCAGCTAGACAAGTCAAACAACTTTTTAACAAAACTAAAGTAGAACAAGAAAATTTTTGGAAATCAGTCTACATAAGTCATTACATTCTTAGTTTGTTTTCACTTGTCATTGTAAAAGGAAATTTTATTTGTGTCACACAAAACGAAACATCATTCTAAAATAATATTCCTATACAATAGGCATGCCTATTAAAGAAATACAAAAAAAAGTTTTATTGTACAGCCATGTGGTTACCATTATGTTTAATTTGGGTTGTATGAAAAAAAAAATAAGAATAGATGCTAAAATTGAAAAACATATATTTCCCATTTGACTTCATGTGGATACGATTCCTTACTTTTTGAAAGTTAAAAATAGTTTATTGGCTGATATCTCCTATTCATGCCTATGAACACGGAATATAAATTATTATTCCCACCACCATTGCATCGAAACTCTTGTCTGCACTTGCAAATTAAGATACAGTATAAGTTTTAAAGAAAAAGCTACTGTTAATTAACTCCCTGGGACAAAATACTTTATGTTTATTAATTTAAATAATGTGTATTAAGTGCATTCAGAAAATGAAAAGGCTTGTTCCAGTACAGTAAGGTATATTACCTTGGCAGGTATTATTCACAGAGAGCGCTGCCACACAGTGAATGCCTTTCACACCCAAACAATTGCTCAGGTGTCTCTACAGTACATTTCAGTGTGTGTTACAGATATACCTTAAGAACACGTATACACACAAGTATTCAGGAATAGTTTTTCTTGACTGACTGCAGAGCGTAAGTGACCCTTGAACATAAAACCCTAAAACTTTTGTGGCCTCAGCTTTTTCACCGTTAGGTGAAGCGTAGCCTGGTGCTGGAGATGTCTTAATACTAGAATTCCCAGTAGCTTGCAGACCAACAAAATTCATCTTATAGTGCACAACGTATTGTTACCTATGTAGACATAGCCATGAAATAAGCGTGTCAAATCTCCAGACCACTTCTTTGTTTGAACAAGGGAACTGCAGTTAACCATGAGATTTCTTTACCTTCTACCTCCTCTACTCACATCACTTAGTGTGGTGGAGGACTCCTAGATAAAAGCTGCCTGTACTTGACGTTCAGCAAAAGCAACCAATTAATTCAAACTGGCACAAAATATAAGTTTACCAGTAATTAAATTGCATTTTTCTTAATAGTTCATTTAGTCAGAAATTTCCATCTATTTCAAACGTCTCCTTATTTCAGGGGACATTGTTGCCACAATATATATTCTCATGTTGTCTTGTTTCCTTATCACAAAATTTTCTTTTTACTCCAAGTAAAAAGTAATTTTCTTTGAATGACAAATACTGAAAATAAGTCTTTCCTGAAATGCCCATTCTCTAGTCATCAATTCTTTATATTTTTAATTAACCTTATCACTGTATATCTAATTGTTCCTGACTGCACTGTCCTCTACAGAACTCAGATAACATAAATTACATAGTTACACTGGTAATTTATTTCCTCAGTGAAAAGTGTAGATTGCTTGCAGAACAAATAGTGAAAGATTCAATGGAAAGCAGACAATGCTGAAATACAACATAAAGATACCTAACAAACTAAAACTAGATTGTCTAAATTGCTAAGTGATATCTGATCATAAAGAAAAAAAAAATACTGTGAAATTGGGGTTCCATTCTCCAAAAGCTCTAACCTTTTTGGAATTTTACTGCAAAAGTCAGTATTGTTTATTTCCACTGGACTAGTACTGCAAGTACAGTTATATGAAAATGTAAAAGTTTGTAGGATCCATGTCCTTAAGTTCTTGGAGCAGGTATGTTTATTTTGTGTCTTAGTGTCCTTACCATACAGGAAAGGACTGGAACTTTTAGTTTGGCGGTCTGCTACTACAACCATTTAAATGTAATTAAAACTAAAAATGACTGGAAGATACAGCTAAGGAAACTGATAAGAACACTTTGATCCAAACTAAGACTCCCTCTTCATTTAACATCAATGGCTGGAATCTATTTCAGAGAGAAAAGAAATAAACCAAAGAAGATTTGCTTTTTTTTTTTTCTTCTTTAACATCATCACAATCTTTTTCCACTGACTTTTTAATGGAAGTTTTATTTCTTCAATAACAAGCTACAGAAGTGCACTGCCTTCATACAGCAGGAGTATTAAAGCAACAAACCTGAAAAGCAGTTAAGTGAAGGAGACAATACAGTTGCAAATGTCTATGCATAGTCGTGTTAAAAATGCTATGAGACTGTTTTGCCACTGTGTGGAGTTTCTTCATGTTTCCCCACAGCACAAAAGAGGAAGAATGAGGAAGGTGTGACTGTTGGTCAGTATTTGTGGCACAGAAAATTCCTGAGTGGCCTCAAGATGATACACCTGCAAGGAATTTGGCTAGCTGGCTGAAGACAAATGTTAGTGCTTTTCTTCCATGCTAAGAGAGAAGAATTGATATTTCAAGCTACTGGCCTCCCACTTACATTATGCTGAGATTTTGGCAAGCTTGTGGCTAAAGTGAACAGGGGAAAACAATCTGTCTTTCATCCCTGCCCCACAGTGGATGCCGAGTGGTAACAAAGACACTGGAATCAAACTTCTGAAATTGTAGATAATATCCTGGACCTTGAAACTTTACCTCAGACATATGATGTTTCTTATAAGTTAGCAACGTTTTTGCTAATATATAAATTGGGTTATTTTTACCTGCTAAGCCTGAGCTAAGCACCAGAAAGACTAGAGGGAGGAACTGGTGCCCTCCAAACAAGTATAGAATATGACAAATTCCTTAGTATCTCTGATTAAATGTAATTACAAGGAACTTCACAGCCACTGGCTTCCTTTGGTTTTCTTATCCATGAAAAACTAAGTTGTGCACAAGATAAGTTACAAATAAAAGTAAAAACATACAAAGCCCCTGAAAGACTAAGCTGAAACCTATGTGTGAACATTCATTTCCACACAAACACTTAAGATTAACACGCAGAAGATCACATACCTCAAAATGGGCATTTTGAAAGCAGTGGCAAAATAACTACTGATTGGAAAACTTGACATTTTCCAGAGAAAGAAAGGATGTTAACTAAATGCATGGCTATCTAAAGGGGTATTAAGTAAAATATTAAATAAAATTATTTATTAGAATGAAATAAAATATTCTGCAATATCGGTTATTATGTCATACCGCATGTAAAAGTCACCACCTACTTTACTAGTTTATACCTATAAAACCAATGTATCATAAAGGCTTGATCAAGACATTCAACTTAAAGGCAGATATAGTACATTATAAAGGTAAATACAGTACCCTCAGTTTTATTCATGCATTCCTACTGAAGGTGTCACGTGGGCATTACAGCATGTCAAATTGATGTTTGTGAAGGCTGAGTGGCTTCTAGTAAGACAGCTTTCTTAGATTGGTGGACTGGATCATACTACCCAGCCAGGCATCAGCTCCACATAGCATATGCTCTGGAAACCATGTGGCAGTCTTCCAGAGTGGGGGATACCAAGGGTCATTAAATATCAGTGTTTCCCAACCACAAAACCACTTTCACAAACAGAAAATATTATCTAACTTTGTTTCAAGACAGAAGGAAGGAATTGTCACTTGAAACATCTTAAACCATGAGGGAATAAAATGGTGTGAAAACAAGTTTTTATGACACAGCAGCATCATTGGTAATATATGTATTGAAAGTAAACCACTATTCTCTATATGGAACCAAAGGAATTATTTTTACTTAAATTCTGATGTCGAACTTTATAAAGATACAATAACAGGTCATATGGCTTTTATTCTGAATGGGCAATAGTGTATATGACATTTCTTAGTTGTTGGCAACAGCATTTTAAAATAAATTTCAATTTCTAGCCAAATGATGGGAAAAACATTAATTGAGTAGTAATTAAGCATTTAACACCGGAAAATTTAAAGTTAGAATTGGGATACGCTAGTCTGTAATTACTGAAATAAATACATACAGTTGTAATACTGCTCTCTAGAGGCACGCATATATACTGCAGGAACTGTATTTAGCAGTAAATAAGCAAAATAACCTTGAACTTTTTAAATCAACTACTGAAAATTAGTCTCTTTTTAAGAAAATAATCTGAAAATTCTGATATGGAACTTCATGAAGACTATGTAAATTAAAGTTTCCTATTGCTGTTTTAAATTACAGCTGCAAATGGTCACTTAGCTCAGTTTGGCAGCTATCAGCAGCCATTTTCAACTTGTGATGGGAAGAGAATAAAAAGAAAATATTTCCATTTACACAGGCTTTCCCCTCCCTGTTTATGACGGCAACTTGTTTTAGAAAGAGGATTCTCATGAAATAGCACTCACGCACTCGAGCGGTGACTGGAAAAAATACAGCTCCATTTACATACTATTGCTTAGCCCTGATTTTACTCTATTGGTACTGAGCAGAAGTCAAATGATATTTCTTTGTATCTATAACTGCATAAAAGTAGCCAGCTGCACTGCTTATTAATACGACCAAGATAAAGATCAATGTGGGCAGTAAAAGGCTGTTTCTTGCATCCAATGGGCTACTGAATGGCATTAAAATTTAATACCCTAACTTTAATATTTCTCACTTTCCTTCCTCTTCCTAGAAAAAAAAGAAATTTAATATGAAAAATGTTGTCGGTGTAACTTCTGTTCTACGTTATAATTACTGTCATGTATTTCTGATTAATTCATTACAGCTAAAGTTTGGAGAAGCAAAAAACGCCCCAATTTTAAACAAAAAAGAGTTATAATGTAATATCAGTGATGATCATATAAATGAGGCAACATTTCATTGGTTTACAATCTAGTAATCATTTTCAAGATGGACAGAGCTGTTGCACAGAAGTTTGTTCTCTTTAGAGCTGACTACAGGCAACACCATTGCAGAACCATATTCACATTCAGCAGGTGGATCTTCGTTCCCCTCCATTCCTTGCAAATCACATTGCTCTATGACCCACAGACTCGCACCCTGGAAACTCTCTGAAGTGAGGTAATTCGACTCAAGCCCTGCAGACTGTTGCAACTTTTTTATTACTATAACTTTTCAAGAGCTACAGAAACAGGAACTCTCAAAAACTCAGGTTTTTGTTTTGTTGGTTGGTTTGTTAGTTTTTAATTTCTTCCAGGCATCCTTACTCTGGGCCAGAGATAAAATAATTTCATTCAAAGTTTAAGAACAATCTACAAAGTTTTCTGCTTGTTACTAATTCACTTCAAAAAAATCAGAAAGTCTAAAGAGCTATTCTAACTCCTTTATTTAAAGCAGATAGTTATAACCCTTCCCGTGATCTTGGTATTTTCTTTTAAAACAGTCATTGGCTTAGAATGGTGCAAGTTGAAATTCTTAAATAAAGTCACTAATGCAGCTTTTATTTCCTCAGCAACAGCAAAGAAGCAAAGTGGGTGTGATAGGAAACATAGGTAGAACGCAATTGTAGGTTAAAACACAATACTACTGGAAGCAACAGAGTTAGCAACTAAGTGAGTTAAAGGGATGCCTTTATAAAACAGTTGTTTCTGTGTAATATTTATTCTTTGTGCTTTTCCTTCCCGCTAGGATATAAATAACACCTGTTGAAACTGCCTGAAATAACTAGCATATGACATCTGTGACAAAGATGAATTTAATGAAGGGACTAGGTCAATGTAAACTGTGACCTGAGAAAGCTGGAGGAAAATATAAGTTCATGGAAGTTCTTGCTTGCTTGGTTTTGTTTAGATTCACTTCTTAATCTCATCCATACTGTCAAGCTGCTCAGAAAAATGTACTACTCCATTCACTTGTTAGTTAAGCTGTTTCAATTTTCTTAAGTAAAATTTTCTCACACTTAACTTTAAGCAATACTTTATGAGAATTTCCTCCATGAATGTTCCACAGCTGAGATGACAGTCTCAAGATGTGCCCCACCCAAGAAGTTTTTTATGTCTTCAGCATTCAAATGCTTGAATTTACAAGGTAGTTTTGTTCAGGAGGCTAAATTATTTACTCTCTATATACATATTTAATGAAAGTCCTGCAGTTCACAATACAAAACTCAAAGGTGTCATTTAGTTCCTTAAACAATGGACTGTTTTCAGTCCTTTCTTCAATCAATGCCTCTTCAGTCTAAGTACTCATCATATGGGGGGAGGGGGAAATGGCAGTTTCATCATGCAGAAACACTACAGTCCTAGTAATTAAAAAAAATTCTTGACTTAACAAGAGATGCAATCCAATATATTTTGAAAGGGATGCAAAATCTTGTGGGTTTTGGTTTGTTAGTTTTGTTCGTTTGTTTGTTTTTGTTGTTTTTTTTTTAATATAAAGTGCCTAAAACATTTTTATGGGTCAATAACGTTATAGCTGTACAGTTGCAGCCAACATAACATCGTTATAGGGACCTTGATATGAACAGGATTACTGAAATCACCTATGTTAGAATTGAGGTTGCAAAAATATTGAATAAAACTAAATAAGTTGTATTTAACCAGATCAGTGTCATGATGATGCTTTTATTCTGAGAGGGATAACAAACTGCAGCACAAGAGCAAGAACCAGCTAGGAATGGGAACTCCCTAAGAAGGCTTTTCTTCCAAAACCAGCATTTTTGTGAAAGTAAGGCCTCTCGCAGCAACTAGTTTGTGACAAATAAAATAAATCCATTATTTGCTAAAATGGGTAAACAATGTTTGCTCAACACATGTAATCCACACACTGCCTTTCATTATGTAAGCTAAAGCACTATTAGAATTCATAATATTAATGTGCCTGTTAAAATTCAAAACCTTTTTCTAAAGCATTCTTCAGGCATGTCTTTGGCACGTTTCCAAGTTTAGTGAATAAATTGCATAAATGCTACTTATTTTCCCACTTTTTTTTTTTTTATTTTTATACAGTTCTGTAGTAACTTCTGCATTAAAAGCTAGAAAACAAACTATTTTCTTTCTATTTTGTAGCCCTTTAAACGATGGAAATAAAATATTTCAAAATGCTTCAGATTTATCTTGTGAGAGGAACGATAGAGGTGCAGTGAATTTATTAAAAGTAGATTTATATATAACTAGACTTATAGGTAGATTTATGTATTTTTATATAGATGTAGATTTTTATATATATAATCCCTACCTGAAACTGGTAACTTCATAACAACATAAATCAAAGTTTTCAAGAATTACTAGGAATTTTCTTCTAATTTCTTCCAGTCCGTGAACTGGAGAAATCCCCTTTTAGACCTAAGAGCTCCCTTCCAAAACAGAAAACCCAAAGCACTGTTATGTGGTTGTTTCACTTCATACCACTTCTTTCATCTTTATAGTATTGTGTTTCTAGAAATTAGTTACCTGCTGCACAAGTCAGGGGTAAGCGAGGGAAGAAAGTCTGAGGTTTCCAGAAAAGTTTCTCTATTGGCTTCAGAGCTGCAAAGGAGTAACATAGCTGTTAGGTCAGACTGGCAATATGTGTTTTAACTGTTATTTCCCGGGGCAGTGAGTTGCATGAGAGATCTTTTGAGCAGGACCTGCCCATGTTGCTGGATCCTTCCTGTCTGTGCTACCAGATGCACACTGATGAGCACTGAGGTGGGCACCCACCTAGCCCCAGCAATACTGTCCTGCTCCCCAGATGGTCCCAAGACAGATGCCTCTCCTCCCAGAAACCCCTCAGGGCACTGCGCCATCGCTTTGAACTGGGGCAAGTTTTTTTTAAAACTTCTCTCTCTTACCACAGTAAACCTAATTGTGCAATGAACATTGTTCAGAGTGCCAAGGAAGGTCATTGCTCACAAATGGCAGAAGGAGAAGAGCAATGCAACCAAGCCTTATGGGCAGTAGACAGAAGCACCTAAGTGCTCCTGTCATGGACATAGGACAGACCGGATGACAGTACAGTGCTCCCTCGGTGTCGCTGAAATCCAAGGGATGACATCCTCTGTAAAACATTAAACCGTGTGTAAAATGAAGCTTAGGTGAGCACACTCAATCTAAAGCTTGCTTCCTGCAGAACTATGGCCACGAGTTGCATATAACATTGAGCTGAAAAGCCTCAGCACTGGGTGTTTCAGTTTACTAATTCAATCCTATAAAGATGACAGAACAAGAGGGAATGGCTTCAAGCTCCAACAGGGTAGATTTAGACTGGACATTAGGAAAGAATTTTTCACAGAAAGAGTGGTCGGCATTGGAATAGACTGCCCAGGGAGGTGGTTGAGTCACCATCCCTGGATGTGTTTAAGAGACGTTTAGATGTGGTGTTGGGGGATACGGTGTAGGGGAGAACTTTGTAGAGTAGGGTAGATGGTTGGACTCGATGATCCCAAGGGTCTCTTCCAACCTAGACAATTCTATGATTCTATGATTCTATAGCTTGTGTGAATATCATGTTGTCTGCTTTGGGAGAGAGGGGAACAAAAGAAAAAAGAAAAAAGATTTGTGTTGATAAAGAACATCACGATGCTTTATAAGCCTAGAGAAATCAAAGAATGAAATGAAAAAAAAAAAAAAGAAAATCAAAGGTATGTTAAGAGAAAGAGTACCAAAAATCAAACAGTAAACAGGTAACACTGGTATTTATCACATTACCGTATTATTGTCGCACAAGTGTGCCTCTAAACATCAGCTACTTCCTGAGTATTGAATATGACTATAGCTGGTCTTCAACTTCATTCCCCACAGGAGCATGCTAACATCATAGCTCCTCATTTCCTCCAGCTTTCAAAAGTGTATTTGCTTTTGAAGCAATAAATCCAGTGGTAAAATTTGGTTGCAAGTTTACTATGTGCCCCACCCTACATATATATCTGTGTCTCCACACATACACACATCAAGCTTTCACAGCAAAGCAATATCCAGAGAATTTGAGTAGCTTGATGTGATTTTGTTTGATATGTGTGATTCATAATTTTGTACAAGAATCAGCATAATCATCTTTCCTTAAATACTTATATTACTCCCTAGTTTTTGGCTGCTGAGGCAGTTCTTAGATGTTACGAGAAGTATTTAACGAGACAGAGAAAGCACAAAACTAGACAATAGCCTTAGCAGAGTAAGGAAGAAGAGTAATGTAGATGATTTTAAAGAACAGCAAATCCTTTCCAACAGTGAAGGACTACAAAGGATGCATTGTGTCTCTTTGTTTTAAATTCTTCAGCTCACATTTAATCACTTTTCTTCAGAATCTTTCACTGTCTCACCCCCTCAACATAAAACACTAAACAGCAGACATTTAGAATTTGTTTATGCTGTGATTGTTATTACCTGTTTATTAAGACTTGTGATATTCTGTTCAGACACGAGTGTTTTTTCTCTCTTTTATATGAACATTTAGGGAAAGTTTGCGCTTAGGCTTCTCTGCTTACAGCACAGACACCATGCACCAGTACTAGGAACATGTAGTAATAGTATTTCCTGATATAAACACCACTTTACTTATTAGTACGAGGGACCAGACAAACACCCAAACAATCATTTCACAGAAGGATGAAATGACTTACTAAGAAACCAATTACAGAAATGCTGCTGATGCCCAAATGACAAGCTCTACAATAAGCACGTTTTCCCCACTCAACTTGTAGAATAACTCTTCCCCAATTGAAAAATACAGTTTCTTACAAAATATCTTACCCAAATCACAATACAATTCCAGTTGCTTCTGAGCAGTTCTATGGTATGTAATGCACACAGAATATATGTGTTAAATCATTATATAGCCTCCTCAGCCCCCTTTCCTTTTCCAGTTTCCCTTTTTTTTTTTTTTTTCCCCAATGTGTGCTGCCTCAAGGCAAGTAAGTTCCAGGCTTTTGCATTCCTTATGCTGATACTATCAGTGTTAGCCAGGCTTAGGGATAAAAAATTTTGTGAACTTGTTTTGCAAGGAGAAGGCCTTGTTAGCAGCTAAAAGCTGAAGATCAGTAACTTGTATTGGCTGAATACTTGAGCATGGATGGGCTCAGACTCACCTCTGGTTAGTTTCAGCCATGTGGTAGTCTCACAAATGCAGACCAATGACCCAGCCTTTCAGTTTGATGGAAAAATGCAGCCACAGGCATTTTGAACATAGAATTGTCTGACATATATTTATATGTCTGGGTGCAGGGAGTAACAACGACTTTATAATTTCCTACAGAAACAATAACATCTCAAAATTATAAGTTATTTAGAATATTTCAAACAAACACTGCATAGGGACAGTGAATTTCTGGTTTTCTATTGTTTGAATACTTACTGTATGCCTGACCACCGAAGAAAAAGGCACACAAGGGTTCTAGGAATATTTCCTAAGAAAAGGAACCACTAGTTCCATTTGGTTTGCAAAAATCTTCTTCTTTAAGAATTCACAATCTTACAACAAAGACTTTGAACACTCATTCACAGCATCACCCATTACACAAATGGATATAGGTTAAAGCAGATGAAGCAAGTCACCTTCTTTAATCAGCCTGAACTTTCACTAGTAACTTAGTATATTAGTATTAAAAAAGACTATAACCCTACCTGAAAACATAACTGTAATCCAAATTCCATATTGATACATACTTTCCTTTAATACAATATGCAGTCCCATTTCCAAGACTTTCTGTTTGTTGATTTCTATGATGACCTCTAATTTAAAGAGAATGACAATTTAATGTAAATTAGTGTATACCATTTAGACTTCTTATTCCATATTTCCCCAAGGTAACTCAAGTGCTCCTTTCCAATAACACCAAACAGTGATCACAAATGATTAATCTGGGTCCTGTAAGAACTCAACATAGTATGACGTGAGGAGTAATACTCAGAAGGAATATCTCACCAAGCACAATTCATGTTAAAAGAGTTTTATTTACTATTTGGGTCTTCATACTTCTTCTGCATTCTGATTCCTTCCAGCTGCAGTTGATCTGGTGAAGCTCGTCACTGCCTCCAGCTGTCCCTTGCTATTTCCTTCTATTGGACCAATTTCCATCAGGATGATTCTAGTAAACTTTTAAATACTACTTCAGTAAGTTTCTTGTCATTCATGTCATGAGATACATGGGCATTCATTTCCAACTGTGATCTTGGCATTAGGATTAGGAACAAGCTTATGATCTACGAAAATACATAGACACTTGAGTACACTAGGACATGTTGCAGAGGACGTATGGTAGCTGCTTGAGATCTTCATTGTATAGAGACCTCACCCACTATGCCAAAACTCAATTGCTGCAACAACATGAGAATTATCCTCCCTTTATATTTTTTCTGTTTCTCCTCTCACCTAACTTGTTCTTCTTTTCCAGTTACCACCCATACTACCAGTACATGCTGAAAAATATTAAAAAGGAATGACAAAGGAAAGGAGGGAAAGGAAATTCTAAGCCATAAATTATTTTTGCTTTAACTTTGTTATTAAAAAGATGAAGAAAATTGGTTAATATGAAAATGTTCTGTAAAAGATATTCCAAACTTCATCTTGAGTTGACATTTCTGACAGCTAGTTAAACTTTGTGTGCAAGCGTTAGCAGAATTTGATGTTTCCCTTGGAAGCAGTTCCTTGGAAGCAAAAATAGGCGTTCATCTCCTTTCCTGGAGAATGCCTCCTAAAATTATCTTCTCATATGTTTTACATAAAAAAATTTGGACATCAATGTCTCTCTCACTGCAATCCTGAACAAGCCAGGATCAAGACCAAGGTCTGTTGTACTTAGTCTTACCTAGAGATAGATATCTCCCATGTCTTCCTGCAAACCATCCAGTTCTCAGGATAATATACAGATTCAGTGTTGAACTATGCCTCCCTGCCCAAACTAGAAGTGTGCTTATGTACTAGACTGGCATTCCGAAACACTTTTCAGAGAATATAATCATGACAAGAATTTGTCAAGGCATAACTTGAGAGTTGTTTTTCTCCAAATACAATCGCACTGCAGAGTACAAATATAGGTTGTAAATAATGTAAGAGCATCACTGAAAGTTAATTAGTATACAGTTTACAGACATGTTTCCCATAAAAAAAGTTCTTGGAATGGAATCTTTATCTTCCTGTTCAGTCAGTAGAAAAGTGACAGTATATAAAGGTTTACTAGGACAGGAAGTTAAAGGTGAACGGTTGGTTTCACTTTATATTTACTTATTCATTCTTTATTAGCCAATCTATTGTACATGTCAAAAGCTATAAGTTGTCTCAGCTAAATTTTGGATGTAGGATTTTTATTACTTCTATTATTATAGTATAATAATAATAATAACAAAAACTAGAAGAAATTTAAATTGCCAGCTTTTTTACTAAAATCCCTATTATGTTGAAGAAAGTATTTCTTTCATTTGAGCACAAGCATTTCTACCATAAGAACGAAGGAGAACACTTAACAAAAACTTAATAAAAACTAGGTCCTAGAAGAGATTTTTTTTAACATAGATCTCCTACATACTGACTAGTCTACACCCTTAGCATTGAAAACAGCTGTAATGAAACAGTTAGATATGGAAGACCTAAAACTTGTTGTACGCAGCAGTTATGTCACATTTAATTTAAAAGCAACTCCACAATTATTAGCAATTCATGTAATGATTTTGTACATTAGGCTGCATTCAGGGCAAGAAATATGAAAAAAATGGTTTGGGAAGCAAAGACAAAGCATATCACATGTCACGTTCTCCAGGCACATCTTTTTTCTACCTGCAAATTACATCTCAATAGAAGAATCTTATATATTTGTCTAGAATTTATATTCATTGAGTAGAGCAGCTCCAATGAAGTGTCCCTGATGCCCATTATGCCTACCTGGGCATGTGCACGTTCCTTAATCATTGATGAAACCTGTTGCACAAAATTAAGTACTGTAGTATTTTTCAGAGCCCTTTATGTCATCAAATGAGTCCTTTGAAAAGGAAAATGGCAATTGATCACCATTATTAGTTCTATTTAGATTCTAGGTTCATCGGGTAGATATTTTTCTATATATAATATCTATCAAGCTGCCACCAAGATCTTCACTGGCAAGCAGCATTATTTCTTGTTTGGTAACAAAGAAGGAGAGTTCCTTTTCACAAGGAGTCATGTTGAAAAGATGAGGGGTAATGGGTATAAGTTACTCCTGGGGACATTCCAGTTGGATCCAAGAGGAAAATTTTTCACAATGAAAACAATCAACCATTGGAATAATCTCCCCAGGAAAGTGGTGGATTCCCCATCACTGGATATTTTAAGATTCATCTGGACAGAGTGTCGGGCCATCTTGTCTAGAACATGCTTTTGCAAAGAAGGCTTGGACCAGATAACCCTTGGGGTCCCTTCCAGTCTAGTATTCTATGATTAGAAATAACTTTACAAATAACTGAAAATAAATATGAGCTCCTAACATCTTGTGGACAGAGCAGGAGGAATGATTCATAACAATCAAATCAAATATTAAACGTCCTTTATCCCTTGCCACTGTAACATTGTCCCCAGATTTTTATTTTGCATTGTATCCATTAAGAGTTAGCACAACTCTTTGCATTATGAAAAAAGACAAATTTGTACTGTGTTCAAATGTCACACTTTCAGCCCTTACCTGACTGGTGCAGCACAGTTTATTTTTTAGTATTTTTTAAACTTTTGTGACTTCTCTGCCAGGAGGTGACTGGTAGCAACAAAGATCACATTAAATTTAAGAGGTTCTCTGCAAATTACTAGATCAAAGCTCTCCATCTCACTGGAAAACATAATTTTCTAGTGCTCAAAATTCTAATTTCCCCTGCTCACTAACATGAACAAAATGGTCAACAAATAATATTTATATTTAAGGGAGAAGAAAAAACTTAATAAGACAGATAAATGACGTTACAACCACTCTTTCCTGATGCATAGCTAAAACAATCTAAAGTCTGTTCATATAGGCATGCAGCTGTAAGACCAACAGATTGCTTTCCCCAACCTGCAGTAATCTCCTATTATATTTCATGACTGAAGTCTCAGTGGGCAACAAGTCTGATTTAGGCTTAGAGGACCAAGTGATGTGACATGTTTTTGTTAGCTGTTCTTGTGATGATCTTACTCCACTAGCCCCTCTAACTAATGCCTTCAGCTCTGCTCTGTTTTTTTTTCCCTTATTTTTCCTCTTGGAAAAGTATAGGTCATGCTAAGAACATGTCCTTTAACTGACAGGAAGCCTTTTAAGTGTTTCTTTTCTCTTACATACCTCACAAGAAAATAACTTTTTAACCTTTGATTTCTAACCTGTAAGGATTGCCTTAAATTAGGATGACCTCTCACCCCAGGCACACTTACAAAGAGTTAGTTGGTCTGGACTTCTGTACACTGTTAGAATTGTTTTTTGATATAGTTTCCCTTTAGAAATAAAGCTTAAACATGAAAAACACTCATATTTCAGCCATGCCAGTTTCGTATTTTTTACATCTGTCTCACCTTCAGCACGGGTCAATAGAGTTCCTCTCCTCTCCTTGCTCCTGGTCCCCTGCTTTTCAGAGCATTTCTGGATAGTGTTAGTAGTTGAATATTCACACATGATGCTTTTTAAGGTTCTTTCTGGGAATATTGCATAAGCAAATTTCAAAGGGCAGAAGATTCAGAAAAGTAAAGTTGAAAAAACATATGCAAAGATGGTCAAGTCACTAAAAAAGTGTCAATTCTCTTTGACTTCTGTTGCAGCTGAAGGACATACAGAAAACTATTAATTTCTCTTTTAGTTATTACCTTCCTCACAGTTACTTAATTGAACTTACCTCTCTTCTGGGATGCTGTAGAAGACGTAAAAAGAGAAAAATCCAATGAAATATATCCTTCCCATGCAAGATAAATTAACAGATGGAAAATGTACGGCTGTAGGAAAAGGACTGTGTTCTCATCTATCATAACATTTACTTTGAAAGAGATATATTGATTTCCTACTTCTCACAGATTGAACAAAGCCTTTTTTTTGAACACAGAGAAAAGAATACCTCTACTCTCTGCAAATTTTAGAAGTTCACTAGCAAAAGAGAAAATAAATTGGTTTGTTTACTTATGGTAAAGGTAGATCATGCCAGGTAAATCGGGAATTTCAGCCCAGCCCTAGAGAAAGGGTAGTTGCTCAACAGTTTGCCCATTAGCAGCAGTACTGTGGAATAAATATAGCCAATATATTCAGAATGTTACTACATAGTGAAATTTATACCTAAATGTATCTCATCTCTTTGAAAACAATAATGTTTTCCTATCTTTTATCACCTGTGGTTAGAGTGTTCAGAGTCTATGTTCCTCCAGACAGGGACTGTCTCTCAGTATGGACGTGTACAATAATTAGCATAGTATGAATCAAGTTTCTGTTAAAACCAATAGGTCTTAAAACAAAATAATAGTTACTCCTTAATCTATTCTTAGAAATAGTAACCGCAGTTTCTTGGATAACACTGTTAGACCATTCATAAGAATACACTGAACTGCAACCCCAGGAGAACTCCTATACTTACATAGACAAAATCAGTAAATTAACATTTTAATTATGTTTTTTACATTTTTTTTTTTCACTTTTAGCAAAATTAACTGCTGTAGAAGAGTAAGACCTCCTGGATATTTGTTGATAAATTCAAACTGATTTATCACTGTAATTGGTGGTTTGCTCTTATTTATATAGAGTGCATCATTTGACAATTTGAAGAAGATAATGTTGTGCTTGCTGCATAGTCAGAAAAATATAAGGGAGTTTTCTTTCACTTCTTTGCTTCTTTTTAGATGATCTTTGCTAAATAAATGCTTCTTCCAAGGACCTTCACACACTCAAATCTTAAACTTTGTCTCAAATAAGAATGGAGAAAGGACGGACTAGGACTGATTTCTTTTTTCCCTTTCACATAAATCTTAAACACCCATCAGGCTATGCCAGAGGATAATCTCTGTGGTAATCTGACACTGCATAAGGTCTAAGGTTCATTGCCATTCCAGGTGTTTTCACCATTTTAAATAAAAAGATTATCTGTGAAATTAGCAAACAGGGCTGTTCAGAAGTGGTTCACTGTGACATCCAATAGATCATTCTGCTGTGAAAAATGTCTTTGGTGTGACTGCTTTGTCTTTAAATGAGTTACAACAAGGAGAAACATGGCCCTAAAGCAATTATGCACATGGATGTACATTTAGAGGGAGGGAAATGTTATTTGAATATTGCATACATTATTACTGTTAATGTTTTTGTTGTTTTGAGTATTGAAAGATTAAGGTTCAGGAAGATTTTATTGTAACAATCAGTTGTCAAAATACAATTAATATAATTATTTGTATTTTGTTGATTAAAGCCTTTATTTCTTAAACCTCAACCTACTGCTCTGTAGCACCATAAATTTTTGCTCTTTTAACAGTGCTCCCTCTTGCAATGACTGAGATGGCGCATCTGAGTGCTAACACAGACAGGAAGTTTCTCTGTGAAATTGCCTGTGATATTTCTTCAGGAATCAGGAAGCTCCGATTTTAGAGCCACATAGTCCAAAGATGGCATTCAGTATTGACGGACACGAAGTCAAACATCCTTGGGACGCAGTAGGAAAGTTTTCAGAGAGAAAATGGCAAAATTAAAGCAAAAGCTATTTTCAAGTGTGTATGTTTGTAAAAGAAACAGAAGTGCATTTTTCCCAGCTGATAAAAAGTAAGGAAAATTCCAAAACACAGTGGCTAAGTACCCACTTTATCATACAACAACCTGAAGAAGGACAGCTCATTAGAGTAATCCTAGCAAAGGTTAATAGAAGATTATGGTGAAAACTAAGTGAAGTAAGTCTTTTAATACTGGAAAGCCTTAGTGCCCAACATTATTTCTGATATCTATGTAGAATCGTCTATCTGCTTACGCAGCCTGTAGAATTATTAAAAGGCTAGACTACAGCTTTTTAATTTGTGCATCTGCTTGCATCAACTTTCATTAACAATCATTTGCTTCTAGGGTGATTTGGTCCTCTTAGTCTTTTTTTATAGACATATAAATCAAATAAAATACTTTTTTGTGGTTTTTTGTTTTGTTTTGTTTTTTTAAAGGGAACGTAGAACAGGACACCCAATTTAAGAGTCATGAAAATGCAGGATGTGATTGTTGTGAAACAGTTACACAGGCAGACTTTTGACAGTCTATTTTATTTCAGTTTAGAATCCATTTCCTCTATGAAATAAATAATTTTCTAAAATTTCTGCTTTGTAAATAGGAACTTACAAATATACAGCAGAACTAATCCAAATATGCCATAACTGTGAGAAGTTCCTCATCTTTAGACTTCTTACATGCCTGAATCTTGTTTCAAAGTGTCTGAAACTGTGGCGCATCAGTTCAGAGGAACCTAGTTATTTTCTCCAGGATAAAATGAAGAACTGCAGAAAAAAAAAGCCCTGGGATTTTGGCAATAAGGGGAAGAAGCCAAAGGCATCAGCTGGACATTACTACTAAAATGTTTAATAAACAAAATATTTTCAAAACCTGTTTTAAAGTTTCTTTTCCTAAGTTTTCATGTTTATTCATGGGTACTTGTACTGCATAACTGCCATGCTCCATTTTATTCTCATGAAGTGTGGCAACTCACTTTTTAGAGTTACAGTTTACTTTTTCCTAGTTGCATTGCTTTTTCATCTCATAGACTTTCCACACAGAGGTTCATACTGACTATTTGTAAGAGTGAACCTGTTTTTTTCCAGGTTCACCACACCCAAATGAAATCTACTGCAGTAAATGTTTTCATGATTTCAATAAGATACACAAATTGCTTCTATACTATGATTTTGATACATTTCATAGTTGATAGTTTACTTCACAAGTACTTACACAGTTCACTTCAGGAATTTTAGCTTAACTTCAGAGATTTAATTTTGTACAAAGCTTTTATTTCAAGAACACTGCAGTATATGTCCTAGACTAAATCATTAAGAAAAACTATCTGGGATCCATGGGGTCTGTTCAAACATGGTCAATAGACTTCAGTTGCATATAGCTTTTCTGAATGCTGAAGTTTGAAAGACCCAGATGCAAATCAGCTGCCTGATCATAGACTCTTGTTTACACTCTACCGATGAGTGTAAGTACTGTATTCAGTAACATCAGCAGCTACTTAAATTTGTGTGTCAAAGAAGAACATTCACACTCCTAAACGTTCCACAGTTAATGTCCCATGTGGTTATCCAGTAAGGGCTTAAACATCCTCTTTTCCTCAACAGAATTGGAATAACCAAGAACAAGGATTCAGTTTATACAGCTGTTTCACCACTGTGATTGTAAGAAGTAGTTACCTTTAAAGATGTCTTTTTTTCCCCTCACCACTGTTATACACTTAGAAGTATAGATATAGTTCTACTTTTTTCACAGTTTAAGCAAATATTCACTACTTTGGCAAGCTAAAAGAGTCTACAGCATTATTTCTAGCGTGTAAGCGTGAAAAAACAGTAATTGCTATCATACAGCCAAATGCAAATACCAGCTGCCCATGAGAACATAATCCACTAATTTCTAAAAAATGTATACTAATAAGAATTAATATGTTGTGCAAAAAAATCCCAAATCTTGATACTGTATGAAGAAAATATTTTGTCTTAGACTTGATAAGACAGACCACTTCTGTGAAGCTGTTGACCTCTACTAAGACTGTAAAGAACCCTGTGTATTAGTCATCATCATAGCAAAAAAGAAGAAATATGAGACCTTTTGCAACAACTCAGCAAATTATTTAGAAAACTATATCTATAATAGCAAACACATCCAGTTCAAAGAACTTTGCTAAATTAAGGATTAAGTTTTTCAATGCCAGAATAATATCCAGCAGTAAACAATGGTGAAGAATCCATCTTCCTGAAGGTTTGCACATCAGCTCTAAGCCTTAGAGTACATAGTTTTTGTCATAATGACAAGACTTGTGAATTCTACAGAAATTCAGCACATCCTCTACTCTTAGGGATTAGATGTGTGCAGAATACATTTTTAAGTGTCACCTACTTTAAAGAAAAAATATTAGAAGAGCAAGCTGGTCTTCACATCTGCTTGTCTTCCCTCTCTGAAAAGTTGAGCTGACTCTGGCTGTAGGCCCCTTATGACATTACAGAAAACTAGTGTTTTTCCTGGAAAGCAGATAATTCAACAATAAAACAAAGCCTAGTTACATTGCCCTGGCTTGAGTATGATAGCCAGAGGGAAAACAACATTTAAAGCTTTTTTTAATTTTTAGTTTATTTTAGCTAGCTGTTGTTCTTGAACAAGGCTGTTACCTGTGGATAGAGGTGTGGATGTGGATATAGTCAGTAGAATGTTTTAGTCACTAATAAAATGACAACGATTTTAGCTCAAATCAGAGCTGCATTATCTATTAAAAATCAGTTCCAGTCCAAAGCTGCAAAAAACATACCTGTGTCCCACTCACAGCTACGGTGGTGGCTCCTCAGCCAATTAGGTCTTCCAGTTTGCTGCGGATGTATAATCTGGTAGGTGGGAAGACAGCTAAATCACCTTCCTCATTCTGTCACTGGCTAATCTTGTGATGGGATCCTTAACTTTTGTCTAGTTTGTTTTCTTTATATTTATAGCAATATTTTCTGCAGAGATTTTTTGTGTATTAAAAACTACCTATACTTTGGTTTACATATAAAATCTAAAAAAGCACCTCTCTCCTTGTGACATACTAATACCGTTGCCATCAGTAGGATTATGTTGACTTAAAGTCCCATGAATATTAAAGGAGGCAAAGCTGTCAGGATATCCCCCATTAACTCTACAGTGCCATAGGAACCATTTTTTTCTGTAGATCCAAAGCATCCTGAATTTCCTGTGAAGTATTGCCTAATTATCCTTCTTTCTGGCAAGAAAATGGGCATTCAAGTGGGACTGCCAGTAATGATGGGCAGGAGTGATGACTCTGTGTGTGGTGGGGAAAAATTTAGCTATGATAGTGAGGATGATTTGATCCATGGCAAGCACTGTATCTGTTTGCTGTATTTGATGTGCCGCCGGGTCCAGATTGTTAGATGAAAGCCATTTTCTGCTAAGGAAAAAAAATAACCCAACAGCCAGAACAAGAAACATACAAAAATAGCCCCCCAAATCCACAATTAATTTAATGTCTTGCAATGCTTAAGCATCTTGCTGTGGCAGAATTTCACAATTATAAATTACTCTGCAAGTAAGAAGTCTGATTGCATGTTTTCGCCCTAGACAAGGAAAATGAAAGTCTTTTATCACACAGCACAGAAAGAAGAAAATCTTCCACAGTTTTATCCCTATAGCAAAAATTTATTACAAAATTAAAATATTACTGTTCCTTAGTTAAATTGCTCATACAGCATTTAAATAGTAAATTCTATCATTTTTCCTTCAAACACTTAATTCATGCTAAAGAAAAAGATAGACAAGGTCATTCACAGATTTTTTTTTTAAAATGTCAGTGGTATTTCTGTATTTAATTCATTTATTAAAAGTCATCTACGTTTATCTAAGAATAGTCATCTTCATTTATCTAACATTTTCTTCTTCTGAAAATCTATGTAAAGTCAGATACATATCTTTGTCTTCCTGAAATGTGAGAAAGAATTGCTTATCTAATTATCACTCCCTGGCAGTCACTGGATTCATGGTCATTCCTCATTTAAATGGTATCTGTCTGCCTATGACTTGCCTGACTTTAACAAGAAAAGGGAAAGAAGCACGCTCCAAACCATCTTGATATATAAGGCATTCTCCTAAATCTGGAAGCTGTGAATAAAAATCACTTCAATCTAAGGCGGGAATTAGATCCACTTGCTAGTCATTTTTTTCTCTCTCGTGATAAAAAGGCAAAACTACTTACTATGATAGGGTTTTTTAAGGTGAAAAAATTCAGGTGAAAACCTTTGGGAATTTTAAAAGGTGGATATTTTGAATTACACTACCATACTTAGGTATCTACAGCTCACTTAAACCACATTCTGGCTTTTGCTCTCTCCCCAGATACAAGCCCAAGCAATAAGGCCAACAGGTATGGTATGAGATACAAAAAACTATCTTGTAACAGAGACAGTTCATAAAAAGTCAGGAATTAAACAGAACTAAAGGCAGTTAATAATTAATTTGATTCATTACTGAACTTTCAGTTGAGTTGCCGCTCGCTCAACTCCCACAGCCATGGGAGAAATTGGCAGAAAAAGGCAAAACTCGTGGGTTGAGATGGTGCAGTCTAACAGAACAGCAAATGGGAAGAGAAAAAGCAGTAACACTGATAAAGAGACATAAAGATGTAGTTACGGTACCGCCGCAGCCCACCTCTCAGTAGTGACTATCATCCATGTCCCCACCTCTCCCCGGCTAGCTCCTCTTATAGCTGGGCATGGCTCACTGGTATGGAATACCTGCCTCCCCTGCCGGCTCCTTGGGGAAATTAATCCCATCTCTGCCGGAACCAGAACAGGGAGCTGCCGGTGGGGTAAAATGCCAACAAACTCACGAAGTGGGCTGTTGGTAACACCAGAGTCTGGTGCCACTAAATTCATCTGACTTGCCTTCCACAATCAAAGATTAAAATAAACCAGCTGTTGCTCAATGAATTGTTGCCATGTCAGAAGCATGTCCAGTACTATAACAGCTATTTTCCCTTCCTCTACCTCATATGTACATCTTCAGGAGCTGATGAGAGGTTTGCTGCATATTCCTCATACGCCTTTCTCCTTTTCAGGCTTTCACCAGCACCGAGTAAGTGGAAAACTGGGGCTAAAGTGACAGAAACTTCTCCAGCACCCAGGTGCAGGTTTTGTTGCATTTAGAAATCCCCGCCTTGCCAATTTCCATTTTCAGGAATCAGCGATGGGAACCTGACACAGTAACCCCAGGTCCTTGGTGTGTTCGCTGTCAACTAGAGTATCATTATCTAGCTCAATAGTCGTAGAGACTCATTTTCCATCCAACACTAGGAACAATGCAATATCAAGCAACTAGAAAAAAGGTACCAGCCTCTCATCATTGTTCCAGCTCTGGGGCATAGGTCAGGGACCTTGTGAAGAGCACTCCAGTCACTTCCCACAAATAACACGTATTCCCAGCTGCTGAGTCCAATTACTCCTGAGATTCAGCGATGGCAGCTTAGAGCATCAGTAGATTTGTATGGCAAACACAGTGGCATTTTTGGGTGCAGTGTTGACATGAAGAACAAGTCTACATGACACGAAGAATAAGGCTACGCTTTAGCATTAGTATAGTAAAGAGACACCACTGCCAATCTCTAGAGCAACTTCCGTATTGATCCACTTTGCCAGGTATTCATTAAAGCCAGAGGCACTAAAAGGGCACAGTCAGCATATGGGCCCACATGTTTTGATCTGTGGTAGAGAGCTTAACCATTCAGCTGCTGCATACTCTGGTACTCACCTCCATGGAATAAACAGTATTTCTAGCTTTATAATGTAGCAGTAACACCAAGGAGGCAAAAAGGCCGCTGACTAAAATTCACTGTGCCAGTAACTGGATTGATGTGTGTAAGATGTCAAAGTTTTCTAGTTCCAGTATTAGTAGATTTAGAGGCTATACGAGTAAGTGAAGCTGACTGTTCCCTCTTTTAATGTTAGTATAATGTGCCAATCTCTTTGAAAAACAAGTCATTAAGCAATGGGACATAGCAGACATTGTGAAAATAGTAATGACATAATTATACCCTTAGGACATATATACAGACAGAAAATGTAATGAAGTGTGTCTGATTTCTTTTGTGGAAAGGAGGGTAGAGGGGTTAGTGTGATTAATCTGTACACATTTTAACTCTACCCTCTTTGTTAGGTTATTTCTTGTAAAAGACATTTTTATTGTTGGAAATAAATAATATAGGGACAGGTAATTTATCAAGCTGCACAATTATTTCAGCTGAACTACACTATGTGATTATGGAGTGTTAACTCATAATTAGGTAATCTATGATGTGCCAACAAGTCAGAAGTCTTCCAGACTCTAGATTATTTTTAATCATCACAGAAGAAATCTTGCATCTGGTACCGCAACTAACAGCACCAATTAACTTCCAAAGAAACACGATGCAGGAAAAAGGCAGACACTGCACCCAGACCCTGTGCTGACCTGACGTTCCTGTTCTCACTCCATGATTACCTCTGGCTGTTTATTGCTGAGGAGAGCATGGAAGTCCATGAATTCCACAGTCTTGTCTCTTATCAGATTTAATATTGCTTGTATCATTATCACAGCTTTAGGCTGCAATTTAGAAAAAAAAAAAAGTTAAAATACTTAGCTATAAACAAAATTCTTGAAAGGGAAGTCCATACAGGCTTGATAACATCTTTTCATCTTGGTTTTGCAGTATAGATTATCTTCAATTTACAACATCAAAAAGATAAATGAGCAAAAGAGAACACTTGTGTTCTGTAGCGTAACTAACTTTGTTTTATTCATAGGTCTCTTCTGATTGTCACTGAACACAGTTGCAATATTTCAACTCATTTTTGTTAATTAGGTCTCTCTTACATATTGCCAGTTCTGTTCTGTGCTTAACATCCATGATACGTGACATGACTATCACCACACAAGCTGATATCTGACTTGGGTAGATGAATTTTGTGCTTAAAATACGAGACAAAACAGAATGAGTCATCAGCTGTGTACTGAAATTATTACAAAAATATTTCTTTTAAAAGTAGCTAATAAGTCAGAAACAAAATATTTAGCTGGTGAAAGGTGACACGCACTTTCAAAATTAGAAAATAAGATGAAAGAAAAGCAAAGCCAAGAGATTTGAAAACAAGAATGCATAAAGACATAGACAAAATGTCACCATTATATCAAAGACATTATTAATAATGCTCTTCTGTACACTCTCAAAAGATTTTCATGAATAAAAACTTAGAAAAGCATCCTGAACTCTTTCTCAACAAAAATAAACACAGTAAGCCTGTAAGTAATTGGAAAACAAGTCTTAAAACCAAAATAATTAAACAATTTATGACAGCGTGCTTTACTCACAATACTTGAGAAAGTGTGCCAATCTGTTTTTTTAAATTGTTTATGAACTTTTGAGGGCTATTAATTATTTATCATAAATAAGTAAGCTTTAATTAGAATCAATTACTTAGGATTATAGTATCGTGTGATTTATGCTGTTTGCCTAGCTTTACTTAGCATAAGTATCTAGATTTGCTGAAGCCTTTAGGCCGCGATAGAGTTACTTTTCTTAATACTTTTCCCAGCAGCTGGTGCAATGCTGTGTTTAGGATTTTAGTAGGGGAAAGTCTTTTGATATCACACTGATGTTTTGGTAGTATTTTTCCCAAGTCTGGGACTCTTCAGTCCTCCATATTCTGCCCGTGAGTGCAGGTGCACAAGGAGTGTAAACCAGAAAATAAGGAGGCTCCAACCCTTGGCTGAAACTGCAAATCAACAAGATAAGAGCCTGCCTGGACCCAGACAAAGAATCCGATAACATGTTAGAAGACCCCAGCAAAAATCACCATTGGACTAACAGATGCATAGACAGTGAGTGAAGAGCGCGAGGGGCAGGTGTATAGACCACAGGGTGCAATTGCCCACGGATTTCTTTGTTCAGAGTCCCTCTCTTTGGAGGTACCCAGCCCAAGCTGCCCTTGCTGCTGTACCTTTCAATTAAGTTAATTATTTTATAAAACCCAGCGCCTCAGACTCTGGGGAAACCTAGAGTCGAGCCTGAAGAAGGAGGAAGGTCACCTGTCCTTAGCACGGCAACCACCATTGTATCATTCCTGCTGAACTTGTGATGTACAAGTTATAAAGTTACGTCCTGCCTGTTTGCCCGGGCAAGGCATAATTTAGAAATTATGTGGCTGTTGGTTCTTTTACTATAAAAAGTTTAATATCCCTGACTGATCCGCTCAGCAATTTCATTGTACCCCTTGATTCTAATGTCTCCTGTCGTGTAAGTTACACTGCCCCTGCTCGTTAGGGAGGTTGTAACATTCTCAATGTACATTGATATGTAAGTCATGCCCTTCCCAGATGGTGGATTCAACCAACACATGTTAAGTGCTGAGGTGCTCTACGAAAGAAGCTGACCTTTGCAAATGGCAGTTCAGTACTCCAACCTCCTTAGCACTGCTGGCCCACAGAAAGCCCTAGTCAGAGTCCAGCTCTCTCATCTGGAAGAGTTCAGGCATTTGGCTGAACTTTCCAACCCCCTGACATCAACAAAGCAGACAGATCTACAGAAATCTGTTTTTCTAGTCTTCCTCATTGTACTTATGCAGTTACTTCTCGTTCCTCTGACCACGTTTAGAGGTGTCCACATTATATCAATGGCATAAGGATTTTTTATACTTACTTTAACTCAGCTATATATATGAACTGGTAGAAAATATAAGTATTTATTCAAATGGATCAGGTTCATGCTTGAATCTGGTATGAACAGCTGGAGTAAAATCAGCCAAAATACAACTAAAGGAAGACAAAATAAATTTTTATATTTAAATGTTCAGTTGCAGACAATGAAAAAATTGAAAGAGCAATTTTTCTGGTTTCATACGCTATGTTTTTCATAGCCTGCTATGATTGAGTGGACCTCTTGTTCTTTCACAGAAAAACACCTCTGAAGCATGAAGAATCTATAAACTATTGTGTAGTTTAAACTATAACAAGACCTTCAGAAAGTGAGTGGGATAAATATCTCTGGAATACTTAAATATATGCATAAATTTACTTAAATGTGTAATTCTAGTTTAATCACAGATGTCACCTGTCTAAAATTATTAACAATACAAAAGGTTACAAGATTTAATCTCAGAAAATGGAATTTTGAATATTTAATTACATTGGTAAATCAAAGCAGCTGTGGAAGTATCTTTTATGTACTTCAAAGTATTGTGAGTAAAAAAATTACTTTTACCTATGCCTGTGAAATTTTGTGCTTCCAGTTTCTAGACAACAGCACAGCTGTGAAAGATCTGCACAGGGAATCACAGAATGACAGAATGGTAGGGGTTGGAAGAGAACTTTGAGGATCATCTAGTCCAGCCCCCCTGCCAAAGCAAATTCACCCAGAGTAGGTTGGACAGAAATGCTCCCAGGCGGGTTTTGACTATCTCCAGAGAAGGACACTCCACAACCCCTCTGGGCAACCTGTTCCAGTGCTCTGCCATCTTCAAAGTAAAGAAGTTTTTCCTCATATTGAGATGGAATTTCCTGTGTTCCAGTTTGTGCCCATTGCCCCTTCTCCTGTCGCTGGGCACCACTGAAAAGAATCTGGCCCCATCCTTTTGACACCCACCTTTTAGATATTTATAAGCATTGATGAGAACCCCTCTCAGTCTTCTCTTCAGGCTAAGCAGACCCAGGTCTCACAACCTTTCCCCATGAGAGAGGTGCTCCATTCTCTTGATCATCTTTGCAGCCTTCCACTGGACTCTCTCCAGTAGTTCCCTGTCTTTCTTGAACTGGGGCGCCCAGGACTGGACACAGTACTCCAGATGTGGCCTCACCAGGGCAGTGTAGAGGGGGAGGATGACCTCACTTGACCTCCTGGCCATGCTTTTTTTAATGCACCCCAGGAGACCATTGGCCTTTTTTGCCACAAGGGCACATTGCTGGCTCATGGTCAACTTGTTGTCCACCAGGACTCGCAGGTCCCTCTCTGCAGAGCTGCTTTCCAGCAGGTCACCCCTAACCTATACCGGTGCATGGGATTATTTCTCCCTAGGTGCAGGACCCTGCACTTGCCTTTGTTGAACATCATTAGATTCCTCTCTGCCCAACTCTCTAACCTGTCCAGGTCTTGCTGGATGGTGGCACAGCCTTCTGGTGTGTCAGCCACCCCTTCCGGTTTTGTGTCACCATCAAACTTGCTGAGGGTACACTCTGTCCCCTCATCCAGGTTATTGAGGAATATGTTGAACAATACTGGACCCAGTACTGACCCCTGGGGAACACCATTAGTTACAAGCCTTCAGCTGGACTCTGTACTGCTTGATCACGATCCTCTGAGCTCTGCCATTCAGCCAATTCTCCATCCACCTCACTGTCCACTTACCTAACCCACACTTCCTCTGCTTACCTATGAGGATGTTATGGGAGACAGTGTCAAAAGCCTTGCTGAAGTCGAGGCAGACAACGTCCACTGCTCTCCCCTCAGCCATGCAGCCAGTCATGCCGTCATAGAAGGCTATCAGATTGGTTGGTTTCTCCTTGGTGAGTCCATGTTGACTACTCCCTATAACCTTCTTTTCCTCTATAAGCTTAGAGATGACATCCAGAAAGAGCTGTTCCATCACCTTTCCAGGGATGGAGGTGAGGCTGACTTGCCTGTGGTTTCCTACGTCCTCCTTCTTGCTCTTTTTGAAGACTGGTGTGACGTTAGCTTTCCTCCAGTCCTCAAGCACCTCTCCTGTTCTCCACGACCTTTCAAAGATGATGGAGAACTGCTTTGCAATAACATCCACCAGCTCCCTCAGCACTCATGAGTGCATCCATCAGGGCTCATGGATTTGTGTGTCGAGTTTGCCTAAATGATCTCTAACCCGATGCTCCTCGATCAGGGGAGAGTCTTCTTTTCTCCAGGCTCTCTCTCTTACCTCCAGGGTCTGGGATTCCTGAGGGCTGGCCTTAGCAGTAAAGACTGAAGCAAAGAAGGCATTCAGTAACTCCGCCTTTTCTTCATCCTCTGTCACCAGGACATCCACCTCATTCAGCAGTGGGCCCACATTTTCCCTAGTATTCCTTTTGCTACTGGTGTACTTGAAGAAGCCGTTTTTACCGTCCTTGACATCCATTGCCAGGTTTAATTCCAAATGGTTTTAGCCTTCCTTGCTACATCCCTGCATCCCCTGACAATGGTCCTATACTCCTCCCAAGTGGCCAGTGCCTTTTTCCACATTCTGTAAACTTCCTTCTTCCATCTGAGTTTTTCCAGAAGCTCCTTGCTCATCCATGCAGGTTTCCTGTCTCCTTTGCCTGGTTTCTTGTTCCTAGGGATACACCGATCTTGATTTTAGATGACCTTTTGGAATGCAGAAGAAGGGACAAAAGAGTTGTCCACTTTCCTTTTTATTTAGATATTTAAAGTTTATTTATAAATTACATTTCTTCTGGTACTTTTTAGAGATATGTTACAACATTTCATCCCAATGTGATGGGAAACACAGGTTGTATATTCTGTAAAATATTTTGTGCTGAGTGGAAGGATGGAGGTACCTGTCCCTACTACATAATTTCCCCTATAATGTTCAACATGTACAGGAGCTAAAAAAATGTTAGCAATCAAGACTTAAATGTCTGATTAAAACCTCTTCCAGAATCATTTTAGCTTTCCATATCTTGACTAATTCAATGTCTTTTCATCAAGATTCTGTGTAGGTAAACATAATCTAAATTAGTATTAAAAAAGAAAAATAAAGAGAATAATGAAAAAATAACTCTGCCCATTAAGATAATTGCAGGCTGTACACAAAAAAGAAAAACTGACCAAAATACAATTAATCCTTAGTAGGCAAACTTTGGTAATATTTATTTAATTAATACCTTGTTTAAAATGGAGTTACATTATCTACAATACTGCATGAGATATAAATACCTTATTTGAAATTAAACAGAGCTTGTTAATTTACTTGTTCCGTTTGTTCTGATACTTCCTAATGCCTTTTACTCAAGAAGCTGAGGCCACTTCAAGCAAACACTAATTTCAGCTAATGTTATTACTGAAATATATGTTTACTAAGAGGTGAAGAAAAGATGAATGTTTGCATTTAACGTAATTATTCTAGAATGATGACACCTTTATCAGGAGTAATAGTACAAACCAAGCTAGGTATATTTTGTTGAGGAACTACAGCAAAAGAATTTCTTTCTAGAATAGAAAGTTTAGTAAGCGTGGCTAACAGGCAGAATTTTATGTTTCTGTAGATAAACTAGAAATAAAAAACATATATTGTGTTGATTTTTTGTTTCCCCATATGGACTACTATATGCAAACTTCAGATAACTGTAAAATTTTTATTTACTTCTCTTTGGTTTCAAAAACAGCAGAACTATGAAGACCTGAAAGCATCTGGTCACCTAAGCAAGTACACACGGTTTGGGTTTGGCTTGTGCACCTTGTTTTTATGCCCCATTCTTTGTAGATATGTCTCTACTTGTGAATTAGATGATGTTTGGCGCTATTCCCTGTGCTGAAATGCAGTTGTCTATGAGGACATTGCCAGGTGTGATTGTGTTCCACATCACGTGAGCTATTGCCAGTCACGCTTCATCACTCAGACCACTCTTGGGCTATCCCCATGCATGCAGACAGCCTATTCTGGAGGATGATGACTAATAAACATCAATGGACATCCCTTTTCAATCAGAGCCAATGCCTGAGCGTAGTCCTAGGCATATTCAGTTTACCAGCATGGATGCAGCCTTAACATATCTAGTGTAGTTAGTCTGGGAATGCCCCATGCGTTACAGTCACCTCTTGACTGCTCTGTAACAATGTCAGTGAAAACTGGCCTCTCTTCAAAGACTGAAAAGCAACAGACCGATAGGTGAACCACAATTTTCTGTAAACAAAAGTGTTAGGGTTATTTTGAATGGCTATGCTGAATCCTGCTCACTGGCAGGCACGTGTGGGGAAGCGCGAGTTATTCTTAGGCTCTTAAAATGCTAACAACAACAGCAGTACCTGGAAGGCAATGTCTCACTGGCCATCTTCTTTTTCTGCTTTTAAGTGCACCATATTCTTGAGCTTATACAGCTACACCTATTACAGTGACATGTCAAATCTGTCACAGAAAAAAAAAGAAAAGGCAAAGCGTGGCTACTAATTAATAGAGATTTATGTTTCAAGCAGAGAGATTTGAATGTAGAAGAAACACCAGTGTTTTTTAATTTTTCTTAAGCTTTTTGAACAATTCAATTGAAAAGAAAAGGAATGCACTAACAAAATGAGCACAAAAGGTGATGTGTGTGCTACACAGAAATATATCTTTCATGAGTTTTGCAAGGATTTAATTACACCAGTGAATGTTGAGATACATAGCAGCGAAGAGTGTTTCACTTGTATTTTACTTCAAAAGTAGAGTCCAGGTACACAGCTTCACTTTCCTTCCTGAAGAAATCACCCAGAGTTAGTGAGAATACATGAGAAACTCCTCATCGACACTTCTTTGTTTCTGATTTTTTTTTTTTTAATTCTTCACTCATCACAAAATAAGTCACTATACCTTTGTTCTAAGGAAAGAGCAGCACGCAGCTTTCACTGAGGGCTCTTTTAAGTGGTTTCTTCTCTCTGAAATGAAGAGAGAAAGCAAAATCAGAAGGCTGCTTGCCAGCCTTGCTTACAAACCCTCACTTTCAGGCTGTTGTGCTCTGGTATACCACGTTTCTAGCTCCCATTCTTCTTTGTCTTCCAAACTCTCAGTTTCTTGCTATTGAAAAAGGAGGAAGCCAGTTTGCTCCAGGACTTTCCATTTAAAGGACTGATTTCTTTCCGTTTCACCACTGTGCTCAAGTGCATCTTAATATTGGAACCCTCAAAAGACATGAGTGTCTGTGAGATATTTTCTCCTCAGTGAGACAGTAAAAAATTGATAAATCGAAGACTAACTATTTCTCCTCAAACCACAGAAATATGAAGCACTGCAAGAGGATGTATGGTGGGTTGCTGTGGCTGGACACCAGGTGCCCACCAAAGCTGCTTTATCACTTCCCTTCTCAGCAGAACATGGCAAAAAGAATATGACAAAAGGCTCGTGGGTTGAGATAAGGAGAAGGACATAGCTCAGCAGTTAACGTCATGAGTAAAACAGTGTCTACTTGGGGAAAATTGATTTATTACCAAGCCAATCAGAGTAGGGAGTGAGAATTAAAAACTAAATCTTAAAACAACTTCCCTACCCTACCCTGTCTGTTCTTCCTGGCTTCAATATCACTCCTGAATTCTCTATCCCCTTCCCCCAAGCAGCACAGTGCAACAGGGAATGGAGGTTGTGGTGAGTTCATCACACATTGTTTCTGCTGCTTCTTACTCCTCAAGGGGAGGACTTGAGGACTTTTCACACTCTTCCCCTGCTCCAGCATCAGGTCTCTCCCACAAGAAACAGTTCTTCACAAAGTTCTCCAACATGAAACTTTCGATGGGGTGCAGAATGGATTGCTCCAGCATGGGTCCCATGTGGGGTCACAAGTCCTGACAGCAAACCTGCTCCAGCATGGGGTCCTCTCTCCACCGGGCTGCTGGTCCTGACAAGAACCTACTTGAGTGTGGGCTTCCCATGGGGTCACAGTCTCCTTTGGGCATCCACCTGCTCCGGTATGGGTTCTCCACAGGCTTCAGATGGATATCTGCTCCACTGTTAACCTCCACAGGCTGCAGGGGGTCAACCTGCCTCACCATGGTCTTCACCACAGGCTGCAGGGGAAACTCTGCTCCAGTGCCTGAAGCACCTATTCCCTCTCCTTCTTCACTAACTTTGGTGTCTAAAGAATTGTTTCTCTCACATATTCTCACTCATCTCTTCCGGCTGCTGCCATGCTTCTCTCCCTGCCTCTCCCCCCCGCACCCCCCTCTTAAATGCGTTATCACAGAGACGCTACCACCATTGCTGATGGCATCACCCTTGGTCAGCAGCGGGTTTGTCTTGGCGCCAGCTGGCATTGGCTCTATTGGAAATTGGGGAAGCTTCTAGCAGCTCCTCACAGAAACGACCCCTGTAGCTCCCCCACTCCCAAAACCTTACCATGCAAACCCAATACAGGGCATTAACCAACAATGAGAACAAAAATTTTGTTTGTATAAATTTTATCAGTCCTCAAAGACTCATAAAATGTTTTTTGAAATTGTTATGCTTTTAAAAGGATATGAGACATAATAGACTGTGAATTTATATTGCATCTTCTTCATGTGTTGGGCACAGAGTCAAGGTTTATGAGGACACTAAAGAGTAATTAATTCTGCATCATAAAAATGTTATCACAATATTTATTCCTTTAACAGATAAATATTTTACTAGGTTATCTTGGGAAATCAATAATTAAATCTAAAGGAAAAATCACTATGCCTTTTATAAGAAACTAACTAATGAGTGTACTTAAATGAAAAATAAGGTAGAAAACAAAATTTATGCCATATTTCTCATATTTTGACAAATATTTTGGTTATATAGACACTGGCCTAATACAAATTAAGAATCCACATACAACTGTTCAGCAAGCGCTATTCCCAGATGCAATTTTATCAATATCTTTCATTATTTGGTCCATTTAGTCCAGTTATGGTTCCAGTGGCATTTAAAAGGCAATCCTCAAATTATCAAAGGCATATAATTCATTTCAAAACAACCAAATCTTCTTATCCTAAAAGCACAGAGTATCACTGATGGTCTCAAAAAGCTGTGATTCCTGTTGTTTCTATGAGACATGATTATGTTTTGCTTTGCTTTCCTTGTGATTTTGAGGAAAATCATGGTCATGAGTTTATTATAAAAACCACCACAGCACTAGGATATTGAAGTCATCAGAAGTAACATGGTATCAACTTAATAGTGAACACAAAACTCAGAGAAAACAGCAGATGAAAATGCCTTTCTGTAAGTATTTTCCAGAATTGCCCCAGAGTACAAGAGTAAAGACAAATGTGAAAATTCAACATTACTAGTGGAATTTTCTTCTCTCTCTAAAGTGAAATTCAACTATGCCGGAGAGAGAAATCAAGCCACAAGGACCACAGTCTAGGAAATTAAGATCTCTTTGTAAAATGTAAATAAAAATAAAATAAAATAAAAAATCAATTCACAAGTGTATTTTTCTTTCCTGGTAAACTAGCTGTAAATTCCTCAAGCAGATCACTGAATTCTGTAGGACTTTGACTGTCTATGTATCCTCAGGCTCTAGGAATTCTTATTCACTTAAAAAATCCTCCTTGAGCTTCTCCAGACTCGTAAGAGAATAGTAGCTCCTTCCGTGCAAGACAGCAAATAGAGATTTAATGAAGTGCTTTAAATGATTTTTAAGATGACAGAAGTGTTACCTGCTGTATATCTACAGGTAGCATACAGAGACATTCTTTTATTTATTATCTTACTCCCTAAAAGTTTTATGCTTTCATTTCTCTACCAGGCTACGCAAGGTGGGGCAAGAGATGAGCCTCTGGGTTTATATTACCAATGACATCATAAAGAAACCGGACAAGTGCCTAGAGTACTTGTAGGGAGGGTACAGGCCTTAGAGGACAGCAGCCAAACACATTTGTAAATGGTTTATACCTATTCCTCAAGCTGGTTTCAAATGAAACAGTTTGTTTACTTGTTACAACACAGCTTAAGAACGAAACTCAGAGGAAGCCACACTGCTTCCAGTTCTGGCCAGCCTATATCACTAGCTTAGGGACATGGTAAAGCATGGTAATCTGGGGCACTTCAGAAATACCTGTATATTCAAGGAATGGGGCTGCTCTTAGCTTGTGGCTGCAGCCTCGATATCCACTGTGCTTCCCTGTTCTGTGTCTGCAGACCATCAGGGAAAATGCAGGACTGAGCAATGAACCTGGCGTGGGGTGGAGGGACAACTCACCCAACTCTATACAGCTGACAGAGGAAAGGAAAAGAGCTGCTCATCTAACTTGCTCATCTCAAGACTTTGAGATTGTGGAAGTTGCATGATTCTGTCACTTAAACTAAAGGGTCAGTTTTGCTCTTTAGCATAGAGTTCTTCTGTTTTTAATACCAGAAACTTCAAAACAGAAAACCAACAACCTCCTTACTTTCCAGGTTTTAATGTGGTGTTGCCCTCTCTTATCAAATCAAAATTAATTCATGAATTCTCTATTTGTCAGTAAATGTTCCTAATGCATTTTGTGTATCTTGAGGTGGGCATTTTAAGGTGGTAGATATGGCCAGAATGTTGTTGAATGATGTTTTATTAATGGCTGTCAATCCAAATAGATCTAAATTTTACATAAGTGAGCATTAACATACAGAAAATAATGTTCACTGACATGTAATCACCCCCAGGTAGGCTACTTCAGCTTCTGAAGAGTTTGGAAACAGCACTAACAATTTGTGTGCTGAGCACCATAATGTTGCACAGTATCACGTCCGTGTTACCCAGCAATGAGAAGGCTGTTTACACAAAGCATTCAAATTTCTTCTTTTTCATTTGGATTCTCCCACTAATGTGTTTTTTAGCAGAAGTGCTGTGAGGTCACTCCTAGATTAAGTGCAGCATAGGAAAATTGACGTACAGGGTAGGCTGGTGCCCTGGCTTCCTGCCCTTTCGTGCTGGCTGTCCTGTGTTACTAGTGGGCAAGTACAAAACCAACAGCTCTGACTGCAAGTATAAAATGCCTCAGCCATGTCTTAGCTGCCATGGCTGAGTCCAATCCTGGCCATTTGTCAGATGGAAGAAAAGCTGCCCCTGGATTACCCATCCTTGTTTTACAGACGCTGCACCAACTTCCTCTGAAAACTGAGTAGCCAAAGGCTGGAAAACATTTACAGAAATGCTGAATCTATGACGTGGCAGTGGGATAAAGGATAGAAAAGCAAAGAGCAGTCAGACCCAGAAAAAATCAGGTCAAAAGGATGCTGTACTAAAATTCCTAGCATAGCTGCAAGAGAAAATCTAGGAGAATCCTCATGGAAAAATTAGGTCACCCAGCGTGAGATGGTTTGCCAGGAAAATAGGAAAGACTACAGTGGCAGTATCCATTACAGTGCATGTATTGTACAACCACATCAAAGACTCAGTCTGTACTTCTTCACCATCCAAAACTTGACTCCATCCATTCTTAATGCAAGCCCAACTGCACCGTGAGACTTGGCTTTGAAATGTGGTCACCACCAACCAGAATAACCAGTTTTGACCAGGATGAACTGATAGACAAATGCCCAAGCACTAAGATAGGTCAAGGTTGCAGAACGGGTCACACAAACTAGGGAGGCTTAGCAAGTTCTGCCAAGTTTCAGCAACAGTGAATGTTCTTGACATGGAAGTAGTTATTATTTCAGGCTTATCTCTGAATTAAATGAATTGACAGTTTGGATGTGTTTGACCTAGTCATTCATTTTCCATTCTAATTCAGGAGGATGTCCACATTATTTTGCTCTTCATTTGTATTCTGACCAGTTTTGGCTGTGGGGTTAAGCCATGTGACCCTGCTTGTTATTTACATAATAATTACTAAGAAAGTGCATTTTCAGGTAACTTATCTGGACATATTTTGCTTGAATACGGTTTCACTGTGGTTGACAGCATTCTTGAAGGAGCCAACCGGAGCTGGAGGGAAGAGACAAACAAAAAATAGAACTGTTATAAGCCTTGGAAGATACATAACAGAAAAGCTGATGACTTTGGAGTCTTTGAATTAATGTAATCTCTGATAGCTGAAGTAAAAAGTTTAACAGAAAGAAAAATTTTTAAAAAAGTCTTTTGTGGCTTGCTATCTACAGTGGAGATGAGATGAATACAGACTGTTTTAAAAAGTGTTCAAGAGCTTGTCTCAGACACACACATTCCACTGTCTCAATTGAACCAAGTAGCTCTGTTTTTGTTTGTTTGGCTGTAAGAGTTTCCCAAAATTCCTTTTGCTTCCTGTTTGTTTTGAAGATTGTGAACATATTGTGCTGCACATGATTAGAAGCTGCTCAACAAATTCAAAGTTATAAAGATCAGTTATTGTCTTTTCCTTCTTATATGATCATATAAAGCTTGGAAGATTGATAAATGATGGAACTAGTAAAATAACAAAATGGCTGCTGGAAAATCCACAGGTCAGTGATTTAGTGTGACTTTTTTCCTCTGAAATCATAATCTTCACTGACATTTTAGTTTCTCCAAATGTTAGTGGTCTACAGGACTGACGGGGAATAAGGATTTGTTTAGTTTGTGAAACTGTTTTCATTTGAGGTTATGATTACAGCACAGATTTCCTTAAAACTTAATGTTTTTTTATAAAAGTTCAGTTTAATAACAATTTTCACTAAGCCCATAATCACAGTTGTAGGTTGTGGTTATAGGTGGTGAAATACTGAACAAAAGACTCCAAGGCAATTAAAAGTTCGGCACATCTTGTCTTGAAAAGGTTCCCTCATACCTGAATAATAGAATAAAAAAAAAAAATTTCCTTGGAAAGATTTTCCTTGGAAGCCTCATTTTTTGTCTTATAGTCAGACTGTTTATAGTTTTAGTACTTAAAACCTTTTATCTAGTAAACCAATAGCAAAATTAGAGTGTCAGGTTCAAATAAATGAGGTGTAATCTGAGAAAAATTGCCCATAGTCTAGTTCATTTACTTTCTTAAAAGAACAGGGGAAAGAAAATCCCTACGACATTTTTAATTAACAAGATGACAAGAATGTAGCTCCAAACTTTCTAAATTAGTATCCTACCCATCTTTCTGCTCAGGAACTTTTACTGAAGGTAGTGCTACTAAGAGTCTTCTGTTACAGTGTCCACTCCTGAACAATGGCCACACCAGAGGCAGACATTCTCTAAGTAAGCAGCAAACGTTATGCCCCAGGAACATGTACGTGTTGCAACAAAGAAAGACCAGCAGATTTACTCTTTCTCTTTCTTTTCTTTTCTTTTCTTTTCTTTTCTTTTCTTTTCTTTTCTTTTCTTTTCTTTTCTTTTCTTTTCTTTTCTTTTCTTTTCTTTTCTTTTCTTTTCTTTTCTTTTCTTTTCTTTTCTTTTCTTTTCTTTTCTTTTCTTTTCTTTTCTTTTCTTTTCTTTTCTTTTCTTTTCTTTTCTTTTCTTTTCTTTTCTTTTCTTTTCTTTTCTTTTTTTCTTTCATGTAAAAAACCATGAATCATTTAAAATAAAAAAAACAGGCAGAATTACTTAGCAAACAAGCTGGGAACACAGTCAGTAAGTAGGATTAACAGAAGGATGGGAAGTCCACAGGGTATGTAAATTTGCTGCATTCAGCCTAGATTTCATAAATATAGAGTCCCCTTTCTTGAAGTCTAATGCTTACACTGGTGTTTTGTTGGAATCAGCTCTACATTACTTTAATCACAGGAATTCATCACAGGGAGAAGTCACCAAACCCTGCCAAAAAAAAAAAATTATTGCCATTCCTTTATTTCAATAGTGTAAATTAACCTTTACATGTAATTTTTTTTGGTGCTAAATTTTCGAACTACTTTAGATATTGCTGTCCTGTGTTGCTTTGTCCTTCCTCTTTAAAGCAAACAAACAAACAAGATTCTGAATCACAAACTTTTAAACCGTAAGCACCGTTACTGATAATTTATTCTGCTTCCATAGAAAGTACAGGGTGAGGAACCCCATCTGATAATTTCTGAAGCAAATCCATAACTTTTGTGTAAGACATGTCCTTGTATTAGAAGTCATTAAATCTAAATTTAAAGATCCCACTACATCTCTGGGTGATTCAGGGCCTGACTGCTACAGTGATAATTATTTATTTTTTTTTTAATATGTCCTTGGATAAAATAGATCCATCTCCTGGAGCTGGACTTTCACTTCCTGGAAAATTAATCTATTCTGTGTATAAAACTCAGTAAACCTGGTAGCGGTGGCTACTAATTTGAGCACTCAATCACTGTCTGCTTGTCAGAGGTGCAAGGGGAAAAGAATTCCATATTGGTCACAGTTTCCTAATAACTTGCCCTTGAAGTTCCTCTACATATCTGAGGATTTAATGCACATGCCTGCTCTAGATTTATCTTTGTTTTATAATTTTCCCATACATTAAACTGATATTTTTACCATTACATACTCTCTTGTTAGTTTATACATTTAACTTGATTCTTCCCTTGTATAGATTTTGTCCTAGACCTAAGAAAGGATTGATTTACTAGGGAAAGAAAACTTTAGGTCCTTAGTGCAGGGGGAGAAATTCTTTCTAACAAATGTTTAAATACTGGCTAAAATGTTAGTAATGAACCTGTAAGTGAAGTGGCAAAAGTTACTTAATGGTGAGGTGATGAACTAGAACTAAAAACTGGCGATGCTGACCTAATCTCTAACCTGAGCAGGCATATAATTCTGATGCCTTAAAAGAAGTGCTATGCAACTATATAAGCGTGAATTTAGGTGACAAAGTCAAACATACACTAAAAATATAGTAAATTAAATTCTGACTCCATAAAGCCAAGACCAAAACTTTTATTGATTTCATTGTGGCAAGGACTTCACCCCATGAGCTTGTTAGTTTTGTGTTTTTAACTTCCAGGGTTCGTTTATGGGTTTCTTTTCTTGTTGGCAGGCATACATCTGTAATGTTATGTTTCTTTGAATTTTAATATTCTCCTGATAGATTTAAAGAGCTATGTGTAGTTAAAGATTGGTGGAAATAATATAGATTTGTGCAATAAATGTTTTATACTGAACTGCTGTTTGTTTTGATTTGGAATCACTAATCATGGAGAAAAAAATTGCAATTGCCGAGGTAAAACCAATCAATATAACAAGGTAGATTAAAAAGATGAAGAAAGTGCAGAAAAGTAAGCATAAAAATTAAATCAACTAGGACATTCATGACTAAAATACTCTAGAAATATTTGTACAAAAGTTGAGGAGGTCATGCAGTATGAGAGAACATAAACTATGTCAGATGTCCAAGGGAAACTTTTGCAGGAGAGGAATTAAAACACTTGATATTATTGTACCTGTGAATTAGTCAGTCTCCCAGTAGGTTTTGTGAGGGTAAGAAAATGAAAACTAACCTTAAAACAATAATAAAATAAGCTACCTTTGAATTCTGAGGCAAAACAAGGCAGATGAACACTAAAATGGAGCACAGGATTAAAAAACCCAATAGTTTCATTGAGTTTCTAGAGAAGTACATTAAAAACATGGAAAAATAAGCTCTCAAAGAACATTTAACTGTTACAGTGTATCTTCAACTTAATCTGTGTCATTCTCAGCAAACAAATTTCAAACACACTTAAAAAAGACTAAATACTGATATTAGAATTTGTTTTACTGCAAAAAGCAGTGCTGAACCATCCATACCAATACAGAATCATATTCTAATCTCTAAACTACCTCTTTAGTTTAATCCTATTGTTTAAAACTTCTGTTTGATTCACAGTGAACAAGGACCAGAGAAGTTTCTCCCCCATCTCTTTGCTGTGGCCTTTCATTCATTTGAAAACCATGACCGTGTTCAGCCCTCAGTCTTCTTTTCTCTTAACAGTGCTACTTTTGCAATCTTTCTCCATAAGTAATCCATCAGTAATTTTTTCTAGCCTTCTGATCATTTCTGCTGCTTTCCTGCAGATCGCTTCCCAATTTAGATGTTCCTGTAAAACTGAACTATGTGCTACACCTGGTTCAACAGAAGCACATCGTTAAACATGGAATGATATGTATGTTCTTGTGTTCAGTAGTGAATTAAACCTGTGACAAAACTAGGAACTTTTCCATCTTTTTCTCTCCCTTATGCAACAAGTAATTGCTCCCTCTTTATCCTGTTCTGTTTTCAGTATGCAGATTACTGAAGTCACTGTGAAGCTTAAGCTATTGTAAAATCAAATTCCCAAACAACAGTAGAGGAGAAACAGCTCAGCCAGCTGAAAGAAAAATGTGTGTGTTCCGTGTTACTATTCCCAGATCAGTTTTACAATGCACAGCCAAAAGAAAATAAGAAGATCCAAACATTAAGGAAAGAAAATCAGAGAAATTGTGTCAAACAAGAATTTGTTTATATAGCATGGTTACATTATTGCTCCTTTCTACGCTTCCACTATTGAAAACATTAATGGTAGTGAAGTTGCAAAGATGTTTCGATAAATCCCTGGGAATATCTACTAGGGATATACCAAATGGGGAGAAATATGCCATATCTCTGCCAGATGCCATGGTTGCCAGGGAAAACAAGCCATAGGTCTTCAGTGGCTTTGTCTGATGGAAGAAGAGCTGAAGGGAGCTTAGCAGCAGGGTGGAGAAACTGTCCCTAAGGCCAAAGTATGTCAACAACTCTCTAATTCTTTACCAGAAATGCACTCTACTTTTTTTCCAGAAAACAAACAAACCTCCCCCCAGCCCTCAGTTAAGATGAAGTGTGATAATGTGTTTCTGGATGGCTCAAGTGAAAAAATGTTGATCTGGGTCAGGAGTTTAGGTGCTATGTCCATACTGATACTGTGGTCCCCAAATATATAAATTGTGAGTGGAACTGTTAGCTGGTGATTAGAGAATAGCTCATTATTCAGCACATTAATAGCTATGCTGTGCTTCTCTCTTCCAAAGCAGGCATGTCCTTAAACATACCATGAACGCTGGTGCAGTGACTGTAGCTAGATGTAACTATGAAATAATGTGCTAATGCCAGCCATATAATAAATAAAAACAAAACCTGATGTCAAGAAAATAAAATTTGAAAGGGAAGAACAGGACACAGGCTTACCATTACCTTTCATAGTGTGAACACAATAGTATCATTTTGCTACTGGAAATGTCAACAGAGTTGCCCATTCTTCCATTCCTTACAAGCACATATTGAGAGTTCAGTAAGAGATGTGGAGACAATAAACAGTGGAAGAGTAGCTGATAGGATCTTTTTTCCAGTTTCTTTTTAGCAAACGTTATTTAATGCATTTTTTCACATATCTATGAAAAGCATTTTCTGTTTGTACTAAATTAATCAGTGCCTTGTTAGCAATTATGCTGTATAAAATACGTAAGATCAGGAGGGAGCGTGAGTACAGGAAATGGACCAAATTGCAAAAGAAAAAAACGTGTCTACAAACTGACTTTAAAACTAACAAATTAAATAATAATATTCACAACTCCGATTAAAAACAAAGCAAGAAATACCACTTGATATATTTCACAGAAGACTTTAACTATGAACATGTCATTTCTTCACAAATATGCTACATATTACTTCTATAGAAATTATTTTATACATTCATCACCTGCAAGACAGAGACTCTCATCCATAACAAGAACTTCTGAGGATATCAGTGAGAACTCTTAGGTAAGAAGGACCTTCAGTGTATTTTAAAAAGTCGTCACCATTAAATTTGCTTACTCAGCTAGCATATACTCTTGGGTCTGCTTATTTGCTCATGCTATCCTTACCATTTTAAAATTATGTATTCAGAGTAAATCTGCCGCAAACAGAATACTTGGATTATCATAAAGGCAATGAACAATCACAGTAGAAAATAGATGAGCCTAAAAAAAGGCCTGAAATAATACATTTTCTTTTAGCTAGAATTCATTGAATTAGGGGAGCTTGGAATAGTCTTTACAAAGTGAATATAGGAACTGAGGCATGGAAATAATTCTCCCATTTGCTTGACATTTTTAATTCAAATTACAGGGAAAGAAATGAAGTTTTAGCAGTCTCAGGATAATCTTGATTTCTTATAAGCAATGTCAGCCAGTAAGTGACTGCAGAGACACTGAAAAATGGTTTCTTATATCAGAAGTCCATCCTGTCAATTTCTTACAAAAACAAATTTTGCATTAATAGCTGAAAGTGATTTGAAGAGTCATCTAGAGAGTGTATTGTGTTTAAGACAACTAAGAAAGCTAGTGAATGGACGTTCCTTTATTTTATTTTTTTTTTTAATAAAGACTCCTGAAATGTCTAAAGACCTACATCCCTTCCTTTCTGGCTTTAGTGAGTTCATTTAATGAAACAGGGAATAAATACTGTCTCTCTGATGTATGTTCTCCGCAGTGCCATTGATTTTTGTATATATTTGTTTACTGCTTCCAGATAGATTCTATGTTTTCCTCATGTTATATTCTAACACTTGAGATCCAGTAAGGGAAAATTCAGATATTCAGGAAATTTCAACAACATGTTCTGTAAGGTTTATCCCAACCCTCTGTCGGTCAGAAGTACTTTTCAGCCTGTTGGTTGTGTTTCAGATTTGTCATGTTGTCCAATTTGTCAGATTTACTCTTTTAAGGTTTGGTTCACTTAGTTGAAACTGAAGCAGATCACCATCAATTGCAGTGAAAATTCTCTGCATTTCAAAACCCTGCTGGATTCAAGCGTGGTTTTGTACTGAAAAGGGCTTCAGGGTATATGGATGCGTGCCAGGACGTGTAACTAGGAACTATTCTTCTATCTGCAGAACTGAGGGTTGTAGAAAATTTTCATTACCACCATTATTGTATTCTGAAGTATTGCCATTCTGGAAAACCCTTTAGGTTGGCTGCACGCCTGCAGAGGGACTCGAGGTCAACTTAGAAACCTGGGTCATTCACAGAAGAGAAGCTGGAAGAAGCTGTAGTAGGAAATACTCTCCCTTCAACCTCCACAAGCCAAATAGCTTCTGCACGCTCCACCAGCCGTTTTAGAGGCAAATGCTCTCCCCCCATTGCATCCACACGTACTAACAAATGATGATTCAAGAAACATATTCATGTCATAACAAGGCAGGACAAGGCAGGAAATTCCTGCCCGGTCATTACAGTTCTCGCTCATATTGCTCACATTGTCAGTAGGAGTTTCCTTGTACTCCTTTTCCACCTGTCCTTTCCCACTACACTCCTGACATCAGAATGTTCTGTGCCTTACTAGTCTGACAGTTAAAAGCCTTTTAACTTTCAACTTATTTTTTTCTTTGGCTAGCTATGTATACTCATTTCTTATTTAGCTTATGGGATTTTTTTTTTAGCCTTGGAATGTTTCCTCTTGAAAGTGTTTATGAACAGTAAGCAGTTGAGCTCTTGTTATTTTGCTAACCAAACAAGTGAAACCTTTGCAGTTGGTTCTTAGTATAAGAAAATCCTATTCCTCAGTCATCTTAACAGCCATGGTTTCCTCCTTGTGTAACAATGTGATTTGAAAAAATCCAATAACAAAAAGCACAGGTAAAATATGAAAAAAGAGGAGAATATCAAGATTACTTACATTTGGATATGCTATAGCCTTATTAATGCACTATTAAAACAGATTTGCTGTTCTAAATAAAAATGTATATATTTGTGATCACTATTCAATATTATATATGACACTTGTGAGATATAAAGGAACAGCTTCCATTTTTCTTTATGGTATATTTATTTTTACACGATTTTCTTAAAGAATATGCACTGCAAAATGTTCCCATGAGTATTTTTCTTTCTGTAGGCACTACATTTGAACATTGAAACTCAAGATTTGGCAATTAGCAAAGTAGAATTGCTCAGATTTTCTGCTGGCCAGATCAGAAGTTCTGATATTGCAGTTCAGGGCTGTAGGAAGCAAACACCCGACAGCTACCTTGCCACAAAGATTAGAAGATATTAATATAAAATGTAAGATATTTTATTTTGTGTAGGAAAGTGGAAGCTCCATTCAATAACTTGGCACAATATATGTCAATTTGTTATCACTTTATCATGACAATCCATAAGATTTGGCATGGAATCTGGTAATAACTTCATTTTGCTCTGAGGAAAAATAAAAGATACATTGAGATATTGCAGTGAATCTTATAACAGCTCTGTAACTTGGCATTTACTGCACATCCTTGCATTGATTTAGCATTTCTACCCCCATAATATTTCTTTTTCCAAATACTTGCCTATCTCCCATTTTAAAACAATTTATTTTAGTGGCTTCTTTTATTGCCTTTGGTAGTTCATTGCACATATATTATTGTGACAGTTGCAACACTGTATTTAAGATTCTGTCAGGATTTTTATGCTACAACCCTATTTTCTTGAATTTATACTTTAAAAAAAGATCCTTTGGGGAAGGTACAATGATAGTGCAAATTTTCAGGTAACACAATAACTATTCTTTTAGAAAAATCTTATTTCTTTTTTTTTTTGTTATTTTTAATACTAGAATGAATTTTTAAAAGAACTAATGATGCATATATTTTACATTGTTTCTGTGAATAATTACTTTTTTAATCTCACCTTGGCTTTGTGATTCTTGTTCATATCAAATAGCAGACTTCCTTTATTTTGACTAGTTTCACTGAATCTTCATGCAAAACGTATTCTAAGACAGTAACATGCCATTAGAATTAATGATAAAAAGAAATATTTTAAAAATAAACCTTTTTAGAGTTTATGGAAATTAACATATATAATTACACATTAAGTAGTACATGCTGATATTCTAAATGAAGACTACCTAGATTTAAACAAGAGGTTTTTCCAAATGAGTAAGTTGACTTTAGTACATAGTTGAAGGACTGAAGAGAAAACAGAGATGAAGAAAAATGTATGGATTATACAATGCATTTCTAAGTTAATAAAAAGATCTCTGAATTTGAAAGACTGGGCTTCATTAATCAAAATAGAAAATTCCCTTAACCTAGGAAGAATGTGACCTATTCCTGAAAAACCCTTACCTCTTTGTTTTGTTGACATTTTGTGTAGTGTCAGCAAACTCAGATAGGTCTAATATTCTGGTATAAACATTGCAAGACAGAGTCTAGGATTGAGTTAGCAGTAAAAAAAATTGTTTTGTGAGTTATTTGATGCAAAAAATGGCATCATTTAAACATTAACGTTGTAAAACCGTAAAGAAAAATACCAAATGTATTTGTTTGTTTGTTTGTTTTTTCTGTAATTACAAATATTTATATAAAGAAGCAAGAAACAATACATAGGACAGAATTAGTTCAATTAGATTTCTTCACAGGTGAAGAAATAGAAGTTGTCAATAGAAAGGTTTTGTTTCCAGAGTTGATATAAAGTATTGAATTGCAGGGTACTCATCTGGACTACAGGATAGTCATTAGGAAGATACAGCTTGAAAACAAGGGAAAAAAAAGGTCGCACTGTCACATCATTTGAAAATAATTGCAAAGGAATCTTCTCTTTCACCATTTATTGGTTGTCTAAGTGAAACAAACTTCTTTTGGTATCAGCCTGGGATCAGTAACATGCATGAAACAGTAACAGAAATAACAACTGAATAGCGTTGTTTAGTTAGGGATAACAACTATATGTCAATATTTGGAGAAAAATAACACCAAGAGACACATTTTCCACAAAGATACTTAATAAATATGCACACAGGTGCATGATTAACAACAGGTTGTCTTTTTTTTTTTTAAATTATTTATGAACAACATCTATTGAAATACTGTTAATACAACTTTTCTTCCCACTTTCTGCAAAATATTATGACCTATCTCTGCCTTTTGTTTTGTTTGGTTTTTTTTTTAGCTGCAGGATGAAAATCTAGTTTCTCTAACTTTTGAGTAAGTGAAATCCTTGTGTGCTTATATAATTTTCTTTGCCTAGTGATTTTTCCATTGTTTTTCAGTAATTGTGCAATCTCTTTTTTTATAATTCTGCCTCAAATTTTCTCATTGCAAATTAGCTTCTCAGACATTCTTTGCCAAACCATTTTGTGTAATACATCTTATTGCAAAATAATTTTTCATTTTAATTTAAAGTGAAAATAATCTTTTTCAAAATAATTTCCTATAGCACATCACGAAGTAGACTATCTCTGCTCCCATTTCCCCTTTACATTGGTCTCTCATAACTATATAAAAAAAAATTTCCTTACTTTATTACTCTTTGTCTTTAGTAGACTTCTAGGTGATTATAAAGAAAAAGGTGCTTTGTCTGGTTGATAAATGTCCCTGCTTTCAAAGTTACCCTGGTATTTGGTTTTATTGATTTTACGCATTACAGTTGGAACCAAATGAAGAATATGACCTAAAGACCACTGATGAAAACATTCTTAATGTCACCAATACACATACTCCTCTCGGATTTGGGATAAATGCATTTCTAATGCTTAATAGCTTACTGAGTTAAAACTGTAACACAGTTAAGTTTGCAAAATTCTAAAGATATAGACATTTGATTGATAGATTCTGCATGGTTTTGGTCCTCCTTTTTGTTTCTTCTTTTGTTTCTTCTGCTTTCCAGAACTTGCTTTTATGAAATGGCAGCATTTGTCCAGGAAGGTGCATAAGGTATGAACAACCGTGATAAGACAGCAAATAAAAGTATAACAAAACCCCAGATCTCTATAAGAGGTTCTCAAACTGTATGGTGGTCTTTCAAAGAGAGGAAAGGGACAACTGGAGATACCTTAGCAGTGAATAGGAGTCCCACCAGACCTTTCTTGGAATCTCTTCTGCACTCTGCCTTTTCCCCTACCCCTTCTTCCTCTCCCCTCAAGAGATGTCATGCTTCTGTGGCAGCCATGTGGAGAGTGCAGCTTGTACTACAAGCTAGATTTGGTAGTCAGCAGAAAATACAGAATAAACTTGGAGTCCAAGTCTGAAGACACAAGGAATATAAACCTATATATAAGTTCAATACATAATCTAGAATTATATATTATATGAAATATAAAAGCAACACACATTTTTACACACAGATAGAGAGGAGGACAGTGTATAAAAAACTAGGACAAGTGGAGACTTCTCACATTGCCTAATTTTAATCCATTGTTCTGCGTATGTACATTCCCTAAACCTGTGAAGGTATAGGCTTCTTGTGAAAGGTCTAATTTCTAGCTTCTTGGTACCTGTCTCATCACTGAGTGATGTGTAGTGATCTAGTTAACCACTCTGTATGTGACTGTCATACCTTTGGGGGCTTTTTCTGGTAGCTGGAATGCTTGAGCCTTTCTCTATGTATGTAGGGCTTCCTCCTCCCTATTTCCTGGCTGGAACCTGGGTAATTCCCCATTTATCATCACTCTTCTACCTGTACACCACCCACGCGGGAGCCAGTTTCAGTCTAGTGAACCACATCAGTAAAGCTCAGGGGCCAGAGTTCATGACTGTAGACAGCCAGCTCCTGGTCTTAAACGAGGAGCTCGCTCACTCAGTGAAAAATTATGAAGCATTGGACTTTCATGGCACTTCAGTCTTTGGATATGTTCATCTCAAAGTCACTCCATTAATCTTTCAGTTTTCAGGAGGCAAATAGGAATTACAGCTATGGAATTCCAGCTGTGAAATTCCAGCTATGTAGTTCCAGCTACATGTGTCTAAGAACAGCAAATATTAACATGATTTTACCTAATCAGTTTGGAAAGACAGCAGTAAGGTGCTAATATTTTTGCTTTCAAAATCTGTACATCATGAAACAGAAGCAAGGGAATTTGAGAGATATGGTAATGCACAGTAGACAATGAGTAAGAAGAAAGACCGTAACTCCACCAACTAAAGAAAACTTTTCTAACTTTCTGGGATTCAATCCCACGGTCAAACTGAGAATTAAAAATGCTGATCTACCTAAGTGATAAACGTTCAATCTGGTCTACCAATGCTTTTTCTATGGTCCTTACTCTCCATAATCGTTTAAGCTTTTTAAACTCATTTTACAAATAGTCAAAAAGTTGCTTCTTTCCTTTAGCAGTATCACTAACACTGATTACTGCAGGCACTTCAGCTGACAAGTTCTCAAGACAAAATTCTGCAACAAATTAATTGTAGCTTAAGTTGATTTCAGAGGGGTTCTGCAAGTTTTCCTGGGGCTGAGTGTCGCCTTAAATTTCTGAAATAGGCCCTTGCCTGTGAAACTCAATAAACGTAACAGCTTTTAAAAAAAAACCATACTTCCCATGCCTTAGAGGCATATTTTGTCAGTAGATGAAGAATCACAGACAAAGTTGAAATCACATCCTTTAGCTGAATTTAAGACCTGGTAAACATTAAAGATGTACAAATAATATACTTTTGGTTTGGTGGTTTGAACTGGGTTTGTGTGGCAAGGTTTTAGTAGTGGGGGGGGGCTGAAGGGGTGGCTTCTGTGAGAAGCTATTAGAAGGTTCCCTTATGTCCAATAGAGCCAATGCCAGCTGGCTCCAAGACGGACTCACTGTTGGCCAAGGCCAAGCCTATCAGCAACAGTGGGTAGTGCCTCTGTAATAACATCTTTAAGAAGGGGAAATAACTGTTGTGCAAGCACAACCGGAGGAAAGAAGTGAGAATATATGAGAGAAACAACTCTACAGACACAAAGGTCAGTGAAGGAGAGGGAACAGTTGTTCCAGGAGCTGGAGCAGAGATTCCCCTGCAGCCCATGGTAAAGACCATGGTGAGGCAGATTGTCTCCAGGCAGCCCACCGAGGTTAACGGCAGAGCAGATATCCATACGCTGGAGCAGGTGGATGTGCCTGAAAGAGACTGTGACCCTGTGGAGAGCTTGCGCTGGAGCAGGCTCCTGGCAGGACCTCCAAGGAGAGAGGAATCCACGCTGGAGCAGGTTTGCTAGCAGGACTTGTGACCCTATAGGGGACCCACACTGGAGCAGTCCATTCCTGAAGGACTGCACCCCGTGGAAAGAACATGTGGAAAATGCTCATGCTGGAGCATTTCATGAAGAACTGTGGGAAGGACCCACATTGGAGAAGTTCATGGAGGACTGTCTCCTGTGGAAGGAACCCCACGCTGGAGCAGAAAAAATGTGAGGAGGAAGGAGTGGCAGACACATGTGGTGATCTGACTACAACCCCCATTCCACATTCCCCTGTGCAGCTCAGGGGTAAGAAGGTAGAGAAATCAGGAGTGAAGTTGAGCCTGGGAAGAAGGGAGGGGTGGTGGGAAGGTGTTTTTAAGATTTGGGTTTATTTCTCCTTATCCTACTCTGATTTGATTGGTAATAAATTAAATTAATTTTTCCTGAGTAAAGTTTGTTTTGAGTTGCTGAGTGATCTACCTGTCTTTATCTGGACTCATGAGCATTTCATCATATTATACTTCCTCTTTCCAGTTGAGAATGTGGAGTGACAGAATGGCTTGGTGGACACCTGGCGCCCAGCCAAGGTCAACTCACCACGTGACTGAAACAGGAAAACAAACAATTAAAAATAATACTAACAGATTTAACTGTATTAAAAATGTGTGATTTAGTTTTAAGTGTTTAGTTCATATCTGGGTAAAGTTCAGAATTGAAAACACTTCCAAAAATGTTTTTGAAAGGTGGATGCAAACAAAGCAATTTCCTTCTCTCCTTTTCCAGGTGAAACTATTTGAATTCAATATAGAAGAATACTAAGTATCCAATTGTTTGTGTCAGTATAATTTCTATAATATCATTAATAAATGAAAAAATAACTCACCACTGTATAGCTGAGGATGTGCAAAAAGATAATAATGATATATTATGGACTTGGTTTGTGTTTGGTTGTTTTTTTTTTTAAATTTTAAGCTTATTTAAAAAATCTGGACTATATTAGTGAAAGAAAAACAACAGTAAGTATACAGAAGTGCCAAAGAACTGGCAAAAGACAGTCTAACATCGCCGTTTAGCATTTCTGGAAAACAATCTCTGTTTATGGCAACTTAACAAAATTCACTGAGTTGCTCAGAAGAAGGAGACTATCCTATTTTAAATATTACGTTATGTATGCTGGCAGAAAAGTTACTTTATCTTCATACATTTAATTCTGGCAAACAGACTACGAGAAATCTCATGGCTTGCATGTGATTATTTGAAAAGTTAAGTATTTGTTATTTTACATAGCTGTAAAGAAGGCAGAAAGATTTAAAAGCCATAAAGTTTCAGGCGGGAGTAAAAAATGGGAAATACATTTGAGACACAATTTGAACCAGAGCAAAGCTTTACATAACAAGTCTAAATGAACCTTAGTGTTTTTCTTTGCTTGACCAAATTCTGAAACATGGCATAATTTGTGTATGCAAAATAGGGTTGCATGTGTATGAAAAGTAGGGTTGGTTTTCGTTTTTGTTTTTGTTTTTTATTATTATCCAGGCAAATAATTGATTTAGCTAGCTCCTATGAAAATTGGTTTACAATATCTACACACATATCAAGGCACTGAAGCCGTTCAATTTTATTTCATGAAGTAGAGGGAATACTTCTAAATGTACTTTTGTATGTTGAATGATCTGAAGCAATTCCAAGGATATGACACATTTATTTTCATCTTACTAGAAGGGATAAACTCATTTAGGTAAACATCTCATTGACAAAAGTGTCCTAGAATAATCAATAATGAGATACATGCTATTAACATAATGTGTTCCACCATTTGGTGCTCTGAGCATGATCATTCAGTGTGTTCTGATTGAGAGGTTGATTATATTCAGACTAGATATTGTGGACTGTAGTTTTATCTATTTATTTAGACTGTTTTGCATGATTAATCATCTCAAGCTAAAATTATTCAGTCTATTCAGCTCTCCAAGTCAGCCACAGCTGTCAATATTTTCTTTATTTACAGCATGAAAAAGTCAGGTGACAAAAGCGTCTTCTGAGTTATTTGAGAACATTTTATCCCTTCATGTCAATGAGTATTGTAAACATGCACTCAAGGTCAGAAAATAGACGCAGGTGTACGGTGCAGACCACAGGCCTGCATGTGCATTTTACTTAAGAGTGTGAGGTAAGCATAGTCCAATTCCCTCTCGCTAAAAGCTCACAACAACAGCTTTAGTGCAGTTCTAAACAAGTAGAGAGGTAGAAAGTAATGCAGAGCAGTTTGACCTGATGTGGAGAGTGAAATGCTTCCCAGGCTCTCCAGCTTTTGTTTTAAATCTTATTCCAGCAACTAGGCTGAAATATGTGCCAAAGGATGCCAGGGCAGGTCTGTCCCCCAGTTGAGGAGAAGGAATTATTTCCTGACAGACGACAGACTGCATTACACTTAGTCCGTAGAGGTCTTCATCCCCAGAAAAATAGGCACCAGGTACTATCAATATTAATATGTGTATGTGGCACTATGTATATATTTATCTGCCACTATCGCTATTTTAAGACCTTGTCTCTCTCTCTTCCTCTCTCTCATAAACCAGCATGCATATCTGCTTAGGGTTAAGTTCGTAATGCACATTAGCTTAGGGTCAGTTTCTATGTTTTAGAGACCAAACCAATTAATATTTACACCACTAAAAGTCCTAAGATGATGTAATCCTCAAATCTTTTATTTGAGAACATTTTTATTGAATTCTTTCTACAACACTAACCCTAACCCATAAGCCCAATGCTAACGATAACTGTTAACAATAACCCTAACCCCAGCCGTAACCCTAAACATAACTCTAAACCCTAATCCCTCACCCGAACCTCTAACCGTAACACTAATGTAACCTAATCCCCAACCTGAACCTGAAGCCTAACCCCAGTGCTAAAGATAACCTGAACTCCTAACCCAAACCATAAGCCTAAGACCTAACCCCTAACCTTAACTCTAGCCCTAACCCTGGCCCTAAGCTACTGACCTTAAAGCAGTACCATGCATGCAGCAGACAAATGCACAGCAATTACCCCGTTCCCTAATGTGGACTGCAGGAGGCTGAAACACATACTCTGTCAGGTACGAGGTGTTGATACCTCACCATACCCGTTGCAGTTGTTGAGAGGTGGGGGCTGAGTCATCCACCAGGTGGGAAAGTGCAGGAATGGGCTGAGTGTCAGTCATCTTCCCTCAGTTTGCTTTTTCTCTTAGAGCTTAGATATATCAGTGCCTTTCTCCATTTTACAGGATTTCACCTGCGTACTTTAGGCAGTTACTAACAGTCATTGATGTTTCCTGAGAATAAGCCCATTTACAACTTCCCTGTGCTGAATACTCCGATTCCAAAGTCATTTTACATTGGTTTAATTTGAATTTGCCGTGCTGTCTACTTCCAATTTCTAATTTCACAGAATCACAGAATTTTCAGAGTTGGAAGGGACCTCTAGAGATCATCTAGTCCAACTCCCCTGCTAAAGCAGGATTGCCTAGAGCACATTACTCAGGACTGCATCCAGGCGGGTCTTGAAAATCTCCAGGGAAGGGGACTCCACAGCCTCCCTGGGCAGCCCGTGCCAGTGCTCTGTCACCCTCACCGTAAAGAACTGTTTCCGTGTATTTGAACGGAACTTCCTGTGTACTAACTTGTGCCCATTGCCCCTCGTCCTGTCACCAGGAACCATTGAAAAGAGCCTGGCTCCATCCTCCTTCAACCCACCCTTTAGGTACTTGTACACCATAATAAGGTCTCCCCTCAGCCTTCCCTTTCCAGGCTAAAGAGTCCCAGCTCTCTCAGCCTTTCCTCATAAGGCAGATGCTCCAAGCCCTTAATCATCTTAGTTGCCCTTCGCTGGACTCGCTCCAGCAGTTCCCTGTCCCTCTTGAACTGGGGAGCCCAAAAGTGGACACAGTATTCCAGTTGTGGCCTCACCAGTGCAGAGTAGAGGGGGAGAATGACCTCCCTCGACCTACTGGCCACACTCTTCCCTATGCAGCCCAGGATTCCATTGACCTTTTTGGCAACAAGGGCACATTGCTGGGCCATGGATAATTTACTGTCTACCACAACCCCCAGATCCTTCTCCTCTGAGCTACTTCCCAGCAGGTCCGTCCCTAACCTGTACTGGTGCCTAGCATTCTTCCTCCCCAGGTGCAGGACCTTGCACTTGCTTTTGTTGAACCTCATTAGGTTCTTCTCTGCCCAGCTCTCCAGCCTGTCCAGGTCACGCTGGATGGCAGCACAGCCCTCTGGGGTGTTAGCCACCCCACCCAGCTTGGTGGGATACACTCTGTCCCCTCATCCAGGTCATTAATGAATATATTAAACAAAATTGGACCGAGTATTGACCCCTGGGGGACACCACTGGTTACAGGCCTCCAACTAGACTCTGTGCTGCTGATCACGACCCTCTGAGTTCTGTCCCACAGCCAACTGTCAATCCACCTCACTGTCACCTCATCTAGCCCATACTTCCTCAGCTTCCTAATGAGGATGTCATGGGAGACAGTGTCAAAAGCCTTGCTAAAGTCAAGATAGATGACATCCACGACTCTCCCCTCATCCAGCCAACCAGTTATAACATCATAGAAAGCTATCAGATTGGTCAAGCATGATTTACCCTTGGTAAATCCATGTTGACCACTTCCAATAACTTCCTGTTCCTCAACGTGTTTGGAGATAACATCCAGAAGGAGTCGCTCCATTACCTTCCCAGGGACAGAGGTTAGACTAACTGGTCTGTAGTTCCCTGGGTCCTCCTTCTTGCCTTTTTTGAAGATTGGAGTGATGTCAGCCTTCCTCCAGTCCTCAGGCACCTCTCCTGTTCTCCATGACTGTTCAAAGACGATGGAGAGTGGTCTAGCAATAACATCCGCCAGCTCTCTCAGCACTCGCGGATGCATGCCATCAGGGCCCATGGACTTGTGAATGTCCAGCTTGGCCAAGTGGTCTCTGACACGGTCCTCCTCAACTAAGGGAAAATCTTCCTCTCTCCAGACCTTCCCCTTTGCCTTCAGAGTATGGGATTCATTTCTTCACTCCTTATTTCCCTTTGGCCAGTACCTACTTCCCAATTTTACTACGGTTCACTTGTCAAAAGATGGCTCAGGCACAAAGACTAATTAAAGGTTAGTAGGAAAAGAGAAAATAGCAACATCCTTACCATGGCAAGGTACAAGGTGATGAAAAAAATACTGTACCAACTGCTGAGAAAAGCTGTCTGAAAAGTTTCCTGACACAGATAATGGGAGCATATGCCCCAAACTCTAAGTTTTAATAACCTTTTCCATGGCAAATCTTGCTTTACGTTTCAATCTTAAGATCACAATGCCACCCATCATCTCCCATGCCAGCCAAAATGCAGATATCAGCTTTATGAACTTCCTGTGTGGCCTTATTTGAAGCAATAAAACACCTACTGCTGCCACTGACACATCATAGCAAGACACCAATGCTCTTGATGTGGCTAAGAACTGGGAGGAGCACCTCCCTCCCCCTTATTGTAGATAAAATGTTCAGTGACTATTGAAATTCTGTCAGATAAACTAAGAAAAACTGAGAAAATTCTTTTCTTCCATAAATATTAGTAAATCACTTAACTTTTCCTAAATCAGTCTTCAAGTCTGATGCATCTGTTTTGACCTCTACTCTAAATCCACTAAGCTTGCTTGGGCTCCTCTTTCAGATCTAAAAAAATGCTTTATGTTCTTCAATGCATTCCCTTTCAGTTCTATCAGTTAGTTTTACAAAAGGTATTCTGCTGTCCTGCAACCCTTTCTTTGTTGTTTTTTTTTTTTTTTTCTCCATCAAAGGAATGTTGGCTTAAAAAATTTTTTCAGTAAAGCTCTGCAAAAGATCTACAGGGGACAGGACAAGATCTTGAGGGACTTGAGGCTCTTGAAAGAAAGCAAGAAGATTGGCATCCAAAGCCTGCAGCATGGAAATGGACTGAGTCTGATCTCAAAGACACTGATGTGTAGAAAAAGATCCCAGTTTCATGAACAGCAAGCTGAGAAAACCAGGGTTTGGTTATTGACCTGTATACCAAAGGAATAGGGAAAAAAAAAGCAAAGAGTTTAGAATCCAAAACTTTTCTTAGCTGGACAGAAATCCGACAATGCCAATTGGCATTTCTCCCCAAACAGAAAATAGTCCTAGCAGAGTAGTCAGACCATTGTTAAAATGTCCAAGTTACAAATGTATTTACTTGGTTTCATAACTATAGGCAAAAGGATCTGGGGCCTGAAAGACAATCTATGACACATGTGCAGCTTGTGTCAAGCAGCAGGAGTTACTCAGAGGATTTTGCTGAAGCCAGGCTTACTTTGAAATAGATGACCTGAGAGGATCTGGAGAAAACAGGGAAATTAAGATCTTCTATCTTGAGGAGACTTTTTGGAAGGTTGCATTTCACAAGAATGCTGATGAATATATAAATTTATGCATTGTGTCAACCACATTCAACTGCATTAACATTTTTGAAATTAGTTGTTAGAGAATCTGCTGACAAGGAACACTGTAAGGACACAGCAAATCACAATGAAATAAATTTCTAATGTCAGAGAGGAAAATTACAACATGCAGAACCAACAAAAAACAAGGGCTACACTAACAACGCTAACAATAAAATATGCTATTAGTCATTCAGTATATATTCAGTGGGGATTACACAGAGAGAACCAGATTTTTACTTGTGTTGGTTTGAAATGAGGATTGGGTGCCTAGAGTTGTTTTGTATTCTGGCCTGTGGTACTTAATGACCATATGATGGCAAAACCCAAATAAATATACAGAGAATACAGTATATAGTAAACTTGAAGGCTGCTGTCTGTTTTTAGAAGTTGGTATATAGCATTTCATAGTTTAATGTCATAGACATTACTTGTAGACAAGAATCCTAGAATTGTAAAATTTGATCTCACAAACCAAGACAGAGCATATTCTTATAAAAATCTCCAACCACTACTTGCGGTTCCTTTTCTCTTTATTAAATCAACGTATTTATACATTTTATACATATTTTTTTTGGTAAGCTGTTTGGTTTATAATTTGAGCTGCCAAATAGTGCATTTTTTAAGTAGTCACCTTGTAATGTTTTCTTTGTGTCAAACATTTTTCATGTCACTGAACTTCCATCCTTTTCAAAATTTATTTTCATTCAACCTGAAACATTTTGTTATTATCAAAATACATATCATTTAACACTTGTAAAACTCTCTTAAAAAATACAAATAGACTTTTGGTTTAGATTTGTTTCACAAGAGAATCTTAAGAGAGAAAAGACATTTTTTGACACCTTCAAAATCCGTTTTCCCACTCTTCTTATAGTTAGAACTGCTCACTGAATTTGAGGTCTCTTCATTTCAGTCCCTCCAAAATACAGTTTCTCAGCAATTTCATTTTGAACGCTCCATTCTCCATCCCAGACTGTAGTACTCACTTGTTTAAGAAACCCTTCCTTAGCATAAGGCAAGTGAAAATCACTTAAGCTATCATTCTACATTTTATAGAATTGTACCAATTAATTCAGAGACAACAGAAATAATCAGTGTACCTAGTCACAAGCATACAATGAACTACAATTTTTGCTACATAATCCTCAACCTCTCTTTTGTGTTCTATTTTCCACTAACTTTTACTTTTGTATCTTTTCCCACTGCAACTAAGTGTATTTTCATTACAGTCTGCCCCATGCCCCTAGGTTTCCTTTTAGTGGGTCACGGAATAGACTATTCTTCCAGCTATGGAAGAGCTTCCAGCTTCCTCTCTGTGTTTTCTATATTTACCAATGGTTTAGAGTCTTTGATGGTTAATGTTTCACATGTTATTTGTTAGCCATGCCTTTTATCTCCTGTAATATTTTGGTACCTCCTGATTTCATAATTATCTCTTGTCCTTCATATGCATTTGCGAATTGCATGTGGTACTTCTAATGTCAGAAAGCATCAAATTAAATTAAACAATTTCCAAAGTCACAAGTCCACATTTAGTGTTTTTTTCCTGGTGAATGCCTAACAAAAAGGTAAGTGAATGCCACTTGGTGGAGTCCGTGACCTTTTTGGTGGGAATACAACTGTCTGATTTGATAATGTCTTAACCATGCACCCTGACTGCCATGTAGAAAACAGATTATGTGTGCATGGTATGACATAATACATATGCAGAAAAGAAACAATGGTGCGTTCTATATTAACTCTTGTCCCTTCAGAAAAGGTGTTTGAGACTCGCCATGGAGAGTTCTCTGAAAAAATAAGCACAGTATGTATCGCTGGTCGAAAAGACTAATAAAATTAGGAATTGTTATTAAACATGAGGCCCAACAGCAACCTGCCACTCAAAAAGTCCCTGTGTCACTGATAGCTGGATACTGATAGGTTGCAGAAATCTGTTCTTTCCCTGTCTTCCCAAGAAGGTTCTGCTAGCTGCTATCAAAGATAACCTCCTAATGTAGAAGCACCTTTGGCTTCATCCAGGCTGGTGATGATCATGACAAACAGAATACTTTCCTCACAGATAATGTCCAGCAGTAATGTTCTAAGCCAATGATTGCAAAATGTTATAGATATACAGTAGAAAAGAGAAAAAAAATCAGCAGTATCTGACTCATGCTAATTCTAGTATGTCAATTAAGAATCTTTTAGGTTGGTTTTTTTTTTTTTCAGAATGAGCACAAAATAAAAGGAGCATTTCATGTTTTCCTTCATGATTAGATAAGGAGAAAAAGCAACAGAAAAAAAAAAAAAAGAAAAAAAAACCCCTTCCTAAAGGAGATATATGCTAAAAACATCAGTCAGTGTATTGATGTAATCCATACACTACCATCCTAGTGAGTTGTGTATTTCCTAAGTTTATTTTAGAAATATATGTGTTTTCATTGTTGTCATTGATGAGATTGTTTGTTTTTCTGATTCCTCATCATGGAGTTGGAGATTTCTGCCCTGAAGGGACAAAACTGATCATTTGCATGATCAGTCTCTATATAACACAGAGCAGAAAAAGACTTTCACTTTTTTGTATCTAGTCTGTGACTTTTTTTGTGTGTGCTGTATTCATTACTCCAGAAAGAAGCAGAAAATTTGGCTAATTACATGCCTCAAACTGCTATGTTGCTAAATCCATTTTATTTATTATTTCGGTTGCGTTGAAACCTGTGTGTCACTTCACATCACATATGTTTTGCAAAGCACTTCCCCAGTGATCTGTGAAAATGATTGTGCCTGTCAGTTTACCACCCAGATCCAGAAGCATATACAATGCTCAGCAAAGCTTGCCGTTAATTTATTTTTGTGACAGATTTGGGTTACGCACAATGTCTGTCTTCTTAGGATCTGTATTGCATGTCACATGGTTTCATCAGAAGCAAGACAATTTTAATTGCAGGTGCCAGCATATAACATCCAAAGCTATTAGATTAGATCCCAACCTCCGTTTTGTGAAGCTAACACGAATTTAAATTGTGACCCCTTCAGTAGGAGTCTGATTTGTTCTTAGAAGCAAACATAGTCATTGAGACCTCTGAATAGCTCAGATCACAGCATTTTTAGCTCACTGAACTATTCTTCTGAAATATCATTTTTCTCCTCTGTTGCATACATACCTCAGGAATCTGAAGAATGGCTTTTTTAGAAGAATTGTTTTTGAAAACCTGAAAAGCATATTCAGCCCCAGATAGCTGTATGGCTACCACATTATTTAATATCTGCAAAGGCAGAGTCTGTCCATCTCTACACATCAGTAACTACAAACTGAAGGAGATGTGATGAGGTTGCATTTTATTGCTATGTCCTCTTTTAAGTGCTACATCAGAGAAGCAGCACTTCAGGCAACTGTGAACTAGACACCTCTCTCTTCTTTCCCAGAAGACTATTCTGCATTCTCAGCTGACAGAAACTGAGTGATGGAATAAATTTCCCAACCTTTCCCAATCTGTTTTCTCATGAGAAAGGAAGCATTGTTTACACTTCTTTCCTTCAGTGAAACTGCAGGCATGAAGCAGCTGAAGGAACTTCTTTCTGCAAAATCTGGCTAGTAGCATTTGGCCAGAAAGAAGGATGTTCCCTTCCCCGTTAGTGTAGAATTGCTAAAAATAAAAATTGCCAAAGAATAGCTGAAATAAAACAAACAAACAAGCAAACAAACAAAAAACCCTCACAAAACCCCAAAACAACAACAAAAACCAATAAAAACAAACAAACAAACAAAAAAAACCCCAAACCACCACATAACTTTATATATAGAAGCATTTTGGCTGTAGTTTCCCTTCCTATACACAAACCACACAATATGACTTCTTATATCTACATCCGCAGACTTTTGGGGTACTTAATGTAACACCAATGAATGTGCATGAGAATGTGACATGTTATAATGGATACTGTAATGCCGCAGTCCAAAACTCCAGAGGTGCAAAGGTTCCCTGTATTTATACTGCCTCTCTCTACGTATGTACACACAGACATGTGCAGGCACACAGACGCACACAGACACACACAGACACAGATCCACACACACAGAGTTCATGAAAAACAAATCAAAAGAAACAGCTCAAAAACTCTACTTAAAGTCCAATAGTTAGTCCACCGTAAGTTTAAAGTTATTTCAGAAAATTGCATCAGTTTTTGCCGGTGGCTGTCTCTGTCTTTCAGGAGAACAATAGGCCCTTTGCAGGGGGCCTTTGCAGGCATACTTTGTTCATATACTGACCTCTGATCTAAAATCTGTGAAACTCCACTTAACACACTGCCTTGCCCTTGGGTATTTTGTGTCTTCCAAGCACCTTGCTATGCTGTTGCCACTGCACAATTACACGGCATTTGGCTTGGTTCTGTCTGGTTCATAGCACGGTATGATGAGCACGGATTCACTTTAAAAAGAAAATGTAGGCACACAGTCTGATAATTTTGTACTTAGCCTTAACAGTAATGTTTTCAGGTGATTTTTAGAACTCTAAATTCCTTTTTTTGAGAGGGAATGAGGCTCTTGTGCACTTAAGAAATATCATAAATGACGTTTAAGTCACTCAGGGTAAGAACTGAAAAGGAACATGGGTCCTAGCTCCCATCATATTTAAAATAAGATTTAACTCTTTTGTTTTGTAGAACTGAATGGAATACATGTCAAAATTTCACCTTAAGCCTTTGGCGTCAATGAGATTTGAACTTGAACATTTTGTCTCCCTATATTCCATTTTCCATCCATTTCATGAATAAACTACAAATCTGTAGGAATCTATATCTACGCATTCTATATCAGATATGAATGATTTTTGTTGTGTTTGATAACAATATAGGTTAAATTAGAACATTCTAGCATACCAATTTTGCAAGGATAATTAATCCTTGCAAAAACAGAAACAAAAGCAAGAAACAATCAAACAAACAACAAAACAAACAAGCAAAACCCCAGAACATGCTTATTTACCTATTCTGAAAAAAATCATATTTTAAAGATAATGTTTCATTAGGACAGCAGGTGTAAAGCCCAGTTGCTTCCCTGCAAGTGCTCCTCTTTTATCTACGACTAGGATTTATTTTTAACACAGAGTGTGTAAACTACCCATTTTATTCAAGTTTAAGATTGAGTTGAACAGTGGTTTAGCCTGAATGATAAGGGGCTATCATAATTACACGTATGTCTGAATCATCTAACATGAGTGCAGTAGGAGTAAGCAGTATAACAATCCTCATGCTTACACTTCCCAGTTTTGTACTAATCATTATAAACTCCTGGAGGCAAAGCAAAGGAAAGGAAAGATTCTCTTCTTTCACTCCATTATTGATATATCTAAATGTACAAGCATTTTTTAAGATTTGATTGAGATTTTAGTGTACAGTAGCTTTTGATAATTTAAATAGTTCCACACATTTATAGTCTCTCCATTTCCTTTTTCATTGTCCCCTTAAAAAAGCATGATTTTTATCTGCTCTCACAGTACACTAAAAGTAGTATTCACAAATGAGGACACTGAATAGGATATTGATTCAACTGGACAGAGCGGGGAATTCATCTTTCAGCATTCTGTAGCTTTTCTGTGATTGATACACTAATTTTTAAAAGAAGTGAAGCACCAGTTTAAGTCTTCCCACCAGAGAAGTTGAGCTAAAATTCTTAAAATAGTTGTAATATTTTTCCATCTCTGCTAAAATTTCCCAAAGGAGTTTGCAACTGCCATAATAGGCATTTAACAAACAGCTTGGCATTGTATTTAATGACTGACTTTATTAACTCCCTCTGTCTGGATTCATTGCCAGTTGGGACTACCTCTATACTGCTAAAGTAAACAAAGCCAGTGCATGGCATGGCTCGGACTTAGGCACTTCCCCAAGTCGGCTGGATTTTTAATATGGTTTCTGGCATGATATTGGTCCATGCCAATGAGCACTCACCCAGGAATAACTCAGGAATTAGTAAGGATTACGAAATGCTCCAGATATCCAATTTGGATATGACCACTCGGTTTTGGAAGGTCTATGGATGCAAGCCACAGTTTGCCAGCTGGCCTCAAAGCCAGAAAATTGTCCAATGCATGTTTTAGTTGCTAATATTTTCATAAACAGCCAAATTGGAAATAGCTCAACTCTTCATCGTTACTGTGTCTTTTTGTATGAGACCTAGAAATGACAGCTTTCTATTTCAAAGGTTTTAAGATATACACCCAGCTTGGTATGTGGCACAAGTAACTCATGGGTACTTCACAGGACTGTAGCCAGAAAAGCTTTTTTTTCTCTTTAGATTTTATGCACGGGATAATAATGGCTAGAGCCAGACAGGATTTCTATGTAGAATAATACAGATAAGGTAGATGGGAGCCAGCAGAAGAGTGCTGGGCCTTACACATAGTGCATTAGAGGTGGAGCAGATGCAATCTAGAGATACTGGAATGTCCACCAGTGTTGGCAGGATATGGTGTCACTGCAGATCTTTTTGAACAGACTGAAAGGAAAATATAAAAATGGTCATCAAGTTCAATAACCCTCATTGTCATCACCACAGTTTCTGAAAAGTGTTTTGAGAACTCCCAGGTGGCAGCACAGATATGTATTTTGAAATTAGTCAATCCATTCAGTGTTTCATACCAGAGCCTGTTTTCATATTCTGAATCTGCACATGTGTATGAGCAATTACATTGGAGTTGTAAGCACATTTTAGCTGGGAGTGTGAGTGGTTTTTTACCCTGATTTAGAAAAAATAGCAGTCTAAAAATCTTTCCTTCACTACAATTTATTTGGTGAAGCAAAGTTAGCTTTAAAAGAAACATTCATAATTTAAAGTATCAACAATTATGATTACATATTACTAGGATATATTTTGTCTTGAACTGGCATTTTTATTTATGCAATGTTTTGATTAAATTGAAAGAATTTTTATTTTTTCTTATCAGGCAATCAGAATGTGCACAAGAGAGAACTCATGATAAGTGTTCTGTAACTATGTTTAATGAACAGTAGAGCAATGCATAAGGAGTAATAATCTATGTTAGATCCTGCAAAGTGATGGATGAAGGTCATCCCTGAAGTAATGCCACTGAAGTCAGTAGCATTACACCCAGGTTAGATATAGCCTTTAATATCTTCGTTTGAGTACTTTATTAGTCCACTCTGATTCCATTCTTGGTTATGTGATTATTCACTGGGATTACACTAATTAAGGCTGACAAAAAGTCTTATGTGGAGTGGAGCGGATCAACCTAACCAATGAATGTCTTGTGAAAACGATTGTGAAGAGCCATGTAATGAGACAGGCATTTTACAGTTACCTGGATTGGGGTAATAAGCTACCATAAAGAGCCAAGGATCCCAGCTTGTAGTTGAGTAGCATGGTCTATTGGCCTCAGTAGGCAGGGAGAAGGCAGATTCCCAAGTGTGACTTCTAGCTGTGGGTTCTCAGATCTGTCACCAGCTGCCACTGGGACTGTGCCAATTGGTGCTGGGGCTCACAGCTGGAAATGACTGGGGTTTTGAGGCTGCATTGACAGAAACTGAATACTGGGGAGAAGTCCTCTGTTTCAGAGTGACAGGGTGTCTGTGACCTTCTTGCTAGAGCAATCTAGGAGGGAGGGTCTGGCTGCTCTCATTAAAGAAAGTGCAAGTCCCCTCCCCCCCAATGGTTCCACATGTTTGTATGCCAGAATATCTACAGATATTATACCATGGCAATCCAAATTCAGAGTTGCCAATGACAGTCAGCATCACCTGCATTTGGCTTGAAATAAATCCCTAGAATTAACAACCACACAACAGCCCTCTAGGTAATGGAATGCAACTAAAGGCATGAGTCTAATTCCATGCAGTTCTCAGGATTATGAGCATATAAGAAACAATTGGATTCTACCATGTTATGTTACATGGGGAAGTGATAGTATTGCTCCATTCACCACTACAGGAACTTCTAGTTGTTTCTCCAGGTGGTACTAACCATGACGCTGGAAACAATATGTGAAACTGATCTTAATCATTCACAAAAAGCTCAATTAGGATCAACCTTAACTTATCATATAGTCACTGGAACAGGCTGTCCAGAGAGGTTGGAGTCTCCTTCTCTGGAGATATTCAAAACCCGCCTGTCCAACCTGCTCTAGGTAAGCCCACATTGGCAAGGGGATTGGACTATATGATCTCCGAAGGTCCCTTACAACCCCTACCATTCTGTGATTCAGTGATCCTTATTTCCTATTGGTTATCTGAAATATAAAGTCACTTGACAGAAGTTGCTTTCTTTTTTTTTTAATAAAACTACTGTTAAATGTATAACAATAAATAAAAAATTTTGGTTTGAAAGAAATTATGTATCCAAATGTGGGCAAGGGTAGTGTACTTTGAATGAAGTTTTACTTTGTCTAAAAAACAGAAAAATCTTAAATACTTTTTCATTGACCTACAAATCATTCCACATTAGTAAATGCAAACCCAGCAATTTAATCACATTTTACCCTTGATAACAAGGTCTTATCTAATGCTGGGTTTATGGATGTAATCCGAAAGGAAGAATTTCATTAACATTTAGGCTCACTGAACTCATAAAGAAATGCATTAAGTTTTGATAAATATTCATTTTTTTTTTTCAAAATGACTTATTCTGTTGTTGATTACTATCTATTTGTATATAAAAAGCTTAGACTGGAAGCTGGGGAAAACTAGAGAGAAATAATTGCAATTTATTATTCTTACACAATATATTTCATTTCCTAGCTACTTAAAAAATATTTTCAAGCAATTTTTTCTAAATAAATAGGGTTTTCCAAAAGTTTAATAGTCTTGGCAAAATAATACATATGACTCCTTTACAAGAATGCTACTAGGATTGAAAAGTGATTATACAGTCAGGAAATTCCAGGATTAAAATTACCCGAGGAACTCAGAAGCAATTGCCCTGTGCATTTTCATTATGTCACATTATGTCAATACAGACAAAGTTTTATTTTTCTTACAGGGCCCATTTTCTCTCTGGTGTACAGGAAGAATAAGCAGGAAGGAGGTTGTTTTGTTCTTGCTGGTTAGTGAGCGATGTTTTTTCTTACCTCATAGTGCTCTCTGAAGAAAGAGTTCTTTGCTTCCTCATTAACTTGTTAATGGTACTCATCATCCTTGTGACCTTATGCTTACAAGTGTGAAAATATTTGACACCCTTAAGATTTTGTGAAATTATAAGCTTCTATAGCTTAATTTAATGGATGAAGACCAGCTGTGCACATTATAGACAGTATGTCCTCTTCTGAGTGCCCAAAAGGTGGCATGTGAATGTATTTTTCAGGATTTTGCACATTCCCCTTTTCACCTCCTCCCTCCAAGAAATTTCCATTGTGTATTTACAACTAGAGGTGTGAATGTACTGTGGTTTTGCAATTCAGATACCAGGGAGTGGTATACCATGTTCCCAGGAAATAAGCAGCACTGCATTCATGAACATGTGTGGCATTTTTAAGTGATACTCCCAACTCAGGAAACGAACTAAGGGCAATCTGTTGGTAAAACATCCACTAGCTTTTGTCAAGATAAACTCCTTTCTTGTAATTCCTTCCCCATTCACACTTCACATTCTACAATTGAAGTAGGACTGTAAAAGGAACAGCTTCCTCAGTGACATAACTTGGTTGTTCCCCATACAGATCTGCTCGGTACAACAGATGAATAGTGTCTAACTATGTGTTTTGATAGCTGTCATATCAGATCTATAGAAGGAGGGGTGAATTAAGACTATGTGAGAAATTTACATCTAATTTTTTTCAGTTAGGAATTTGAGGGTCACTTCCAGTCTGCAGAGAGGAGCATGGTCGGGTCGATGTAGTCTTTTCTTTCTATTCTGCCTCCTATTTCAACTCTTTCTGTTTCTCCCTTTCAACAACCTTTGGTCCCACTCCTTCCTGTTTTTCTTCTATTACCGTGTCCTCACCTTTGGCCGTTCTGACTTTCTAGTTTGTTTGACAGCTCCTCAGACATTTAATTTCAATTGCCTGGTCTAGAAAATTCCTTTTTTAATGCTCAACTGTCCCCGTAACCTGGCATTTGCAGTTCCGCTCACTGCACAGCAGATTCAGTTCCCTTCCTTTTCCTTCACATCTAAACAATTTCTCCCCATATTTTGTTATCCAGCTCTTTCACACAAGTCATTTTGTTCTCATTTGCTTTCCACCTCCAGTTTTTTTCTGAATCATGTCTTAACCTCAGCGTTCAGCTGCTCACATCTCTCTACTTCTTTTCTCAGTCTCTATCATTAAACTTTATTTTATTCTATCTTCATACTTTTTTTTTCCGTTGACAATAATTACCAATCTCGTTGTCCAGTCAGTTCAAAATTCCAGAACTCTTATCTTCAGATGAAGACGAAAGACACTATTTTTTCTCACAGTCTCTCCATAATTCTGGTCCACAATATAGTAATACCAATTTTAGTATTATTTTACTCACAGTCTGAAGCCGGAAGCTCTTAAAAAAATTCTTTAAATCCTATGTGGTTCTGTAGCAGATGCACCCACCCTGATAAAGACCCAACAGAAACCACAAAAACTTCCCACCACAGCTCCTGTCACACCCTCGCGGTGGCAGTCAACACATACATGTTTTGGTCGAAAGGTGAGGAAGTTGGGGGTCTTCAGCCAATGTGGGGGGTGTACATGGTCACATGTGATGGCGGTTCAGATTCGGTTAGGGTATAAAGGGAGCCTGCTGGAGACTTATCTTGAGTTGGTCTTCCTCTGAGCAGCGGGTCTGCGGTCTGGGGTGCTCCCTTTGGTGCGAGATGCTGCCCAGGGAAACTCCTCATGGTTAAAAGCCCTCCCTTACTAGGTGACTCAGTGTGCATTTTGCATCATTGGCCATTAAACTTTAAGAATTCCCAAGTCAGTTGTGTGGTATTGACTCCTGAGCAAGGTTCTGAACCCGTGGATTGTTAATTTTTGTCAGAGTCTCAAAGCAGTTTTGGTTTAAGTAAAGCTTAGTTTGATTTTGTTACTATATCTGGTAAAAATAAATCCTATTTTTAATTTGTTAGTCGGTCCGGCTAGGTTTTCTGAGGTTCCGTGGCAGGTTCCTATGAGGTATTAAATGACATAATGAGAGAAAAATCTCCCTGATCTCAGACCCAGGCCAAATGTGAATATGTACACAGAAAACATCGTAATTCAGCCAAGCACTAGCAGGTTTTTCTGGACGGAATAGAGGGCACAGCTTTCTTATGCAGGCACTGCGACATTTCAGATTCTGCCCTTCTCATTCTGGGCGTGCAGCTGTTTAAAAGAAAGTCACCAGCGTGTTTTAACACAACGGTAAAACAAAGTCCTTTTTCCCTTACACTTGTTCAGGGAATGAGTTTAACTGTTTTTAGCTGATATTTTCCATGACTCTTCCACCTTAGGCAGTGACTCAGCATAGAGCCTGCTTTCCCAAGATACTGAGTTTCATACATTTGCAAAATCTTAAGAAAATACAGAAATGCTACTAGGCTTTCTAAACTACTGTAATGTATTTTCAAAATGTTGTGCTGTCAGCAGAATTTGTGTCATATGTAATCAAACCCTAACTGATCTTCCTTCCCAACCATATTTATTATACTAACTTCTGTTGACTCTTAAACTTTGTCTATTCAAATTTGTATGTTGCTTCTGGCTTTCTTCTTGCTCAACGAAAACCACCAAATAGTCTTCAATTTTCTCCATGAATTATAAATTAAATTAATATCGGAAAAATTGTGAAGCATAATATGCGATTAAAAAGTAATATTAATATAAAGCTGGATTTTGCAAAGGCTAGGAAGTTATGTTGTAAATTAATACAGTTCTCTACAGAATAGCAAAGAATAGAAAGAGCATTAATCCCACAGAAAAGATGAAAGCCACCTCTGAGAAGGGAACAGATGGCTAACCAGTCTATTCCTATTTTATAGACATAACATTGCTGCAAAATCTCCAGTAGCTCAAAATTCACTAAGTAGTCAAGCTATACATCTGCACAAGGGTTACAAGGAAACTAGAGTGGAAAGCCAAAACTCTAAAATTTTCCACACACACACAAAAACTAAAAGATATTAAAATGCTTTGTTGTAAAGGCATCAAAGAAATGTGTGAAAGAAGCAACAAGACTGGATTGCCTGGTAGCCATCATGCATGTGCTCCTTTACAATGGCAACAAAACTTACGGAGCTATTTTTTGCTTCAATGAAATTCCAATTAAGTTCATTCCAAAACTAAAACAAAATCTGGAAATATTTTCAGTTCTGGTAATGTACAAAACTTTATTATATTGGATTAATTTTTTTTTAATCTGTTTCATTTAGTTTAAAATATTTTACTTTAGTTCATTCCTCACATTAAAGAAAAAAATTATATGTCTCAATGGGCAAAATGCAACCAGTTCTGCTGAAAACACTGACACTTTCTTTAAGTGCATATTTGCTTTTCTACGAATGTTCTTCTGACAGGACGGCAATTTCTATTTAATTTTCACTTTGGAGCATATCACTTAGAAATATTACCAGGTCTCATGATACACAATGTCTTAGTAAAAGACTTTTATCAATTAAAAAAACATTTCATGCAGTATTGTCACTCCTGTTAACTGAGAGAGGAAAGCTGATATGAGATGCACAGAAATGCATCTATTTGTTCAGTGGGGAAGTAAGTGACCTGGTGTGTCGGAACTTTCTTTCTGGGGGAATTAGCTTTCTGAACATCTAGATCTTGCTTACCTTGCTCTCTTTTATTGCTTTGTGCAGGAAATTAATAATTTGCTGCAGAATATTAGCCACCACAAGACTTCAGCCATTTTGCAGCTACATGCTTAGATGGATTCACGGTGGAACAGTGTTGCGTGTTAACCTCAGCAGGCAGCTAAGCACCACACAGCCGCCTGCTCACTCCCCCTAAGGGTGGGGAGACAGTCAGAAGAGGAAAGCTGAGAAAACTTGTGAGTTGAGATAAAGACAGTTTAACAGGTAAAGCAAAAGCCGCACGCACAAGAAAAGCAAAATACAGAATTAATTTGCTACTTCCCGTCGGCAGGCAGGTGTTCAGCCATCTCCAGGAAAACAAGGCTTCATCAGGTATAGTGGTTCCTTGGGAAGACAAATGCCATAACTCTGGATGTCCCCCACTTCCTTTTTCTTTCCCCCAGCTTTTATTGCTCAGCACGATGCCATATGATATGGGATATCCCTTTGGTCAGTAGGAGCCAGCCGTGTCCCTTCCCATATTCTCATGCACCCCCAGCCTGCTTGCTGGCAGGACAGCGCGAGAAGCAGAAAAGGCCTTGATGCTGGGTAAACGCTGTTCAGCAATAGCTTAAATATCCATGTGTTTTCAACACTGTTTCCATCACAAATCCAAATCATACAAGCACCATACAAGCTGCTATAAAGAAAAAATAACTCTATCTCAGCCAAAACCAGCTCAGGCTATACGTGGTGTCGGTGTTGAGCAGAAATGTCTATGTAATACAGACACCCATGCTAAATTCTAGCTTGTATCTGGTTCTTCACTGAAAAAGAAGAGTACGATTTCCATCTAGAATGACTGAGTTTCGTTACCTGGGTCATGCTGAGGGTATTGTGTAGCTGTAACATATACTGACTGTTCAACATATAGAATAGCTGTATTTTGATCTTGTGTGCACAGGTAAAGCAGGCCCATCTGGAAAGCTATTTTTGGCATAACCCATTCTGACAGTGGTGAATGGGCAGAAAAGTCCTCTTTCAGTCTAAACTGATGATGAACCTCAGGCTGTGAGCAAGATGGACAGGAAACAGCAGGAGAGAGGGTCAGGATTTGGGGCTGTTTTTAAAGATTGGAAACTTACAGTTACTTTATCAATTACTCAGATAAATTTACAACACAAATCATTGATTGAAAAAGTCCTATGTTAATCTGGTATTCCTTGTTTTCTTCAGTTTCCAAGAACTGATCTACAAGTCCAAAGTGACCACAGACTACACAATGTTTGGTTTGAAGATGAAGGCAAGCAAGCAGAGGAGATCACGGATGAGCTATGGCCCAGCACAGAGAGCCTGACCTCAGCTTTATGGTCTGCTACAGCCAGTATATCTCAATTACCAAGGAAAAGAGTCCATACAAGGTCTAGGTGTGGAATTCAGAGTTAGGCTTATTCTTAGGCAGATTGGGAGCCTGTGGATCTCGTGTCATTTTTCTATGGATGAATTTTGGGTGAACCTGGAACAGCTGCACATTAGTCCATTGTGCCAGGGGACCAGGCTCTTCTGCACCCGTTACCCTTTGGGGACATCTTGCATTCAAGAGCTGCCACTGACTGAAACAGAGAGGAGATCCTAGCCCGTGCTCCAGTTTTGCTCTGCATAGTCACTTTTGTGCTGCAAAACAGAGGGGAGCATCTGGCCTTTGCTAAACAAGAATTGCAGTTTCTGTATTAGCTTTGAGGCCAGCTGTCTCATTTTAAACTCATTGCAAAAGATGCAGTATTGGAAACACTCTCAGGAGAGAATCATCTGATTTGAACTGTTAGAGCCCTGCCTAATTTTCTGTATTGGATGACTGTCTTCTTGTAGCTTGCCAAATTCAGAAGTGATCCCAGTGCATATTTTAATTTATTTTTCCTGAATATTTTTAAACTTTTTCTAATTGGCATTAAAATGAAAATAAATTACATATTCAAAGAGTGCTTGGCTCTTGTTGGACTTCCAGATATTGCCACTGCAAAAAACTTGTATTTGCTACCTGCCACAGTCTCAGGTTATACTAGAAAAAAAAAATCTCTTCTCCTCAGTGCTCATTGATGTACTAGTGGATTTTAGAACTGGATTTTTTTGGGTTACTAGATTAAAGAAATGAATTAATGATTTCTGTATGAGACCTGCTCTACTGTGAATTTGGCCTGAAATAGTAACTACCATAGCGGGACCACTGCCTGCCTGTGCTACTCCAGCTCTGTTCTGCCTGATTGTTGGCTTTGTTATGCAGTTTCTGCACATCCAGGCTGACTCGTTTGACTCTTTCATGAGTGTCTGGTTTGCTCACTATTTCCTGGATGAAAACACTGCACCACCTTTACTTTTACCAGCTGGAGGACTAAAAGAAACACAAAAGCAGTGCATAAGCAGGAAGCTATCAGGTTTTGTGAATAAATGATAGGATCTGTGCTTGTATGGACCAGAAGCTAGACTGAAAAGCATGCCTGCTAAGTGACTCATAAAATTAAATGTACTTTGTCAGAAGGTCATGGTTTCAAGGTTTTACCCTATATTATCATGCATATAGGAACTCAATGAAGAGTTTAATTAGGAAAACAGAAGTCATAATGAAAAGAAGTGTATTCAATTTAGCATATATTCATGGACATTGTTAAAGTTATTTTTAGCTGGTGAATATCTGGCTACAATTCAGGTATTAATACAGTAATTATAAAGCCTAGAAATTGGATAGCATTGGATTTTCCTTTATAAGATAATTTTATAATGAGAAAACATATTTTAAGTTAGGAAATGCACTTTTCATCCCTTGCATTAAGTACTCTGTCTTTTAGAAAGCAATATTAAGTGCCCACAAAACACGAAAGTCATTCTGTATAAAATTCTCAATGTACTTAATTAAAAAAAAAATAATTCGCTGACCTAGGGGGCTGCACAGGATTTTGGCAACCTCTATTAAAAACAAAATTCATCTACCCCCCAAAACTGTTTCTTCTTTATACTACAAACATCCAGATGGAAATTTCTTTCCAAATTTCATGAACATTGTAGGGAAAATGAACATTAATTACATTAAACTAGATACTAATTTGCAAGCCACAAGAACTGCAATGTGATGAAATGTGGGAATATAATTTGTCAAAAATACCTACCCCTGGTCCTGGGAGGTCTTGGTTAATTAAGTTGTAAAACACAGTGTTATTCATAACTATTATAAGCTAAACATTGTGGTATTTTAAAATATATTAGTGTGTGTTTTTTTTCTTTTCTTTGAGTAAACATACTTGTGGGGTGTGTGATTTTGAGGAATGCTTCTTATGGCGTCTAAAGAAATCCTTATCAAGAGATTTGAAGGCTTCTAGAGTATGTCTCTCCAAATATTTCTGAACTAAACTTTTTCTATCAGAAGGTCCTTACTATATTTTGGTGGTCTTCTATAGGCATCTCATGCTGTATTTGTGCCAATAACTTACCTTTTGGCCCTGGAAACATCTGAGCTACATGTGGATGGACAAGTTACCAAATAAAGAACCCTGGTCCCTGCTTGGGGAAACCAGGTATACATGGGGGTGTCCATAGAATCATAGAATATCCTGAGTTGGAAAGGACCCATAACGATCATGGAGTCCAACTCCCTACTCACAGGACTACATAAAACTAAATCATATGACTAAGAGCATCATCCAGATGCTACTTGAACTCTGACAGGGCTGGTGCCATGACCACTTCCATGGGGAGGCTGTTCAGTGGCTGAACACCCTCTCAGTGAAGAACCTTTTCCTAATGTTCCATCTGAACTTCCCCTGACACAGCTTCATACCGTTTCCTTGTGTCCTGTCACTGGCCAGACAGAGGAGATCAGCATCTTCCCCTCTGCTGCCCACCTTCAGGAAGTAGTAGATTGTGATGAGGTCACCCCTCAGCCTTCTCTTCTCCAAGCTGAACAAACCAAATGATTTCAGCCGCTCCTTGTAAGTCTTGCCCTTAAGACCTTGCACCATCCTGGTCTCTCTCCTCGGGACACACTAATAGTTTAATGTCTTTCGTGTACTGAGGCACCCAAAACTGTACACAGTGCTCAAGGTGAGGCCACACCAGTGCAGTGCAAAGAGGGACAACCACCTCCCTCAACTGGCTAGCTATGCCATGGCTGATGCACCCTGGGACACGGTTGGCCCTTTTGGCTGCCAGGACACACTGCTGCATGTACCTTTGCTCACAAGCTTCAAGCTGGACCAGCCACTGAGTAGAAGAACCATAAAGTGGGTAAGGTGTCCTAGACTTTGTTGTCTGTGCTCATGTTTTATGTGAGCTCTGTGTGTGGGTGTTTTTGAAGGTAGTACCTCATCTGTGGCAGTCTCTGTGATCAGCGACATCAGTGTCCTCTGTGTGTCTGTGTATCTCTGGGATAGTTGTTTGGCAAACAGGAGAGCAGCAGTGGCATCCCTCAGCCTGGGCAGAGACCTCAGACACTGGCCTGGGCTCTAGGAGAGAAGGAGAGGTCCTGGCCCAGAGCAGCTGGCAGAGATGGCTACTCCTAACATGCCTTAACAGAGAGGATTGGATTACAGAGAAAGGAATAATAACAGAAAAAAAAAAAAATAGGCAGAATATAGCATACTAGTGAGGAGACTTGTAATATAGGAAAGAGATAAAGTACTAGGATTACACTGGCTGAGAACAGATCACAGGTAAAATTCTCGCTCAGACAAACTCAGTGAATCTCTTAACCATGTCAGCTCTTTTAGGCATTCACCCCAAACTGCAATATTTTTAGTCTAATTCTTCAAGCTTTGGCTTCTCTGACTTTGTAGGAATGTTAACTCAGTGAAGCATGCAGCAAGGTCAGCCTTCCCGTGATAAGCAGAGTTTTGATAAGCAGCAGTTTTGACTACATCTAACCTTCCAGCTTTATCATTCTTTAACTTACCTCATGTTTTGGTAACTTTCATAACTAATTCCACAGAATAATTACAAATTCCAAGACAGTGAATGATAATCATCCTAAATCATGAAGACTACTTAATTAGTTTCCATTGTAGATAAGTCTTAAATGACACGATCTTTCCACAATGCATCATATTAGCTTGACAAAGATGTTTGCCGTTTGATTTAATGAGCTAGTGGCTCACTTGTTACAGTACAAGGTGTCAGTTTGCTTAATTTAACAGCAAACAGAAAAGAGTGGTTTTTTTTTTTTTTTTTTGCTTGTGCTGCTTTCCTCTATCACACAGAACCAGGAAAGAGAAGATAAAATACATATCGTTTTCCAAGTCAGTCCTATAATTTAAGAGAAGTTTATGATTTAAAAAAATCAGTATAGCAACTGAGATGGAGGCTAGCTACCTCTGGAAAATTCTTTCAGTGTTGCAGGTGTTACAGGATATTTACAAGCAAACATTCCAGTCTCGAATTCGAATGAAGTATGCTAAAACAATAAAAGCTATTGCAACTTTTTTCTAGTCAATCCTGATACTCTGTCAGCTCTACCTGAGAAGGTTTCATCATAAGAATGTTGTTTTCTCTTTTAAAATCTAAATGCCATTATGAAAGATCCCACTCCAATTTGCACACTTTTTTTTGTTACTGAAAGGACATTCTTCAAGTAAAAAGTAATCATGAGGCTATTTGGATTATCTCAGAATCTCTCTGCATAAAGAATATTTAAAACAAGGTTATCCAAAGGTTTTTTTTAAACACAATTTTAAAAATTGTGGAAGTTCCCTGAAGACTTCACCACCAGACTTCCAAGAAGTTACATAAGATAGCTGCACAGTAACCTAGTCACAATCATTGATCTAAGTAAAGATTTAGAGTGAATATTTATGCATATTTAAAACATTTCACTTTCATGATGACTGGAAACTACCCAATAGATATGAACATTCAAGACAAAAAGTAGAAATTGATGCTTTGATAATGCCACTTTCAGAGATTATAATGAGATTATAATAAAGATTAAAAAGAAAGCCATGGTGATACTTGCCATCTTGTAAATCACATACCAGTTTTGATTATTGTATTTTTCCCAGTGTGACATAAGACTCTTCAGAGGACAGAAGCAAAAAGACTGCTTTTTTCAAAAGACAGTTATAAAGAATACAAGGAGAGTCAAGTTACAAGGTATTTGTGATGGCAGTTTGATGTTTCCTGACGCGTAAATTATGCAAAGACTGCATAATTCTTGGAAGTTACACTCCAGACTTTTTTTTTTTTTTTTTTAATAGTACAATGTATTTGTTGAGATATTCGTGCAGGACAGTTTGTTTTTATTTACTAAAGCACAATTAGTTCACATTTGAGAAAATGGCAAACACCTGAGTCCAAAAAGCATGTACAGAATACTCCCTCACCACTGGAACGTCTGTGCAAGAATACCTTGATGTAGGTGTTAGTAAAATTATCCTACGGACTAAATGAGAACTCAAGTTCATAAAAACAAATTGTAGAAAAGCTTTACAGGCTAGGAATATTGTCCTGTTATCAGTTATTATCTACTTTTTATTATAGAGTTTTATCTAAACTTTGGCAAATTTGTCTCTTTATACACCTGTTCGCACAGCACAAAGATCATAGTGATATGTTTCCAGTACCTTTTCCTAAGTCAACAATTATTCACACAAATCCAGTTTTACAAAATAACGTAAAATTTTAAATCATAAAAGGTTCACAGGGCCTCATCACTTTGCTTCCAGACCATCATCTTCAAACCTGTCCAGAGGAAGTTTCCCTGTAGCTATTTAGAAATAAAGCCACCAAACCTTTTGAATCCCATACCACAATGTCAGTGATCCAGGAGATGTTATACCTCTCAGACTTCTTTCATCCCTTTGGTGGTTGTATGAGATAGAGTCTTCTGCCTATATCCAGTTGTGTCTTCCTTCTGCAAAACTTCCAGACAACGAGAAGAGCAGAGTGATTCACTATCCTGGTTACCAGGTTACTGTAAATAGTCTCTCTCCATTCTCAAACTAGAAACTCAAAACATAGTATTAACTTGTATTTATTTTGTTGTAACAGTTAGGGAAGGCTTTAGAAAAGTGACATTTAATCTCTACAAAAATAATGTATTCTAAGAATTTGAGATAGAAATATCCTTTTTATTGTTATTCTTCACCTTGTTCAGTACATGAAAGATGTTAGGTCTAATACAACCCTAGTACAGACTATGCTGACTAAAGCAGAGCTTCTCAGTATACAGACCGGAAATGTGTGCAGATGCTTAGATCTCATTTCTTGAGAGAAAATCAGCAAAACACTTTGTTCAGAGATTTATTTTTTTTTCTCTGAAGTAAAGCTGAAAAGCTCTTGGATGATACCCTTTCATTTTTGCATTTTCACATTTCACCATTTGTTGGTTCAGTTCATTTCACATCACTGGCTTGAAGAAGAAAGAAATCGGGAACTTGCAGACAGAAAAAAGCTTGGACGTATGTTGACTTTCACATTGTGCTCTAGTTCATAATTTATCATGTAAGTTGGGGTTGTTTGAGCTGTAATGCAATAGTTGTCTGCTTAGATGGTCTTGATTTTAAGAAACTGGGATATTTTCATGTCATATTTCTCATGAATTAACAGAGTGATTCAAGGAAGAATTGAAGGAGAAAAAAGCAAATATGGAAAAATTCTAAAACTTCTTTTCTAAAATATTTTTGACAAGCCTTTAGTGGTCACAAGGGAAAATAAAATATTTAAATGTTAGGGATGGACACTGATTCCTCACATTCCAAAATGCCACCTTTTACTCCAAGTCTGTAATTTGAATAAAATGTTCATCCTACAGTAATCGCAAAGTAGATATCACCTCTGTAAAACTTAATTTGCTCAGTTAACTGTAGGAATGGAAATTTGAAGGGAAAAGCAATAGAAAACTCTTGCTGCAATCCTCTATTTAAATGAACAATATTTTGTAACCAAAGAAAATCTCAGCTCTTTTCCAATGCCAACTAGTTATCAAAAGTAAGTAACATTTGGTAGATGATTCCAAAGCTACTGTGAAGCCTCACAAAACTCTCTGACACCTTTCCTGTATTAGCTAGGAGATGAGACTTACACTAAGAAAAAAAGAGCAGATGAGAGGCAAGATATGGAGATTTTAAAAGTACCCAAACCAGCAAATATCTGCGAGAGCCAAGGGGAAGAAGAAAAAAAAAGCTGCTGTGGAATTCAGTAAGACATGAAAATGAGTTTTTGAAGAATAAGATAGAATAAACCAGAATAGAATAAGATAAATATTGACTTAAAAAAAAAAAACAACTATGAAGGAAGTGAAATGCCAAAATCTTTAGGCATGATGATATCAGAATAAATTAAGATAAGAATAGAAGTGTAAGTAAAAGACTTGTAAATGTATTCTAAAATAACAACAATGAAGAATAAGATCAAATAAGGAAGTAAAGAAAGTAGGCAGATGCATAAGCAAAAGTATTTAAATGAAAATCAACACAATAATAATCAAAGAAAATAGTATATTTCTATTTTTTTAGGATTAGAATATAAAGTCCTGAAGAAGGAAGTTCAAAGCATTCACACACACAAAAAAAAGAAAACTGTTTTCTTTGAGTTGAAACATTTTTATCTAAAAAATTTCTCAGGGATACTTTAAAATAAAATACCTGGATGTGACAGAACAGGAAACTTCATTCTTTTGTAAATGTAAATGACTATGAAATAAATTTTAATTCACCAGAAGAAATATCTCAAATTTGCCAGATCTTATAGAAAAATTGACATTAAAGAGACATGGAAACTTCCTTTGTCTAGAGTAGCCACTTTAGCAATTTTTAAAATACAAAAATAAGGAGAATTTCCCCAAAGATGTTGTCTTGATCCAGAATTTCCTGGAAGCTCAGAGAAGTTGTTCATGATGAGACTAGTCTAATAAATTTTTATATATATAGCACTTGCAGCTTTGGGCCAAGACCAGAAGTCAAAACAGTGAAATGTTAAGGAAACACGAAGAGCGGCTGTACTCATACTATTTGTAACTTAGCAGAAGCCATAAACATACAAAGTCTTAAAGGACAACCTATGTCGGTTCCAGTTCCTGCACCATACCACAGAGGATTTGGTGTTTATCCAAAAAGAAGTTATGAAACTATATTTCCTAAACATAAGTACAGAGTTAGCTTTTGCTCATAATGTGCTGCTTACCTGTCTGGAGATACACATGATCCAAAATGAAAGAGGCCAGGTCTGTGGCCTTACTCTACTTGTGTATTACCTCATGGGTCAAAGGAAGAACAGCTTGTATTGTACAACAAATTTTCCCACCCTGCTCTATCATTTCAGGATGCACTGTCGACACCACAGTTTCCATCAGGCGCATTGTTCTCCACTACAGTATATCATAAAAAAAGAAGGTTGGGGGGAGAAAAAAAAAAAAGCCAGTAATACCCTCTAAGAATTGAGTCAGATTGTGACCTTCCTGTGTTCACAGGTGCATATACTGAGCTCCTAGCTCACGGTGAAGCTCACACATCTTGTCTTCACTGTTCTTCCTGTCATTAATGCAAAACTGAAACAACCTGAGCAGAGTTGAGCAAAAGCTGGCAAAAGTTTACAGAAATTCAAAACTCTTGCAATAAAATCTGAACCACGGGAATACCCCATGGCTTCAGGACTTCTTTGGAAGCTTGTGGATTAAAGAAGAGAACATCTTTGTCTTGTTTAATGCATGAACGTGTTGACTGAACATAAAATGAAAAATAAGACTACCTGCAAGATAAGACTACCATGCCCACAGTCTGGGGGTTGAAGATGTCAGTCTTGAGAAAGTCGCTGAGCACCCGTTGCTGAAGCCAGTTATGGTTCTACCACTGCTGCACTTCACTCAGTTTCATCAAAGTTCTTTCTTCATTAATTCAGGCAATTCTTACTGTAATACTACTGATATAGCATATAGCAACTGTAGTAGTGATAACATATAATGGCAATTTAGCAATTAACATCATACAATTTAACTCATTGGCTCTTCTCCCCCAAAATCAAATCCCCTTAGGGTACACATTGGAATTCTCATCCTTCTTCACCACCCACCAAGTGCACCCAGGTCCTTGAGCAAAAGCTATCCCATAGATGGGTTTGCCTTTGCCTGTGGCAGGAATAACCCAGACTGTTTTTCCTGACATATATTCATGTGCACTACAAGGACTTTATCCTATTCCACAGTATGTGGAAGTTTTGATTGGACAGGCACAGCTCGGTTGGCAGCTCTTCTAGTGTTAACTAACCAGATGGCCTTTACTAAAGGTGTATCCCAGTGTTTGAAAGTCCTACCACCCACTACTGTCTGTGTAGTATTTAACAGTCCATTGTATCATTCTGTCTTCCCAGAAGCTGATGTATGACAGGGGATGTGATATACCCACTCATTGCCATGCTCTTCGGCCCAGGTGTCTATGAGGTTATTTTGGAAATGACTCCTGTTATTGGACTCAGTTCTCTCTGGGGTGCCATGTCACAGTAAGACTTGCTTTTCAAAGCCCAGGATAGTGTTCTAGGTGGTGGTATGGAGCACAGGGTGTGTTTCCAGCCATTTGGTGGTTGCTTCCACCATTGTGAGCACATAGCGCTTGCCTTGGTGGGTTTGTGGCAGTGTAATATAATCAGGCTGCCAGGCCTCCCCATATTTATATTTCAGCCATTGCCCTCCATATCAGAGAGGTTTTAACCACTTGGCTCGCTTAATTACAGCCCATGTTTCACATTTGTGGATAACTTCTGTGATAGTGTCCATAGTCAAGTCCACCGCTCGATAACAAGCCTATCTATATTTTGATTCTCTTTATTGATGGCCTGAGACGTCATGAGCCCACTGAGCTATGAATAATCCACCCTTATGTTGCCAGTCCAGATCCACCTGAGTGAGCCACTTCAATCTTAGCAGCCAGATCCACCTGCTGGTTGTTTTGATGTTCTTCAGTGGCCCAACTCAGGCCCACGGGCATCTACATGACATACTTTTACAACGAGATTCTCTACCCCGGCAGCAATATCTTGTCAGAATGGGTCAGGCCACATGGGTTTGCCTCTGCGCTGCCAGTTGCTCTGCTTCTGCTGCTGTAACCACCCCCACAGAGCATTTACATTTTCTCCCTTCTTTCCATATGGTAGCTCTAATTTAACTGTGCCCTTAAAAGCATTTTATTTTCTCCTTCAGTCCCAAAATGCTTCACAGGGTAAGACAGCATCAGAAGCAGAAGGAGAGAGAAATAACCAAAACAGTCGAGTTCAAATGTTATTTTAAATGACCCAGTTTACAGATTAACCTACAAACAAAATGAAAAGAAGAAGAACTGGAAGGTGCCTGTCCAAACAAGTAACCTGAATAAATACAGGCAGAAGAAAGATCCCTCAGTGTCCCCACCTTTGCATTGCAAAGTATTGGTCACAGGGGACAAATCTGTGAAAACCTAGTATTGTAATGATTCTTGGTGACCAGGGGAAAGCAATGACTATTTCTCTTACTTATACATTAAAAGTCCTCATCCAAAATATTTGAACGCGTCCCAGAGATTTTAAATTATATGCATAATGATTTCCTTGTCTCCCTAAGAGGAATTTTGGTGCAGAAAACCAGGACAAATGAGTGAGGAAAACATTACATCAGTATCCCTAGATCAATCGATATTCTTGTTGATTTTTTGGTAAACGAGTTTAGATCTGACAAAATATGAGTCACCAGTAATCATATTCCTTAATGATAATCACTCTTCTTTCCTTTTCTTAAACAGATTTTCCCCTCAAATCTCTTTGCACTACCTTTCCTCTGCAGAGGCAATAAGAAATCCCCTGTCCACATTACTTACATATATGTAAGTTATGGGAGCAAGTCACACACATTTCCTTTTTAGTCTACACTTTATAAAATTATTTTCCTTTGAAAAACTTTTCCAAGTTTCAAAGCACTTCTTCCTTTGTTCTGAGGGTTGTTTTTTTGTTTGTTTAACTGCTTTGTGTGGTTGTCACTGTAACTGTGTGACTTAAGATGTGGTATGACGTATATACCACTTATTGTTTAACTGGCCCTAAAGTTTTGGGTCTGTGAAGGACTTGAAACGTCTAAGCTCAAATTTTACACAAAACAATTACTTTCAAACTGCTGATGAACTTCTTCTCTGTAATCTATGGGATGTAAATGCTCTGCAAACCAATGCGAGCCTTAACTTCAACAGTTCAGGGAGTCACAATAACCTCCTGGACATATACTGCCACGTCACTCAGAGATATTTTCTCGGTCTAAACTATTATTAAACACAAGCCAATTAAGAAAAAAACTAAATCTAATTGAAGTAAAAAGGAAGCATTTTAAATGTTTTAGTTGATATTAATAAATCAATAACTGGCAAGCACCAGCCTGAACATCTGTATGTCCCCTTCATTAACGTTTTGGCATCCGTATACATGGGCAATATTGTGCATTCCAGATAATTTTTGACAATATGGTTGTCAGGTACAATAAAAAATTGTCACAGCAGGTTGTACCACTAGTTGTTATCCGATCTGCTGCAACCACAATAGATAGCAAACTGAGAATGACCAAGTTTCTTCAAACACAAGTCTCAGTTTACAGAGCCTGAAATGTAAATAAGCATGTAAATATTTTCCTGCCTAACATTTTAACCATATCTTTTAAATCACTTTGATTTAGGAAGGTATGTATTTTGGAAGACCTAGTACTGGATTATATGATATATAATGATAGCACTGAAAATTACTTAAAGAAAGCATTGTCATGATGTATTTATTTAATTTGAGGGTAATCTGGGAAAACAAGAAGCCAAAACAGAGCTATAAATCATTGGGGTTTCCGGCTGGTTTTGTAACATATAGTTGCAAAATAATTTAATAAAACTGAAAAGCTGAAGTTTGATTTATCTATAATTTAAGTGTTACATTTACAAGCTAAGACAAAAGAGAATATTTTTTTTCTATAGAGCGTGCAGTATTTTTTCCTTGCCATGGAAAAAGCAGATTGCATTATCATGAACAAGGTAAATAAGAGACAGATTTATTTTTTTTTACGTACATGGCTCTTAGTGATAAACTATCTAAAAATTAAGACAGGAAAGATAGAAACTGTGCTTATGTTAACAAGACATTATTACCTTGCACCATCTTTGCCTTGGCACAGCAGCACAAAGGGGATAAATGACAAGCATGAAGGGCCAGAAAATCTCTCTACATTTCTTCTGACTCGTGATAAAAAAAGAGAGATATCTGTTTCACAGAAAAACACCTTATGCTATACACAGAGAGAATGTTGTCATTAGGTTCAGAGTTATCTTACATACATAGGACGCAAAACAATTCATCTTTGTGAAATTAACAGGGTAGAATATACACAGTTTACTAAAATTATTGAGATTCTGTTATTTTTTTCTCCTTGAACGTTGCACTCTTGCTTTTCTATACCATTTCTCCACACATCATCTCCTTGATATATCATTTCCTTTTTCTCTTCTTGTTCCTTCTCCTTTTCTTTCCAAGTCTGTTCTCGTCTCACATTTCCACCTTTACTTTTTAAATTTTGTAATACTTGTTTAAAATTGGTCTCTCCTCAGCATTCTGCTGCAGTAAGGACTGTATGAAAAACACTGTAATATTATTCAAACACAGAAATAAGTGGAACTAAAAAGGAGAACCATAGAAAGATTCACCAAATTGTTCCATTTGTCAAGCTTAGGTTTGCATAAAAATAATAATAATAAAAACAAACAAACAAAAAAAAAAACAAAAAAAAAAAAAACAAACCCAAAACCAAATCAAAGAGAGTCGTGAACATAGAAGACTTTTTTTTACAATGGTGAAGAAATTTAATTCCACAGCCTAACCATTACACTACTATGCAACTGGCAGATTTTTAGTTTGTGGCCCACAAATCCGCAAGCACACAAAAATTATCTTTAAAAAGTCCATATGGACCATACAGAAAGATAAATATGTAGAATTTCTCAAGTAGTTTTTATTTGTTCTCAAAACTGTATGAACATAAAACTAGAAAAGGCTTTAATTCCTGAGTCCTAGTGCATGTTTTGATTGCTGGGGGGGCGGGAACAAAACCAAAACAACTCAGAACAAAACCCAAAACCTCACAACACAAGGTGAATCACAGAAACTGGCCACACTGTAACCATGGGGTTCCCAGAGGATGGAACCCATCTGTTTTCCTTGGTAGGTTATTTGCCTCACATGGAAAACAAAATACATTCCCATGCTTGAGTAATTGAAATGTATTTAAAACTTCATTTTCTGTCTTCCTAAGCATATATGTCTACCTGCCACAAAATCCTCTGAAATCAAAGTGCAGTTGTAGCACCACTAAGATAATGGCGCTGTCAATAATCTTACCATGTTTCAGTTGTGTAAATTGGGGATTTAACTATTCTGCTTGAAGTGAGTGCATTGATTACAAAAGAAGACAGGCATTACGCTGTTTACATACTAAGCACCAATAACATTTATCACTGTTACTTTCAGTGTAAGGCTTTTGAAAACATGCTTGTGTGTTTCTTAATGAAAGGAGACAAAGAAACAGAACATTTTGGTGTGAAACTGGTTTTCTAATTCTGCATGTCATTCCCAAACTGATATTCATTTTCGGTCAGAAAACAAAAATCCTGGTTCATCTGGACACACTTCTTTGTATTGTTTATATTTGAAGCTCTGAAAAATGCTGGAAACTATCTCATCAAGGTAATAAGCTGATGTCAATAAAAATGTAACTAAAACGTTTTCCAGTGTGTTTGGATCAGTGATTCAACCTGATGATGCCCAGCTGTAACTTTTGTACAAGACGACTGGATCAGTTTTAATTTGCTGTACTTTCTATGACAGAGCCCATCTTTTGTGTTTTCGTAGAAATACAGAATATTTATTTATTTGTAACTGAAGATAGCAGTCTAATGCATTTGTATGTCATCATCTTCAGGAACTACATAGGTTCAAATACTAACGAAGTACAAAAACCAAAGAAGCCAACCAGTTATCTTTTTCCGCCCTTCCCAAAAATTGTAAAATAGTGTCTGTTTTCTAGCTTCTACCAGGTTAGTTATAAGCAGATATCGGCAAATAGTTGTGTCATAACTCTTAAAAAAAGAGACTGCAATTTCTAACTAAGATAATCTGAAGCAACAAAAATTACGTATGAAAGTCATTGTAATAGGAATCCTAGGAAACAGGATCCATATAGAGAGGTGGCAATGATGAAACTATTGAGAACTAAAAATAATAAATCTGGTAGCACTTAGGGAGTCATTATTTTAAGAGAAAACTTTTTCCTAGTCTTTAGGGTTGTTGGTTTGTTTTTGTTTTTTTTTTCACAAACTCGAGACACAGATACTATGGGGGTTTGGTCGTGAGCAGCCAGTCTTGAGTGCTTTTTTTTTTTTTTTTTAATTAGGTGTGTTCACAATGAGTGCAACAATGAATTAGGAAAACAAAACCCAACTCTCAAGAGTGAATCTATAGGAATATACCCCACTGGAAAAGGTTATTTTGCTCCCTCTTGCTTCTCTTCACACTGGTCTCCAACACGAAAAACTTCCCTCTACTCCTTCTCACCACTCTGTCATGTCTCCAGAGGAAAGCATGTCCCTTCTGCCTTTGACTTCTTCCTTTTTCAAGAGATCAGGATTCCCACAACTTTAAAGAATGGCTCTCTGAAGCTCTGCTTCCACTGACAATGCCTCTGCTGTAGGGAGCTAGGTACCTGCCCAGTTATATAGAAAAATATCAGGGAGAGGAAAAGCTTGTGAAAGGCCTGGTGCAGTAACATTTTTTTTTTCTTTTGTCAGGTTAAAACGTGTTCTTCAGGATGAAGGTATAACCACCTTCATCTGCAGGAACCAGCAGGATATAAAACGATGTTAGCTGGTGGCCTGGTGCAGTCAGTTCCCAGCTAAAGTTAACGTGTTAGCGTGAGGACTCACATAACTGTATTTTGGAAAGCTGGTTCAGAAGTGATTGACTTAATTCATTTTGGCCGGCTATAGAGATCAGTGGAGGGACTCAGCTCACCTACCCATAGATACATAAACATAAGATGTCTAACCAAGAGTACTTGTCTCAGCATCTGGTACAATAAGGGAAGGAAAGAGGAACGTGTAAGTACTGATTCGTTCTTTCTCAGACACATGTTAAGACAAGATAAATTAATGTGGGAAGGTATGTCTCTGCCTGTAAAGGCAGCCTAGACAACCAATTCAGTCAACATGCCATTTAGATTGCTAGAATAATGGAAAATGAATTTTTAATCTTTTTGGGGGGTTGCAGACATTATTTAACATTATTATATTCAACAATAGCAACAGATTTTAACTATAAAAATGAATAATGTCCACTGCTACAGATAAGCAAGCAATGAAGCTGTGAATTAAAATGGTTGAAAACAGATCAGTCATAAAAGTGACAAGGAAATGCTAAATATGAAAGTTTATATTGTTCTGATCCTTAGAAAACACAAGGAATAATGAGGCTAAGTCAACACACACAAGAAAATTATTAGTGTAATTATTTGTTTTTCCAGCCCATAACAAATATATTTCTTAAGTTACATTTCTTAAAAGGTGCTTTCTTCTGAAAGCATGCTATGTGCTTTGTGGGCAAGGAAACAGTCTGTGGTGTTTTCCATCTTAAAAGGGAAAAATATGACAGATGAAACATAAGGAATGAATTAGACAGAACAATCCCTACTGGGGGATCTGTAGAGCTTTAATTAAAATTAAACACTACAGCAGTCAGAGACTATTAAATTGGAGTAACAACAAACTATAGTAATGTAATAGTATTTCAGTATTCCTTGTCAGACTTCAGTAACTGGTTCCAGGTTTTTTCAAGCCATGTTATTAGTTTGAGCCAAATGGAAAAGATTAGTTCAAACAACGATTCTAACCGATATCATGTTTTGGAAAACTTTTTTTGTTTTTTAATCAGAGGTGGGTCTGTGCTTTAGAGATCCTAAGGACATTTTAGAAATCTGATTAGGAACAATCTCCATATGTCATTTGTCTATTTAGAAACTTAGTGCCTGAGTAAATTACTGACATTAATGTATTTTTGTAATGGTTGTAATGTAACAAATCACTATTATTTTAATTTTACAGGAGGAAGACTGAAGTGCAACATGTTGGCTGTGATTTAGCCCTGCTAACTATAGCCATCTTAGAATTAAGCATTCCAATGTGCCCTCTCAGTTTAGCCCACTGTCTAATCCACAGTGACAGGGCAATTTCCTTCCCACGAGAGGGAAATTCATCCTACCCGAAACACTCATCTGAGGATGGGATTAAATTAATATCTGTTTCCCTCCCATGACTGAGCCAAGCTGGCTAGTTTAGCACCAGTTGTAGTGCTGAGATGAAGGAAGTTATGAGGGAAATACTATTTTATGTGACTTGCTGGTATCAGATGGGAATTTAATGCCAAGGTGAGGTTTGGAATTACAAGCACGTCTTTTCAGTTTTCAGATTACGTGTCTCAAACTAGAAAATGCTTCTCAAAAGCTCTCGATATGAGGTTCATTTGTACTAACGACCACAAGCAAGTATCTGATGGACCTGTGGCCTGGCACTTGCAACTGTCTGATGTGGGCTTTGCAGAACAACTGGCAACTTTTCAGTGAAAATCAGGTAAATTGTGATTATTTTGAAACTTTTGTTTTGTGGTTTTGTTTTGTATAATGAAAAACATCAGAAAATTTGTGATATGCCTTGAAGAATAATCTGTCTATGAGGATGGGAAGAAACGTCAGAAAAATGTACAGGGAACACCAAAATATGCTAAGCACAAAGATTTCACCGAACCTACCTCCAGGCTGAAGATACTATCACCACTTCAGGATAATCCTACTTCTATACGTGCCAATGATACAATGATAAAAAGAAAAAAAAAAAAAAAAAAGAAAAGAAGAAACTGAGTTATGTGTTTCATGTCATAAACAGAGTAAAATGACTGCAGAGAAACACCATGAGACCACAGCTCTGCTATGCAAACAGTTCGCAGTATTTCAACCAGCCACAGGCACCCTTAGTAGCATCCACATGTCAGTTTTGACATGAATCAAACACTTCTGCCTCTGCAGACAACATCATCACTGAGTTTATTCTTTAAACATTATAAAATGTGGGCCACAGAGGTGAATGCACATCATCTCAGCTACAATCACCTGTCCTTCCTTCTTTAATACTCTGGCACATAAGGTAATGTTAAAACTAAATAAATCCATGTACAATGTGGCTGAGAAAACACAGCCTAAGTAATGACCTTATTCCAGGATCACATTAATTGTCTACTCCAGCGGGACAGCACATAGATTTGTCAATATAAGAAAATAGTTCAGCCGTACATAAAATTTACTTCTTACACATGATATGGGCTAGGCTGCGTCACTGCTGAGGGTCCAGAAGTTCAATCACTTCTGAATGTGTTACATGGTGTTATGTATAGTAGTTATTCTAATCGTTTCTGCAAAGACCTGTTTTTTCTGATTCCTTTGTTGAAATAAGATCAGCCAGGAGATAAGTGATGTTATGTATAAATGCACCTAAATCCCTTCTAGATTAGGATTTATTTATTTTGTATGCAGGTACGTGAATTTGATGGATCAGGTCTAACAGTCTTCTCAATTACAGAGACGAAACGTACTTTCTACAGGGTATTATCATTCCAGGAATGCAAAGCCTTATAATCATTACCACAATTATAAAGCAGAGCTGTGCCTGTGCATTTAGCTGCTACCAGGAAAAGCAAGATGTGGGTAAGGATCATGGTGATCAGTCAGGAATTATAGTGCACAGAATGATATCATGACTCCAACTTTACCATTTCAATTCCTATCATTCTCAACTGAATTGTGGTCCTCAGACCCATGAATTAGCAATGTGTTTCCATAGTTTGACATGCCAGACACGTCTAAAAAGCAGTATCTAAACCCTTGACTTGTAAATCGGGTAAAGGTCAGTTCTCACTCTCAAAGCTGTGCTTCTCTCAGCTAAACTAATGGTGTTCACTTTAGAAATGTAAAAAACAGAATGAAAACAGGGAAACAAATGAGGAACATGAAAAATAAAAATGAAATTTAGCTTGGTTGTTTCTATTCATTTTCACTGGACTAGTTCTCCAGAACACAGCTACAGGGAACCTCAACTAAATATGCTGGGTTTTAGCTAGGATGAAACCAACCTAGCCTACCAGATAACTCTACCTTTTACTAGTAGACAGCATTCCAATTACATTGTATTTTAATAAAACAATAGAGTCCCTGATGTTATTTGCTTTTGCTTGGTAAGATTTGCATTTTTTTCTTTATGTTAATCTGGAGAAAGCAGCGCTAGAATTTGAGGAAATAACATTATTTCAGTAGGTTGATAACTCAGAAGCAATTTCACAGCAACACAGCTGTGGAAGCAGGCCTTGTTAGGCCTAAAATTTGGTCAAGAACACAGCAGAGTCACAAGCAAGAGGTGGACGAGATGTTGAGGTCACAGGGCTGCAGATCCTGAGCGAGGATCCTCTCCGGGTCCTCTGCACCTGCAGAGGTGTATCTGCTACAACAAAGTTCCCTTCTGTGCAGATGCTGCTCTGCCATATTAGGCCCCTTCACAGACCAGTTCATATATATTCTAAATGTATCTAAGCCCTAGGACCTTTGCTTTAAGTCAGAGTTCATACTGATAGAGGGCCGAAGCTCCACCACTCTGTGCTGTCTCCTGTAGCTGTAGAAATAACCCACTTCTGCCTGACCCAAATCTGCAAAACAGATTGTGTGTTTATTCCACAACACAGCAAAAACTTTGCATTTTATACAGGCATATTTGAAAGACTCTGAGAACCCTTCTTTTTCTCCTCAAGGAGAAAGTAGAGAAAAAAGTTTTAAATTAAGACTTTAAAACTGATTGAAAAATAATCTAGCTATAATTTTTTCTCAGATTCTAGTAGGATGGTTGTTGTTGTTAGCTTATCCAATTACATACCTAGTTTACTCATAACAAATACCATTGAAATATACATTTGCCTTATTCTAAAAGTTTGGCAAAATATTGGAGAATGTGAACGACTAAGCAGTCATGCTAAGTCTATTTTCAGAGAGATTTGGTGCACAGTTGTTCACATGTGTACATACATACAAAAGTACGTGTTTACAAACTACACACTTAGTAAGATTTTACCAAAAGGTTGTTAAATGTGCTCATAAGCTACCTGTATATCTGATTACTGTGGGTGTATATAGCTGACTGATATGTATACTTGATGTAACTATGCACAATTTAGGATTAAAATCATGTTTTCATTCTGCATGCACATTCCGTCTTCTAACTTTTTCAAAAATTGAACGTTAAAATATACGAAAATGATTTAATAAAATGATCAATGTAGCTGAATGAATAGTCTAAGTTACTGAAATGTCTTATGAGCAGGAAAGTAGTAATAACATACCCCAGACACAAGATTTGTAAATGCTCATCATTAAATGCAGAGCTAAAGTGCTGCCAAAATTCTAGCACCATATTCTGAAATGTGGGCTTATTTTAAACACGTAGTCTTCCTGTATTTTTCACAAGAATGAGATCCAGTTTCCAAATAAAAATAGGTCATGTTAAATCGAAGAAGCTCATCTCCAAGAATAAATCAATAAATGGAGGAACATCAAAGTGTACAATTTCTCATACAAGATTTTCATGCAAAAGCAGAAACACACTACCAAAAGAAAGAAATCAAGTGTTGACAAGAAATGTCATGAAACTGAATATATGTTGCATGCACCATAGAAGTAACTAAATAGCCCTGTAGTCCCTTGAGCCTCATGAGAACAAATCTCTCCCTACTATCTTACTGTATAACTAAGAAAAAAAAAAATCCCTAACCTTGAAGCATCATGTTTATGTTTTTTCCTGTTGGTAGGAAATACATTTGATTGCATTCCTTTAACAGTAATGCTTGTTGAGTTATGGTAAGGCTTGATGCAATGTTTGTGGGGAGTGCACATATGGTTATATTAAGTATATTAATTCTGACCTTGGTGCAAACAAACTGCAGAACTGCATCCAGATCTCTCTGATGTTAACATTACCAATCCTGGAAACAATTTTTTAAAATTGTTGTAGTTTTTTCCATGATGGATAGACTTCAGCTTTTTCTCTTGTCTTCAAAATATCTGAACCAATATGAAATGAAGTCATTGCAATAATACAAATTTGTCTTCTCATATTTTCTAAATATAATCTTTTCAAGTTTTTTAATTCACTTATCATCTAAGATTAAGATTAAGCTCTTGTTTTCTAATCTCAACTATTTTGTTCTGATACTGAATCTAGCAGTTACTGCCTTATCATACATACAAAACTTAATTACATCCTGCAGCGAAATGTGCACTTTTCTGTTATATGATATATGGGAAATTAAACTTTGGAGGCTCATCTTGGCATGAGTAGCTGTAACGCAGCCATAACAAAGAATTAGCATTGAGCTATACAATTTCTATCAAGAAAGAGCTTAAGTTTGTTATAGAGATACTTTTTTCTTTCTAGACAGCAGAAAAGTTACAGAAAGAATCCCACTCCTTTTACCAAGTGAATACAATGAACAGATGAAGGAGTATTTAACTATACTACTTACCAAGATTGGACTTTCACTGCATTCCAAAGACTGTCTTGATCGAGTACTTTGTGTGGCTTCAACCTAACCATAAAATTATGTCCTCTTTTTGACATTTGCTTTCTACTAAAGCACGCTCTCCTAATTTGTTAAGAATGGTTAAATAATGACGAGTATGTAGTCAATCTACTATTCACTTGATATTAATATTTTGACTTAATTTGAACACAAATATTGCCATTAATGATAGTGAAGATTTTACATTATTATAATTGCAGATATCACCATCATACTTTATCATGGGGCCAAGAAGACTATTTAGTCTTCACCATCATCAGAACCATTCGTAAACAACAGTCAGTGGTGTTTGTAATTCGTATAAATGCAGACATTTTAAAAGAGTGAACCAGACAGTAATAATTATTTTGATTTAATCCAGCAACCAGGAATCTCTTCTCCATCAGGAGTAAGATACTCACCTCTTATATAAAAAAAGATGGAAAAGCAATGTGTTCTTTCACCTGTGATATTATGATTCCAGATGAAACAGGTCATTGAATAAGCATCACATTGTGCTGAATTTAAGTTTCTTCTCTAAAATTGTCTGGCTTAGACTTCAGTTCCTGGAGGTGTAAAATATCTTGGTTATTTATTAATTTTCAAATATAGTTGTAAAGAAAATGTAACCTACTAAAATATTATATTTTGTTAAAAACCCTTGGCAAAAAATTAGGATTTTTCATGTGTGTCAGGAACAAATTGCAAGATAAACTTCCAACAGAATAGCTTATAAAGGTATGATTAAAAATAACATCTATGTGTGTTCCCAACAACAGACAGGAATTCTCTTTCATTAAATTACACCTAAACAACAATGAATCAAGTTAAAAGTGATCTCTTTATGATAGAAAAGCTATTTTGGGGTTCCCATAAAGTTCAGTCAGTCCTCTGTGATTTATTGGTCAAATTAACATCGTTACTACATTCTATATTTGCTCTTTTGCTGGCAGAAAATAATCTGATACAGATTTTGATGTTATTTGTCAGAAACCTCAAAAGATAATTTTCTCTGCCGTAAACAACTGGTAAACATTTAACCAAGAACATTACTACAGTACTTCATTCTCATTAGTTAAAATTCCGGTAATGATGTATTGATAAATGTGTTGGAAATGCAGAAAATATAAATACAATATGATTTATTCATGTAGTTGAATTCACACAAATGTAAATACATATAGTTTTGCCAACAAAGTATCACCAAATAGAGAAACACCTTAAGAAGCTGCCAGTTATGAACCACAACCTGTTTCCATGCAGAAATATGTTTTAGCTCCAAGTGAACTCCAGCATGGGAATGGAAAGACGGGAGAGAGACAAGACCTAACTTATAGAAATAAGATGGCTCTTTACTAATTTGGGGCATTATGATGCAGCTCCTATTCAACCAGTTACTCATCTGGTCCCCAAGCAACCCAGATTTGTCAGACAATTGGATAAAGCTCTGCTTTATCAGTCAATGGGGAGTCTTAACAGTCAGCTGTGCAATATGTGTTATGGGAAGCACTGTTGTGTACCTTTATTTAGATGACAAGCCAGCCTTGCATGTAGTATTTCATCAGCATTAAAGATTCTAAAAATCTCTCAAATCCAGGAAGTACTGTGAAAGCAATGTGGGTACTTCCATTTACCCTCAGGAAGATGGCTAAGCAAGCAGTATAAGTAATCCTACAAGTGTGTAGACATCTGCCTCCCATTTCCCTGGGTCCAGCAGGTACTTTACCTTCCCATCACACAGCCAGAGTCCTGCCTATGCTCTAAGCCATGCTTAGGATCTGTTTTATTCTACTTCAGCTGGGCTGATCCTAATATTTCAGATGAACTAATTCAGGTATAGTGAGTGACACAGGTATACTAATTCAAAGCAATACACTGCGAGATCCTGTTTTGCTTTCCAGTACCTCAAATACCCAAGTTTTCTATATTTACTGCAGTTGATATTAAGCACAGCATTTGCTCCTGTCTTCTTTCCTGAGGACTCCAGTTGTAATACTGGAACTCATTATGATATCAAAGAAAGATAAACTATTCATTAATTTGGAACCTGGGGGCTGCTCAGGAATCAGTGATCATGAAATGGTCAAGTTCAATATGAACAAACAGAGGACAATCACAACCAGCTACATACCCCTGGTTCTTCAAAAGAGATGGAAAAAAAAAAAAGCAGAAAAATATAGAGAAAATCTGAATGAAGCAGGGGAGTAGTTTGCAATTTAAGGGTTTATTAAATGATTTACCACAATCATGAGAGAAGATGGCTTTGGCTAAATGTCTATCCTGATTCAGGGTTAAATTAGGGTAGTCACTACATACAGTAAAACAGAAAATCCCAATATGTTACAAGCAGAAAGTTAGATGGTATTCAGTTAGGAGCTGTGAAAGACAGAAAAAGTAAAGACATTGCTAAAGATACCAGGACTATTAAAAATAAAGAACCATCAGAAAATCAAAACAATACTTCAGATTTTTTTTTTTCAATTTGGATGATAAAACCATCCATGCCAATGCAGAAAAAAACAGAAATATGCAATAAAAATTTCTTTTCTGAATCTAGAGAGACACAAGGTCATATACTTATAATATTTAATCACAATAAGACACTATACCATTTCCTTATAATCTATGAAGGATATAAATTGCACTCAGGAGTTCCTAAAAACATGGATGAGCAAATATGCACAACTTCTGTTCATTTATATTAAATTTTTAATATTAGAGAACACTTCTAGTTTATCAAAAAGATAACCTCGGAGCGAATCAATCCTGTGAAAATAAAGAAACTGTCATGATAGAAAATAGTTGTTATTTGTAGAAACTTTAGGAAATAAAATTATTTCATAGAATCATAGAATGGTTTAGGTTGGAAGGCACCTTAAAAATCATCTAGTTCCAACATCCCCACCACAGGCAGGGACATCTCCCTCTAAACCAGGTTTCTCAAAGCCCCATCCAACTTGGCTTTGGACACTTCCAGGGATGGGGCATCCACAACTTCTCTGGGCAACCTGATCCACCACCTTCAGAGTTCTTCCTCATACCTTCTTCCAGTTTGAAGCCGTACCCCCTCATCCTATCACTACATGCCCTTGTGGAAAGTCCTTCCCCAGCCTTCTTGTGGGCGCCCTTCAGATACCGGAAGGCTGCTATGAAGTCTCTCCGGAGCCTTCTTTTCTCCAGGCTGAAAAACCACAACTCTCTCAGTCTGTCCCCATAGGAGAGGTGCTCCAGCCCTCAGATCATCTTCAGGGCCCTTCTCTGGACTCGCTCCAACAGGTTCATGTCCTTCTTATCTTGGGTGCCTCAGACTTGGATGCACTGCGCCAGGTTGGGTCTCATAAGAATGGAGCAGAGAGGTATAATCACCTCCCTTGACCTGCTGGCCACATTTCTTTTGATGCAGCCCAGGATGTGGTTGGCCTTCTGGGCTGCAAGCACATGTTATGTTGAGCTTCTCATCCACCAACATCCTCAAGTCCTTCTCCTCGGGGCTGGTCTCAATTCATTTCATAAAATAAGGACTGGAAGATGACCTCAGGCAAGTTCAAACTAGAAATAAGACACCAAATTTAGAAATAAGACACCAAATTTAGAAATAAATTAATACATGGATATTGTACAGGAAATGAAGAATTTTCCATTTCTTGATTCTTTGCCTGTGAAGTAAACTCAGGATATTTCAGGATGATACTGTTTTGTGAATTGAAAGTTATTGCACTCATTCCTGGATGAAGTGCTGGAATCCTGTCTTACAGAGGAGATGATATTCAGTGCTCAAGAGGTCCTTTATGGACAAATGAATTTGCACGTCATAAAAGTTATGTAAAAAATATATAATTTTATCTATATTATTGAATATACCTTATGTATAATCAAAATTTACAATTAAGTAACGTAAAGTTCTTTACCAATTAGTAGTTGGAATTGGAAACAAAATTTACTGTTTAGTTCTCCTCAGCAGCTCAAGAAGTCAACGGAAACTTTGGATGGATAGGTTCTCAACGACTTGAAGAACACCAATTTTACTATCGAAGCAGAATAATCCATGGTTTCATCAGATACTCCTATTTTTGCACGTATGTATGCAAACTTCCTTTCGGCACTATTTTACTAAGATTCTATATTTAGGTGAAAATACTAGAGATTTTTTCCTGAGAGAAGGAAATGCTAACAGCATGACTAAAGGCATTTTTCCCAGACTGGCAGCAGCTGCATAAAACATATATTTCTCCTGTCACACAAATGGCCAGTCACAATCTGTGTCTACTGAGTGATAAGCAGTAGCTTGCCTGTTGACTGAGCTGCCTTATCTTATCTGTTGGCCAAAGCTTGTCCTCCTTCAACATCACAGATCTTATGGACAAAATCCATCTGGCAGTTTGTCAACGTGTAGAGCTGGACAAGGAGACTCAGAGTAAGGCAGGTACACATGTACAGTTTACAGCTTTCCCAAAGAGGGTTCAGCTGCGATTTTCAAATGCAGTTTTCATATTCTTGCTCCTGCCAATTTTTTGCCAAGCTTCCTGAGATTTACATTTGCTTATCAAACAAAAAAACCAAAAAAACCCTGATTTAATTAATTACAGATGTGGCAAAACAAAGCCTTAAGGTTGTGCAGTTGACAGTGTATAGGTGACTTGACAGGATTGCACAATAAGCCTTAACTTGCATCCACATAGAAAAACCTATAAGGAACTTCAGTTCCATGACTAGGAATTAAGCATGATGATGAAAAAATACATTCCTAAGAACTCTGCTTTATACAAAAAATCAGATTAAAACTTTCAGTAACATGCTTGTAGGAGCTACTGTTTGCCTGAGGCAAATTTGTAGATCATTAAAAAAACAAATGCTTCAGCCATCTATATTATATCACTAACAAAAATAACAAAAGTTAGAGGTGCGATAAAAACCTGTGCATGTCCACAAAAAATATATCTTAATTTTTTATTGTTAGAAATTTCTTTCAGCTATCTGTTAAAGGATAATTTGAATGGAGTTTATTCCCCGGTACGAAAAAAAAAAAAAAAGAAAAAAAGAAAAAAAAAGGCCAAGTGTGTTATATGAAAGAGTTACAAGTACGTAAAATAAATAAAAAAAAAAAAAAAAACAACAAACCCCAAACATTTTTAGATATCACTGGCTTTCAGCTGCCTCATATTTTGACTTGCTACATATTCTAACTTCATGCTACCCCCTACACAATTAGTCCACTGAATACAAAAAAAGAGTGACTATTAAAGGTTTCCTTATTCTTCACTAACAATACTTAAATACTCTCAAAAACATTTGCTAACTGTGTAGAGTTGGCCTTCCAGAAACCACGTATTGGGACACTGTTTTCTTTTTTCTTCGCTCTTTTCTTCTAAATTGATTGATCACCTGAAAGAATAGAAACTGACAGTATAGCATACTTAGGAAAATATAGTGTTAGAGAGTACTCTAACACAAAAGTGAAAAAAGTCACCCTTTGTGCAAACAAGAAAGCTACAAAAACTACATGAAATTCATGAAGGTCTGATTTAGGCTCCTTTTTTTCCTGGAATAACGAGTAGAACAGGGAAGACATTTGGGGCGAACAGCATGTTTTACATCTTGCTTCTGGGAGATAATATAGCCATTACCCTAAAATGGGTAAGATCAGCAAGACAAAAGAAGGAAAACAGTGTAGTCACATATTTTCCACAAGAGGTGCAGATATATGTGATGTAGAGACGCGGCCAAAATATGAAATCAAAATATAATTTCAATGATTTTTTGGTTTTTTTTTTTGTTAAGATTGGTTGTGCCAAATAGGGGAGAGACAATCTTGTAGTTTAAAAAGGATCTGAGAGTACTAGACCAAGTTCCTGAGTCTGAAGTGGAAAGTTTTTAGGAGAAAAGCAGGCAAATAATATCATTTTTTGCTTGCACACAAACAACATTATCTAGCAAACACCTTTGTTGTGCCAAGTTAGAGTCACTGCTGGATAAAATGTCTGCTTGAGCGTTCGTTGGAAGAATTCACTTAAACTGTGATGTGACACTGTTAGTCTGAGGTCAGCTGTTCCTCATAATCACAAGTAAACTAGGAGGTGAGAGTAACGTAAGAAAAAACTGTCTTTCATTGGATGGACGATCTACATCAGAGCCTTAAACTGAAGTGGACCTGTACTTTCCCTAACTACGCCTGAATCATTTTGCCAACTTTTGAGAACTCTCTTCAGCCCAGTGAACCACATTTTAATGATAAGAAATAGAACTGATTTAAATTATATGATTCTCTGTGAATCTCTCGTCTAGCTGTCTCTCTGTGACAGAATCTCAGCAACCCCTGTTCTTATTACACTTTAACCATTCTGTCATGATGCTCTACCCTCCCGTCCTCCCATGTGAGCGTATGCTTATATTTTTAGTGCTTTATCTAAATTAAAATGTAGTTTAAAAGTTTCACATGTTCTTTGTGGCTTAATAGCTTGGTTTGTTGGTTAAGGTAAGTCTCAAGGTGATTACAAACCAGACTGTATTAGAAATGTCACAAATGGAAACAGTAATGAAACGGTGTGCTGGAAAATCATCATAACATGGATTATAGCAGCTAAGTTGTAAACAATGTTATAAATTATGATTTTAAACTCTGAAAAATACTTGAGCAACAGAACCAAATAAACACCTAAAAAGTGTCATTTAGGATAAGATGAAGCAACTGCTCCTAGGAGACAGACAAATTTTCTTTAGAACAGTATAATAATTCTCATTTTTTTGCCACTCACATAATGATAGACTGCTAATGAATTAGAAGAGTATACCATCCTATAATAACATTTTCCTGGAAAAAATGAAACACTCATGTTTTAGTCTGAATACAATTTTCATTACATAGTAAGGTCTCAGATTGCTTCTGCCCCTTTTCCTGGACTTAGAAAACAAGGCTGAAGCAGAGAGTTCTTTCAGGTCTGGAGCAAAGGAATTATTCTGCTCTATATAGCAACAAAGCAAGGCATATATTCACTCCGCTATCCATAAAGTATAATAAATACTACAAGAATCCATGTCATTCTGAAGAAAAAAAAAAAAAAAAAAAGAAATCCAAGGATTTCTTGATTTCTGGAGGTATTTTTCCGGGTATTTTTGATAAAGCTCTATAAATTCTGTATAAGTCTGAGATGCAGAAAATCACTGTTCCTGGCAAAAGCTTAATGCAATAACAATAGCTTAATGCATAATGAAAATTTAAAGTATCTTAATCTATATCTTCATAGAAACTTTGATTTTCAGCAAGAAGTCTGATAATAATAATAATTTAAAATTATGTAAAATTTACTTGTGGTACATTATAAGAGTGGCAATTTGGCTCATTTCTTATTTCTTGTATATAGATTCTGCTTTCTAGTCTAGTCTTTCTATATCTTCTATGAAGAATGCGAACTCACTTCTTGAGAGGTATATTATGGTAGCTGTATTAAACTCTGAAAATGACCCCCCATACATATCTTCTCCACTTGTTTTCAGTTAGCCATTAGACTTCTGAAATTATTACATTCCAGTTAAGCTAATTCACATTGATGGAGTTTTGTTGACTTTCATCTGTGAAAAATCTGTGCCAATATTTCAGAAAATCTTTGACTGAAAACCCAGACCAAAATCAGTGGTTAAGTCAGTATATTCAATATAATCGTCCTCTTAAGAAGGGAATTCAAATCTCTTGGGCTGAAAAGAAAACATTAAACACTAACAAAGTATTTGGGCCGATCAGTATTCTCTGGAAAATAGATTGAAAGGAGAGAGAAGTTCTGGTTTTTGTTTTTCTTTAAGCCTCATGGGTATTTTGTAAACTTGATGGCTACACAAAATGTTAAAATTTTGTGGGTTTAAGTGAAAATATAATTGGGGTTTGTTTTTACAGTGTTCTGAAAAAACATTTTATCACATAGGTGTCCAGACTTTGTATTAACCTCCAGGATACCAGAAAAGGGGGATTGTAATTAGCTATGGTGGTTTTTTTAAATTGCACAATCTAAAGAAAATGTGTTCCTGTCAAGCTGAACTTTTATTAAAAGTCAACATATATTTGTATAACTAAACAAGTTGCTGTGGCAACTATTTCCAACTGTCCTCTAAAACCCACAAATAATGAAAAATGCAAACACATAAAATAAAGCAGCTGTTTAATACATTGAACAGTGATTTTTTTAAAAAGGCATTGCAGAGGAAGTCATTCAAGCAAACACATTACTTTGAGTGACGTTAAACAATGGATAAAAGAATAGATAAACAATTGAGTAGAATCAGTATTTGAGCTAAGGTGTAAGTTCCAAGCACTATCTCAGTTTTACTCAAACCCAAAATCTTCTGCAAATACATTTAAGCTTTTATTTTCAGTACTTTCTTATATAAACTTAGAATCATAAAATCATAGAATCATAGAATCATTAGAGTTGGAAAGGACCTTAAAGATCATCAAAGTTCCAACCCCCCTGCCAAGGACAAGGATACCATCCACTAGACCAGGTTACCCAAAGCTCCATCCAACCTCACCTTGAACACTCCCAGGGATGGGGCATCTGAACTTCTCTGGGCAACCTGTTCCAGTGTCTCACCACACTTATAGTGATAACATTTCTTCTTGATGTCCAATGTAAATCTACCCTCTTTCAGTTTAAAACCTTTGCTCCTCATTCTATCACTACAATTTGATAATCTTTATGGCTCTTCTCCGGACTTGCTCCAACAGGTCTGTGTCCTTCTTATCTTGGATGCCTCAGAGCTGGATCCAGTTGTCCAGGTTGGGTCTCATAAGAATGGAGTAGAGCTAGGATCACCTCCCTTGACCTGTTAGACACACCTATTTTGATGCAGCCCGGGATCCAGTTGGCTTTCTGGGCTGAGAGTTCACATGCCTGCTTATGTTAAGCCTCTAATCAACCAACACCCCCAAGTCCTTATTCCCAGGGAGAATCCTTCTCCCCAGCCTGAATTTGTGCATGGGATTGCCCCGACCCACATGCAGGACCTTGCATTTGGACTTCTTGAATTTCATGAGGTTTGCACAGACCCACCTCTCCAGTCTGTCCAGGTCGCTCTGGGTGGCATTCCTCCCCTCCAGCATGTCGACTGCTCCACACAGCTTGATGTCATTGACATACTTGCTGAGGATCCACTCAATCCCACTGTCCATGTCACCAACAAAGATGTTAAACAGCACCAGTCCCACTACTGACCCATTAGGGATGCCACTCATCACAGCTTGCCACTTGGACATCAAGCCTTTGATCACAACTCTTTGACTGCAAGCATCCAGTCAGTTCCTTATCCACCAAGTGGCCTATTTATCAAATCCACATCTCTCCAATTTAGAGACAAGGATGATGTGAGGGACAGTGTCAAATGCTTTGCACAAGTCTGTTGCTCTTTCCTTATCCACCAACACTGTAGAACCATGATAGAAGGCTACCAAATTTGTCAGGCATGATTTGCCTTTAGTGAAGCCATGTTGGCTGTCACTGATCACGTCTGCATTTTTCATGAGGTTTAGCAGAGTTTCTAGGAGGATCTGCTCCATGATTTTGCCAAAGACTTTACAAAGATTTTTAATTCTAGAGTCTCAGGAATCTTCTGTTTAGCTAAAGTCTGGTCTTTCAATAGTGAAATGTATTCTCTGAAGAAATCAGTCACACAAAAGTTACAAAATAAAGGAAATAAAGACCTCATAATTGACTCTTGCATGTGTTTCTTGTTATGCCGATACATAACTGTTGTTTGATAATAAAAGTGAGTTTAGTATGATACAATATTTAGGCTTATAGATTCTGAAAATTCTACCCAAGTTTGTCACAATTTTAGGTTTTGTTTGGATAGCGCTGTGGTCTATAATTAATCCTTAGAGAACTGGACATATCTTATGTACTCCAGGAGAAGTGAAAACAATAGCAAAAATAAGCAAAATCTCTTTTTTAGATAAATGTTGCTAAAGTTCAAAGAAGCCTAATACTTTTATCATCTCAACATTTTCTAAAATATCATATTTATTACCAGTCTCACTATATAAACAATGAAACTTACATTTCTTCTTTAATGAAAGTCTTTGTCCTATTTTGGACAATTCAGTTGATAGCGCCAGTCAAACCTAGCCCACAGGACAATTATGGCAATAAAGAATTTAGTGATTCTGATGTTTGGAGAATTAAGATGCACATTGGTGATAATAATTATCATAACTGGTATAATCACTTTGCATTATAGTGCAATTTTCAACAGTCTCCAAAAGAAGTTTACAAACTTAAATTATGCCTTGCAACACGCATATGAATTTGAGTAATTTGTGATCAGTTTCTTCCATTTTACAGATGACAGACTAATTCACACAACAATTTGACAGCTGAGCTGTGAATCCTGTTACCCATCTGCTTCATCAACAGAAGAAAATGTTACGCTGTCGATACCCTGAACATCATTCCAATATTGCTTCTGTCTGTTTTTTGGAAAACAGATGACCAGAATATGCTTGTCTGCACTATCTGTAACAGTATTATAGCCAGAGCTACAAAGTTTTCTACAGAAGAAATAGTTGTTCAATTTTTATTTTCAAAAAGTTACTACAATAATTTCTAGTAAGTATTTTGGAAAATATATTGGTTGTGATTAAAATAAAAAGATAAATTATGGTATATTTGTGACTTTACAAATTCTTGGCCTCACAATGTGTTTCTTTCCTATCATCTTCTAAATACTTTATCCCCATAAGAGTGCAGGACAAAATATTCTTAATTACAGTCATTGCTTTTGAATTATTCTTCTATGTGTTTTGGACTAGCACAGGAAAAGAAGAGAAAAATGGTTAAGCTGCTTATGTGATACCTCATGTATCTCTGAATGCCTGTGAGGATGTAGAGGAATTTCAATGAAACTTCTCACTTCTTTCTGATCCTCTTTGAAGCACACTCCAAGCATCACATCCACAAACTCCTGCCTTTGGCTTAAATGTAACTGATAGATCTAGCACCAAAGGTCCAGCTCCTTCCAATCAGGCATGCACTCACCTGTACTTCCAAGCAATGAAAATCAAGTAGGAAAATTAACCTAAGGAGACAAAAATTAATAATCCCGGGGCTAGGACCTTTGTCTCAACAACAAAGATTATATATGTTCCATTGTAGTTTTCCAAAGTTCTCATCCTATTTCTGCTGTACCTAAAACCAGATTTGAATCAAATGCACTAAATGCAAAACATACTAATTGAAAATTGCCAAAAACTAGTGAAATTTCCTCTTGTCTGTACTAAAATGTAGAAGAAATCACTTGTGTACCATGGAATCCACAGTAGGGAGAGTGTTGCTTTCCAAGTGCAACAAACCCTGTGGTTTTAAACTTCTCAAGCTGCTGGCCATCCAGAAATGCATTGATAGCAATACTGAATATAATTACATTCTTTTTTATTAAGCTTGCAAATCACAGCACAAAAAGTATAAGAAGCGTATCATTTCTAATTGGTTATTTATCAATCTGAAAACTTGATTGAGCACATATTATTAAATTCAAATTAATAGAAAGTTCTTATGCAAAGGTTAATTTTCTCTTCTGCATTTCATTTGGCATTTTTAGGAAAAAGAAAAATTGCTTACAGTGCGTTCATTTAAAACAAGTTTAAAGCTTTGTTGTTGGCAAAACTAAAGAGTAACTTTGCTGTATGAGAATAGAATCAGCTGGAGCATTAGCTGTCCTATATGCTGTAAATCAAAAGAATAGCTTAAAATGTTGAGATTTTTACAGTGTTATCAGACTTTCTCATATTCATTGTTTCTATTCTTGATTATTTTAATATATTACATATTTACCCAAACTCAAGTTACTTTGAAGATATCACTAAATCAAATTTAAATATGATCTGATTTTATGGAAAACAAGCTAGATAACCAAGTAAATCAATAAATATCATTTACACTGATAATGAAAAAAAAAAAAAAAAAAACCAAAACCACAACAAACCACTGTAAAATAAGATGTTTTGCTCTTCAGCTTTTATTTTGTCTGGTTATAATTTCTATTGATCTGTACTTACACCACGTGACAAATGAGTTTTAAGAATTACCTATGGAAAGTTTTGTAGTTTGATGTAGTCATACCAACAAGAATAAATATTTTAATTTTCATTTCTAGACAGTAAATTTTCATTTTTCTGTGTGAAAAAATAATGAGGAAGTTTAAAATATCATAGCTCAGAAAAAAAAGTTTTAGTTTATTTTTAATTTTGGTTAGTTGGATTTTGAAATCATCACGTCCGAGACTATAATCAGAAAAAAAATCATTATCATCTTATCTATTATAAACTGTAGAAAAATTTGTATTTTTTTGCAAAGAATTCCTAAATATAAGATTTTGTTGGTGTCTGTTTATTTGCCAGACACTTTTTAGCAGAAGAAACAGGGCATAAACAATGGTATATCAGAGTATTAATGTAAGAAATCCATGTAAATCCATGTTTATTTTTATTCTACTTATATTGTGAAATGATCCACAAAAGTGTTTTAATGTCAAGCTACCAGCAAACACTTATTTAAGCTTATCTGGTTTCCTTTTCAACTTGCTTAGGGTGAGGATGCAGGCATCTAAGAGAAATGACTTAAAGCCTTAAAGGCTTTCAAGACTCTGAGATTTCCATCCTGACCTTCTCATAGGCTACCAGAGGCCCTGTGATGTCTCTATGTGTTATAGTCCAACCATGGACTAAAAATATCTTGGCTAGACCTCACTCTGGGAAATTCCTGTTTGGTAGATCTGGCTTTTTGAAAGCTGCTTTTGGGGAATTCCTTTGTATAGCATTACTTTTAAAAGTCCTAGCAGCCCCTAAATTTATAGGCTTGAAAACCATAATTAGAAATTTCTGGTGAAAATATATTATGAACCAAAAAAATTCTCGTCACTCCAAATCTGGCAGCTGCTAAGTGACAAACCTATATCATCACTACTTCCATTACTCTTCGGTAATAGCAACACTCATTGATCTTTTGTCAAATTAAAAGTAGAGTCAGTTTCATTGTTACTGAGTTCTTCAAACAAAATGCAGACAAAATATAAAGAAATTCACGGATAGTAAAATATTTTATGAATTTTCATAACTTTGTCAGAATGTTCACACAAAACAAAACATTTTTAGAATTTTAAAATTAGTTTTGAAAAAGATATTTTTTGTCTGAAAAAACCTTGGTTTTTAAGCTTTTGTCTTTATTACATCTAAAATGTAATACAACTTATATTAAAAAATAAATATTTTATTTGTGGTTGAATGAAATTTCTCATTGTCGACATTTTTTGGGCCACCATCAAGTTAAAAAGAAAAATGGAGGTCCCAGAGAACTGAACTTTGGGTTCTTTACCCAACTAGTCAATAGAAACACTAAAACTGACAATATCATTCAGCATCTGAGCTTCCAATGTACAGCTCATGAGGCATACGCAACAATTGTAATGGTGTACATATTTTATGTTGAAAACATCACACTATTTTTATCATCATCTCAGTAATTGCTGTGGGATTCAGTTTTGCTAGTAGTTTCCTGGCTTTGGCAGCCATTTTTGTCGAACTGAAATTTGGTTCCCAGAGCACTCTGGGTTCTGAGTTAACAGTAGGTTTAGTGGATTTCACCTCCCACGCATGGAATGATGCCCAGCTAGTTCCAGAGCAAAAGATGTCTACCCCCCTAAGACACCTCCTCTCCATTTTACTGCTGAGTATGACCTTATATGTCATGGAATATCTCTTAGATCAGTTCAGGCCATCTGCCTGGTTGTGTGCCTTCCCAACCTCTTGCGTACCGCTCAATCTATTCACTGTGGGAGCAGCATGGGAAACAGAGAAGGCTTTGATGCTGTGCAAGCACTGCTCAGCACAGCTAAAACATTAGTGTGTTAACAGATTTGTTTTGGTTACAGATCTAAAACACAGCACTATATGAGAGGCTGTGAAGAATATTAACTCTATCCCAGCCAGCCAGAGTTAGAAAACACTGTAATATCAATGCTGAGGGAAGCTGCTAAAGTTTCAGTTTTGCAGAGGAATAAATTTAAAAAAGGTATAGTAGTAATCATTTTATCTCATCTGTTTTAATAAAAACGCTGTAAGCTTTTGCTGATTGGAACAAGAACACAAAGCAAAAGAAAAAGGTATAGTTCTGACTTCGAACAGTGGAAACTCTACCATGATGACAAAACACTTCCTGTTGTTAAATACATCTATCTTATTTCTTTTTTTAATTTGGCTAGTTTCAGTGTCCTATCAGTGGGTCTTGTAAAATCTTTGCTTTTGAATTACTTATTGATCAAACTTAGGCTTAAGAAAACATACTGATTTCCTTTTTTTCTTTCTTTTTGATGATTAAGAGACCTAGCTTTTGCTGTCATACATACTCGACATTCCATGAAACAAAACTGAGAGAAATGACTGAAACACCAGAGGGTTGTGCTGCAATGCCATCCAGAGGGACCTTGGCAGGCTGAAGAAATGGGCTGACAGAAACTTCATGAAGTTCAACAACGGGACACGTGAAGTCCTGCACATGGGGAGGAGCAACCCCACAGTGCATGCTGGGAGCCACCCAGCTGGAAAGGATCTTGGTAGAAAAGGACCTGGGAGTGCTGGTTGGACATCAGGTTGAACATAAGCCAGCAATGTGACCTTGCAGAAAAAGAGAATGGTATCATGGGCCGCATTAGGAGTGTTGTCAGCATGTATGAAGGTGATCCTTCCCCTCTATTAAGGTCAGGCAAGATCACTACTGGAGTACTGCCTCCAGGTCTGAGCTTCCCAGTGCATCAGAAACCTGAACGTCCTGGAGAGAGTCCAGCAAAGTGTCATGAAGATGATGAAGAGACTGGAGCATCTCTCCTATGAAGAAAGGCTGAGACAGCTGGGACATTTTAGCCTGAAGAAGAGAAGGATCTGGGGATCATATCCATGTACACAAGAACCTGAAGGGAGGATGCAAAGAAGAGAGAGCCGGGCTCTTCTCAGTGATGACCAGTGACAAGACCTGAGGCAATGGGCACAAGCAGAAACATGGAAGGTTCTCTTTGAACATGAGGAAACACTTTTTCACTCTGAGGGTGACTGAACATTGGCACAGGTTGCCCAGAAAGGTTGAGGAGATTCCCTCCTTGGAGATATTCAAAACCCATCTGAACACGGTCCTGCACAAGCTGCTGTAGCTGAGCAGGGGGATTGAGCAGGGACAAGACGACCTCCAAGAGGCCTCTTCCAACCTCAACAATTCTGTGATATCAGGGGCACTTCTCTTGGTGAGTTTGCAGTTTGCCATTACCTTTTAAGGATTTTTTTTTTTCAATGGTTTTGATTTAACAGTACTGGATACAGACCTTGATTAGCAGTTATGCCAGAATAGAATTTTTCTGTAATATTATACTGGCATCTCCTACTAACTAAATTATCTATGGTCTACAAGTTTTTTTTTCAAATTCACAACGTCCCAAAATAACTCCCAACCCATGTCCCCAGTTATGCAACTTTAACATACTTTACATTTGGCCTTATTAAATTTTATTTTATTCATTTGGGTTCAATTTATTAGATGATCCCACCAGTGAACCTCTCATCAGACCTGTAGATTTTAGGTGATGTTCAACTTCCTTTTTGTTTTCTCTTGGAACAGAAAGTTAATTCATCACCATAAGAAAATTGCCTTTTCTGTCTTTTTCTCAAATGTAGACCGAAGATACTTATTAAATCCGTCTATCTTCTTGGCATCATTTGTACTTATTTCAGCCCACTATTAGCTATCAATACTGCTATTAATATTTCTTTAATCCCCCATATACTTGAAAAACTCCTTATAGTTAGAAAATTTTGTTACAAATTTCTTGTGTATTTTACTTCTCTCATCAGTTTACTAGATCTTCAGACTGTTAATTACTACTAAGTGCTATACTACTTGCTCTTTTATAAGTATAATCTCCTCAGCTGTCAGGAGAAAGCAAATTCATGAGAGCATAACTACATCTCTCTTCCTATTTGTGTAGATTCCTGCTCATTTCTAGTCATCATGATTATCCACCCCACAGATGACAGGAATTAAAGTTCGACAGAGCTATAAGCTGTAACTTCACGAACGTGGTGCCGGTCACAATGGCTGCTGCTTCATATTTGTCATTTAACTGTGTCCAACTAAAGTTACAAAAGTTACAAGACCTTTACATCAAACTTAGGGCAGTGTCCTTTCAGTTTGGTTTAGGAAAATTGCACTACTGAATCCTATCACCTTCCACCTGTGTAGGAGATGCTTGTGCTGGAGAAACAGGAGAGAGGCCAGAAATGGAAGATAAACTTCAAAGAAAATTTTTGCTTATGGATATTTCATGTCTTCTTTTGATGACTTGCTAATTTTAGTTAAAAGTAAAAATTAAAGAATACCCCAAAAATATGTTCTAAATGTGTGAGCTAAAGAAATGAAAGAAATAAGTAATAGGAAGCCAACAATACAAGTAAGGAGGGACATGTGAATGGGCAAGACAAGACCAAATGCAATTTGCTCCTCTCACGCTCCTTGTTTGGTCAAGGGTAAGTAAAGAAATTCACACAGTATCCAGTATCATCTCACAAGCAATGAATAACCCAACGAGGACACTAAATCCCAGTTACCTAATCCCTGAGATCTTCCATGGTGCTATGCTCTGTCAATCCATTCACCCTTCCTTGCTTCCCTCATTGTGTTGCGCAACCTGAACTATTTACACTGTGGGTTTTTTTTTCATTTTTTCTGAACAAACTCAATATAACCTTGTCCTGCATGATCTTACAGGACTTTTTTCCTGCTTCAACAGCCTGTTAGACTTAAGCACAAACAGATTTTGATTTTTACAAATGTTTGATTTTCAAATTATTCAAGGAATATGTTTAGCTAACATATTCTGGCTTGTATGTTGTTTGTGAATTATGTACTTAATCTTTGATTTTAAATAGCTGCCCTGCCAAATAATTTGCAACTGACTCACACAATATAGTCCCTTTTCCTTCCCCACATTTTTTTTTCCTTGATCTGTCTCCTTCTTTCCTACACTTACAATTCATATGCATACAGGCATGAAAAAACAACTGTAAAAGTGAATTTCCATGACAGGAAATGGATGCACCCAGTAACACCTAAAAACCCATTGTAGTTCATTATGAATCTAAATATCATTTTATTTAAAAATTATACAAGGCTAGGTTTGTCAGATTTTCTTAAAACCCAAAGGAGCATATAAATACCAAAAGAAAACTTTAGAAATCTATCTGCTGTATAAGCCAAAGACCAATAGTCTTCTCATTCTGTGCATGTAATCTCCCATTTTTGCTGCTAAAAATTATTTTTTAAAATGAATCCTTGCCTTCTAAGTCACTTAGCTTTTGATATTTTCGCTCACTCTCTGAAAGCACAATTCTGTATTTTTAGATTACAAAAATTATTTCCCTTAGACTTTTCATGCATGGCCGTTATACACAATCATTCTTAACGTGTTCTTCTCTGTCCTCATCCTTAGTTACTCTAGCAATTCACTGATGTTTTGTGTTGATTAAGCAAAAATCTGGAGAACATAAAGCTTATCTTTCATGTAAAAGGTTACCTATCATTTCTCCAGTGTCAGGAGAGAACTGAAGCTATAAAAGTAGTCTCTGAAGAAATGTGACTCCTGCAGAATTTCTACAGAATAAGCAGTTACAGACAGTCACCAAATCTATAATTGTTGTTGTTTACAATAGGGAGTGGAACATGACTGTGGTCTCTGGAAACTGTCGGGAAGGTAATGACAGTTACGTCACTGGTTTAAGGCAGAATTTCCCAGTGATTTGTGTGGTTAAAAACTGCTGACATAGTATGTCTTGGAGTTACAGTTCATGTTTTATTTCACATAAATGCCTCTTTCCACAGCAAAACTAAAAACATATTTTGGACTTTGCGGAAAGCCTTTAACATTTATTTAACACTGTTCCCACTGAAATAAAGCTAGCCCTGGAAAAGAAAAAAAAACACAGGCCAACTCAGAGAGATAAAGGCTGGATTCCTAGGGAATATACTTAAATTGCATCACAAGGACTTTTCATTCCCAACACAGAATACAAAGATAAGAAATACAAGTGTGGTCCAAAGCAGCAACAATTAATTAATTGCTAAAAAGAAAAAGTGTGTGTGTGAGAGTAATAATCTGTAATATTGCTCCGTTTGAGATAGGATGCACAATAAATATATACATTTCACAGGGTATAAACAGATTAGAAAGATAATAATAATCAATTATTAATTAACCACAGGAGTGTTTCAGAATCCCATTCCAACATTCCCCCATTCCTGTCAATGGGTTCATATACTTTTAAGGCAGCAAAGTAGCTGCCATTAATTATCTTGGTGAAACCTTACTCCTGCCATAGGGGAGAAGAGTATTTTATAGGCCTACAAATCTCTAACCAATTAGAGTCGTTAAATTTACAATTCAGATATTTCCTGGCTCTTCCTCTGAACATGAGGCACAGACAGAAATGATTTTTTACAGCATAGTGGTGGGATATCAATTGCACCAAAGGGATAACCCGCAACAAGAGATTTTGGAATCACGAGTAATGCTGAATGAGTAATAGATCTGTGGCTTACCCATGGCACTTAGTGTGTGTGCAAGAGATCAGTAAAAGTGAGTACGTAGGCTTCGGTTTCTTTTGAGACTCATACTCCCCTGGATTAGATTCATCTTTCATAATGTATCCAGTATTATTTCTGAATCAAGGTTTTTTCAAGATAAATATCTTAGCACATAAAAGCATTAATCTATATCCCAGAGTGGATTTCTTTTTTCATATATGAAGAAGTTATTAAATTTAGAATTTACTATGAGATAGAAAGAATAAGGATTGGGTTTGGCCTGGGACTTCTTCAATGCAACAAAAAATATCTCATTAGCCCTATGGTTACAGTATCAAAATGAGAGAGAGGAATATGAATGATATGCATATAAGGCAATCCTCTTTATCATTTTATTTTAGCATGGTTCTAATAAAGATACAATGATTAAGAATCTTTATGTCTCAGTAAGAAAAAGAACACTTTCTTTTTCTAAGTCTCGTTTTAAAAACGTGAGTTAAAAAGATGTACTTTGTAAAATAATGGAAACAGGTATATCCAAACAGAAGAAAACTGGGCTTTTCTAGATGGCAGTGCAATATAATATGGATATTCAAGTTTTTTCTTCAGAGAATGATAACATGTTCTCTGTGCAGCTCCTGATAATTGAGAATTTAAAGATCCTAATGCTGGCAGGTACTGATTGCTATCCTGGAGCTGAGCACCCACATCAAATACCATTACATTCATTTCTCAGGACTTACTTGGAAAGAGGGACTCTCAACATCTCTCAGGAGGAAAGCTCGGGATTTTTCAGAATTTGACTCTCAAATTTCCCAATAAATTTCAGAACTATGGATTTTAACACAAAATTTTCAGAGATAACTTCAGAAATCATGATTTTGCTACTAATTAAAATCTCCAGAGGGGGTTTCTTCCTCATATTGTGAGATTTTAAAGCATATTTGTATACCGTGTCTTACCTTGCAATGTTTTATGAGTTTCTTGAGAAGTCACGAATATTGGTTTCTCTATCCACACACAGTTTTCTTAAGTAAAATATTAAGGAAATTACACAGAAAGTAATAAAATAAAAATTAGTAATACTTCATAGGAATCATAATTAATCTTTTTTAGTTAGTTTTTCCAAAATAAAAATGAAAAAGAAATATGTAAAATCCTAAGGAATATAAAGAAATAGTGCAAGAGGAAGACTGACCACCCGAAGATCCTGTGTCCATGTACCTCTGTTGGTTTTCTGCTCCTGGCAAAGCAGAATGCACAGGATCTGGACTAAAGGGGAAATAACTGCTGAAATGGTAGAAACTCACTGCACAGCACAGAGAAACACATGGAGAGATCTATAACTCGACATTTCTCAGTTATGCCATGATCATCAGCTGTTAGTCTTATTGTATACTTCAAGAGAATTAATTCTACTTTTACTTGCATCCTTCTGGGCTTCTGCCTCTCCACTAAAATCAGTGCAATTGCTCTGAATTTGTGCTGACATCAGAAATCATGACTAGCTTATATAGCCAAAACATAAAAAGCACCAGCTTTTCTCATCCAAGCCACTGCCCCAGCAGCACTAACTTCTACTAACATATTCATAAAATAAATCATTCTTAGTGATGCATTAACATTTACAATACTTTGTACAATTTCACTATCCTTTTCTGAGGTGTGACCCCGCTTAGCATATAATGTTGACCACAGTAGAAGCTGTGTGCTATACCACTTCATTTTTCACAAATACCTAATTTAACACCCAATGAAGTGAACCAGAGATTAAATATGTGCTGAAAGTTTGTATCATAAATATGAAGCATGACCTGTTAAATATATATTGCTCCTAAGTAAAATAAACTTTGGGTTTTGCCATCTTCAAATTAAAATTGCCACCAGTTATTCACATGGATTTATTTTCGAAGTCTGCATTAAAACGAACATCTTTAGGTCAGTTCTAGAAAATACAAATTCAATTAGCTATTAAAGTAGTAGAATATGTCATTTCAAAATAAGATATATTCTCCTGTTTCATTTATTTTTAACCCTATATAGAACAACCTAAAATGATGGAAAAGGAGTTCTTTTTTTCTGACGTAAGAGACACAGCGTAACATTGACTACATATATATTTCAAATAATAATTTAAATGCGGCTTAGTAGAAAAGAGAGCATGTGTAAGCTTTCTCACCACAAAAAAAAATTGTTTCCTTATACAACAGAAAAGTTTATGTGAAACTGTTTAAATGATTTTCAGTGAAAATAGGCTCAGCTTGGCAGAGAGCTGGAAGAGCTGAAAGACCACTGTGGATGGGCACTGAAGGGTGCCATATACGAAGCAGCTTTGCAGATACTGTTTTCAGCACAGATAGACAAAAAGAAGAAACTCTTATGAAACAGTAAAATATAGGAAGCGAGAAATTTTGACATTCAGGATATTTGCATGGATGTTTCTCCTAATGAGTTTAAGAACAGAATTTGAGAATTATTACTCATGCAATACATGCACACGCTATTTTTATTTCCCAAAATTTTAGGTTCAAGTTCATGTCCCGTATAAGGGTTCTAGAGCAGACATAGCTGTGCAAAGTGCTTTTTCTATATTGAGACCTTTCCTGAGAGCTAATTAGAACAGAATTATCTTAGAAACAATGATATTCTGGAACCAAGAATTATCGTACTGAGATACTTGGAAGCGTAAGGTTTTTTTGTGTTTTCCTTTTGGGATTTGTGCAAATGTGTAAACAAAGCATTTCTTTATTTTGTCATTATTTTTTTTCTGCTGCTGAAAGCTGTCACTCAATGCTTAGACATCCATTAGTGTCCAACAGACAAGCAGTACCAAAGGCTTTAGCTGGTGATGAAAATGATACAAAATGTAAGAAACAGTAACAAAGTAAAATTCTGTATCTTACTTGTTCATTGAGGAACTTCTTCATCTTGAGAATGTTCATTGTAAATTCTTCTTCAAGAAGATTAAGATTTTTTTTGTTATCCAATCTGTTCTTTAATAAGACATTGGGGTAATATATTGCTGAAAGAACTGAGACACAATGTGCTGCCTTTTTTTAAGTTCCTGCTTCAGGAAAAATAAGACAAATAATGCATTACACACTAGATTTAATTAAAAGATCCAAGAGCAGACCAACCCGTTTCATTTGTAGGAGTCCATATAAATGGTTATTAACATAAACAATTTAAAAATTATATTTGCCATAGCAGCAAAACTCTTTGCAAACTTGCTGAATACCAATGTTTTATCTTGAAGCTTCCCCTAATGCAATATATTAGCTCATTTTGTGGATTTTTTATCTTGGATTGGTAGTGTAATTGGAAACTGTCAAAGAACTACATGTAAAATGAACACTGACCTTTGCTTAATTTCTACGTGGCCTCCTGAAGGCTAAGACAATGTGTTATGCTTTCTGATAAGGTACTATACCATTTTTCAACCCCTCTTGTACTCAAACTCAACTAAATGATAAACCATTAAATTGAGGGGCTGAAAATAATACTATCAATATACTCAGAGAATATCAGCTCACACCCTACCTTTTGAAAAGTAAATTTTGCTGTTTTCCTCTGAAGCCAGTTTCTTGAAAAACAGTGTGAACATGTGGACATTTTTATTGTGTGCTTTTTAAAGTGTGATTTCATATATAATAAAAATGTAACATTTTTCCTATCACCGTCTTTTTGATTACCCATGTTTCCTTCAATTATTTAGGAACTTTATGTGAAAGATCTATGAAAAAGAAAAAGATAATATGCATACAATTATTTTGGTTCTAAAAATAACGGGGAGTATAAAAACATGGGAGGCTTTAGATGAAATGCTTATCTATGAGTATGCTACTGAAAAACATTTTTCCCAGCGCTATGATAGAAAAACATGAAACTGGGATAAATAGCTTAAACTTCCTTTTCTTCCTCTTAGGTCCACAAATGTTATTTTCACCTAACAAAGTTCTCCTTCTTCCCTTCTCCTAGGCATAGACATAATAAATGTCTTAATCTTTCTTGTTTTCTTTATTCCGCAATCTTTTTTTTTTTAACTCTATGTTTTTTAGGGTTTTACTAAAGCATATTTGAGGAATGTTTTTTGGAGAGGAACAGTGGATTTTTAAGGAATAAATAAATGTCTTATTACACGATCACTTGAATTGAATCTGAATTTTGTGATCCCAGTCCTGTGTTCCTATGATATATGATAAACTTCAGGAAGTATTAGGAATGTAACATTAATTCAGAAGTAAATAATGAAAATTTTGCATTTCTGCTTCTTGGCATTGAAAAATAAAAAAAATGACATAGAGAAAATAAAAAGCTACACAAAAGTTTACACAATAGTAGCAATTTTGTTCCTTTATAAGGAGATAGTGTAGAATAAATAGTAAAAAAACTGACTTAAAGCCATATGAAATTTGCAGAACAAAATTTAGTCAGTAGTTAAGCCCACATAGTTGAACTAGTCAAGTTATACTTTGCAACATATGTACCTTTACTCTGAAATTAGGTAACCCTTTAAAATCTTAGAGTATAATTAAGGAATACAAAATTTCCCAAATCAGACAAATTCTTCATGTTTCAAATGAAAGATTAGTATGTTTTGCCAAGGACAGAACAAAATATTGGTAACTGTAATTAATTTTTTAATTTATTTATTTTAGCTGTTGTTAGAGGGTTACTATCAAGCATTGATAAGATTCACGGACATACACATCCTACGAAGGAGAGGAGAGGAGAGGAGAGGAGAGGAGAGGAGAGGAGAGGAGAGGAGAGGAGAGGAGAGGAGAGGAGAGGAGAGGAGAGGAGAGGAGAGGAGAGGAGAGGAGAGGAGAGGAGAGGAGAGGAGAGGAGAGGAGAGGAGAGGAGAGGAGAGGAGAGGAGAGGTGAGTTCAAGCCCATCAAAGTTGAAGGAGCATCTGGACTATACTCTTAGTTATATGGTTTAGTTTTAGGTAGTTTTGCAAGCAGCAGGGAGTTGGACTTCAAGATTCTTATGGGTCCCTTCCAACTCAAGATATTCTATGATTCTATGATCCGCAAGACTTCTCTCCCAAAAGCCCTCTGACTCTCTGGAGAACTCTTTCAGGCAATAGCCCTATGCCACCTATGCACAGTCCATGTGCTATGGTTACCACTATCAAGACATAAAATGCAGAGCTTCAGGGTAATCCCATGGTCTACATGGTAATAAATTCTAGTATGTTGGCTTAGTTTGCTGTGCAAAATGAAGACAAATGTGTAGATAGGAATTTCATTCTCTTTTTAAGGGAGAGTAACAAGAATTATGTAGCAGTTTGTCACACTGCCAAAAAGTTTTACTGACAAACCTGTATAAATGTTCTTCAATTTGATTTAACAGGTCTAATGAGCTGGCAAAGTCATCTCTAGGATAGCTATAGACAGTTAAATAGCAATGGTGGTACTAGTTAGATATAGTTTTGTTATTTGTTTGTTTCCTTAATAGCTTAATGATGGCTTGGTTAAGAGCACAAACATAGCCATGCTCTTCTCATATAGCCTATTTACTAATTCTGTTACTGGCTGGTGATTAGCACATTAATATCTAGGAGAGGAGTATAGTAAACTCCAGCAAGTGGAAGCTCAGGAATTCAAAGGATGGCATCTTACTACCAAACTGTCCCTGTTGAACATTCTCTCATGGGCTTGCCCTACCAATTCTGGAAGCTTGTGTGTAGTCCACAGAATCCTCTGTCAGTAAGGCCCATAAGGTAATCATGCACAAAGTAGTCTGATTATCTCCTTTTGTTCTGAACTTGCCTCCTCCTGCTGGGCTTGTCTGATATTTCTTAGGCCCTGTGCTAAATACAAACCATCCCTTGTTCATGTTTTCTATGCCACCACAATGTTACAGACCTCTCTCATATTCCTCCTCAGTCTTTTCCATTCCTGTCTCGAGATGCTTGGCCTGTTTAACTATTTCTCATACAGATGATGTCCTAAACTTTTAACTGTTCCTTGTCATGTTCTCTATTTTTTGTGACTGTAATATACCCTTCAGTAATGAGAACTGCATGTAGTATTCAAGAAGTCTGCCTAGTAGTGCATTTTCATAGAATGGTTTAGGTTGGCAGGGACCTTAAAGATCATCAAGTTCCAAGACCCCTGCCATTTGCAGGGACACCTTCCAATACACCAGGTTCCTTAAAGCCCCATCCAGCCTGGCCTAGAACACTTCCAGGGATGGGGCATCCACAACTTCTCTGGGCAACCTGTTCCAGTGCCTCACCACCCTCAGAGTAAAGAATTTCTTCCCAATATCTAATCTTAATCTACCCTCTTTCAGTTTAAAACCATTACCCCTCATCCTATCACTACACTCCCCAATAATCTGCTATTCATTTCCCTGGAATTGATAGTATTCCACTTTCCCCCTTTACCTGTAGGACTCCACTGATGACCACCAGTATCCTGGGACTGCAGTTTCTCAAGCTTCCTACCAACAATATTCATATGCCTACTACAAAAAAAATTCTTTTATATAAGTTATGTTTCTTCACTGTTGCCATGACGTATTACTCCTCTATTACTTCTATGGATCTTTCAGGTTGAAGACTCCTGCTTTACCACATTCTCGTAAAAGGAACAGGTACAAGGAAAAGAGGCAGAAGCTGTGAGGTTGAAGATCAGTTAATCATGAACAAGGAAATTACTGAAATGTGATGTAGGTTACATAAAGGCCAGAGACCTGCAGAAGGCTAAAGAGCTGGAGATGTTCCACTCTTCTGTAGAAGGGGAACCAAGGAGCCGTGAAAATAATCAAGGTCATGCAAGAACTGGTAGCTGATATCTCCCGCGATCCAGTCAGATGCCCAGAAGAGATGACCACTATACTTAGACCCCTTTTATTGACAACCATAATCTAAACAATAATCCACAATGCATGGTTTGTTGGTTTTTGTTTTGGTTTTTTTTTTTTTTTTATTCAGAGGTTGTAGACAATACTTCCAAAGAACTAGCCATGATTTCCCAAAGATCTCTTCCAAAGAACCATTAGCCATGGAGGCCAGGCCATGTCATCACATCGCTCATTGCTTCTATTCTCCTAAATATGACAACAGAAAAAAAGAGTAAGATATTTTTTTAATAGAAATCACTTATTTTCCTGGGAGTTTTATTTGTTTGTTAGTTAGTTATCTCTAGCGGACATTCTATGTATTCAAGATTAAACAATACTGAATACTTTTCATATTCAGCATCTTGCTTTCTGATCATTAAAACAAAGTCTACTTAATCTTGCTTTAAGTTTTCCTACTCATAAAATATTTTTCTCCTGTATAGCATCAAATTGAAATCAATATAGCCAGTTGTCTATGCATTTGCACTGTCAAATTGCATTGATAGTTCTTATAAGGCAACAAAGGAAAGGAAAGAAAAGAAAAATAAGATGAGATTTTTTGGAGAGGATGACTACGTCAAATGTCTATATCTGTATGAAGCTACATATACATAAAGGAGGAAAATCTTCTATGTTGGATTTTACCATTCACATAGATTTGACTACACTTTATTGTTCTTTTTTATTTTTTTATATCCCTGCATTTGTATAGACTACAAAATTAGGCAGACTGGATACAAATTAATTACACTTGGGGCTGGAATTGTCCAGCTCTAATTTTATAGAATTAATCTTGGCCTCTCTGATTGTGTTTCCTCAGGCTTTTGGACACTACAACACATACTAGATTACAATATCAAAAATTGGATGGACTCATATCAACAGAAATACTTTTGCATATATGTGTACATTCATATTAATTTAATATTAATATACCTGACCTGAAAAAAAAAAAAACAAAGCCAGTTGCAAATCATTCACCATAGCTCATACAGAATCATGAACATGAGTAGATCCACTGACAGCAAGTGACGTGCTCAGGCAACAAGGAGCCTAATCACTGAAATAAATGAAAATCCTCTCAATGGATTCAGTGGGGTTTGAACCAGGTTTAAATTTATCATAAAAATGACTGACTGATTCAAAACCTGTTTCTATCTAAATATGAATTAAATTTGCAAGACATTATATAAAATACTGGAAGTAGGAGCCATGACTTGTAAAAGGTCAATATTAGAATAATCAGATAGGAACTGCCAGGCAAAAGAAAAATAGTACCATAAATCTCTCCTTAAAAACAGACCGAAATAGAGAAGATATATTGCATTTGTCAAACAAATACAGTACATATAGATATGAACTTCACACTAGCATTAAATTAATTGCAGTTTCCTGAGGAGGGTAAATTGGACAGAACTCAGCATGTATTTAATTATTTAATTGGCAAGTGATATTTGATAAATTTTTGCTTCTCATCAGACAGACTAGTTTAAAATTTCAGTCAATGTCACTACACTTTTCAGATGTCTATTTTCAAAGCCAAATTCCTAAAACTGGTGATAACTTATGAGGTCCCATTTTAGGAAATAGTTCAAAAAAGCAAATACGCAGTCACGGCAGATTTAATTTCATTACATCTTTCACTACTAAGTGTACCACCTGCTGTAAAACTACATGAGGAGTTTGTGTTGTACAATGTAGTGGGTTAATATCCCTTAGTATTTCCTTCCTAATATTCCAACGTATTCTATAAACTAATAACACTGGAAATATTATAGCTTTTTCAAGAAAAAGGGATTCTACATAGCCTCTATTATCCAAGATGACTGATCTGATGACTAAATTATTGAATAGACTCCCGCCCTTAAAATTCTGTGAATCTAGCTCTTGTTTTCCTTTTTTTTTTTATACCAACACTTAAAAAAGGAACATCCCATCTTAGACCAAATGGAATTTTTTTGTTAAGCACAAGTTATTCTTCACAAGAATTTGTTTTGCAAAGAAATCCCTCTGTCCTTGTCACAACCAAAAGTTTCTCTACGACTCACCCAAGAATTAAATCTGCTTTACTCCAAGCCAAATACGTACATTCAGGTGTTTCAGTTTTACTGTAGAACTGAAAAATTATTTGCACACCTCAGACTTCCTGACGATCCTTAACTTACACGCAGTTGTCTACAGTGTACACAATATTCAAGTAACACTTACTTAGGTTTTACTCTTAATGTTTTTCTTTCTGGTTTCAACATGAATGTCACTCTCCTGCTTTCCACACCCAAATAAAACCATAGCCTTGTGGTTGTAGCATTCACCTCAGGGAGAGAATAGAAGGATTGTATCTTACCATCCAAATTTCACATAAATCAGTTTATTTGGGTTTCATAATGCAGCAAACTGTGAAATTTAAGTTATAAATGTGATAAAAGGATGAAATTCACGATTGTCCTATAGTTATGGCTCTGACTGTGTGCACTGGAACAGGCAGTTTCATGGCTGGTGCAGGAACTGCCCAGTGAGGCTCTGCACAGGAGAGGCAATGTGCCAACTGGAAGCAATGGATGGATGAGCTTGGAGTGGGGAGACCGACTAACTTCTAGCCAGGTTTGCAGCAAAGTATTGGTCTAACTTTTACAGGAGCTTTCCAGGTGGGAGCAGTCCTGGACCACCCTCAGGCAGCCCCAGCTGGGCACCGGTACTATTTATTAAAGTGCTTTGGTGCATTGACTAACTCCCTGTGTGGAGAGTCTGGGCGCCCAGCCGCTGCCCCGGGGAATCTTCCTGCAGAATTGGCCAGGCTGCATCCAGACGAGACCCTTGTGAAAAGTCAGTAGAAATGGATCCTATAAATGCAGTTTACACAGGGCAGTCTTTTGTACATAGTTAAGAGAGTTGGGAGATATTTTTTGTACATAATTTAAGCTAATCCGTGTATTCATGGTGTAAGAATATTATGAAACTTTCCAAGCGAATGTGGAGAGTTTTTAGACCTCAGTTAGGTTTGGGGAGGACATGTGCATTGGGGTGCTTGGGCTGAGGGAGGCAGAACTATGCATATGGAGAAGTGTATGTGCAAGCTGCCTGGTTCTTAGCAGATCAAACCACCTGAAGGGTAAGTACGTAAGAAATTCTCCCAAGATCTGGCACTTGCATCCTTACAGATGTCTGTCTGTCTTCTATAGTGATTTACATCCATAGAGATTGCATATCAAGTGAGTATAAAAGCTAATAAATGGGAGTGATATAAATGCATTTACTGATTACAGAGAGGAAAGAGGAAACTAATGTTTGATGAACATGTGACGAACAATGTTGTAGAAAGAACATTAGGAGTCCTTTAAGATGTTACAAGATATTTTTTCACAGTAGGTCTTTCTAAAAAATCATTAACAATATTATCTTCTATTTGAAAGGGCTTGTTTGTGGGCACAAGTTAGAACACAGGAAGTGTGAAGAACACAGTTCAAATACACGGAAAAACTTCTTTACGGTGAGGGTGACAGAGCACTGGCACAGGCTGCCCAGGGGGGTTGTGGAGTCCCCTTCTCTGGAGATTTTCAAGACGCGCCTGGATGCAGTCCTGAGTAATGTGCTCTGGGCAATCCTGCTTTAGCAGGGGAGTTGGACTAGATCATCTCTAGAGGTCCCTTCCAACTCTGGAAACTCTGTGTACCAAAGTAGAAACAAGAAATAAAATCGTTGCAGAGCATTATCTGATTGTTCTGCAAGGAAACTCAGAAATATGCCACAGAACAGAGCACATTCACCCAAATCCTGAAAAATTTGGGATTGTCCACAAGAAACGAAAGCATATTCTCAGAGATCCTGTGCTTCTATGTTAGCCACAGGCAACCTGCCTTAAGTAGAGACCGAATAAAGCTCCCCAGGAGCAAAAAGATTTAACACAGTGAGCAACAGTAGAAAAAGTGTCACGGAAGACATCAAGGATAAGTTATGACAAAGTTTTGTATTTTGCATTATCCTGGGCGTGTAAAGCCCATCAAAACCTTCCCTCATCTCTCCCCTAAACTACTGAGTAACTGCAGCTCCCCGCTGTTCACATTCAACAGTGCTGCCATGATGTTTGGGCAAAAGAAAGGAGAGGAAATGGTTGTCTCTTTCTTGTGACAGATTTGTGAGAAATATTTCAACTACTGCCAGCAGCTAGGATTTCACATAAAACAGTCACTGTTAAGACAATGACCTGACAAGAAAGTAACATGCAGGAACGGTCCCTTTTTTCATCCAGAGCTTGCAGGACACAGGAATGATGAGACAGATAGTCTGTAATGATTTTCACATCTCTAAAAGAACTGCCTAACAAAGGGAGATCCTCCCAAGAAAACAAGTGGCTACAGGAAATTGAAATATAATTTAAAAGAGATAATTAGACAAGCAATTAAAAATCAAATTTTTAATTAATTAAATCCTATTGTTTGCATATTCAACAGTTATGTAAAATCAGACAAAAATGTTGTAGATTGAAATCCTTTATTCAATAATAGCAGCAGTGTTGGCATGTGTAATGAATGGCGAAGGGACTGCTAGAGCAAGTCACCTCATCTCTTCCAGGAAAATATTTTTTCCTTTCCTTTCCTTCACAAAGGAGTACTTGGCTTTCAAAATGTTCACACTGAACTTCATGGATTTCAGTCTTGACTGAAAAGAAGTAATACTGCTGCAATTTAGATGCTGTTTAACAGTATAATAAACTAAAGGCATTGCTACCTCTCTCAGAGAAGCCACTACTGTTCTAGTTTAAACTACACCATGTAAAGAATTATGTAATCAGCATCTGCCCTCCTATACTCTGTACTCTCATTTTTCTTGTTTCCTAAAAGCAGCTAAGGAGTAGACAGGAAACTTACGAGGAACTGTTTGCCAAAATTACTATTACCTTTCCAGTTAGTAAAATTCAGCTATTTTTCTGGTTTTGACTTGCATTTGGTAGATTTGGGTTTTTCATATGAAAACATTTGGGATAATTTTCTGGTGTTGGAGATAACTGAAAAATTCTACAGATCTATTTTTTTCCTGTTAATTTAGGGTATTTTTCCTCCACAGTCTTAATAAATTAATCAGATTTCATGCTCCTACCTTATGAAAATACCTTTGCCCCCCAACATAGGCATTCTTTATGCTTTCCTTCCAAACACAATTAGCAAACACAAATAAAAATGGTAGCACCATATAATGAGAAACTAACAAGGCGCATTCTTATTGTCATGCTTTATCACTTCTTTTTCTTCATCCCTATTTGCCTTTTGATTATAATAACCTCTGAAATGTCTTACTATGTGAGAAAAATCATAGTTCTATTTTGGACAAGGATTTGAGACCTTTGATAAATTGAAATCTTAGTTTTTATGGGTTTGTTACAGTGTTTGCATATCCGCTCTGATAATATGATAATGGCCTTTTCCACATTCGTATGCCTTATCACGGAGTTTTCAGAGTTGGAAGGGACCTCTAGTGATCATCTAGTCCAACTCCCCTGCTAAAGCAGGATTGCCTAGAGCACATTACTCAGGATTGCATCCAGGCGGGTCTTGAAAATCTCCAGGGAAGGGGACTCCACAGCCTCCCTGGGCAGCCTGTGCCAGTGCTCTGTCACCCTCACCATAAAGAAGTGTTTCCATGTATTTGAACGGAACTTCCTGTGTTCTAACTTGTGCCCATTACCCCTCGTCCTGTTACTGGGAACCATTGAAAAGAGCCTGGCTCCATCCTCCTTCAACCCACCCTTTAGATACTTGTACGCCATAATAAGGTCTCCCCTCAGCCTTCTCTTCTCCAGGCTAAAGAGTCCCAGCTCTCTCAGCCTTTCCTCATAAGGGACATGCTCCAAGCCCTTAATCATCTTAGTTGCTCTTCGCTGGACTCGCTCCAGCAGTTCTCTGTCCCTCTTGAACTGAGGAGCCCAAAATTGGACACAGTATTCCAGTTGTGGCCTCACCAGTGCAGAGTAGAGGGGGAGAATAACCTCCCTCGACCTACTGGCCACACTCTTCCCTATGCAGCCCAGGATTCCATTGGCCTTTTTGGCAACAAGGGCACATTGCTGGGTCATGGATAATTTACTGTCTAGCACTACCCCCAGATCCTTCTCCTCCGAGCTACTTCCCAGCAGGTCCGCCCCTAACCTGTACTGGTGCCTAGCATTCTTCCTCCCCAGGTGCAGGACCTTGCACTTGCTTATATCATGGTACAAAATGGCTTCCCTGTTTATATTTCTGAAGCAGCAGATGAAGGATGTACTTTGTGTGAAAATGTTAGTGTTCAGCACCCTCTAAAAAACTGCACCCTGCCTCAGTTTTAGTAATCAAAAATATTCCTGCCTAACATACTTTGCTAGAGATAATCCTCACAACACCTTCCGTAAAAAAGTTTAGTTCATTATCACAGAAGAACAGAAAACTTCACAAGTCAGGCTAGGGAATCAGTGAATAATGGGGTATTTGACTAAGAATTTTCCCTAGGGTTTTTTGAGACCTTTGGAACTCCTGACAAGAAAAAGTCCTTTGAAATGAAAATTAGAGCTGCTGGGTGCAATACAAAGTGTAGGTGATAAGCTTTTAAAGCCTTCAGTGTTCCAGAAACAACAATTCTGGCCAGAAAACAAAAATTCCATTTTAACTTCTTTTTTATGCTTAAACATAGGTTTCTGGTCTTGTGCCAGAAAAAATAACCAGTAATTTTATGAAAATTTTGTGACAACTACGAAGTGTCCAGTTACTTACCAGTCTAATGCTCAGTCAGGGCATTAGCCTAGACTTTGGGTACTGTTAGCCATATAAATCAGGTTGGGCTATGAACTTGAAACCCTGGAAAACGCTCTGACCTATAGACTCTTGGCCGCTACATTCCACCTCTACTCTGCAAACTTTCCTACCAATACATTATAGCAGAAACAGCAACAACAAAAACTGTCAACACTCCCAGTACCAACTTTTTTTCTTTTTTTTTTTCATAATAAATCTAATCACAGGGGTAAGTAATAACACCCAGAAACTGTTACATTGGTTATTTGAGTTTGAAGGTTTGAGTCTGTTGATTTGAAAGGTAACAATTAAGTTACCTATCTTAAATGTAAAGGTAGGGTTTGGTTTTGTGTGTGTCTCCTGTTATAAACTTTTTAAAACATGCAAATAAACCATATACTAGTATATACTTGAATGACTTTTAGCAAGCTGTTGATAGTTATGAACATCTGCCCAAGATCACAAAACAGCTTGCAGGTGTTTTACTGGTATTATACATGGATCAGTAAAGAAGACAGCAGAACAGACAAACCAAAGTACACTAATTACAATTAGTTATTCCACAAAGTATCCCACAGAATCACAGGATGGTTGAGGTTGGAAGGGGCCTCTTGGAGGTCAGCCTAACCAGCTTCCCCCACTCAGGCAGGGGCACCTACAGCTGGGTGCCCAGGGCCATGTCCAGATGACTTTTAAATATCTCTAAGGAAGAAGACTCCACCATCTCTCTGGCCAACTTGTGCCAATGCTCGGTCACCCTCACAGTGAAATTAAGCATTTCACGATGTTTGGAAGGAACCTCCTGTTTTTCAGTTTGTGCCCATTGCCTCATTTCCTGTCACTGGGAACCACTGAGAAGTGCCTGGCTCCCTCTTCTTTGCACCTTCCCTTCAGGTACTTGTGTGCGTGGATAGGATCCCCCAGATCCTTCTCTTCTCTAGGCTGAACAGTCGCAGCTCTCTCAGCCTTTCCCTGTATGAGAGATGATCAAGGCCCTTAATCATTTTAGTGACCCTTTGCTCGACTTTCTCTACTACATCTCTCTCTCTTGAATTGAAGATCCCAGAACTGGACCCAGGTCCAGTCCAGTGTGTCCAGGTGTGGCCTCTCCAGTGCTGAGTACAGGGCAAGGTTCACCTCTCCTGGCCTGCTGGCAATGTTTTGCCTCATGCCATCCAATGTATCATTAGCCTTCTTTGCAACAAAGCCATGTTGTTAGCTCACTTAATTTCCTTCACTAATAGGGAAACAAATTGATGAACTCCTTCACCAGACAATAATAATTTCAGGTTTTGCATCATAAATACATAAAATAAGATTTGTAATTAATTCATTGTGAACTGGAAACTGCTTTCAGAATACTGTTATGCTGTAATACCTGTTTTTAGTTTTTCTAAGTGCTTCTCACAAATAAAAGATCCCAACATAAAAATTCAGGCTTAAGTATCATCTATTCATTTTAATTGTATTTCAAATTGTTTCAAAATTGGTGTTTAGGAAAGAGATTCAGGAGCAGTTTTCCATTGGAATAAAATATTTGTTTCTACATGAACACACTAAAATAATGCATTTTATTGTCAATAAATGAATGCCTTAGTATGAATAGAAAGGCATGATATGACTAAATCTATCAATGTTTTTTTATTAGGTACAGATTTTATCTTCCTTACCCTGGGTACCACCCCCTAGATCTACTTAATGGAAGACAGTGCCAAACTGTCACACAAACCTTAGTGAGTCTTTTTCTCAGGGGATCATAAACTCATTTTTAAAGTATCTTTTACTGTTTTTAGAAATAGATAACTTCCACAACACATCTGCCAGTGCAAATTGAACATTACCTTTTCCAAATTTTCACTGGTAGATTAATGGTGAAATCTGAATTTCTCTTAACAAGCAATGGAATCATTAAGCTTTCCATTGAGATAATGGAAGTCTGGCCTTGCAAGCTTGTTGATTTCAACATATTATCAAATTCAGCTATTCTAAACTGTTACTAAAAATTTAAAATAAAGTACCTACATGGTAGGGTAGCATGAAAGGATGGAAGTCCATCAGCACAGGTAGCAAAATTGGTGGGTTTTGAAAAAGAAAATGGGAGCAATAACAATTTAAGTGTTACTTTTAAAACAACCGGAGAAGGAAGGGGTTGTTAATTGTTTTTTCTTCTAGGGTAGCTACCAATGAGCAGACACCTTTGCTGTGAATGGAAACCTATTTTGCTGTTTTATATAGAGACAAGATAAAATAAAACATGAAAATTTCCCTACTTTGAGATTCCTCCCCCCATTCTTTTGGTTTGGTTTGGTTTTTTTGTTTGTTTTTTTTTTTCTGTTTCAACACATAAAGGCAGAACAAAGAGTGATTCAGGAACTATGAAGTTAGTCTCTGATGTACAACAAGCAGTATCTCATTTTATCTTTCTGGCATTTTACTTTAAATCCGGCACACACTTCCCACCTTAAGTGACTTAACAGTGGTTTTACTGCCCTGTTAAGGTCACTGTTGAGAGGCTGACCACACCCAGTACATTGTCAAAAAAAATGAAGAAAAACTATCAAGGACACTCTTAGTTACAGATTCTCACAGTTTACTACCTAGCTGGCAGAAAAGATTGTCAGTTTTCATGCCCTCAAAGCCTGAGTTACAGATAGGACTGGCAATAGAAGTCAGCGTATGAAGTAGTTTGTATTTTATGCGGATAAGTAAACCATTTCCTTTCCAGTGCATGTGAATTTTTCCACCTGGTGTACTTCAATTGTCTAAGTATAATCTGCCAAGGTACAGAGGAAACTTACTAAGTATGTATTCAGTTTTCCCATGGGATTCAGTCCTATAAAACAAGATGTAATTTCTGTACTATAAGCCTCCAGATAAGCAAAGCACTTCATAAAAAGGTAGTAAAAGAATTCACAAATCTTGCCCTTCCTCCATTTTTATGGATGCGTATTTTGTATACTAAACCAAAATCAAAGCAGTGACAGTGTGCCAGAAAAAAATTTATTAAAGTGTTTGCACAGAGGTTTGCTCAAATGTTTCCCTGTACAATTTTATGAGGAAGCAGGATTTTCTATACCATGACTTTTCTTTAAAATAACCAAAACAGAAGGGTCGAGGCTTACTTTCCCAGTCAAAATTGCCTTTTGAGGAGAGTTTGAGAGTTTTCCCTTCTTTCCTCCTTCACAGCAGTTATTTATTGCCTCAGGCTCTTTCTCAGACCATATAGTAATACAGGCTATGCGTTTATTCAGTTTTAATACTATCTCCACCTTTTGAGATTGCTTTTGATTGCCCTGCATGATTAGCAAGTACAACAGAGAAATAGCTTCAGGTTTTAGTCCATGTGTAGACCTCCGGAGTTAGAAAATAGTTTGAAGACCGGGAGATTTCCAGACTTGTGCAACTGCTGCACAATATTTTTTCTCTATATATGGGCCCTACAACACAGTCACATAATCACTGATCATTCTGTGATATGTAGAAAAAAATCTTCTAATCTTCCAGTGAAAAGACATTTTTACCTTGCAGAGTTACTCAAGAATTGACAGCAGTCAATTTTTGTGTAGTAGAACCTCCCTTAGTTTGTTGTTCCTAGAACTTGAAATCATGGAACAGCTGTAATTTCACAAAATATTCCTTTTGAAAAGTTTGCTTTTTGATATTCTTATCCTAATACAATTCATATGTGTATATATATAAAAATAATATTCTTGTCCCCTATAGCCCTTTTAAAAGACTGTTATTATTTATGCATAATTACATTTCCATTTTAACGTCTCAGATCATTTCATTTAATTAAATGGTAACAACTGATGCTGCAATTAAGCTGAAAGACTGTGCCGTGATTAAGTCCAATTTTACTTTTTTTATTTCATCTCTTCTCTTTTACTAGTTTTTTCTTTTGTGAGTCTTCCTACTTTCATAACATCCTAAGCGATACTACACATTACCACTTTAATTAATCACTGAATGACAGTATTGATTAGAGATCAATGATAGTCATGGTGTGATTACACTCATTATAAGCAAGCAGAGGATAGTGTCAAATGGCTGAAAAGCAATGCAAAACCTTACATACAGAGACACACATACATATTAAAAATTGAAGTTTTAGAAAAGCCCCTTTGTAACACAAAGGATATTGTTTAAAAGAAATAGGAGGTAGAAATACAAGAACTTTAAGAGTTCTTTAAAAAGAATGTGGTAGATGGACAGAAAAGTCCTCGATCAAGAAAGAAGACATGTAGAGCTAAAATGTTATCCTAGTTCACTGAGAATGATACTGACTAGAAAAAGAAACTAATAACAAAGAAGTAGTTTGCAAATTTAAATTTTTGGTTGAAAAGTGTTGAAAATCAAGTAGAAAGCTAAAGAAACAATCAAATAATCTACATGACAGTAGGAAGAATAATAAGGAGGTATATATTAGTCACTTAAGTATTTCAAAATACTTAAAAAAAATGCTAATGTTCTAAAATTTGTAATAAGCACTTTAATGTACTGGAGATCTAGACCAAGGACACTACCCAGAGTGTGGAAGGCATGCTGGATTCAAATAAATAGAATTGTTCAGAAACCTGAAACAGCAGGGAAATCCAACAGATGCTTTGTTTGTGTATTTAGAAGCAAACTGATATGCTTATAACTTGTGAAATCCGTGTAGTATTTTAAAGGCCACAAGGAACAGAGGAAGGTGGTGGCTAAGACAAATTACACATTAAACAGTTTTATCAGGAGGTCCAGTAACTACCCTCCAAGAACATGTTAAGCACTAATTAATGATGTAGGTGACAAACAGTTTTAAAAATATTTGAACATCAGGGAGATTCCATAACTCAGGAAAATTGTGAATATTGTACTTACAATAAAAAGCACAAGAACTCTAAACCTATTTACAAGAAATCAGTCACACATTAAAAAAAAAAACAAACTAGGAAGATTGCAAAGAACTGATGAAAAAGCAAAAGATTAAAACAATTCCTACCAGACAAAGTTTTGTCAAATAAGGCTGATTAATTTCTGGTGGGATTATAAATTTAATTGGCAAAGATAATTGCCTAGAAATTAATATGCTCAGAAATTTTCCATGATACTTAATTTAGCAAGAGATAGCATTTTAACAGATGTTACCTAGTATATTTTTGTTGCAGAAGTCCAGAGAAAATCGCCTAAAAAACTTAAAGAAAGGCTGATTTATTTACTTTTTTAAATGAAAATATTTACTCAGGTTGTTGTAAATTCACCAATTTGAGAGCTCCACAGCTTCAACTAAAATAGCTCAACAAATGGACATTCAATGAGAAACACACTAGGAAGTTCTCTATTAAGATACTACTTTCTATTTCTTTCATTAGTAGAATACTGACTCTTAATACTTAGCTCTTTTTACTACGTCCTGGTGATTACTGCATATTTAGTGTGAAGGAATAAAAAGTATTGTTAGACTAATTTCAAAAGATCTTAGAAAACACAGAAAATTTAGAGTGAGAGAGAAGAGCAATAACAGATGGACATAACAGGAAATTAACTATTACTTGTAGTTAAACAAGCACAGAAATTGAACTCTGTGAGATATTATTGAAACCCATAATTGAGTTTTATTGCTATATCTTCTGTGCACAAGCCACTGACATTTTGCTCGTCACATCTTTTGTTTATAAAAAAAAAAAATAGATGAAGTGTTAATTAACATACATGCTGCAATTATTTCTGCAGTAGCTCAAAGAATCCGAAAAAGATGGCACTAAAATTAGTATTAGTATTAGCATTAGCATTAGCATTAACATTAGTATTAGTAGTAGTATTAAATACTTTTCAGTGTCTTATACAAAATTCTGCTACTATATACTTAGTGTCCACTCCTAGATGCTGATATTTTTACATTTTTAATGAGTAAATATGATGATGGAATACTAGATTTATACAAATAACAAGTAATGTTTCTATTACGTGTAAGTCTATATATTAAGAAATTTTTCTACAAAGCGATATGTCTCATTATTGAGAGTTACATGGTCATGTAAGGTAGTAATCAGTACAGATTTTGTAGAAAGCACCAATACTCTATTACACAGCATAAATATATGAAAAGGTATACTAACTACAGGACTTGCCTTGAACTTTGTAAATCCCTGTTGGCTGTTAAAATCCCATTCATAGTCATTGTTTCAGGGATTTCACTATTCATAATAGGAAAACAATCAGAACTGATATCTCTAGGGATGCAACACAAAAATTATGATGGAGGGACGAAGCAGGAAGAAGACAGAGATTTTCTGGAAATTATTACTTTAGAGATAAAAACATAGTAATAGACACAGTGGTGACAATGGTAGACTGAAAACAGAGACTGAAATGCTGTTAAAAAATGAAACAGGAATTTCTGCAGTTTGTAGCACTCTGTATCAGGAAGAAATTGTGATGGCTCCCAGCCTGAGTATTGGAGTGAGAAATGGAGAAAAGGCTATTCTTAACATGTGTTTGTGTCCAGATATGCTGACTCACTGATAGGTAGGCATTTACAAGAATTAAAGTGATCCTTATATTAATTTTCACTCACTCAAGTTACTAACTTCGAATTCATCAGTCTGTAGTGCTTAAAATGAGACATAAATAAAGCTGAATTATAACAACTTCTTTAAACATGCCACTGTCTGTACTTCATGAATTCTCATTTCAAGAAATTACTTTGAGGACTGATCTATTATCCTTAAACCCAGGAATTTTCTGGAAATAATATGCAGACTAAGCAAAACTGAATAGTTCGGAGTGGGAGGGAAGCTGCGTGTCTGGTTTAGTGAGCTCAGAATGTATTGAAGCTTGATCTTGCTTGATTAGAAACTCTTTCCTGCATTCTTTACCATCTGTTACGCTTTTGGATTAGAATCTCATAGCAGGTCTACATTCTGATTCTGACTTTAATCAATCACTGTTTATAAAGTTAAAACTTGTAGGAGACAATAAGGTTCCCAAAAACAAAAGGAAAAGAAAGGAAAATGAGAAAGAAGAATTTCATTTTCCTAGAAATTAAACAGGTAATAGCACAAGTCCACAACAGATGCTACTTAAATCCACGAGAATCTAATTAATTCAGCAATGAAGTCAGTATTACAGGTGGAAGTAAGAGATCTGCACTAGGGGAAGAGAAGAATAAGGAAAAAGAAAGAACTTTGAGCAAGTCACTTGAGAGAATTAAAAAAAAAAAAAAAAAAAAAAAAAACCAAACCAAAAAGGAGATACAGGCACAAACCACTGTTAAAACACATCAGCCACATGCAATGCTGAGATTTTTTCATAATACTAGCATAGATACAATTTAAGCAGTTTAAGTATAAGCTTATATTAACATTAGTTTGTAACACAAGAGCAAAAGATTAATGAAATAGTTTACTTCTTTGTTTCTTAATGTAGTCAAGTATTCCAAAGAATAGCCTATTTCTAAACTATGTTAGCAGGCACTTACACAAATTTTCTACTTAATCTCTCCTCCTACAGTTAAATTATCATCACAAACCATAACTTGCAGCTTGCTGGTTTTGCAGCTTTTATGTAATTTTGCACTCTGGTATAATTTTAGCTAAAAGTCATTCGGGCATATGAAAATGACGTGTACAAATGAGACTGTTTTCAAACAGGTCACCCAAAATTTATTAAAGCATAACAAAACTTTTGCCTAATACCTCTTTTCTTTGAAACCATTTCTTTTCATATTCCAATATACTGAACAAGAGGCTTAGGGTTGGCAGTGCTTTATCTTTGACTAATTGTGTTGTCACCCCCTGTATTCAGTGATGTGTATGTTCAGTTGAAATGAGAAAGATTCATCATCATGATTACAACGTGAATTCGTAATATATGCAGTTTGCATTTATCTAAACATATTATCCACTTTCTGGAAAGATGCTACAATAGTAATACCGACTCTGAGAGCTGTCCAAAAATTCTGAAAGATCTTCTGAGAAAAAATCCAGGTATCTCAATAGACATACCTGAACACAATAGAAAAGTATTTTTCCAAAGAAGCTGGAACCCAGCTCCAGCAAGAAATTTGGCTTGTTGTTAACACAGGAAGTGATATTAAGCCATATCATTTGACACACTAGGTATGCTGTTACCCAACCTGTTTCCATACAGGTAACCATTTTTGAAATTAAACAATTTCTTTAGTGCAGAGATACATTGATTGAGGTTAGTGTAATTCAGGAATTTTTTATGACAGCAGACTTTCTTTAGAACACCTTAATAGATTACTATAATGATGCAGAAATATTATTATAATGATGTAGAGAGCCACAGACCCAAGTAAGAGTAACATGACTTATGAGGTACAATGAAGTTAGTAGAATTAGTAAAATTTTAGATGTGAATCAGAAAATAATGGAAAAATGCTGTTATCCTTTCACTCTAATATTTTAAATAAAAGCAATAGAAAATACGTGCTGAAACCCACAAATAAGTAGGTTTTGCATTCATTCTTTTCCCCATTACCAGCAATAGTGAGCTGGTACAGATTTCCTGTGGAGGGCTAATTCCTCAATTTTCACTTAACACCAGGCAAAGGTTAAACCTCTGCAGCTGAGGATTAGATCTCATAGTGACGTAAGGACATATTGGAGACACTGTTGCTCTCACATAAGGAGAGGCTGAGCTAGGATGGAAAGACCAGTGTTATTCTACTTCTGTTTCTGGTGTAATAGGACTGGACACAAACAGATGTTTCAGGACTTGATTTCAACTCTTCCTATCACCTTGTATACCTTGATCCCTCTGTTAGCAGCAGCAGCCAAACAAGCTTTCTACATCCAAAGTAACTGGAGGGAATCAGTATGGGAGACCTTTCAGTTAATTAGTCAGGGCTAGACCTCTCTACTTCTGTTTTGGGAATAGACCTGATATTGCTACAACTCCTTGCCCACTTCATTTATATAAGGCTCATTTCTTCATGAATCGCAGGCAATATTTGTATGAAGTATCCTATGGCTAAGACAATTTTTATGAATGAGATAATAAATAAAATAAAATAAAATAAAATAAAATAAAATAAAATAAAATAAAATAGAATAAATAAAAAATAGTTTCATTGCTACCTTGAAGATCCAGCAGTCTAGATGCATGTTAGAGAGAGGCTGGGATCACTGCTCAACAACTATCTAAGATTCACTGAGGAGATCTACTTGTCTCATAGAATCACAGGATGGTTGAGGTTGGAAGGGGCCTCTTGGAGGTCAGCCTGTCCAGGACACCTACAGCTGGGTGCCCAGGGACATGTCCAGATGACTTTTAAATATCTCTAAGGAAGAAGACTCCACCATCTCTCTGGCCAACCTGTGCCAATGCTCGGTCACCCTCACAGTGAAATTAAGCATTTCACGATGTTTGGAAGGAACCTCCTGTGTTTCAGTTTGTGCCCATTGCCTCATTTCCTGTCACTGGGAACCACTGAGAAGTGCCTTCCCTTCAGGTACTTGTGTGCGTGGATAGGATCCCCCAGATCCTTCTCTTCTCTAGGCTGAACAGTCGCAGCTCTCTCAGCCTTTCCCTGTATGAGAGATGATCAAGGCCCTTAATCATTTTAGTGACCATTTGCTTGACTTTTTGTACTACCTCTCTTTGTCTTGAGTTGGAGAGCCCAGAACTGGACCCAACAGTCCAGGTGTGGCCTCTCCAGTGCTGAATACAGCAAGGATCATCTCCTTCAGCCTTTAGGCTTTGCCTAACGCAGCCCATTATATCATTCACCCTCTTTCACTGTGAGGGCACGCTACTACCTCATATTCAACTTTGTGTCCACCAAGACCCCCAGGTCATTGTCTGCAAAACTGCTTTCCAGAACAGAGTTTTGCAATATCCTTACTTCAATTCAGTATGCATGGACCTGCTCAGGAATTAAAAATTACTCTAACTTGGACAGATTAAGATTCATAAACTAGGTGGAATCCAACATCTTCAAGCTCTTACCTGAACAATCCTTATGATGTTCATTCTTACATTGCCATGCAGTTTTGTGTGAAGCAGCACACCTACATCCTCCTTCCCTAGAGCTTAGTTACAAAGATCATCTTTTTTACCTGCATTCAATATTAACTACACCTTATGCCAGACTGGTTTCCTCTGATAATTCAAGAGCACAGACACAATTTGATTTTATTTCAAAGTCCTTATGCCACTAATGCAAGTTAAACTGTCTTCTGTACTGTGTCAATGTGGTTCTAATATAATAACTTTTTCAAAAGCAATTTTAAATGTTGAATCAACTCTTACATGAACCGTAACATAGAAAATACTGAATTTAGGTTACCAATTTGTAGATTTTTAACACAGCATCAACAGTTAGCTCAGCTGCGTGGATGAATTTTTGCTCCTCAATTCCCTATCAATGAATAATCCTTGCATTAACTAAGAGTTAAGATGGACCAGTTCCACTCAGATGTATCAGGAAAAGGAATAAAGCATGAAAAACAAAAACTTAAAGATTAACGTTTAGAGTAAGTCTACAGGGTCTGAAAATGCAAATCACAAGCACAGTTTCTGACTTAATCTTAAGTACAAATACGGGTGGCTGAATTCTGAACTTAGGGACATGGTTTAGAAGTAGTTTTTGTCAGGGTAGTTTAATGGATGGACTTGATGATGTTAAAGGTCCCTTCCAAACTCAGCAATTCTATGATTCTATGATTCTATGAATTATATTGTTAACCATGAACTTAACTTCTTCCAGTAGCATAACCATTGGATAATATTTGAAGATCTTCTCTAATAACAGAACATTTAGAAATGTCCAGTTCTGTTTCTATTAAGCTATTGGTAAAGCAAATATTTATACCAATGGGAATAAGATTGGCCTACAAGTGTGAAAATTACCTCTTAAACTTAAGGAACTGGTAAAAGGATATTTTATGCTTCACCTGCAAAGAAATTAATTTTAAGCTTATTCCATTTCTTCTATTAATTCACCATCTCTGGAAAAAATTTCATAAGGACACAATTACATCAAACAATAAAACATGAACTTTTGCAAATGTAAGCCACGTACATTTCATCTGCAATATTTGGGTTTACACAGTTTTCCTTATTCCCCTGGTGCCAAATCAGGTAAAAATACTACTAGCAACCTTCTGGTTAGTCAATATAGAAGTTCGATCACTTTAAGCAGTTTATGACTCATCCTGTAACACTTGCTAGAGCCTGTAGTTTTGAAATCAGCACAAAAAAGAGTGATCATAAAATTATCTGATATAGACTAAGCTTGCAGAGAGAAGCAGGTGGATAATTCACACTGATGTATTCTAAAAATTCAAAATCTCCTTTCCTGTTTAAAGCATATCCATGACCAGCAACATCTCTTCAAGTTTGCAACCAAAAATTATTCAGTGATTTCTGGTCTCCATCATTTAGATTGAAATATTGAGTATTCGTTCTCTGAGCTTTGTGGTTTAACTGTAATTGATAGATCAGAAAAATCTTCCTTTAGTCATTCTTTTTACACAGCAATTTTGTGAAACATTTTAACATGAATTTGCAGATGTAAAACTTAGTATTAATGAGTATTGAATTTAAAATTGAAAATTTATTTTCTGCAAGTTTTCATATTTACGAATCTTGATCATTTGCAAAGAATGGGAATAAACAAATAGCAAATGCTTTACTTGGTCTTATTTTCAAGACAAGCTATGGCTGAGTGGTAAAAATTTCTAAAGAGAAATACATATGCATAATACTGTGACAAATCTCCATATTAGATTGCTTATAATTCAAAAGAACTCACCTCCCCGACCCCAGCTAATTAGTGGCAGCCCTATGAGTCGAATCTTGGAACTCAAGAGTGGGTACTGAACCTATTGCTGATGCAACCTTGTGTTAATGGTCCTTTATTTCTGGATCAGGCCTTTAAATAATGTTTCCAGTTTTGCCTTTTCTCACCTTATATTTATTTTCTGTGTTAGATATCACCACTTAATACAAAATAAAAGTAATAAAAGTCACGCTTATCTCTAGCTATAGAAATTTTCCCATAACCATGACAGAACACTTGCTTCCTTCATTTCCCTTTTGATGTAATTGTCAGAGAAAGTTTGTGGGTTTTTTTTTTCTTCTAATTTCTTGTTGATTTGAAGAACATGATAGTGGCAAAGTTTGAATTCTGACAAAGATTAGAGGAATCTTAGACTAATTGTTACTTTACATCATTTTAATTACTTTTTATATTTCATATTGTCATTTTCAAGTATGATTCTTCCTAAGTCATCTATCAGCAGCACTTTTCACTGAGTAAACCTTTCAGTACAGATGTACTGCTTTGATCAACTTTGTGATTTTTGCTATGTAGCATGTGGTTCATGAAAGTTATCACCAAGGAAAATGCAAAGAACCAGACCAGCTTCATCCATGATAATGGATAGCCTTGCCCATTTTCCACCCAATACATTATTTTTTTCTGACTGTTTTCCATAATTTTGTGAGTTTGGGCATTTCTTCCCTCTTCATCAGCAACAGTTCTGACATTCTTTATTCTGCTACTCTTTCCACTTATTTACTTAGGACTGGCATTATCCAAATTAGAAATTCGGATAATTTTGAACGATACTGAAGAAGGCTATACAATGATAAGATAAAAGTCTGAGTCATAAAACCAGTGCTTCAAATGCAGAAAGTGGACTGAGACTAAATTGGTTACGATCATAATTTAGCTAAAGACAAAGATTCAGTAAAGGTGAATTACAACAATCACTCATTGCTTGTCATGCGTTACTTAATAATACTACAGTAAATTATAAAGTGGAACTATACAATCATTTCAGCAGAGACAGACATATGCTTCATTAACCTTAAACTAGACCTGGTCTCATACAAGATTAAATAATAATAATAATTGCTAATATAGCTCTTAAACTTAGTAACTTTTCTATGAATAACAGCAATATAAATCAAATAGAAATATGCAGCTGCTCAGAAGCCTTCTGCCTGCTGTTCTCCTTGCTTTTTTGAAATAATATTCATCCATATTAAGCAAGTAATGATTTCACACTGAAAATAATTTTGAGACTGTATTACTAAGTCTAACAATACCAAATAATGACACACCAAAATTCATACAGGACACATAACATCTGAAAGCAGGGTAGAATTTAGGTAACAGTATAAATATTACGCCTTATGGAAGATGGATACAAACCTAACTACAGAACTTGAAATAGCAGAAATAATCATAAATTATTTGAAATTATCATATTCGGTAATCACACTGTCAGGTATAATGTATTAATAAAAAAAATAAAAAATTAATTACACAGACAAAAAGACAAAAATCGTCTAAAGTTTTGTTTGTTTGCCATTATTTGAAGGTTGGAAGTGATTAAAGTGAGGATACTAAGTGTGAAATCCTTTTGTCTCTTTGCCAGGGATCAGCAGGGTAGAGAAGGCAGCAGAGGGCCATGTTGACTATTGACCACAGTTTGACTGACATCAAGGCATACAAGGTCTCTAACAAGAAATACTTAAACAAAATACAACTCTCTTGAATTATTATGTGTAATATTGGAAGAATTCAAAGATTAAATACATATAAAATAAGTTTAAAACAATTAGGATTGCTTCCCTGAGCTGGAAAAAAAATATAATACATTTTGCATTGTGATAGCAATCTTTTTTCTATGCCTTCCTCCACTGAAATTAGACATGAAAAAATACTGACTGAAAAGTTACCGTAAAAAATGCTGACAGGAAAGTAACTTTGTTTATGAGAAACTCAATACTGACATGTTTTTCTAAAGTCAAAGAGACAACTCTTAACATGAATACACACACAATTCTAGACAAATCTTATTCTTACAGCTGGAATAGAAAGAAGTAGCAAAGGACTCAGACGTCTCCCATAAAATCTATTTTGCATATTTCTATACTAACATAACAAGCGACAATCTCTAAACAATTAAATAAATGCAAACACATGCACAATAAATATGACATAAACACATATTTCCCAGTTAATTGAAAGATAAACAAACCCTTAGTATATGTATAAAGGCTGCTGGAATGATGAATGTAATAATTTTTAAAGGTTTTACATAACTGGAGTAAAAGCCAGACGTTTTTATTTTGGATTGGAAAATATCTCAAACGTCTTGATGAGAGGAATAAAAAATAGCTTGACTGTTATAACAAAACACCATCCCATAACAAAAACATCCGTGGGTCAGTGGGACAGGCAACAAATGTACAGACTAATAGGCCTGTGTCCTTCAGGTATTTTTTTCCATGAATGCCAACTTGTTGATAACCTGATCATTTCAAAAGAACTTTTGGTCTAAGGAAAGCTATACAAAATGTTGATTTTAGTTGAGGCAGAAATAATATCTCAAAACGACAAAAATGAACTTGCAAATAGAGTAATGTATTTTCTTGACCAATTTATTGAAGGGTCCTGTTAGTACTGTTATTGTACCACATAATGTACCTCTTAGCACACTGTTACAACACACGAAGTTACTGCACTATTCAAACGAATATTTTAGAAATGACCGATCATCAACAGTTTGAACAGTAGCCATATTCTGTTCAAACAACAGGAGTAAAACATCATTTTTCAACTCCTCCTCAGAATATAGAACAGCTGAATTCAGCCATGAGGGTGGACACATTCTGTGTCTGTGTTAAATGAAGAGGAAGGGATATACCTTTATGGTAAAGGTACTTGCTGTAGGAAGGAGAAACATGACTGAGTCACAAAGTTTTCTGTGTTTATTCTTGAATCCCACAAGTAATATACCAATGAAGGAGTACAACTGAAGGTTAAAATGTCCATGCCTTAATATGAGTATGAAATAACAGCTTTTCTGTTCTTATTGCTATTATTACTGGCCAACTGATCTGATTTCATTAACTCTTCTGAATTGGTTTTATTCCCTGACTGAGCATATGAAACGGTAAACAAAAAAATCCTAACACAAAACAGTGAAAAACTTGGACGGTAAGTTAATATTTATGCGCCACTGAACATAGCATTAAATCCACCTCTCATATTTGCAGAGCTGATCTCAGATGCCAGAAGTGAATGATCATCAGTTGCAATGTAGAAATATTGATGCACACAGTATTCCTGTATTTCAAATGCTGTGTTATGCTAGATTTCTACCATCAGTTATGTGCTGTAATAAAACAGACTTTATATTCATTAAATAATGGCAGAATTTTGTGCTGTTTTGTTTTAAGTGGTCGTATTGAGATTTTTGTCTTAAAATCTCAGAAACAATAACTTAAGATCTATGACAAAACAGTGGAAGAGTAAATCAAGGTTAATATTGAGATGTCAGTACTCTAGACTGAGCAAAAAATGTAGAATAGCAGCTTATTTTCACGCTCACATGCAGGAAACAGTTGGAAATTTACCTATAGATCACAAAAAGATTAGAGAAACTTGTCTCTTATCAAAGATATAGCAGAAAAAAAAAAAGCATAAATGCTCAGACTGAAAGAAGTTGGAAGGGTATGCTTGTTCTGTTCTACTTTTTCCAAACAATCTGTCACTGACCACCGCTGGAGATAAGACACATGCACTTGGGTAGACATTATTCTGAAATAGTACAGTCATTCTTATGTTATCAAATCTGATGAAGTCCCTCAGAGATCTACAGAGGAATCTGTGTTGTTTAGAGTATTAGTAAATCACTGAAGGGAATGTCATGGAAAAGGTCACAGTAGTTTATGGTAAATAATAATAATGGTAATGAAAGCTGACTGAACAACTGCAGGTTTTGTCTTATGTACTGAATATATGATAGAATAGTAGATTAAATGTCTACCTGTATAATTCTGACTATACGAACACTAAGATGGAGTTTAAGTTAAAAATTACAGATCGGTAAAATGACTTTAAAATCACTACGATTAGTTCTCTGAAAACGCAGTCTTTCTGCTCCAAGATAGTCCAAAAGGATTTAGGACATATTCTCAGTCCAAGAGAACATAACTAATTGATTAGCTTTTTATTAGAATATGAGAACTAAAGTAGTGCTCCAAATTGCATATTTTATAGTTATTTCTACACATCTAACTGTATAGAGGTCTCATTCCTCCTCCTGCTCACCCAAAATAATATAACAGAGAATCGTAGAATGTCCTGACTAGGAGGGAACCCTCAAGGATCATCAAGTCCAACTCCTGACTCCACACAGGTTAACCTAAAAGGTAAGCCATATAACTAAGACCATTGTCCAAACACTTGTTGAACACTAACAGGCTGGGGTCACCCCTCAGTCTCCTGTTCTTTAAGCTGAACAAACTTAGTAACACCAGCAGCTCCTCATAAGTCATGCCCTATAGTCCTTTCACCTTTATTGACCTCCTTTAGACACATTCTAATAATGTTATATCCTACTTATATTGTAGAGCCCAAAACTGCACACAGCAATCAAGAGAGGTCCCACCAATGCTGAGTATATTGGGACAGTCACTTCTTTCCACTGGTTATCTGTACTGTTCTTAATACACCCCAGGATAGGCGTGGCCCATTTGGGCTCCAGGGCATATTGTTGAGTCACACTGAGTTTGCCCTCAACCAAAACTCCCAGATACCTTTGCGTAGGGCTGCACTCCCAGCTCAGTGTGTACATCCACGGTCACATCTCCGAGGTGTAGAATCTGGCATTTTCCTTCTTAAATTTCATGTGGTTGATGGGAATCAACAGCTCCTAATTCAGTACTGTTGGCAAAATTAGTGTGCACTCAACTCCAGGTGATTGATAAAAACATTGAAGACAACTGGCCCTAAAATTGTGCCTAAAAACATTGAAGACAACTGGCCCTAAAATTGTGCCCTTGGGGAACACCACTAGTGGCTGGCAGCCAGCCAGCTGTTACCCCATTTACTACAACTCTTTGAGCCCAACCCTTCAGCCTATTGTTCACTCATCATATTGTGTACATGTCTAGCTGTATGCTGGACATTTTGTTCAGAAGGATACTGTGAAAGACAGTATCAAAAGCTTTGCTAAAAGAAAAAAAAAAAAAAAACAACAACAACAACAACAAAAAAAAAAAACAAGAAAAAAACCCACATGCTTTGTCTTCCCTTTGTCCACTAACCTTGTCAAAGAAGGATATTAAGTTAGCAAGGCATGACTTTCCCTTCATGAACCCCTTGCTGGCTATGACCGATGACTGCATTGTCTTTCAAGTGCTTTTCAATAACTCCTGGAATAATCCACTCCATAATTTTGCCAGGCAGTGAAGTGAGACTGACAGGCCTATAATTACCAAGGTCTTCTTGCTTGCCCTTCTTGAAAATTGGAATATCATTTGCTAGCTTCCAATTGACTGGGACCTCTCCAGATTCCCAAGACCTTTGATAAATGACTGAGAGAGGTCTCACAATAGCATTGGCCAATGCTTTCAGGACCCTGGGATTAATCCGATTGGTCTCCATAGACTTATGTGCATCCTGTTGTAGCAGCAAATCCCGTAGAAGTTCAAAGTCAACTGAAAGCTTATCACTCCCCCAGTTGCAGTCCTCCAACCCAGTTGCATCCCAGAGGGCATCCCAGAGCCCATCATTATGGTTAAAGACAGAGGCAAAGATGGCATTAAATATGTCTGCTTTGTCTTTATCCCTATTTGTGACCAACCTCATGCAGTAACAGACCAATGCTTTCTTTAGCTCTCCTTTTGCTGTTAACAGCCTTGAAAAAATCTGTTTTGTTATACTCCACAGTATGGGCCAGTTTCAACTCCAACTGAGCTTTGGCTGTATGAATTTTGTCCCTACAGTGGTGAACAGCATCTCTGTTGTCCTCCTCTGTACCCTGACCTTGCTTCCAAAGTCCACACGCTTTCTTTTTGCTCCTAAGTTCCAGAAGGTGATCCCTGTGCAGCCATGCTGGCTTTCTGCCCTACTTGCTTGACCTCTGATACATTGGAATTGCCTGCTCGTGTGTTTTTAAAAGATGGCTCTTAAAAAATGACCAGCTTTTATAGAATCCAATACCCTCAAAAGCAAATTCCCAGGGGACCACACTAGCTAGTTCCTTGAGCAGCCTAAAGTCTGTTCTTCCAAAATCCAGGGTAGCAGCTCTGCTGACAGTTTTTCTCATATTGCCAAAGCCTTTAAACTCAACCATTTCACAGTCAGTGTGGCCAAGACAGGCACCAATCACCACATCACCCATGAGATCATCCCTATGTACAGACAACAGATCTAGGAGGCCACCTTTCCTAGTCAGTTCCCTTAGTACCTGTATCAAAAAGTTACGTTCACCATGCTTCACGAATTTCCTGGATGTGTTTTTGTCTGCTGTGTGGTAGTCCCAGTTGACATGTGGGGAGTTGAAGTTGCCTGTAAGGACAAAGGCAACTGGTCTAGAGATTTCCCTTTATTCCTTACAGACTAATACATTGATGTCACCGTCCTGTCTTGGGCTCCCTGCATGGGTTTGTGACTGATGATGTGGTCCTGGAGGCGGGTGGTCTGGCTCGTGAAGCTGCAGTCCCTCAGCATCCTGGTGTCCTCCAACAGCTGCTCGTCTTTGCTGCATCTTCCCCATGTTGAGCCCAAGGGTGTCAGTGGCCAGAAACACCTTTAACTTATCCCAACATACCTTGCAAGCCTTGCACTCCTCTCAGTACCAGCAACTGCTCCTGCTGCTAGTGTTGGTCTCCCACATTTTATAAGTTTTTTATAAGTTTATTTTTGGAGGCACCAAAAAAAAGCACCAAGGATGAGAAAATTATAAAATCCCTTCTATTTGAAGAAATATTAAATTGTTACTTTGTAGCTAAGGTTTTGCAATGCATATTACAATTAAAGTAACTAAGGAACAACAGTGTCACAAACTTTCCAATGTAACAATATTGTAGTATCTCTCAAAAGCCATCAGTAAGAATTAATTACTCCCCATTGTCTTGGGAAAATATTTTCAGCATACTTAGTAAACATTGCCCTTATAATTAGACATTTGTAAAAGGAATGGAACTTACTCAGCAGCTGGCCACAATTTCATACCTCTTGTATCTTCATTAGTTTGCTTTTATGACAAAATGCATATTCAAAGGAATTCTAACTTTGTCCTGATTTTGAATTCAAATTTTTCCAAGCCAAACTGTGAGGAAATAATTGTACCATTGTTCCTTTATTTGTTTTTAACAAGATATGTTTAAGACCAACAAATACTTTATCGCTATTATTGAAACAGACAGTTCTTGCCTGAGAGACTTATTACTTGTACTGGTTAGTACTACAGTTGTTTTACTGGCCAAAGCCTGCTCCAGAGAATGTTTTTTTCCTGAACAAAAAAGGTCAAGATTGAGAAACACTTCCCAAAATGTGTGCCAAAATGGGAAGATCAAAGAGAAGGTAGGTTATCTTGTAACTGATCAAAACTAAATGCACTTTACAAGGACTGAAAAAAGGAAAACACATGGTTGTGTCAGGTTGTGGTTTTGTTTTGTTTGGGTTTTGGTTTTTTTGGTGGTTTTTTTTTGGGGGGGGGGGGGGGCTGGGTAGGACTGAGGATAAAACAGAGTAAAAATATAACCTTAAAATGTTAATATTTGATAGATTGCTGCTAAAGGACTAAATTCCCTTTCTACCAAATTAACGCCCTTTAATTATTCACTTGTCTGGTCCAAAAGTTGTGATCTACAGCAAGATGCATAACACTTTTAAACATTACCCTGTAGGTTCATCTCCTGGTTTCATCTGAGATGGAGTTAATTTCCATTCTAGTGGTTGCTATGTTTTCAGATTTGGTATGAAAGAAATGTCAATAATGCATATTGGTTTAGTTGTTGCTAAGTGATGTTTATATTAGTCAAGGACTTTTTTCAGCTTCCCATAAAACTGAGAAGGAGCATAGATGGAATAATAGAATGGCCAATGGAATATTCTGTACCACTGATGTCATGCTTGGTATATAAATGGGCATTTGATGGGGGACGGGGGAATCCCCAGTCTCTCTTCAGGTTGGGCTCAGCAACCAATTCACTGGGTGGTGAGAGTGGCTTGTGTCTTTGTATACTCTTTTACCATTCTTATTCTAATTCTTATTCTCCCTACCCTTTGGGGAGGGGGCAGGGGGGAGGGGAGGAAGGGGGAGCAAGAGGCTGCATGGTCCTAGCTACTGGTTGGGATTATACCACGGCACCCTACAAACTCTCAAGGACAAGAAATCAGCCAATCAATCAATCAGTAGGATGTTTCATGGTTCACATTTTGCTTTGTTGAAAATAATAATAGGCATAATTGTAATTTCTCTTTCCAGTTCTAAAACAAGCAAATTGCATTGTGTACTGAGTCTACAGTAAACCACTCCTTTATATTACTGTAATTACAAACTACATGCTGGAACTATACACTACAGCTTTCAAACACATATGCACTGAATAGCACAGTGTGGGTGGGAGACTACAGTGCATCTTATTGTGAATAAATACTTCTTAAAAGATCAGTGTGTTTGAACATCATGGCTTTCTCTGCAGTGAGATCTTACTGAACAATGTAATGGGACTTTCTTATGGAAATACATGCTAATCAAGTACACCACTAAATAAAAACCTGTCCTTCCTGTATAGCAAGATGAATTAGATAAAATAAAGGCATGAGAATTTCTGTAATTAACCAAACTGTAAGATAAATCATTATTATTTTTGCCTCTTCTGTTTTAAGTATAAGGTAGTATTCACTGTGATGCAGTTATTTTCTCCTGCATGGTAAATGTTTGCTAATTTATCTTTTTCATATATATATATATATTTGATAGATTACAAATTATCTTCAGTACTATTTTGCTTAAGGAAAATAAAATCTGCTTTAATATATATGCTGGTTATCCACAGTGTCTGTGGGTTAAAAACCACTATGTTTCTTGGGTTCAGTACTGTGGGATCAGGATGCTGATAGTTTGTCTGGGAGCACCCAAAATAATCTGAATTGCCAACTAATCTGAAAATCTTTGTAAGAAACTTCAAGGAAATGTCTTGCAAAACCTCTGCCTGTCAGCAGCTGTGTGACACTCCCGGAAGGACACTGGAGAGGCATGGTGAAAATCATGCATGTAATTGAGATTACTTCAGCAGAGATTAACTCTTAAAACAAAACAAGATCCTCAAAATAAAACATGCATTAATTCCTCTCCTCAAGAAAGTTCCTAGTCCTGGAACAGCTGAGTCCTGGTTACACATACACACTAGCACCTAGGATTTTAGGAGTAGCATGCCACCATCACCAAAAATATGTTTGCAATATATCCCCCTTCTCAGCGTGCCCTTTATGGAGGTCTCAAATGAAAAGCGTTCACCCCACCCCAGGAGAGAAATAAGAATGCATTACATGGTTTATAAAATCATTCCTAGTTTGGCTATTAGTAAATTATAGACTTTAGATGTTGCCCTTATTCTTTTCACCTTTAATCATCACTCAGGGACTTACAGAAGGTCTTTCTCCCTTTCTAGTTTGAATCTTAAAGCAAATGGTATACAAGCATGGTATATATATGTCTTTCTTCCTCTGCCTGTCCTTCCTTTCCTTTCTCTTTAATATAATCATAGTCATACAAGCTTACCAGCAGATCTCTTTTATATAAATTATGATTTTAGTAATATAATAGAAGTTTTGGCTCTTCCTGTTTATATATCAATGGAAATAGTACTAGAAATAGACGTCATTAAAAATATTTGTGTTGGAGTCACAGACAAGGTCTCAAGCTACGAACAAAAGTCTGACAATGTTAGGTGTTACATAATCAAACAAGAAATACCTAAGCAGAAAAACTCATGATCTAAGCATAAATTGACTAGAAGAGTGCCACTTTTTTTAATCTTTCCATTAATTTTCTTTCTCAGACTCCTTCATTTAAAACTATTTCAATGCACTTTTGTATATTTTGATTGTCCAAGGATTAATTTTTAAAATGTATGTGGTATTGTTTTTATTCATCTTTTCACATTCTATTTTTTTAAGCTATAAATCCTCTGACAATCGTAGAATCATAGAATGGTTTAGATTGGAAGGGACCTTAAAGATCATCTAGTTCCAACCCTCCTGCCACAGACAGGGATACCTGCCACTAGACCAGATAGCTCAAAGCCTTGTCCAACCTCATCTTGAACACCTCCAGGGATGGGGCCTCGACAACTTCCCTGGGCAACCTGTTCCACTGTCTCACCACCCTCATAGTGAAAAATTTGTTCCTAGCTTCTAATCTAAATCTACCCTCTTCCAGTTTGAAGCCATTCCCCTTTGTCCGATCACTACATGTCTTTGTGAAAAGGCACAATGCTCATAGAAAAAGAAAAACACTGAATATTAGGAATTGGATCCAGGGGTAAGTCTGGATTCCTTCAAATCTCATTAACTCAGGATGAAATGTCCAGTAAAAAGTTCCATCAAACATGTTCAGCTGCTTTCAGGATTAGTCTTTAAATGTCTCCTTTGGAGCCTTAAAGGAGTTGATTCTAACATGATACAGAACCGTTCCCTAGCCTCTATTATGGATCCATAGATATAGTTATACAGATATAAAGCTGACTGGTAACCTGAAGAGATGTTGCCAGGTCAGGCTAGCTTTTAAAATTTTCTCTCCCATACCTGCACGATGCCAGAATACACCAACTTTCCTGTGGATACGAAAGTAAGAGTCAAAGGTCATTTCAGCCATGAATATCCTCTTTTCCTGCTGTGTGGAAGAAAAATCTCACTATGGAGCTAGGATAAAATAAACGCATGCCAAGTTTCAGTTTTCCACTGCACTAAGATGTGATGAAGTTTGAGATTTTAGCTAGAGAAACTTTTGAAAGGAAAGGGAAACATGGAATTACGCATCTCGTTCATTTATGTAGTAGATTCTTTTATGTATAATGTAGTATACCTTTGACTTGTACAACTGGCAAAAATTCTTTAAGAAAGTCTATTTGCTTCTTGTAACCAATGAGAAAAGAAGTCAGGGAGTAGTTTGAAGCCACCTGGGAAAAGGGAAATGTTAAAGTGAGAAAAGAATTGGTCACTCTGACCTTGAAAGCCTAATGGTAGACGTAGCCATATTTCTTTGAAAGATGGTTTGGAAAGGCACTGAAGCAAAGAAAAAGCAACCTTATTTTGTAATCATGTAGCCAAAGCAGAGGTCTGTAACGTCTCTAAAAGACAAATTAGTACAACTCCTAGCTTTATAAAAAGATGTCTTGGGACAAGAAGTCTTGTTGTCTAGCAAATTTGTCATGCATCAGATGCTTTCTTGCTGCAAACATCTGCAGAAAAAGCGTACCAAAAGACAAATACATTTCTCACTCCCAAATATAAGAAAACCTAGTCAGCTGGGAACATTAAAACCAACTAGAGCCGGCAACACCTGGAAAACTGTGATAACAATTCCCCCAAGCTTAGACATAGCTTTTCAAAATGATGTCTTATATAATAATGTGAAGAGAAAAAAAAAAAAAGTTTTGCATGTTTTGTATAGAACAATGCTTTTAATGCATTTCCCTCCACAAAAGAAACTAGGACTTCCCTCTCGCAACAGAAAGTATTTTTTGCTATATCGTCTTACAACTTGCCTTCTGTTAACTTCCTCATGAACATACAGTGTTTTCACTACTTAGTAGACTTATTTACAGTATGCAAGAAAACTTTGCAGTCTATTAACTTTAGCGAGGTGCTAGTCCTGGTCTCCAGCTATAGGCATACATCATCACAGAAATGTTTAAGTGGATCTGTTTTACAACTCAGACATCCTTATTTAGTGTACCAGCAGGATTCAGATGGACTACTACAAATATCATAGCAGGCTGAAAGACCTCACTGAAAACTGTTTTGTTTGTTATGGCAACAAAAGCTATCAGCTAAACTTTAGAGCTGACATAACAAAACAGCACCTGAAAGAATACTCTAAAAGTTATTTCTGCCATTTTAATCATTCTTCTTGGTAAGCAGCAGAGATGTAAAGTGCTCAACTGCTGTATCCGTAACCTGGGTCACCCAGCAATTAAAACAATTGTTTTAATAAAACTATTTCCCACAACAAGCGTTAAAACAAAAAATTGTTTTAATACAACAATTTCCCACAGCAAGCATTAACTTCAGAACCACTACAGCTCCATTTCAGTCCCTCTAAAACTATTCTCTCTGAGCCTGATGCATTAGCAATACATCTTATCTTAATTATGAGCAGCAGAATTTGCAGTGCAATCACTTTGTGTAAAAGCTCCAGCAATCAGGTATGGTGCAGCCATTCATTTGTTGCTTGTGAACCGAAAAGAATAATACATAACCCTCTCTCACTCCCCCACAAACTAAAATATTTTTTCCTACTAAAAGCAAAATAATTTCTAAACCTTTGAGGTTTGAAAATCCATTAAAGCATATTTTTAGTCACCCTTTCCTCCCATCTAAACTAATATCTTCAGAAAGCTAAACCACTGAATTATAACTAGTGTTGTGTGAGAGGTGTGAAGGATTTAGTGAGCATTGCTAGCCGTGTATACAACTTGTGAAGTTCATCTCGGCACCGCTGCATGACTACAGATGTGATCTCAGTGAATTGGTGCATATTATCTGAAGATTTGCTCTCTCCTTCCTCTAAGACATTTTCCTTTCTTGGCGACTAGTCTTCTGACTTACAGGGTTGATAGGGGATGCCATCCTTTGCAGATTCCACCCTGCAGATTTACCTTCAAACATAACGTAAATGTAAGTCATTCACGTATCACTAGATTTACTTGTTCCTTTTTTTTTCTTTTGCCAGAAAGTAATACAAATTTACTCTTGTCATTTCCTGAAAACAAGAAAATCCTGATATAGAACTCGATACTTAAGCAGAAAAAAAATTTCATGGCAAAACCACAAAGGATTTAATTTTGTTTTGAAATCAGCTTTTTCTTCCTTGAATATACCAACACTACAGAAGTGTAAAGAGAAAAACTGTTCTTCTGTGTGGTTTTGGGGGACTTTGAGGGGTTGGATTGTGTTTTTTTTTCCATTTTGGGGGGTTTTGCTTGCCTTTTTTTTTTGAGAAAATGGGCAGCTTTGAGCCATATCATAGTGTAAAAAATGATACTTCAGTTGCGCAATAACATCGCCCATTCATACTGCAGAGCACAGCTTGTGACCTGTAATCATCTGTTCGCAGCTGGAAGCCCACATCAGTTTGACAAATATTTTTCTTTGTTGTTGTTTTCTTCTTTTGTGCTGTTGTGTGTGGCTAGGAAAAGACATACAGAGTAATTATTCATTACAAGACTTCCATTAGATACACAACTCACCACTCAGGCTACTGGCAGACTTCCTGATCCCTGCTCTACTGAGCCCTCAGGCTGAGGAAGCACTTGAGAGAATTTCTTCTGGTGATGTAGGAATACCAACGCCCATTTCTGTACAAAAGGGACATCAGTTAACAAAAATACTCAGAAATATATATGAAAAAGACAACCTTAACCTGAAGTTGCAAGCCACACTCTATTCATTTTGAAGCTCCTAATATAAATCAAATCTTTCTAGATGGTACTTTCTCTCCTTAAACTGTACTGTTTCTGTGTGCTAATTTCATCATCTAGAATACACGGTGGACCTGGATCTTCAGCTTTTTCTCTAAGGCAAGACACATAACTACAGCTAGCAAATACAGAATAACCAACCTGTCATCACCTATTAGCCTTTCTTTTCATTCTTTCTTCATATTGCTGCACCATCTTCAATAACTGCAGCATTTGAATTAATAGTTAGTAGATTTTTACTTACAATACAACATTACCTGTTTTTTCCATGGAGAATTTTGAACTTGAACCAGTCAGTTAAGGAAAATCCAGGAAAGCGGGTGAGAGGCCATGCATAATATTGCTATCTCTCATTTCTAGATATTTTCTATACTTCCAGTATGGAGAGTTGAATGGGTACATAGCTACAGAAGAACAGTTAAAAGGTAGCAGATCTTCCCTTCAGATTCCTTGCATCTCCACACAGTCAGCCCTTCCCACATCATTTAGGGACACCATTTTCACACTGAAGAGCAGAGAAGAATGAACAGGTGTTACACCATAGCTATTGACCACTAAGAAGGAAAAGAGATAGGAAAAAAGAAACTGTTAATGTTATAACACTTCTCATATATTTTTATATTCCTTCTAAACAGATACTGACAACAGCATCTTTACTCTTGGAGAAATTTTTCAATGACTGGCAATGTCAGTCCAATTATATTATATTCAATCAAGGCAGCAAACCTCAGAATTTCACTTCTGCTATAATTGAAAATGCAAGTGTTCCTCCCCATTCTAGGAACTGCCACAGCCAATGATAACGAGCTATAAGAAAACGTTCATTAGCTAAGAATAAAAAAATAAAGTAAATGCTTCCATACTGTATTTTTATCACTTTCTTGGGTATTTTTCTTTCATTGGTGTTTATCTTTCCAGCTCTGAGCAGGAAAGGCAAGCTGTCATGAGCTTGGCTTTAACAAAATACATATGTATAAACAAATGTTACGTGCTAAAGAGAAGCATTAAATTGCTACAACTGCAGACACAAATCAACCGCCAACATACATCCTTTTTTGCATGAAGGTCATGATTACTGGGTGAAACATAGCCTTACTCAGTGCAGGACTGAAACAAAATGTAGAAAACATAGGAAACCAAGAAGTTAGTTCTGCTAATAGCTCTGTGAACCGTTGCTACCGGTGCCCGCTGGGTCCCGAAGTCAACTCAGCTTGCCAAATCCCAGAAGTTCTTTGGCCTCACCTTCAGCAGGAGAGGCGAGACACCCTGAGGAAGAGCGGTGAATGAATCTTCCTATGCCATAAAAGGATGCACCTATGGAGGTCTAATTTATTTTCCAAAATTCAGACATTTCTTACACTATTGCATGAGAAGTTTGTTTCTGTTTGTTCTCTTGGAATGTTTGAAGAGAAAAATATAAACAGAGCACTGAAGCATAATATTATGTAGGTTTTAATAACATTTGTTGCAAACATCCAGCAAGCTCTTGTACGGCAAATGAAACACCCTAAAAGTTAATGCCAAACTGTTAGCCAATGTTTTAATCTGTAATCTAATCTGTAACCTAATTTGTAGGCAAGCATTATAAATGTGACATGATCCCCTTTAGTATATTTCGTAATTATTTTCTTTCATTCAGCCATTTATAGAGAGAATTCTGTCTTCCAGAATAGAAAGGGAAAGTGCTAAAACACAATTTAAAAGTCTGTCATTTCAGAACGTGAATGACAGCAAAATGTTGTCAGCAAGAATTAAAAAGTTATTGAGCATAGTTTTTCTGTTGTTATAGAATTTTGGCTTTTAACTAACAAGGTTGTTCAGCTCATCTCCTCCCCTGTTCCACCTTTTCATTTTTTGGATAAATTTTGAAGTTCTCACCATACATTTTATTCACAGGATATTTTAGAAACATACTTTCCACTAACCTCCCGCAGTTTGAAATTAAAATCTGACATAGATCTAAACATTTTATAAATACATTTACTGTGTGCTGATACATACTCAATCAACCATAGCTTGAACGAGCTATCAAAATTGTCCCTTACTTTATTAGTATTGGGGTAGAAGTGGATTTTGAGAAAAATTTGCAAAGGAAGAAGGGTGTCCTTGCAGAATTTCTACATAGCTCTTTTAAAATTCACTGAGTCTAGTAAAATTATTCAATATTCTGTCATTTGTGGCAGTCGGGTATCTCCAGTTATACAGATAAATAACCAAACTTTTAGCTGTCATTTTGAAATGCAGGTTTATGGGTATTAAGGGATTTCTGCTCATGAATTAATGACCTCATTGAAGTCAGTAACATAAAATTCCCTATATTACAAAGAGATTGCACAATTTTATTGGCAATGGATTCTTTGTCTCATTAGCAGTGATCTCTACCTTCCTTTGAGAAATACTGAGGTTATATCTCATACCAAAATAGTTATAACCACATTCCATATTCAGAAATCAATTCAGCTGTTCTTGAAATGGAACCAAGACCATACAAATCTATTTGGTTTTCCAGCTAATCTGTACAGTCTATTTGGTTTTCCAGCTAATCTGTACAGTGTTTCTAGTTTGCCATTAAGGCACATGCCTTGGCTGCACCCAGATGGTTCACCCCCTGAGTAAAACTGTCCAGGAGATGAAACCCATGCAAGGACAGTCAGGTGTGTATACACACGCACACACGCACACCCATGCAAAAACATCTTGTTGTAGATGTTCCCCAGGCAACAGTTTGTGTGAAACTAGAATAGCTGCAGAAAAAGTCACAATGGGGCTTTTCTGTGTAATGCCAATCCTGAGGCTTGGAGGCCATTAAAAGATGACTTTGAGCTGCCCTGAAGCAAAATTCTAACAGAGCTGAAGTTTTATCAGAGTTTTACCAGAGATAAACTTGGGGGGAGTAGGGAGGGAGGAATTAAGATTCAGAGAGTGCAAGATTGTCCCACAGCCATTTCTGCTCTTCCATCGAAAAACTGGTAATTTGTCTCAGTATTTTAAACATTTCTCTCCAACCTTTTCATATTAATCCCATAATTTACCTCACACATTTTAAATCCCTTTTTCCTCTCAGATTCCGATCTTTTTTTATTGTCCTCACTCCTGTCACTTTTACAGCTGTTTAGTTTCTCTCCTCCTAATTAAATTCCACTTTCTATCAAGGCAGGGAGCAGAAGCAGTGGGAAAGGAAAACATCATCGTATTAATATAATATTTGGAGCCACAACAGTATATACTATAACTGTTTTCTATACATCCTCTATCTTCATTGTTAAATTGTAAGATCTTTAAGACATTGTTTCTGATAAAATGTTTCCAATGCCACCTCTTGCAATAATTAGTTTAATGTAAATCTTTGCTGTTAGTTTCTTCTTTCACAAAACAATGTTCTGCCAACTTACAGGCATTATTTTTAATCATTTTTGAGGATAAGACTAGCGAGAGAGGCACAGATTTGTTCTTTAAAAAAGAAATTTGAGTGATATTCTATGTGAGGAGTATTAAGTGCTCTTTTTGGAGCTCTAAAATTTCTTAGCAAGACGCAATGTTTTATTAATTTTTATTTATTGAAATACTTTTTACTGTATGTGGGTAATCAACATTCTTCCAAGTTATTGTTTTCTTGTCTGTCTAATTCATCAGAAAATAAGATTTCTGATGATTTCATGTACTCTGGGAATGCTCCTCCTCTCATAGCTTCTACAGATAGCCAGACTATGTACGTAACAACCCCTCAAAGCAATTCAGATCTATTGAAGCAAAGCTGAAGTTTTCATTCAGTGTTGGCTCCATTGTGACCTGAAATAAGTTCAGTCCCACACTGGAAAAATGAGCAGAAAACCCATCTCCCAGTCACTCTTTCTGCTTGACATATGCTTGATATGCTCAGGAGTCAGGGGGCACGGTAGGGAGACAAAAGATTATAGAAAGTATCACTTAAAATTGGAAGAGGCAAGGGGAGCCTATCTGTGGAAATATAAAAAAGGTTTAAATTAGCTGGTCTGAAAGACTGGGTTAGGTCACTATTGTGTAACTGAGCATGGAAGCAGCAGATGATAGAAATTACATAATTTTCTAGAATGTAGAATGAGGATGAGGTGTTGAAAGCAAGTACAGGAATTAAACGTCTAGACAAGCAAACCGGAAGAAATATCTGGAGTACTAAAAGCAATAAATAGGTTAATAAGCCAAAATGGACATGAGGATCCTGGAATAAGAAAGAGTACAAGAAGCCAGCAGCATTTGCAGTACTTTGGGATGGAGTATGGAACTTGGAAAAGAAGATTAAGCAAGAAAAACAGACACTGCTTTGCAAAGCAGAAACAAAATAGTGCACAATTGAGTGAACATTGGGAAAAATACAGGCTGGAGATTAGAAGAACTGAGGGAAACAGGGCAAAATAAGCAGAAGATATTGTACCCACTAGTTTAAATTACCCATGAGAACCAAACAGGAAGAATCCGGATTCCCACTTACTATTGAGACTGTTCACTAGTGAGGCTACAAGTGTCACTCTTTCTCTCCTGTGACATGGAAGCACCATGGATTTCTGGTAGATTTGCTGCTGAAGTGGGGTTTTTATATGGCTCTTGCTGGAAACATAACTAATGATGCTGGAATTAAATGACAGTGTTCACCTGGATTGGATTTTGTCAGTCTCACAGTTCATTACTAGCTTAGTGCGGGTATTAGACATGTAGTTTTGCTGATACCGTACAGCAGTTAAATTCTTCGATCATACCTAATTCTACTTTTTCACAGTATGATGAAAGCTGCATTTCATTACGTCCCACATTGTTCTTTGAGACAGAATGGCAAATTCTATTATCCTAGCTTTAAACAGGAAGAGGAAAAGGTAACTGAAGAGAGGTTAAAGTCAAAATTTGCCAGTGTCCAGTGTTTTGGGAGAAAATCCTATGTCAATAAAATGTCTGATATTTACAATATAATCTTAAATTGTCAAAAAAGGCACTTACATACTTGAGGTATTAGATATTTGAACTGGAACCTCTTTTCACTGAAGAAAGTTGCTCAAGACTATGTCATGTTTCAGAGGCAAAACTTGGAATGACGCATAGATGTTCTCAACCCCTTATTCAAACTGCATGTCTACGCAAAAGAATTCCATTTTTAAATAAGAAAAAAAGCCCAGCTATCTAGTTCTTTGCTACAAAGACATTTCTACAAAGTACTTGCTTTTATATTTTTCTGTTCCCTTAACAGCTAAATGATAATTTCTGAGCTATGCAGTAAGACACCTTACACAATTGGACATGGAATTAGATTTCTCTTTTCAAAATGCGTGTTTGTACTGAAAGAATGTTTTACCTTTTTTTTTTTATTTTCTAAGCATAGCACAGTCTTTCTAGAATCCCTACAGCAAGCTGCTAATGATGTATAAAACTGTATATGTATCCTTTCCTTGTACCATGCCTCAGAATATACAACACTAATGATTGCTGTTTCATGCAATCTTCAGCTCTATGACAACCTAAAAGGCTTCTGAAGACAAGAAGCATACCAAACAATTTTCAAACCCTTTTCGTCTGCATTTTTTCTAATCAATATGTCTCTCTTGAAAGGGAGAGAGAAAATGAGAGGGGGCAAAATAGTTAAGCTGAGAATTCAACTGCCATTAAGCTTTGCTCAGGCAAAAGCAAAAGTTTTCCTTTACAGTGTTGCAGTAGGTATGTATGTGTTTATTTAAACAGTAAGAAAGTACAAATGCAATAACTTTTTCTGGGCCTGCAACATTATATCTGGATATATTTTGGACTGCATATTCTTATCAAAGAAATTACCCTCATAAAAACAGCTGTTAGTATGAATGTGCCTTTCAACTCTTAAGCTGTCGCTTAAAACTACACATATCTTGGAGAAAACTTTTGGGAGATTCATCAAAATTTGAGCTACAAGCTTATCTGGCATCCTGGAAAGATTTTAGCTGCATGGATAGGAAGCTCTCTGTCCTCATGTAATGCACAATAGTTTTTGTCTTTCACAATAGATCTTAAACTTATCATAGGGTAATAGAAAACGTTATTTTTTTTATGTGTGTATGACTGTTACTAAAACAAAGTTTGGTGAAACATTCTGGATTAAGTATCTAATTACATGTCATTAAGAAAGTCCAGGTCCCATTCTTGAGTATATTACTCATTTCAGAACCCCAGTTTGTTTCTCCTGGTTGTAAATATCCATTTTATCTTCATACTCTAATAGATTCTACAAGTCAGTCAAACATAGCTGCTGCCCGACCTATGCAGAGTCCCAGTTATGTTCCCTTCTACAGACTCCTTAATGTATGGGCCTGTCTTCTATTGGCTTGTATTCAGTGCCTGAAGACAGAATTGTTGGGGCTTGCACTTTGAGACTGAGACTTGCAGAGTCGCTTCACATAAGATGAACAGAAAAAAGACTGGACTGATCAGAAGGAAAAAAAAACAGCAAAACCTGAACAAAACCAACCAACCAACCAAAAAAAAAGACCAAAAAAACCCTAGACTTTTTTTTATATATGCAGCCTCTATAGGAGACAAAACATCTTGGAGAAAGAATTCTGAGTTTCTTCCTGTAGGATATTGTGATAAAGGGATAAAATGATCTTAAGTTAGAATTTCAGGAACTGACAGATTAAACTATAAATTCAACAAATGCTTACCTTGCACTAGATACGTACTGTACATCCCTTTAACAACTCCCACCCTTCAATCCCATCTTCCTGAGATGCTTTGAAATAAGCAGAGAAGATGCTCTGAAAGAAGAGACAATCTCATAAAGATAAAATTAAATCATAGAATCATAGAATCATAGAATCATAGAATGGTTTAGGTTGGAAAGGACATTGAAGATCATCAAGTTCCAACTCCCCTGCTGTGGGCAGGGACACCTCCCACTAGACCAGGTTGCCCAAGACCACGTCCAGCCTGGCCTTGAACACCTCCAGGGATGGGGCCTCAACAACCTCTCTGGGCAACCTGTTCCAGTGCCTCACCACCCTCACAGTGAAAAATGTCTTCCTAATGTTTAATCTGAACCTGCCCTCTTCCAGTTTAAAGCCATTCCCCCTCGTCCTATCGCTACATGCCCTAGTAAAAAGTCCTTCCACAGCTCTCCTGTAGGCCCCCTTTAGGTACTGGAAGGCCACAATAAGATCTCCCCGGAGCCTTCTCTTCTCTGGGCTGAAGTTGCTGTGAAGTTATATAGGAAGTAGAAAGACTGTATGACAAATTAAGAAGGCTTTTTGTAAACTCTACAAAAAAAAGAAAAAAAAAAAAACAAACCCAAAACAAAACCAACCTGTAGTGGCAAAAGTCTTTTGTGGTAGTTCTGGTATATCCATAGCTATCAAGCCTGACCATAGACAGGATGGTGCTGCCCAAATGCAGATGCTCCTTGTTGTGCAGTGTCTGATCTGCTTCAAGTGATTTTTACTTAGCTTTGTAGTAATTAAAAAACTGTCAGGGAAACATAACACAGAACTAAATTCTCCTTACTCTGCTGCTTACTCCACCTTAATCATCGGTCTGCCTTTGGTCTGTCAAGACATACCAAATGTCAATTTGTTCAATGGAAAAAGTCAATTTTACAAACTTACAAATAATTGCTTTTGAACAAAAGGGAAGAATAGGGAATGTATATGAATTTAATTATCAACCATTGAATTAATCATAACAGAGAAGGTGAAAAATGCTTAAAAATAATTCTTTAAAGTTCCATTAACAATAACTGTAGGAAAAACACTCTTTATTTGTAAACATATTTTTTGTCTCTTGACAAGTTAAAAGAAATAGATAAACAAAAGTAGAGGTAAAATGCATTCTAAATTAAGGGAATCTATTCCTGAAAGAAATATCAAGTGTTTGAAAGGCAATGTATTTGGCCAGCTTCTGGATCTCTCCTGTACAGGAATTAATTGGTTAAGTTGTCCCAATAATGAACCCTTATTTCTAAAACACAGGATAAAACACTATCAGTTTTGTCCTGTCACTTCCACTATTCCTCCAAGTATAGCATCCTTTTTTTAATTTTTCAGCACTAAGAATAACTAATACAAACAGTCCAGAACTTTGGAATGGATCTGTAAAGTATTTATATCAGTATGGTATAAAAATTGACAAATCAAATTCGGTATCATTTACAAGATATATATTTATGGGGTTGAAATTTTTATTGCAGCAGAAAGTCATATGAAATGCGCCCACTTGCAATAATTTAAAGGCAAATTGTCAACTTGAATATCTTAATAGACTAATCTTTTTAGAATACCATTTTATGATAATTTACTTCAAGAAAACAGCACATCCTGATTTTTAAAATACTACATTCTCACTGTGAAGAAAAAAAAATAGGGATTTTTCTGTTCCTTATTTGTTATTTAGCAAATAAACCACGAAGTCATTGGCATTTTGGCAATTCCAGCTAGTACAGAACCCTGAAATACATTTACTCAGGGATAAGAACTACCATAAGTCCACTGAATTTCTCTTTTTTTGTGCCCTCTAGGTAGCAGGTATTAAAGTATAAGATTTGAGTCCTTATTACCGAATGTCCTGGTTCCATGATATATAAATAAATGAAAAAATAGTCTCCTAAAGCACTAGAATGAATATTACTGTCAACAACTCTACCTCAAGCACATTGATCATTCCAATATGAGGATCAGCTAATCTGTGCAAGATTCCCTCCACCCTCCAGAAGCCAGGTAAAAATGGAACTATCTCCTGCAGAAAAAAAAAAGCATCATGAAAGACTCCATCACCTTATACCCCCAATCAAGTTACATTCTTTTGACCTTCTTTTGACTGCTGTGACTTTATAGCCACAAGCGAGACTCTAAGCCAAAACAAAATGAGTCTTCCCTTCATCAGGGTGGTGATGAGGAGAAAAAAAAAGCCCTACCTATGAAACATGTTGACTAAAACGAGATATGCTTGTGTACCACTGCAATGAAGGTACTACACAAATAATTTTATTCTTAACTCTGGAATTTCTGACATAAGAGATTTTCTATCCATGCAGAAACTCACTGCATTAATGGGTCTGTGTAAACCTCTGATGTTGGATTAGATATTGGCCACCTATAAGAAAAAGGGAATATAGTCCATAGTCAAGGTACTAAGAAATTAATCAGAGAAAAAATGCAGAGGAAAAAAGCATTTTGCATATTTCCCTAATAATAATTTTAAATACCCATTCTAGAAATTGCAAGAGTTTTGTATACAGAAATATGGTATTTCATGTGTTAACTTCAAATTCAATATTAATGAGTATGGATTATATAGAAGTACTGCTGAATTTAGAGCATCTTCTTTACTCAGTCTTTTAATTTTCTATATTCTCAATATATGTCAGTCAGTAGATCTATGTCCCTGACATTTTATTCTGAACGTATTTCTGCAGTAAGTGGTACATAGATTATGATTTTTATTATGTAATAGACAAGGTACCTGTATGCACCTTCATGGTATAATTCTCATACGCTGCATTCACAGTTCAGTGTAAGAATGCAACCAGTTGTCTACACTTTTGTAATGGCCACAGGGGAAGAACATAGAATAAGAAGCAACTATACAGCTGGTTGGAAATTTTCCAACAAAACAATTATTACAAAGAAACAGTGACTTGTCAAAACCAAGCTGCTTTGTAGGAGGCGTGCTGCCAGGCTTGTGATGGAAACACGCTCAACCTGTTTGCTGTGGGCTTTTGAGGGATTTCTAAAGGAAACTACATAAAGAGAGACCTACCCAGGGACAGACGCTTGAGGTTTCCAGTGTACATCGCTATGGGCAACGCTGCTACTCTGACTGCTTTGGAGTCAGAAACTTCCACAGTGTTTTGTGCCAGAAGAAGAAATTAGGATGACTGGCACCCATAGGTGCATTCAGGGAGAACTGCCAGTTTTGGCAGGTCTGACGAGCTGGGCAGAGGTGAGGTGCGGCTCTCCTGAGCCTTCACCATGCAGCCAGCTGCCACCGGTGGGGCTGGCACTCCACCAGCATCTCTGAGCTAGAGAGGGGAGCTTTTCCCAACTCTGAATGGAGGGGAGGAAGGAAATAAAATTCCTCTACTACCTCCTCCTCCAAGAATATTCCGGGTAATTCTGAATTAAGATCTCAATAGTTCTTTGAAGGACTGCTTCAATTTTATTTGAGTTTTTGGAATTGCCATTTTTTCTAGAATGCTTCCCCCTCCCCCCTCCTCCCCCCCGCAGGATTGTCCTGGTTTTATAGTTTGTATTCTATTACAACTATTTATACAACTATTTATAGTTTGTATTCTATTTCAACTATTTATACAATAAGTTTGTATTCTACTTATACAATAAGTTTATATTCTAAGTTTGTATTGGGTAATTTTCGTTCAGGAATTGTCTACCTCTCCCAGGAATGGACTGAAAATTCTGAGCTTTTACCAGCTCTGATAAGGACTGGATAAGCAGTCCTTATTGCTGAGCTTTCATTTCACATGCTCTCATAATATCTTACTGTGTTTTGGAAAGGGAAACTGATGGAAAAAGAATTTCAGTTAAACAGTCTTACTAACCAGAGGGAGAGCCATGGATCTCTTGACTTATTCCTAGTCTGAGACCACATTAATGCTACTGCTAGGCCAGAAAAAAATAGACAAAAGTGGGTATGATAAACACAGACTGACTTTCTTAGTCAGAGGAAATCGTCACTAAACTGGTGAGCTGGGGCACAAGAACAGGAGTTTTAGAAATGAACAGTTTACAGTTTCTTAAAGGTTGCCAGAAATGCAGAAGCTTTGTCCATCCTTTACTTCTTCCTCAAGAAGATAATTTATTTTAATTTAATTTAGAGTATGCTACAAACAATGTCTTGTTTGTCTTGATGCTCAGGCAAACAAAATAAAATACTCAGTGATAAAATCTATTCCAGCCACAGTCATTAAGTTTGCAAACATAATTTCAGCTTTGTTTGCACATAGATACCAGTTCATTGATGCTTTCACCTTCTTACAAATTATAAGCCATATTCTCACAGTTCCATTTTTTAAGTAGTCCAACAAAGGAGTGGAAGGAATATCCCTAAGCTAGACTGAGATTTCGGAGATATATCATCTTATGTTAAGATCATGAGAAGGCAGCCCAAGAGATGCTAGGTCCTTCCCTCTACTCTGAAAAGTAAAAGAAAGATAAATAAATAAATAAAAATGCAAATGTCTTCCATTTACACTAGCAAGACCTAAATTATATAAATATATCAGGGTTATAGCTTCATTTTCTTTTAAAGTATAAGCACTGGGGTCATGCCCTCCACAACCAGCACCAGGATCTTTCAGGTTCTGCTTACAGCCTATAGTTCTTCCACTGGTGTATTTCCTGTCCCGTCACAGGAGCAGCAGCTCTGTCATCAGTAGACAGTCAGACATGAAAATTTTTATCCCTTTTATGCACCTGAGAGTGACACTCTAGAATTTTGCAGCTCATTTTGGTTTCATTGCGATGCTGCATGTACATAAACTTTATATTTCAGTCCTTACTGCTCTTTGGATGCCCTCTACTTGAAAATACCTTTCAGTAATGCTCAAGTAGCAGGGAAAGTGTGAAGACAGACCTAACAATAGCCCAATTTACCACGCATCACTCTTCGATAAAACTAATACATCTTCAAATTCCATAGTATTGATTCCCTGATTACATTGATTTTATCTAAAACTCAGTAGTTTAACTTTACGTATGACAGATTTCTGCAATAATATATTTGGGTAACCCTAGACTCAAATCCTTGCTAGTCCTTGCTAGTGTTTTCCATTCCTCTCAAACTTACATCCGGGATTGTGGTCATTGAGGTTGTTGAGGCCCCATCCCTGGAGGTGTTCAAGGCCAGGCTGGACGTGGCCTTGGGCAACCTGGTCTAGTGAGAGGTGACCCTGCCTATGGCAGGGGGATTGGAATTTGATGATCTTCAAGGTCCTTTCCAACCTAAACCACTCTATGATTCTGTGATCTATCTATCTCTTAATTAAACCTTCTACTAAAAATAATTCTTCACTCCTAGACCCCAAAGATAAAGAACGTTCCTCAACAGATTTCTGCTTCTGAGGGAGGAGAGGAACATTTTGCCACTAAATTAAAAATCCTCCATCAACAGAACTCTTAACATCACTCTGCCCAAGTATTTTCTCAGTGGTTAAGCTCAGGCTACCATCTTATCCTTCTGTTGTCTTGATGTCTCCCACAACCAGTCAAGCAAAGTAGCCAGAACTGCACTGATGAAGTCCTCCACAGTTCACTCCATCAAACCCTTCCACACTAGCAAACTCTCAGAAAGTCCTCCAAAATTGTAAGTACACTTCAGATTCAAGTATAAAAACTGCTTCTGAGAGTAAATCATAGCCAAACACACTCTGGGTTTTATTCTATTCCTTTTGAATTGCATTCTCTAAAGGCAATGATTTTATGGATTGTAATTTTGTATGCTTTGTTTTCTCATCAAAAGGAACTACTGAAATGTTTCAGTTAAAAGCAATGTGCTGTTGCAAGGTAAAGTATGAGATTAATAAGTGTCATTTCAGTAAATTTTACATACCAAAAAATGGGATGCAGATTAAAATACACAGTATTTCTACCAAATTCACCATAGCAATTAAAAACTGGCCAACTATTAGTTTCAAGATTACTTATTTCTACCATATCTCATGCAAAAAGACAGTTGTCCTGGAAATAAAATAATATTTTCTGTTTTTTAAAATAGATTAGCAAAAAATTTAATAAATTTTTATTATATAGTGGTGATAGTAAAAGTTTATTACCAAGCTAAGCACAGATAATTAGGAAACTTAATTTATTTCCTTCTGTCCATGAATTAAAAATCTGTTTTAAATTACAGAACCTTATCTTTTTTTTTTCATCAGTATTTCCTTTGAAACACAAATAGAATAAAGATAAAAATCTAAGGGGTATGAACAGTGCCCAGAAGGACAGAATATCTAAATATAATGAGAGCAGAGTAGAAGTACACAAATAAAAGCATACTGTAAAGCATGTCACAGGAGATTGCAAGAGAAGGTAAAAGTTCTTAGTTTGGTATGTATGACCAGTCACAATAATAACATTGGATGTCAGTAAATATGAGGTAAGACAGAAAAACAAAAGAAACTAACCTGACATTTCTGCTCTGATGAAACTCCTCTAGCCTACAGCCAAATTTTGAGCAACAGCATTAATCAACACAAATCTTAAGTAGGACCTGGAAATGTGGTAACAAGCTTTGAAACACAGATATGATATAGTGTATGAGAAAAACGGTGTTTAGTAAACAAGTGTCAGGGAGCAGCAGGAGGGGGCTGCTGTGCAGGGGCCGGGGGTCGGGCACTGAGGGTGGCAGCGAAGCACAGCCCCACAGTGCCCGGGAAGGCAGGGAGAGCGGGGAGCAGTGACAGTAGCCGGGGACAACCAGCAGGACCAACATCACCAGACAGGCACGTGGTGATGAGGCTGGCCCTGGGCAAAATTGGGAAGTAAGGTCGGTGGGTCAGGGTCTGGTGCCCCCGACCAGGCTTCTCCCAGCTCCTGCTCATGCGGCTCTGCTCCCAGCAGCTTGATCCAGGGGACCACATCTGCACGGTGTCAGAGCTGTCATAAGCAAAGGTGAGTAAACCTGAAGGAGAAAGGAAATGGTTTCGAAAAATTGGTATTTTCTGAGGAATAAAAAAAAGGTTCAAACTTTTCACCAGAGTTGTGCTGGACGTACTGCCATCACTGGTTACTGCTGGATGTACTCAGCTGTATCACAACTTATAACAATACTTAGACATTTTCCATGAAAATATTCTCCACTTTCACACAGGCAGTTGTCCAGGAATATGTTCAGGTCTCAAGGGTTTAGTGAATATTTTTCTAGAATTCTTTAGCACTAAGTTTCTTAAATCACAAAGATGTCTGTTTAGAAGATGTCTGTTTAGAACACACGAAATTGTACAGAAGGAAATCACATGTGGTACAATCAGCGCACAAAATATGAACTACATAACGTGCTTAAGACACACATTGTTTGGATTTCCTTTTTTGGCAAGGGGGATGTTTCTTGTTGTTTATGTATGTATATGTGAGCAGTTTCAGCCCATGTTAATTTTTCTTCTGTAAAAATAGTTGTTTGTTGAGTACTCGTTTTTCATGATGAAAAAAGTTATGTATGTTTGATCATATAATAAATCAAGCATAGACTGGACTGAATCTATTAAACTAATCTATTTAAAACTAACAGTTGGTATGGCTGGTTTTGGTCTTTGGCAAATCCTCAGTCAAAACTTCCTTTTTTGAAAAGAATGAAAAGAAGTTTATCTATGTGAATGCAACACAAATAGCTATTTAATACAAAGTCTTTCTTTGTCAATTACAAGAAAACAAAATGGTGACAATTTGTTTCATCTTGACTGAGTTGTTTCTGTCACTAATTTACTTATCTTTCTGCGAAGTCCTGGGTTTCTTACTGCCAGATTTAAGAAAAAAATGGTATTTCAAAGTCACAGTATTGATGAGTGCCAGGAATTTTTAACTGACTAGGCATTAGCTAAGTGAGGAAATCTTGATGCAAGAACAAGTTTGGATTAAGAGTCTTAAATTTCAAGTAGCTTTTTAATGACACAAAAGATGGCTGATATGAAATTACATAAATTAGCCACATGTATATTGTTTTATATACTACATAGTTGATATATGTTGTCGTCAATACATAGTTTAACGTATTTGCTCTACATGTTCATTGTCTGGTACAAAGAACATCAGTCTTTTATTCCTTTATTTTCTTGCTATACAAAGCAAGCTGGTCTTTTGCATACTTTCATCTGTACAAGAAGGAAACTGAAAGGTAAATTGGATTTCTGAACTCATTTAGAATGACAAGACCACGGTATTCAAAGAAGAAAAGAAGGTAACCGCTCAGGGAAACAAAAGAAGTTGAGATGCAGCTTACTTAGTGAGACCAAACTTCTCTGGCAACAGAGTTATGGTAAATCCAGGCATGTGAAGACTTTCCAAGCCCACTGCCAAGCTCGACCAAACATTTCTATGAAAAAGTTCCTTCTAATGCTTTTGGTATAAAACCTGTATCCTGATAAGATTGCAAGTGTCCTTTAAGCATCATAATGGTCTTCAAAGCAGTAACAAATGCATCAGTAAATGCATCTTTAGTCTAAATGAAGTATGAACATGAAAGATGCCAATTCAGGCCCTTCAGTTCCTGCAGATCTCTGAAGGCAAGAATACCAAAGACAGACTCTGTTCCTATCCTTTGGAGGAGTGGGTGTTCCATTTTAGCACTTCATTGCCTTCAGTAAACCATAGCAGCACTCCAGCAAACTAAGGAACGGCAGTCCAGCATCAGGACGCATTTTAGCTGTGCTTTATTAGCCACGCACACTTCCTGTTTTCAGAAAGTTCCCAGGAAGTCCCTTCCTGTCTTCTCTAGCATTTACCTCATCAGTAGCAATTAAGGCCCAGACATGGTGGTTGCAAATTTTAGTTTATTTCCTTAATAGTGAAGATAGCTGGATTATAGAGACACAATCTGCACTATGTGCAAACTTTCAAAGGGAAAAAATAGAAAACCAACCTAATGTATTTTGGAATGTTGTAATGATGAGAAATACTAAAACAGGCATTCAGTTGCCAAGACTGAAAGTTGCCAAGCATGAAAGTGGAAAGATATTATTTAGACTATTTAAAAAATCAAATTCAGTTTAAGAAGTATACATCTGAATTGCAGCAAGAACTTGAATGATCAGTACAAGAGCCGAGAAATCATATGCAACACAGTCCATACCCTCCTGTGTGAAATGATAGAAAACACAAATGCTAGATCAGGACAAGTTGCTTAGCATGTTTTAGGTGATACATCAGCCTAAGGCAAGGCACTGCTGAGGGTGAAGCATGTTGCTTGATCACCATTCAGGTCAGGACGTTTTACATATTTATCAGTAACATCAATGCAAACAGTAATTCTACAATATGACAAAGAACACCATATTACCATAATATGAACAGCCAAAATATGTTGTATTGCCAAAATAAAACCAGAAGAAAACAGCAGGGTTTTTTCCTGTTTGTATAATTTACTGCCCAATCTCAGTCTAAGGACATAAACAGAGTAAAAAGGGTGAACAAAAGAGGAGTAATGATAAATTGAAATATTTTCTTATCTGCAGAAGCAGCATCTCATAATGTTTTCTACAGCCTTACTGATACAATTACATGGGTGTGTATTTCATGCAGAAAGAGTGAATGTTTTACAGGAGAATGTGAAAATATGACTGAATGCTCCCCCCTGTTTCACCCCCTGTCCCCCGCTACTCTTTTTGCTTATTCTTCTCCCAATATATTTTCAAGGGAATATCATGAGCTGTGTATTCAGAACCCTTACTAATATTTCCCACATTTCTCTTCTGCAAACAGGAATCATAGCAGTTCTGCTGGAGCCTGAAGCATTTGATCCCTTATCATCCATTGGTACCCAGTGTTGTCTAAATTGCAAAATATTTACTGATCGATATGTAAAATATCTGAGTGAAAAAATGTCTACATAATTATGATTTTACTGTACTCCAAAGCAGTACTGACAGCACTCCAGAAAAACAAGTATGCACGGGACAGAAAGACAATGTTACAGTTGTAAAGCTTCGAATTATATAGATCAATCCCATAATTCCCCTGTCGGAGAAGGCAATCCTGCCAGTGGGCTAAAACTGACTGTCTCAGTCAAGGAAAAGAGCAGTGGCCACCACTTTGTGACCTCGAAAGAAAAATAAACATAACGTTGTCCAAGGCTAAATTTTGACAACACCCAGGACTTAATCAACACCAATGTCCTTTTCTTTCTAGATTCTTTTCTTAAGCATTGGGAGTTCTTATTTATACTCAACTGCATAAAAGGTAATAAATTCTGTAGGATAGTGTAGTTTAGGAACATTTTCACACATTAGAATCAAAAGTGAGATTGTTAACTACAGGTCCTGTATGGCATCTACACCCTTGCATAAACACTTTCTCTGAGAAAGTGTATGACCTACACAGTTCAGAGAAGGGATAATTATATCTGCACTGCAAATCAGCAATACAGCTTCAAAAAAACCTACACCAGCTTTAACTGAGATACTGAGTTCTGGGATCAACCTGTTCACACCAACACAGAACATACAATGCTCATTTACACTGCAGTGCACAGTAAATATGACTGCTCCTTTTACTGTACCTGTGCGTCCAGTGATTTCTCAGACAATGTAAAACATTCTTTGATTTCTGCATGCAAAATATAAAATAAAAATACTATATGCAAAAGAAATAAAGGTCAATATCCATTTTCAAGCATAGATGCTTTTACTTAAGAGTAAAATGGAAACACGAATGTGGATTTCTGAAATAAAATAATTTCGAAGAAGTAGTTCCTGTAGCAAATTAAATATTAAATAAAAGAAGTTATACACATAATATTGGTTATTATGTTTTACCAGTCTTCACCTTCATTATGTCGGAAAAACACTGTAATTCTCAACAGAATTAGAATACCTCAGAACACCCAAGACTGAAAAACACTTAAAGAAATTCTTGAGACTGGCTAGTCTTATGCTTGTGGAAATTGCTGCTTGCCAAATTTCTCTTTGTAATGAAAATACAAATGTAGATATATATATGTATATTTCCATAAAAAGTCCCCAACTTTTAAATGTTAGGATATAAAAAACCTTTCACATAAATATTTAAGAATAAAGTCTGACATTTTTCAAAATACTGTACCTGAAAAAGGAATTATTATTTCTGGTGTTTCTTTTAAGAGCTAGAAAACAGAATCAATAATTTTTCCTTGTTGGCACAAGACAAGAAGGGCACATCTTTTGCTATGTAAGTTGAAAATTCATTTTAAATGAGTAACATTTCTCCTCTCTTTTACAAGTATAACTCTTGATAAGTGGTTGTGAAAAATTCATGGTCAACATTGTTAGTGCCTTAACAATTATTTAGTTATAAAACTAATAACTAATAAAACTATAAAACACAGAAAGTATTAAATATTCAAAATAAGGACAAAACTGTATGTCTATGTGTAAATTATGGCTTATCTAATGATAAAAAGTACTAAATAGATGTCTGTCTAAGATCTCAACATTAAAGATGGGCAGTTGAGAGAATTCAGTAAATATTTCAAATGGAGTTTTGTTTCAAAAAAAGTGTTAAAAAGCCCTGGTATCCAACAAATCTTAAACAAGCCCTAGAAACATAGAGGATTTCTTACCTATTCTTACGCATGTCAAAAGGAATTAATCATGAAGACTGTTCATAGTCCTTAACATATACGCAGAATAAAATGTTGGTTTTAACTGAGGGTCATGGAAAGTCCTAGGTAGATCCATTAAAGAAAAACGGCTGCATTATTGTGTGAATAATGAATGTCTGCAATTGGCGACGATAAGAAGGAAAGAATAATTTGATAAGAATTTTTAAGTTCCCTTGTATTTGTGATGAGTTTAAAATTCATGGATGACAGACATTATATAAGACCAGAAAGCTTGAACCAAAGAAAGACATGTACTCCTACAAAATATATGTATCACACCTCCAAAGGCTGAATCTAAAATAAAAAGTATCAATTGTTTGCATACAGGCGCTACTCCTATAGTAATCTAGGAGTCAGAGCAATCTGGTTGCTGGGCAAAGTCACTGTCAGGTTGGCAGAACTCTTAACACTTTGCTTCAAACTTTTCCTAGGAAGGAGTCTTACCTACACGGCTATACTGACTTTTACATCTGAGCTATTTAAGTTGGATGGGAATACTACAAAAGAATGATAACTTCACAGGTGGGAATGAAGTGAAGGAAGGGAAGTCTCAGACTTCCTTCACTAGTTAAATATTTTAAATCACATAGTGATTAAAAGCAAAGACCAAAATATAAGTATATAGAGATTGCGTGGCTAGATTATCGTAAAGAGAATGCATCACTACCAATCTTGAATTTCAAAAGAATTTAGAAATGGAACTAGTGAGACGTGTGATCTTGTGAACATAAAAAACATGCATTTCAACAGTTTGAAAACAAATGTACAAGAAATTAAAACACAGTTTTATATTAGAAACTGACCTTAATTATGAGGTGCTTTTGCTTTTGCCAATAGTTATTTGTTTCTGGCCACTGCTGTCTGATCCCAACATCTGTTCCTCAGCGGAAAATTCCGGAAATATGTGCATCCTCCCACCGGAAATATGTGCATCCTCCCACAGACCAATAACAGAACAGCTTGGGTCTCAGAAGCAACAAATGAGATCCCAAAACGAATCCCTGCAACAAACTCCAGTTAGAATACAATATGATGGCTTGCAAGAAAAAAAAAACAGCTGTTCCAGAACTATGAGACATACTCACCTGAACCATGAGAGGAACTGGAGCAGGAATGCTGGAAACGTGGGTACATTAGTACACCGTTTGACTGCTTGATTGTACCACATTCTATGGTGCTACTGGAGCAGATACAGCCCCCAGATCTCAAGCCGTGCATCCCCAGGAGGACTGCCACCACCTCAGACTATTTATCCAAAGAATTCCCTGCCCATCAACAAACTTCTTCTTGTAGCTGAATTTTTCTTTTCAGTTATTTCATTCGTATTTGCTTCTCCACGTCCCTCAGCCTAGGAGCATATTAATTATTCATGTTTGTTGAAGTCATGTCTCATGACTTAGGCCCAGCTGTATCTTAAAACTGATTTACTCACACCTTTAGTATAACTTCAGCAAAGGTACCTTTTTGTTGATGTTGTTAAATAAATTATTCTAGATGATTCCAGAAAAAAATGATCTCTAGATGTAGCCTCTGGGTACATTGTAATCCTGCTGATCAACATTTGCAGCACCATTTCAGTCCACCTTCTGCTTATAGCAACATTTGTAATTACTCTTAGTTATTTTTTCCTGTGCTTTGGGATATTTTACTAAAATTATAAGCTTTTGGACTATATTAATCTCTAGTGTATTGATTGTATATAAGTCACATAAAAAGCAGTTTAATCTCTCATATATTTTTTTTCTAACTCAATCTGTTAGTTAATGTCTGTGACAATAATTGTAAACTGCAGTATGCAATACCTCCGCGCAGGAATCTAAAAGTTGTTGTTCTTTTTGAATTATCCAATCCACTGGGATTTCTTACACATTCAAGAAATCTGCAGTCTATCCTGATGTAATTACAAATCACTTTGGAGGAAAAATATTTATGTGCTATATTCTTACCACCAGCAAACACATAACGTGATAGGTGTAGAATCTGACATTACAGTTTCAATGTCTATTTTCCTCAGCGAAACAAGGATTGAAGTATTTCCCATTTTGACATCAATTTATTATCTTATTTTTTCCCTTTTTTTAGAACGCCATAGCACTAGCATTTTGTTACCTGGAAAAAGGCAATGGTTATCTTTAAAGCAACCAATCCTTGATTAATTTATCCATGAGAGGAGTCTTCTCTTTCTTGGTTGACACTCCCCAATATGTTGCTGGAACAAACTTATAATTAATTCTTACCAGCTTAGTATGACAAAGTAGATGGAAAAAAACAGTAAGTTCCCAGTTGTGGGTCATTAAAGACATCAAGACACTCTGAGCCTGAAAAATATGAAACAGAAGTATCATTTCAGTGAGTAGTTTTCCATTAATCCTGTCTTTACCTACATAATCTTGTTTCCTGCTACTTAAATTTTCTCTTATTTCAGGCAAACAATACATGTACAAGTACACAATAACACAAGTACACAATAACACAAGTACACAAGCCCTGAGTGGGCTCCTCTCCGTGGGCTGCAGCTTCCTTCAAGGCAAGTCCATGTGCTGCATCATGGAGTCGTCCATGGGCTGCAATGTGGGTATCTGATCCAATGTGGATCTCCATGGGTTGAAGGTTGACAATGTGTATCACCATGCTCTTCTTCATAGGCTGCAGGGAGGTTTCTGCTGCAGTGCCTGGAGCACCTCCTCCCTCTGCTTCTTCACTGAGCTTAGTGTGTGTGGGATTGCTTCACATTTTCTCACTCCTTTCTAACAGCTGCTCCGCAGCTTTTTTTACCCTTTCTTAAATATTTTACTGCAGAGGCACCACCAGCATTGCTGATGGGCTCAGCTTTGGGACTGCCTCGGAGCCAGCTGGAACTGGCTTTGTCCAACATGGGAGCAGATCTCACAGAAGGCACCTCTACAGATCACCCAGTACTAAAACCTTGCCATGTAAACACAACACAACTGATCTAGATTTGTTGATTTTCCATACTGCACTTTTCACCTTATTTCATATTGTTTTCAGTGTAAATCCTAAATTTTAACCAGATTATTGATTTAATGCTCATTCCATGTTTGTGTTACCTCACAGTGTTCTGATCATCTCAAACCTCTAAGTACCGTGTATTCATTTTTAAATTCTGTGCACTTCAAATAACAAAGACAAAAAGGTTGCAACAAGAAAAACAGAAATATTAATATGTTTAAAAACAAAAATAACTTTATATTCTTGTGGGTTTGGGTTTCTTTCCCAATGAGAGACATCCTATCTTGCATGTATTTCTCCAGAGAAAAATTTAAACTTCATGCATTGTTTTTTTATTTTGCAACATAAAGTCCAAAATGCTGAAAAATTGAGATTTCACTATTCCCAACAGCATATGTACCCTCTGTTGCTAAGGTCCAGCAAATACTTTTTTAAACTTCACTCAACAGGATTTCTGCAAGGATACTTGTTCAGACGACAATGGCAGAAAGTGTAACAGTATCATATGGTATTTTCTTTAAACAACACCAACTAGCAAATTAACCCGTCATTTGCAAATCTTCATGAACAGACCAGATATTCCCACTTTAAATAAAAGATGACACAGAAATCTGGAACAGAATTCAGTAAATAATTTCAATTTTTGGTTTCCAAACCATAAAAACTTTATTGCTAAGACATAACATAGAACAGATTTGACCTTTCGTTTGTCAGAAAGTTAATTACATCAATAAAAACATTGGAGACAGTATGGATACTACAGTATATTGCCTCGTAAGCTAATTTTCACATACTTTAATAAAATAAGGGCAATAAACATTTATTTCCTGAATATACCACAGAACTCTGAATGAATTCATTGCTGCACTCGTGTTCCCAAAATGAGCATGTTACCCAGAAACCTTTTTGAAGGGATACGTCTTACTGTTTTTCCCAATGTTGCGCAGAAGAAAACACCCTCACCTAGATTTCATTAATGCTATTTCTACCTTCATTATTAGAGACACATTTGTGTGCCTCTAAGCACTAAAGTGTAAAATATTTGTGTATGCTATCAGTGTGGATATAAATATGCCTTCATTTTCAAAGGATATTAAAAACTTTAATTTACAGAGTGCTTCAAGAAACTATGTTCTATTAGAGACAATGAGAAATGTGCTGCAGAAGAGCATGCAAAACATTATTTGTGAAATCTAATAACAATAGTGATCTCATGCTCACATCTATCATTTAATAAAGCAAAAACAATTGACCAAATGTGGCTGCCTAATTTCTTATATAAATAAGTGAAGTTGAATCTCCATTAACTTATGACTCAAAATAGGATTAATGAAAATATTTCAGGTCTGTTTATGCTACGACATGTTCTGTCAATAGTATCTTTCAAACTTGCCATTGAAATTCAGTCCTTACTTTGCATGCCAACATCACTCTAATGTCTACTTCACACTTTCATTTGAGAAACTGAAGAGGAAATGAGTTGCCAGATGGCTAAGAATGAAAACAGAAAAATTAGCGAGAATAGAGTGATATATTTTTCATGACGTGGGAAAGCAGAAAATTTTATAAACAAGCAAGACATAAGAATATGGAGAACTCGGTATAGATTAGGACCTTATATACACACACTTATATTTATACTTTTTCTGCTCTCATTGAAGTTTCAGTATTCATTTAACTGACTAATAACTCCCCTCTAAGAATCAAACAAATACAGCTGTCAGTGCCAGTTTTTGCAGTTCTTTCTACAGCTTTGCATGCCGTTGACAATTGGTTCTTGTTGGTTTAACTGCTGCCAGGGTTATAAAAGATTTTCTGAATGCCTGCAAAGAGTAAAACTGCTGAGAGGTAAAATGTGAGTGGGTGTTTGCTCATGCACATCAAGAGAGATGGGATTTTGAAGGGGTCTGTTCTCCTTTCCTGTCCAATGTGTAGGAGAATCTGAGGCAATAATGAGGGAGTTTGGATGTCAGATGTATCAATATACTTGATGATTTATAATTCTGTATGTCTCTTTCACTGAGCAGCTCATTGTTTCAGCTTTTCTAGAAGGTGGCTGATATAAAGATGTGAATTATTGAGTTCTTATTGAGAATTAGTCTGGACAAAATAGAAGTATGATGCCCAGTTGGAAAAAAAAAAAAAACAGTTTAATTAGTATGGCAGTGATAACATATAAAGTTGTGCTTTTGAGGCCATTTAAAGCTTGCCTTTTTGGATTATTCTGCTTCCCAGTTTCCTTCTAGGTAATCCAAAAGGCTTTTGTGGGTAACAGAGTGTGTAGACAGTGCAGTCAAAATCACCCTGGATGAGATTACATTTTGATCTAAATATACTCCAAAATTATCCCCAGCTATGAAGGGAACATTAGAGGTATTAATTTAATCTGGGAAGATAAATCTGATATCTGCCTGCAAAATACCTTGTTCAACATGGAACATCTGCTAACCTCAAATCTGCTAGTGGCCACTGCTGAAGGACAACCAGGCTAGATAGTTTCATATTCTTAGAAGTTTAAGGAGCTTGTTTTGATGTGAGCTACGTAACATTTTGAAGTGGCAGTAAAATAGTGAGTGGGTTGAACTTTTCACTTGCAACTTTTCTTGCATCACTTACTATTTTTCATTGTTTAAACTTCAGAAAATTTTTCCTCTGTTGTCTACTCCATAGATTGTGTGTTATAGCAGGTTCTGTATAGCGTCTTTAGTGAAGACAACTGAAAAGCCACAGCTGATGTAAAATTCAGAGTCATATTCCCTAACAGAAATCGATAGACAAAGTCAGCAAACGGTCTACCACGTGGGTAGATTGCAGAGAAAACACTGTTTCCCTTCCTTTCCAAACAGTAATGCTGTAAGATTTACTGTCTTCTGTGGTGTGGCACTTCTGAGGAGCCATAGAGAAATTACAGTACTGTTCCAAGAATACAAGTAGTTCCAGAATCATAGCAGGAGAATGGGAGACGGTAATAAAATCCCCTCCAGTAGATTTGATGGGCCTAAGGAAATCTAATACTTATTAGTGTCCTAGGGGTGGAGCAACCCTGCTATTGCACAGAGTTTGCATAGCACCACATCTGCTGAAAAGCTAACTCTAGAGAACACATCGAGAGTAAGGCTGGGATAGCTAGTGCACATCATCCCTCCACTTACTCCGTGGTACCTTCACGCAAACACTGATCTGCAAAGTCCTTGTTTGTCTCTTATGTCCACAGCCCAGTATAATTTTCTTCATTCAGCAGAGTAGAAATGAAAACAGTTGATGTGTTGTCATTAACAGTTTCTATATTTAAACCTGACAGGGTCTTCTGGCACACCTCACAGTGAAAAATTCCCACTTGCAAAGCATTCTGCTTCCCCTAGGGGAAAGTTTGGTCTTTAAATACTGTTGGTTGTAAGAAAATGTCAATCCGCCTCCTGGTTAAAATAGAGGTGTCTGATATTGAAAGCAAAGAATATTTGAATAATATTATATATAAATTAAGTTAGTGGGGATATAAAAATATTATTTCACTTTAAATATTGTAAATTAATCCAAAATTTATGATTTAAAATACTTACTATGCCTAAAATTAACAATTTATTTTTCTTGTTGACATGCCCACAGGTGAAATCCTTAGAGTACAGCTATTGCAGCATATTGCAAACTGTTTGTGTTTTTTTTTTCTGGGATACAAAAAAAGAATAATTTAGTTATGTTGGGGAAAATATCTGAGATTCAAGTAAAAGTATGTTTGTGTGAATTTATGAAATATCACAAATGGAATAGCATGACATATTTCCAAATGGCTCTGTTTTTACGGTTTTGAAGATTTATCAGGTTCAGAAAGTGACTAAAGTCACACTTTTTTTAATCAAACAAGATCAAGATACTGAGCGAGTGAGGAAAATATTAATAATTTTAAAGTACAACAACCACGAGTAGTGTCAATTTACATTGGAATAGATGGAAGAACAGCCTAAACAATTATAGAGGAAAAATAAATCTAATTCCTTTATTACAGTATTTTTTTCTAAGCTGTGTCAGATCTAAAACTGACATTAAATGGTTTGCCAATATTCCCTTTCTAGTGTCTGTGTTTTGCAATGTGATTAAAATAGGCAGTTCTGCATCAGAAATAGAAATACAATATTGGAAACAATTTTTAAGCTGACATTTTAGGGAGTTTTAGATTTTGTAATGAGCTTGTCCATGGATGTAGCAAGTAAGCAAGCAATGCTTTTGTCAGCATACTCCAGCTGATTGTGGAGAGGCAGGAGGGGAAGTGCATTTAGAAAAAAAGCTTGACTTTTGAAGTTAGAACTAAAACCCCACACATCATCCAGGTTTTCTCACTAGTCTAATGAGTACTGGTATATCTCACAGCACTACCTTTAGCTGTTTCTAATTGTATTTCATATCAGGACCACAGATGAGAAATCTTAATTTTTTTATAGGGCTAGATGTGCAGAAGAAATATGCTATTTTAGTTTTGGCTTCCAAATCTTCCAAATGTGGTGATTCACCACATAATACTGCCTACTCAACACTGAGCCTTTTTGTTTTAATTTTGCTTCCTAATTGTTTGCTTTATCACAGTGCGTGCCTTTGTTTGAGCAAAAACTTTTCAAATACAGAGTTCCAACACTAGTGCACATACACCTGCTGACAGATTTGGAAAGGGTCAGTACTTCTGAAGAAATGGGCTCTGCCTAGAAATCAGGCCAGGAAGGAGGGCTGCTGTAAGAAGTCCAACAGCCAAGAGGCTTAAATTTAGTAATACAGTTTTAAATTTTTTATATGTTTTACATAAATTACTTCAAACTTTCAATATCACTGAGGGGTGTAACACGTGTATTTTTAATGGGGAAAAACCTTAAATTCTGTTTCCCCTCGCTAGGGCATGGATGTCTGTTCTCATCTCTTTATTGGTACTCACCTTCTCAATCACCTCTGTCTATAGGGCCCTTACATAGGGAGAATGACACCAGTAAGCCATTTTACCCCGTGGACCAGCAAACATCTCCTTCCACACAACAGGAACAGCAAAATGCAACACAGACATAAGCTGAGCAACCAATGCCACAGGGGAGCAGAGATATCTTTAAACACATTGAATACAATATAACTAACAGAAAATAACAAAACAAAATAACAGAGCTCACTGGAATACGTTCATTGGTATTTATGAATGCTTCCAAGACAGTAGGTGAAACATTTATTAATTTTTTGCGGAACATACTAGTAAGAATTAATGAAGGCTTAGATCAAGACACCTTTTACTTCATTACAGTGCTGTCATTTCTTATATACCTCTTAAATTCTAAACAGGGCCTTTGTGTCACTATCTAGTGTACTTGGTGAAATTACTGTGTAGATTCTCAGATAGAATGTTTTCTTATCTTATTCTTTTTAAAAATAAGTTAAGCTAGCGTCTGTCAGAAAAGGCATAGGCATAGCTTTTCCTGCTTTGAGGCAGAAGTGGTAACTCAATAAGCATTTGGTTTTCCATGGTTTTTCTGTGATCACTCTATTTTCTGTGATTCCTTGTTGCAATATTATATGTTTGTCACTTTCTTATGTTATAGTTTATGCACCTTTGCTGAGTCAGCAATAGACATTTATCAAAACACTATTTTTTACAGGTAAACACTTCCTGAAATTTGCAAATCAATTGGCTTCATACAGTTCTATGTAAGATCTTACAACTTATTTATTAAACATTTAATTTGGAGTTATTATCTATAGTCCAGAAAATTGTACAGCCATTGCCCACTGTCCTGTATAAACAGAGCAGTCACTGCAGCATCTCTTCTTGAAAGCAAAGGAATACATTGGGGATTCTTGCCCAGAGAGCAAAGCAACTGGATTAAGAAACAGAAATCTAAAAGTGTAAAAAAGGAAAGATCCGAGCCTGTCCAATGTCCTTTGACTATTGCGGCTTTGTGGTGGATAGACCCCAGCAAGCAGCAAAGCAACGAACCAAACCCACTACAGGGAAGTTTAAAATACAGTTTTACCCAATCCTTTCCTGCTTATAATATGTTATCATGGGTGAATTTGCCATATTTCAAGACTGTGGATCACTGGCCATGAACTTGCATGAGAAGACACATTAGGGAGCTTTCAGTGTGCATCAGTTCCCAAGGAAAGAATTGTTGATTGCATCTTTCAAAAGTGGACCATATACCACACATTAGCACATTTTCCTTTTATATTATTAAGTCTGTAAGCATTATTCAGATGTGATTTCACTGACAGTAATTCAAAGCAGGAAAATCTTCCCTCATCCACTGTTCCCATATTTAAAGAGAATTTAGTAGAGCTATGGCAACTTGAAGAACTTTCGTTTTAATCTTTCGCACCATCTCATTAGGATTTTTGTTCCTTCTGACCTTTTATATAAAGAATTTTTTTATTGCTTATGATTATCTTTTCTCTGGTAATTACTTTCTTGTATTTTGCTAATCAGTAAGTAGTTATTTTAATTTTCAAAGCTACTTTCCTAATACCTTTGTAAGTAACGGCATGAAATACACGGCTGGCAAGTATCAAGTTGCACACTGACAGGAATAACAACACGTGGTTAAGAAACCATAGAAAAAACCACACAACTGGAAGCTTACGCTCTACCTATGGACTAAATAATTATTTTATGACCTTGGAAAATCCATTAATTCTCTTTGTCCTCTAATCTGTAAAATGACTAGTTGATTTAAGTAATATTTATCAATTATTTGAAGAATTTTGGCTGGGAAATATTTTTAAAAGGCACCTATGAGTCAAATAAAGTACCATTTTCTGATTCACAACCTGCAAGTGGTCACATAATATATATTAATTTAAAATTAATCCTTTCACCAGTTCACTTTTGATACAATAGTGAATGATGAAGGTTAAGAGAGAGAAAATAAGAACAGCGTAAAGGATGAGAATATTCAGGATGTGTTTTTCAATCTATTTTTACATACCCCTCTTCGGTCAACCAGAGCTCTTTATTTTATCACTGTAAAATAATGAGAAAAAAAATCATATAAGGATACTTAGTGGAACTAAACCCGGAGTCACAAGACTTTTCAAATTCCGTCATTGGGCTGGGAGAGAAGATAGTGATGGTTAATTTTCTTTGTGGTTAAAGAAAGCATAATTTTCAATTCTTTTAGTTCTGTGTTAGCCACTTGGGAGCTGTTATTTTCTGCATAATGTATTGAGGCATCTGCACTTTGGCTTACTTTTCATATTAGTCTCTCTTAGCCTAAAGTTGCTTTCACTTACATCGATAAAAGTTAAGTTAGCAGCCTTTCCCGGGCCAGTGTCAGTTTTCTCCTGATAATATTTAGCAATCTATTGTTGCTGCATACACTATACCTTTGCACGCAGTTTTGTAGAAAGCTATATGGCACCAGCAAGGATGTCTGAAAGATCAGTGCTGGATTTGTGAAAAGTTTGTATTTGCTTTCATTGAATCCGTCCATTGTAGCCAGTGAACGAAATGGGTTTAAATTCATTTATGTATTGAATATTTCCCTACGGAGCCATCTTGCATTTTCTTTTTATTCCATATCTTCCAGACCTGCACTATGGATTATATCAATGATTAAAGTATTGATAAAATAAAGAATCAATACTAGTCATTGGTGAAACTATCAGATTCGCAATCCCAAGAGCAAACACCGCTGATCTTATCCTGTAGAATAATGAATCCAGATATTATATCTCTCTAGAAAGGCTACTGACTCTTACAAATACTTCATAATATAAAAATTATTAGGTTGCTTTAGCAGCGGTAGTGCTAGTATACCCAAAAGTCAAAAAAATAAAAAGTCAAAAGGAAAACAAAAACATATTGAAAGCAGCTACAGACTTAAACGCTGGGATTGGCCTATTAAAAAATATTGATATTAAGGAATTTCCATAACACTAATTACTTGATCTGGTTTATTTTGCAAATTTAATATTATTCTTTTTCTCACAACACCAAATGCAAACTGTATAATTTAGGGAGTTCTGAACTTCGACAAATCTTCATTTAAGTAATTCTCTGACATGGTATGATTCTTTCTTCCCTCTCACTCCACATCTCCCCAAAAATGGCAACAATTAATTTGCTATTACAAATATCATAAAAAAGAAAGTTAAACATTTTAAAGAGCAATTTTGGGATGTCATTGCACCCATAGAGAATTAAATTCAGTTTTAATTTTATCTTATTTGTACAGTTAATTAATAATACCATAGGTACTTGGCCTTTCTCAACTCCATAGCAGAGGTGGCATTGGAAAAATGAACCACCATTCAGTGCAACATCAACTCACTAGTATTATTAAAAAGTGAGAGAAACAACAGATCGCTAAAACAGATTTGGATGTACCTACAATGAGGGAGGTGAAAGACCTGTCTGACAGTCTGAGCATGACTTCTGCCAACTGGCTTTTTTACCTTGTAAGTAGAAATAAAAAAAAAAAAAACAAACCAAAAAAAAAAAAGACTGATAAAAAGGCCAAACACTTTTGACTTCTTTGTAAATGAGGCAGAATGCTGTAAAGTAAAAGGAAAAGAAAACAACAAATAACATGCGTTTACACCAGAAACTGAAGAAAAACTTGTAAATATCCCACAGATTATTTATTTGTCAGATCCACGAATTGTATAAGCAAGCACTTTTTAAATCATGGGATTGGCATGCTTCTGTCTCATGATATTAATACTAGAGTTTGCTATTAATATTTGATTCCACTAGTTCTGCCCCCTTCCTCCAAAGGAAATATAATCTTGAAATGGATATGACATAGGACTCCTAAGATCGGATTGTCTGCAAAACCAGCTGAATTATCCCTCAGGTGGTGGTTGACAGGAAAAGTAAGAAGGAAAGATGGAAAGATGCCCCCTTCTCTCCCTCACAAAAAGAGGTTTGATAGTGAAAAGGCAGAAAACATATGTATCAGCAGGAGATTAAACATCCTTGTATGGAGTTCAGGGAAAGAGCAGGATATGTCCCACAGCACTGAAGCACTGATCCAGGTTTAAGACAGCCTACTGTGGTTAAACACATTATGTCTCTTTTTGGTAGATTAGATTTTACTACTATTTTACCACATATAAGAATTTCTAGTCACCTCCTGGAATAGAAAGTCTTGCCCCTGCATTTGTGAGAAACTGCTGCTGAGATTGTTATGCACTTATGCTCATAGCAGTTAATTGTACTTTTAATTTTGTGCAAAATAAAGCTTCTTCAAGTTTCTTTAAAGCTTCTTCAAGTTTTTCTTTAAAAAAAAACTCAGCAAAGACTGGGTGGGACCAGTGGTGTCAGCCTCTGGACTTTCTTTGTTCATTGAGCTGCTTCTCTCTTCAGTGTCGTTCACATCGATAGCCCTGTAGCACCTGAACATATCTTCATTCTGTCCTTAATTTTCCACCATTTCTTTGTCTCATAACTATAAGGAGTCTTAATTCAAGTATCACAGAAGAATATGCAATTTTTTAATGCAACCATGTATAGTCAAAACAAATAATTTAATAACTACTTTTAATTGCCCCCACACGCAAATATAATTCCTAAAATACTTACATCTCCCCGACTCTCCATCTCTCCTACTTCCCTAAAATTGTGCAAAGTGTTTGACACTGTCCCACACGACATCCTGGTCTCTAAATTGAAGAGACATGGATTCGACAAATGCACCACTCAGTGGATAAAGAACGGGCTGGACACTTGCATGCAAAGAATGGTTTGATGTCCAAGTGGAGAGCAGTGATGAGTGGCATTCCTCAGGGATCAGTACTGGGGCCTGTACTGTTCAACGTCTTTGTCGGTGACATGGACAGTAGGGTCAAGTGCACCCTCAGCAAGTTTGCTGATGACACCAAGCTGTTTGGCGAGGTAGACACGCTGGAGGGAGGGATGCCATCCAGAGGGACCTGGACAGGCTGCAGAGGTGGGGCCAAGCCAACCTCACGCAGTTCAACAAGGCCAAGTGCAAGGTCTTACATCTGGGTCAGAGCAATCCCAAGCACAAATACAGGCTGGGCGGGGAATGGCTGGAGAGCAGCCCAGAGGAGAAGGACCTGGGGATGCTGACTGATGAGAAGCTCAACATGAGTCAGCAGTGTGCAATCGCAGCCCAGAAGGCCAACCGTATCCTGGGCTGCATCAGAAGAAGTGTGTCCAGCAGGTCAAAGGAGGTGATTCTGCCTCTCTACTCCACTGTGGTGAGACCCCACCTGGAGTACTGCATCCAGCTCTGGAATCCCGAACATAAGAAGGACATGGACCTGCTGGAGTCAGGCTGAAAGAGTTGGGGCTGTTCAGCCTGGAGAAGAGAAGGCTCCGGGGAGATCTTATTGCGGCCTTCCAGTACCTAAAGGGGGCCTACAGGAGAGCTGGGGAAGGACTTTTTACTAGGGCATGAAGTGATAGGACGAGGGGGAATGGCTTTAAACTGGAAGAGGGGAGGTTCAGATTGAACATTAGGAAGAAGTTTTTTTATTTTAAGGGTGGTGAGGCACTGGAACAGGTTGCCCAGGGAAGTTGTTGAGGTCCCATCCCTGGAGGTATTCAAGGCCAGGTTGGACGTGGCCTTGGGCAACCTGTTCTAGTGGGAGGTGTCCCTGCCTATGGCAGGGGGGTTGGAACTCGATGATCTTCAATGTCCTTTCCAACCTAAACCATTCTATGATTCTATGAAAATTACACTTGTCCAAAAAGGTGAGGTGGGAGATGTTGAGGACCTAACTGCCAAGACATAAACATACTCATTCATTACAAGCAACCAGAAGTTAAAATTTTCATGTGATTGAAACCAGGAAAGCTGCTGCATTCAGAACACCCATTCCAATGGTATATGATTCAACACAAATATTGAGAAATATTTGTTTTACGAAAAAAAAAAAAGTATACATTATGTATGCCTGCAAAAATTCTGCATAATATTTTTGGAGAATGTGTATTTCACTTCCTCACAGAAGTGGAGGTAAGGCTGGAAATATTTCTCTTCCCCAGAAGAGCAGTATATCACTAACTCTTCTAATATTTACCTGAATGGTTGTATACCACATATTTTCTTCCAATTAACAGAGAATTAGAGACTCATTTATGTTTGGAAATTATCATCTCCATTAACAGACCACTTTTGTACATGAGAAGAAGCTGTAATAGGTATAAAATTTAACACGACTGTATAGCTCACAAAAGCTTTATTTTCTTACTCTGCCAATGCACAACATTCAGCCCACAGTGAATAAACTGTTTAATACTCAGAAAACATTATTACATATAAATTTATTGGTTCTCAATCTCTAACTTGATGTTTTCTTTATTTTGGCAATGTAGAAATTTGTTATAAAATAAACCAAGTTTAAAAATTATACCCTCCATTAAAAAAAATTTGCTTTACAAATAGCTTTTAATTCTCAACTTGGTCATTAAACTAGAATATTTAGAATCATCTATCATCTAAATCTTCCATCTGACAGAATTTCAGAAGATATACAAGTTCAAGACCCCTACTAATATGTTAGCTAGTTATGGTCTTACCTTGTTTCTGAAAACTTCCCTGCAATGTGTTTTCTTGTACCAAATTTTTGACTACTACTAGATTCTCTCCTAGAAAATATATCATTTGTCTGAAAGAGAAACAAAAACCCTAAACCAGAAAAAATAAGCTAAATTAAATTTGTCAGTTTCTGGGTTTAACAGGTTTGTCTTTGTTTTCTGACACTGAATCCCTCTTCAGTACTATATTAATCAGATTCACATAGTTATTTTCTGAGGTATGAACCATATGACTATAGTTCTAGCAAGTGCTATCAGTTCCACTGTGAAGTGGAAGGTGTATTGAAGGACACACTGAGACAATTGTTTAAAAATTAATTTTACTGGATTATCACAAATATATGAGAAGAAAAAGAAAGATTGGTTCTCTTTATTCTTCATTTCTCTTCATTCTTTTTCTAGTTCTTCTATAACTGAATACACTCTGTTTGAATGTACATATTTTGAAGAGGGCATTTTCTGGCTAGTTGAAGCTTCTAAAGATCTGAAATATCAGAAGACTCATGGGCATAGATCAATGAACAAAGGAGTCATGGCAATGTAAAAGCTTTACTATAAATACATTTACTGCATAACTTGTAACGCTGTCATGGATTTTTCAGATTTTTTGCCTCTCCTCCTTCATCCACTTTTTTCTTTCCTATTTGAAGGAGGTGATTTGATCAGCTTTGGAAGGACCCCCAGTGTTGCTCAACTGATAAGGGAGGACGTGTTGGAGCTTGTTGGTCACAAGCCCTGGGGGAACCAGATAAGCTAGTTTAGGAGGAATGAAGAATGCCTACTCTCCATCTTCCAACGATAAAAGAGGAACAAAGAGTGTTTACCAACCCTCACGGAACAAGGAGTGCTTACTTTGTGTTAAGGCAATAAGTCTTTCCTAACAGGATGTGTTGCTCAGCAGAAACTTGAGGCAAACCCTCTTAAAGCAGTGTCCAATCAGCAAGTGTTTTGTGTAAGGAATCAACCAATCAGTAAGGGACACGCTGTCCCAAGCTTTGTGTATGCATGATTTTGACTTGTATAAAAATATGTGAAAAGCTATAATAAATCGACACCCTGCTTGCATCAAGCTGCGTCCCGTCTCTCAATCGCGGCACCTATTCTTACTATTTTCAAAAAAAAAAAATGCTATTTCCCCTCAATTTGCCTCTAAATATATGTTTTTCACATTTCAAGCCAAATAAAAGGCAGATAACACTGTTTATGTTAGTCTTACCAGCCTCTATGGTGCCACCCTGCATGTTTATATGTGATGTCTGAAAGGCAGGTGTGTCAATGCCTGCTATTGTTTCCATTGTATCTCAGTTTGCATGCCAAAGTAAGGGGAAAGCTGTAGAAACAAACAAACAGCAAGATTTTAACATGGTCTTATACATGTGTTTAGCACAAAGTGTGTCAGGAAGAGATCTTCATGCAACAACATGTTAACAGCAACACTTTCCTTGAAGCAGTGCAGGGCTAATAGTAATTCGTGGTTAGTTAGACGACAGCTTCGCAAGTAGCAACACTCACTACTGAATTCCTACTTCCTTCCATTTCTCTTATATGACATTACCCTTAATAAAGATGTTTTCACAGATGAAGCAACTTGTAATAATTTAGACCGTTATTTTAGGTGTCCCTCTCTTAGAAAAGTTATGGTGGGTAACAATTCTGGTCTAAGCCAGGTCATTATACTGAGGGAAAATTGAAAAAACTCCTGTTGACTCAGCTTCTCTTATAATCCTCCCTCCAGCCCTGGCAGCTACAATATACACAGCAGGTTAAGGCAAGTTCTTGTATTATTGTAAAATGCAAACCCACAGTAGTTTCCTTGAAGCCAAATTTCCCTGTTGCCTCTAGTGGCTTAGCCTTGTGCATCCTTCAGGAGTGCCATGAGAATGGTCTGGCTGACTTTCCCTGCAGCACTTTCAGGGTGTGTGAGCAGAGAGTTTGGGTGAACTGATGACCTTACGTCCTCAAAAATCCTGTCAATATTACTCAAGTCTATCTAACTGAGCTCTGCAGGGCTAGGAACCAGCCCACCACTGTGTGTCAAAGCCCTATCATATCACCTATAGCAGCATCCTCAGAAACATCATGGATCATGAAAGGCATATGTCTGTCCCTCACATCTGCATTGCACACTTTGCCATTACAACACCATAGTGCTCACAGGTGGTGACGATCCTTCATACAAAGAAAACATACATGAGCTTTCACTGTGGAAGACTGGGTGCAGCCACATGAGTAGCCACCTCATTCTCAAAAGAACAAGTCTATCCAAGCAACTCAAATCTGTTTGTCCAACAGTACAGAGGACAGTAGCAAGTACTGGACATTTTTATTAGGGCCTTTCACCTAAAATAACAGTGTAATTAATTAAAATAACAGTATCAATTAAATCATTAATCAATTAATTAATCAATTAATTAAAATAAAAGTCTCACCAAAATCAGTTTAGCACACCAGTTTTGGTGAGCATGGAATTTGGTGCCTCAGTCTACTCCTTCGTCATTGTCATTTCCACGTTATGCATCTCTGAGGTAAAGAGATATACATTAGCAGAATTACAGTGCTTCTGAGTATGCTTTTCCCTACACTGGGGCACGGATGATAGTCACCTCTAAGTTTGTCACACTTACAGTAAAAGAAAACAATTCCAACAACGTTTGCAAAATAAACATGGTGATACACGACAGCAACCTTCACCACAGCTTTATAATATCAGTATGAGCTTGTCACGTGTACTCAATGACTCATGAACCAAGCAGATACATGAACATAATATGCAAGACTGGGTCTTCTGCAGCAGAACTAAACCCCTTCATTATGCTGCTGGCCATGTTACAGATTTGCAAACTAATAAATGGTAAAGAAGACACATTTGGACACATCTATATACCTATTCTTTTACTAGATGTCTAAGGTCAAAACTTCAAGTCCCATATCATGTTGTCATGGCCTGTCGTTCTCTTTGATGAACAGTGGCTGCTGACTTTCCCTAACCAGGGTAGCTGCAATGTCTTGTTAATTAGGGATCAGATTCAGACAAACGACCTTCGACATCTCTCTGAAGGAGTGGCAGGGTGTAGTTCAATTCAGTAGCTAATATATTTAGCATGTTGCCAGTCTTAACTCTGCTTTGCCCAAAGATACAGAAAATTTATAAGAATTTACAAGAATCTATTAAATCAAGAGAGGAAAACTATGATCCCAATGCACTGGAAAAATGTTCTTCCTAAGCTTTCAAAAGTCCGTGAAAGAAGAAGAACAATTTCAGGTAAGGGCAAATTCTGTTTATTAGTGATGTTAGAGTTTTCTTTCCCTTTATTTTTTCATTTGTTTCTTACATATAATTATCTGTAGAGTCAGTTAATTTCCTAGTGGAAGTTCCCATCATATGTCATTGTATATTTCTTACTTGATCTAATTTTCTGTGATTTGTGACATGAAGCAAATATGATGAATAAAACTTTGATTGAAAAGGAAAAATTAATACAGAACACCATTCCATATTAAGATATTTTTCCTTCCTGATCAATTGCCTTTAGAAAATACTGCACAGTTTGAGCTATTTTTGGATTTGTATATAGGAGTAGGTGCTTGATCTGGTTCTTGTATAGAGCTATTTGGAATCTGCTGTATCACAAGGATGCACAGTAACAGCTCATCAGCAGCACTTAACAAGTTATAATAATTGTTCATATTTCCAAAATGGTAATCTATTTAAAAAATAGAAAATCTTACTAATTAAGAATGTGATTTCTTTTTTGTGTCCTAGATTTAGTATTTAATGTATTTGAATTTAACCTAATCTGTTTATGTCTATTTGGGTTTTGGCCAGAAAAATTATATAATAGACATTTTTAAGGAATCTATGTCATTCAGTCAGCAACAGAACTCTGACTTGCACTGACTTGATTTTATTTAGCCTTGTAATTTGTGATTCTTCTTCAATAACTAAAACCTACACATTTTATCTTCATTAGGCCATGAAACTGTCTATCTGTCATTTAAGCAATGAAAAACATACATTACATTTTCAGATAATTACTGTATGCTTTGAGAAGCTGAAACAGAAGGATAAGAGAGTTTAGAAACTTTAAGAGAACAATAATCACCATGAATTTCAAAGCCTACAATGTTGCTTTCATTGTAGAAAATATAATTTATATATATCATTAAAGAAGGCCATAATATACCTCCTGGAACTCACTGACGTGAGGTAGTTATCATACCACAGAGTCAAAAAGGCTCAGCATTTATGCTGACAACTTAATTCCATTTTCCTTCTTGGTTTGATTGAATCGATTTTCAGCTATCTCATCATTATAGAAAATCACAAGTAAGGAACTGTTCCTGCTGGTACAAGTGAGATGCATGTTGAGCATCTCATCATGTTCTAAGTCTTGTTTCAGTTTCTCTTAACATCTAAAGAGATAAATTGAACACAGAACTGATAATTCAGAGGTTTCTGGACCCTAGTCAATTCTAGCTGGTCCTTGGACAAATTCATACTAAGAAAGATAGAAGTCTAACGTAGGGCCAAACTGAGAATACAATGTAAAGAATCAAGTAAATATAAGTGTTTCAGATTCTTGGGTATCTAGAACCAAGACCGTCATCTAATCTAGAAGAATTCTCCAACAATTCAACAGCACCAGTATTGTCCAACAATCTTCCATTGGTATAAAAGACAAAACTTGCTCAGTTAAGCTGTCACTGAGAAGACTGGCAACACTGAGAGAAGGAAACATGCTGCCAAAATTATTATTGTCTCTACCACTTTTATTCAGACCCCTTGTGAATGTATCTCACAGTATCACAAAACAAATCTCCCACAAAGCTTTTTCTTTATTCAAGGTACTGCCTGGTTGTATTCAGAGGATGAAACAGCATAGTCTAAGAAAAGTGAATGCTGTCTATAGAATCCTGCTCCACTTGTAATTTGGAATGTTCTCAGGAAGGTAAGAAAGAGGTGAATAAACTTGTGTAATCTAATGATTTAGGTAACTGCAAGTACCATGGAGAACTGGATTTTAGGTTTATTTCTGCCATAAAGCATCAGTGATTGAAATGGTGCATGGCTTGTTTGAAATAAATAATGGTTGTTCTGTGCAGGTAATGTTTTTTTCACATCAAAAAAACGTATTAATTATTTGTCTCACTGACAGAGATAATGTAGTTCATCCTCAAATATTTTGCTCTTTCACTTCCCTACATGCATTGAGTATATTTTATGATCAGAAAAACTGGAAAGTGTAAAAAGAGACATCCACTTTTCATCCTGTTTCATTCTTTTCACCTGGAAGGGATTTGGAATATTTTTAAAGGTCTGCAAGTAAGCGAATAAATAAAATTACAGAAAGCACTTAGGCATGTTAAGCCTCTAAAGAAAATCTCTAAATTTGAAAGCAAATTGTTCAAGTGTAAAGATTTGGGAGGCAGGATAAGATCACTACAAAAACCCCAAAGCAGTTATCCTAAAAACTAAAACAACCCAGTCATTTTCTACCGACAGTCACAAATCTAGTAGAGGTTTTTGATAACAGAGAATTTCTAAGTCTGGAGGCAAAAAGAGTTTAGTACGTTAGAAGTCAAATAGAAAATTAACACAGATTTGTTTTTTAAAAAACCGCTGTCATTGACGTTCTCGTGCAACTTCTGGCTGCCAAGGAAATTCAAGTTCCTCCAAAATCTCCACAAATGTCTCCTGATGATGTGAGCTTATATTCCCCCCAGTATTTCAGAAACCAACCAAAAATGACTGTTTCAATTTAATGTAATAGCTATTGAAGTAGCATTCCAAAATTATTATTATCCCAAGGACTGGAAACCGGATCACTGAGATTATGATTTTCATGCCCAAAAGCTGTTATGCCAAACAAATGGCTTAAAACAACGTATTTGAGTGACAATTTAAAATAAAAGAAATTCAACATCCCTATAACACAGTTAAGGACTCTTAAATCAGCAATAAAGCAGTATCTTGGTCCTCATCTTCATTAATAAAAAACTTTTATAATGGCCAAAAGCATTATATTTATATTCATTTACGTACTGAGTGATGGGCAAAAAAGGAGCCGAAACAGAAGGTAGAGTCTGTGAAAACTGAAGATCTGGTTAGAGTTTTATGTGCTAAAAGCTGAATTTGTGATTGTTGGCTGAGACCAGACAACAGTCCATCGCATTCATTGGAAACAGAATGTACTGAAAGGGATTTGTCACCCAAGCAGCAGACAGACAAATGGCTGCAGTGCCAAAATGGAAGCAAGGCACGGAAAATCAGAGAAACTGCTAATGTGGTAGGTGGGAAATGTTTGCGATTCAGCTGTTTCCCAAGCACAACACCCTTCCACTGTGAAAGGTGAAAGACTCTTTCATGGTAGGTGTTGGTCATCAAGGCATGCTTTGTGACATGGGCCTTTACATTTTCCAGTGAATCTTCACTACTGGGAGAAATAAGATGATCAAGCTCTGACTGCATTAATGTGGAAAGAAAAAAAAAATAAATTTCTAAATTGGATGAATCCTGAAAACTTGCTACAACAATACACCTGAAAGAAATATTTTCAAAATCAGCTTATCAGTTTGGTATTTTGCTTGAATTTAAGTCAGAAATAATTCTGCAACATATGTGTGAAACTAGACTCCATTTCTCTGTGTGTATACATCAGCCTTATGGCCAAATTCTGATGCATACTCAAAGAGAATAGACTGGCATCATAACCAAACATTTTTGCAGTTTATTACTCCATAATGTTTGTGTAATAATGACGGTAATTTATTGAATAAGTGGTACTAGGAAAGAATTTCAACAGGATAAAATCTTGCCTGCTTCTGAAAGAAATTGTTGGGTAAATTCTATCTGTGTGCAACAGTTATTAATGTTTTACGTCCCTTTCATTCTTAAAACAGAGACTTTGATGATACCGCTATGTGATTATTTATACTTCAGGGCAGTAAAGGCTGATATATGTCATTCACTGTCCACTTTGGGTTTTGTTTAGTTCTTTGAGATGTGTTCTGAAAATCACTGTCATGACAGCAGGAAGTCCTCATGGACAGCTGCCTCTAGTTCTTCAGACAGTTTGTGAACCTCTGTTAAAAATTTAGTTGAAAGTACGTAAACGACCAGCAGTAAATCACTGTAGGGGAGAGTAAGAAAAATTGTGATTTCAGGTAAAGAATAATGCTGTAAAATGTGTAGCTTTTCTGCATAACAGAATTGACATTACTTTTGCATACCCATTATGATTCATATAATTAAAGGCCAATCTCTTGGGCAGAAACCATGGATTATATTTATCCAAAATTTTAATACATAATATATTTTGTTTACTTGCTGGTACCATGGACATGCTGGTCTTGATTCAGTAACATATGGCAATAAAAAACTAACTTTAAACCCACAAAGTGGATGTAAAAGTTTCAGTGTTTTGATGTATCAAAACAATAACTTACCAAAACCTTTAACTGAAATATTATAGACTGCTGATTATAGCACAATAAAAATCTTTTGAACAAAAACTGCAAAGGCCTCCTGATTTGGAATTTGAGGTTGTAAGTTAGAACCTTGCTAAAAAAATATTATTTGACAAATGTATCTTCCCCAAAAGATATGGATATTTTTAATATTTTATGCTATTTAATCAGCACTGAACTATGCTGTCTTTGTATAGATCATAAAATAGAAGACTGAATGCAAAGGAAAAGCAAGCAATGTATTATAGCTTGAGGATGAGCAAAAGTTTAAGGTATGATATATTTATGCAATTGTTATTAGTTTGACAAAATATCAGTCATGCATGGATTATACTTTATTTAAAATATGAATAAAAAGTCTTTCTGTTCAAAATGTATACTTGCACTCTAAAACATAATGCCACTCCATTTCCTAGGAGATACAAGTATTAGTTGTTGTTACCTAGCTTTGTTATTAAGGAATAGCAGATAGGACCTAATCTTAGTTCTATAACTATTCAAAAAAGTATATACAAGTAATATATAAAATTACACTTTTTTTTTTTTTTCCTAGAAAACAGTTAAAACGGCATGGATACTTTTTTATTTCAGTTATTTCAAGAAAGAGTAGACAGGGTTATTGTATTTATTTTATATTTCACTACCATGTGCTGCACATCTCATTTTCATGATTGTCCCAAGGGAACAAAAGTTTGACAGCATTACTGAAACATATTTCAGCAAAATAAAGCAATGTAATGCAGGATGTTCAATCTGATATAGTGGAGAATGAAAATGAATGGTCACAATTTCATAGACTGACAAGGCTTTTCAAGACAAAGTGTGAAAAATTTCTTTAAAAACAAATAATATTTCAGTATAACAGGGAGTTTCTCCCAGATAATGGAAATAGCCTGTTAAAATTTGTCTGCTGTAAGCGTGTTATAGCCTTAGACTCCATATTGGGATAATTTCCAATCTGTACTGGAAAAGTAAATACAAAAGCATAGGTAATATGCCCATGACTGTTCACTATCATAAACAAGCTGTACAAACAAAGCACACTTCTAATGATTGCACAGCATATTTCAACACACAATGTTTTGTGCCTTTGGTAGTCACAATTTTACAAAACAGTTCTTCACAATTATCAAGCAGTCAATCTCCGTAACATCTAGTGAAGCACAAAGGACAAGTTACAGTCAGTGACAGCAGTTACTATTTTTCAGAGAGCCCTCTCTCAGCCTCTGGCCGTATTGCACTGTCAAGAGAGATGGCCTTTGAAATCCAGCACAACAGCTGTATCCTGCATTTTCCCCCAAACAATCCAACATAAATTATAAAATTAATCTCAATTTTCATAATTCTCACGTCTTTTTGTGAAGTTGCCACAAAACCAAAAAAGCGTACCTGAGAAGACCATTGTTTTGTAAACTGCTGTGACTCTACTGCAATGCCTTCGTCAGCCCTGCACAGGACAAGAAGAAGATGATGAAATATCTTAAGATTCTTTGGTTTTGGAGTCTTTTTTTTTTTTCTAGGTAAGATGTTAAGATGTTAACAAGACCTTATTGCAAAACCGGCAGCAACATCTTCCCAGATGGTAGCCAGCTGACAATCAGTGTGGCTGTAGCTGTAAATTTAACTATGCATGATGAATATGATGTAGTGAGTTGGCCAGATACTGAGAGCAGGAGTTTCATTGTCTACCCCTTGGTCTGAGTTACTGACGCTTAGCCTAATAGACAACCAGTTTGCAAAGCGTTACTGTACATGTAGTCTCGCAGCCTATAACCATAGACTGAAATTTCTGCAACCGAGGCAACCGATTTATTTGAACATTTTTTCCCTTAAATATTTTGCTATAAAAGAAAACAACATACAGCACAAACAGAAATGAAAAATACGTTGGTTGCTAAGACTAAGTAATTATGTTCATTTATTCAAACAGTCAACTACTTTCTTAAATTCCATCTGTTTTCTCATTTTCTCTCTTCCAGAGGAAGAGCATAAAGAGAAGCTTAAAAATAATACGCTTTTTAATGGCCAAACTTCTCCGACATAAATCTAGAAGTGTTCTCTTCCCCAATCCATATGAAACTGAGTTTTCTGTAAATTACAATCCATTGTAATTTATCAGTGGAACACTGACTATTTAATCGTACAAAATCCTCATGCAAGAAAGAACGAATAACAGGGGAAAAGGAAGGTTAAATTTCCACCATTTTGCAACACAATAATTAAAGAAGGACTACAACCAAAGCCCAGCTAAGTCCTCTTCAAAGACCAATTTTAGGTCAAAATACTGTCAGTATCAACCTATTTGTGAACTGCAGTCCAATCGATACATGTAACTATGTCTTTTTCTTGCCATGTATTACCACTAAGGAGATCTATTTTTAAGGTTCCAGCTAAGAAAAACAAATTCAAATTCTGGCTGTTTTCCAAGGCTGTTAGGCATCATCTTTGACCCCTTATAGTATTTTTCTTCCACATAGCAATATTTATCACATCTTGTAAGAGTTTGATCTTTGACAAATGAAAATTTAGAAACTTCTTTCAGGAAGAGTAAAATAAAACCACGGCAAGTGTCCTGCCCTTATCACCCTTTATGTTAATAATGAAAGATAATATATTTACACAGATTCTTAACCTTCTCTTATTTGCTGCCACTTAAAACCTAGAGAATGAAGAATCCTGCGTCATTAATACCAGGCAAAAAGTCTATAGTATCACTTTGTACTTCATTATAAATACAGGATGCCAGGTCAATACATATGAAAAGCTTGTGACGAAGTTCTGTCCATTTATTTGATAGTTTCGCTGTGTTATGCAAAGAATCTTACCCTTAAAACTGTGAAAGGATTCAGGACCTGACAAAGTCAGAACAGTGAACAAACTATGATGCTGTTGTCATGGTCGGTGACGGCTTATGACTCTGAACCGAAAATGAACATGACTTTTTCCCAAGCAAATGTTAAAAGCATGAAGGCTTTTTCTTCTTCTACCAGAGCAGCAGACACAATATTAGAAACAGGATGAAGTCCTGCTTGTTTCTGCAGCAAAATGTTCAAAGGTATGAGTATTCTAGGGTCACATCACAACTCTGTTAACCATATTTTACCATAAGCATTTCTGAAATAACTGTTGGATGAAAAGCCAGTGTTAAAAAAATACACAGGAAGAAATAAGATTTTCTGGTGTGATTTGTTCATGCCCCACTTTATTTACACAATCAGTTTGGAAGAATGCTTCTCAGATGGAAAGACATTTATGATTTGCTTGTAGGTTTTATTAGACTTATATCTTACTCGGTCTGTGATATGCTCCAAACACTTTGGTTTGCTCTCTTTGGCTATGTGTTTTGGAAGCAGATATCTGCCTAAGAGAATAGTCATATGGCTGTGAACATGTGAATCAAACGGAACTCATAAACAGGAAAAAAAGCAATTTTTTTTTTTTTTTTGTGGAAACCCAGGATTTTTCATGTTATAAATAAATGATATTATTAAAGGGGAACTTCTATTAACCATAACTTCAACTGCAATTAGGTTGTTGATCTGGCAAAATAATTACAGAATAATTCCTAGAGCCAGCTGGAGGCAACAGCACAGTGTATGGGTGCTCAGAAAGTGGATTATCTGAGGTGGCAATATAATCAATAAATTTCTCTCCTGATCCCTTACATACCTGTGCAGCAATAGGACAGTGCGTGCATGTCGAAAGGCTTGCTTCCTCTGGTCCTTCCTCCTTGGTCTCTTATTATGTACAACCCGGCCAGGGTCCTGTCCCTTATCCTTAGCCAATTTTGCCTATAAAGCTAAGAAGCTTTGAGTGAGCTTTTGATAGTCAAAAAAAATTAAGTGTATTTTCCCCTAGATTTTTCTATGGGCATTTGTATTTTTCAGTAAGTTATCGGTAGATGATAGATTGACATCTCAACAATACTTTCCTTAATTATCACCAGCCTAGCCAATATATCCAACTTTGAAAGCACAGGCCATAATTACACCTCTCTTTTTCCCTTGTGTTTAATTTAGTCATTTTGCAAGTGAATTTCTTAATCACAACAATATTCAAAGTCATCGGGGTGATGCAATCTGCCACCACTTTGGCCAGTACACCTTCACATTACAAAATCAATAAGTCAGGAAACAAGAGGAAAACAAAAATGCAAAAAAATACCACCATCTGTGTATTTCCTGATTACAGGCAATTTAATTTTGATAACAGTTTTGCTCCTGCATTTATTTGAGGACACAATGCAAGTTACTTGGACATCTAAATACAGCAAATGAGGTTACTAAACATGTAAGCTACATCCATTATAGTCACCAAAAAGAATCCATATTTATATCCAAATTTGTTAGTCTCTACTGACTCTTATCCAGAATATCATATTTTCTTTCCATTAAAAAAAAACAAACAACAACACAAAAAAAAAAACCAACACAAAAACCGCCAACACATATATATATATTGAAATGCACGACAGAGTTAATTGCCTAACTATGCCATAACTCACTTCTTGTAAATACTTAATGATTGTAATTATCTGAACAACTGTAGCATTCTGGTAAAAATAAAATTGTTTATAGGTTGCCTCACAAAGATGATAAAATGCTATGTTTTTATTACCTCTCCCTGTGCTCCTCTCTCTTATCACTTATTTATTCCTTTCTTTTTCTTACCTAAAAAATGTCGAAGAATACAGTGCAATATTGTAAATACACAAACTATCTCCTGTTTTGATCACTGTAACAACTGAGAGACTTTCTGTAGTAAATATTAGTAACTTAATCCATTAATCATTAACAATATTGTTAATGGCATATGGCAACGGGACTTCAGTTTTTGCAGTTCTTTGATTTCTTCTTGTTTTGGTTACTGGAGCAGCACAATGGAATTCTTCATTTCCTTCCTACGTACTGCTTTTAATTGTCCTTAGAAATTCATCGTGTAGTTAAAATACAGAGACAAAATCAAGCTGGCTTCTGCACTCGATAACACTGGAATCAAAACCACTGGGAATTCACGTGGAGGTACACATCAGCCATTTGCACAACAAGGCTTGGAAAATGGCCAGTAAAACCCAAAAGAAGGTCAAGGTTTACTAGGCTATCACTTCCAGATCTGAACTGCTAGTCTTTATCGTGTTGCATCTTGTTCCTTTGCAGATCAGCAGTAGAACCCTTCTGTGACTGTAACTTTATTAGGTTGAAATACTGACATATTCAGCAAGCCCTGACTGATCAGATTTGCCCAGTGCACAAAATTAATGATAATGTGATAGGAAAGGACAGTAACTGCTATTAGAAAATCAATGCTTTCCTTGCTAATAGTCATAAAAGCTTGTATGGACAATTCCATTCCGACAACCTGCATTTCAAAGCAGAATAACAAGAAATTGCTAAAATTTGAATGAAACCTCAAGAGATACTGAAATCTTTTTGGTATAGAAACAGAGTGATAATTCAAAACAGAGAAGGTAAACACTTCCTCTGTCCAATCTTTCAAATAAACACCTTCTAATTAGTAGAAGTGAAAAAGTGTGTGGTTGTGAAAACCGACATAAAATTAAACAAATAAAAATAAAATTAAATAAAGCTGAGAAAATAACTACAGGCTATTCATACCGGGGAGTTATGCCAACTATTTTCTGGAATGTCAATGATATATATATTTATATGAGCTATATTATAACTTCTCTACCAAAGAAGAGAACATCTTTGAGTCTTTGCTAGAAAGCAAAAATGATTAACGGCAGTAAGAGACACTATTTAGTTTTTTTTTTTTAATAAAAAAAAATATAACCTAAATGGAAAGAGATTGTTTCTTTTTAAAAAAACAGAGAAGTGACAGAAGCATTCACAGATGGATTATATCAGCATCATTATAACTGGGAACGTGAGGGAGTCAAAATGAACATGGGAAAATCAAACTTCTGTGTGGCTTTTCAGATAAAAAGCCTCCCCTTGCAGTCTTTACTTTGCAGTAAGTTGTTACTAAATCATACCACATCATTCCTGTACTTCTGCTTTAAGTTGTGAAGTCAGTGTGGTAAATTCCTGTGTAGTGTTAAATTAACTATTATTATTATTAAATTAACTATTATTATTTCGTGACTCTGATGTTCATATTTCTGCACATTTTTCTTGTAGGTTCAGTAATTCAAAGATCTTCCAAAAAAAAAAAAAAAAGACAAATCTATTGGAGTACTTGAATGAGTTGTTGCTACTACGTAGTTTCATTTCTGGGATTTGACTGAATTGGAGAGGAGCATGCTGAAAAAAATCAAGCTTGAAAAAAACAATCTCAGCAGGTCTGTTGGTCAAAAAGGTAAAGGTTTTGTTGCACAAGGAACACATTTCTTGAGACCCTTTATCAGGCCTAAGGACATTTGTACCAGTAAAAGATATCAAGTCTCCCAAATACACCATAGCACAGACAAAGATCCCATTTCAAATCACTGACTCCAAGCTGTTAATTCAAGCTGTCAGAAACCTACACTCATCATTTAAATGGGACTTGAATAGGAAGAATGATTGATATTAACACAGTCTTAGAATGAGGTGTGAAAGAATTTGTATATGGTACATCAGTCCTTATGAATTCAGTATGCGAAACACTATTTATAGAGCTTGAGGCAACATGGATCCGGACAAATCTTTTTTAAGTTTATGATGGTCATCTGAAACCACAGTTTAAAGTTTAAACAACAGAAATTAAATGTCTACCTGCTTTTGTCTGTGCCTTCTGAATGATCTCAGCTGTGAAATACTGCTGCTTCTAACTAAGACCAGTTACCAGTCAGATGAGGTTTCTCCTGTAGTTTATAGAATAGCTTAGACAAACTCTGTAGTTAGAGCTGTTAGAGAGCTATTAGAGCAGCACTGACAGTCACAAATCAGTATCAACACAGGTTCAGACTTCTTTGAAAGAGTGACTGTATAAGTAAAGGAGACCCACTAGATAAAATCTACCCTGAATCCCAAGTTTTTGATGCATTTTTAATAGCACTGACTACAAATTTACCATTCCTGAAGTAAGAATGGTAACTGCGAGAATTTTTCCTGCTGCCTAGTGAGGTGCGGTCTGGCACTTTTACTTCTCTGTTTTCTAGTGACAAGTAGAATGGGGTTAATGAAATTGCAGTTGGTGATTTAAGATAAAATATTCAGCTTTAACTTAAACAGAGAAAGAGAAGGTCTCACTCAATCAACAGTGGTGTTTGAAGAGCAAAGGAACTAACAGCATCACTTTTCAGCTAAGGCAGATGTTTCACTCCGTAAAAATTTCTCCTTCCCTCCCCTGATCACTTAAGACAATCGATTTTCTTTAGGAAGAGAGCACTTGAGGAGATGCAGTGACTTTGCCCTACGTGGTAGCCTGTGGTTTTAAGTGTTACCATCTCCCAAGCATATTATTTAATATAATGGTACACCACCAGACAGAAGGCAATGAAAAATTCCATTACTGTAATTTTCTTGCAATTCTTGTAATTTCCCTGAGATAGCAACAGAGGTCCATTAAAGCTGTTTTCAAGTGTACTTTCAGACAGATCAGCGACAAACAGCACCATGATGAGAGCTCTGTAAGTTACATAACAGGTACCAGGACTGTATGTCTACCAAGGCTTCTCTTTAAAATGCAAACTTAAGAGTTGAAAGGAAAGGTCACAACCTCTGTTGGAATAAGCCAGTGGTATTCTTCAGCAGAGATGAAATAAATTACCTGGCTCCACTGTTTCTCTGCTTAAGCCAGTTCTTTATTTTTTCACCTACGTGATTTATGCCAAATACTGGGATGACACAAATGTCATTGTAATTGGAAATTACAGAGGAAATTTGTCCAGTATCTGCAGACTGATGGTTTATTTAAAAACAAACAAACAAACAAACAAACAAGCAAACAAGCAAATAAACAAAAATAAAAAAAACTTAAGAATGGTTACATTATTGCTGACGTGAAAGAATCAAATAAAGTCAAATAGGCCAGATTCCCGAATCTGTAAGTATTCGGGACACAGTGATGACAATGGACTACAAACATACATTGAAAAAACATGTATTTTAACAATACAAAATTAGAAACAGGTAGTTTATCTTCCAAATGGCATGAACCTCACTAGGACATCATATCTAAATAATACAATGTTAAAGTAAGTTAAAGCAAACGTGCTTTAATATAAATGTGTTTAATAAATATTCTTAAAAGAAACATAGACGTTTATTTGCTGTGCTCTCAGGTTATACTCATCAGTATTTTTTCCTACCTATTTTCTCCTAACTTTAACATTAGATCTTCTAATGTACTTAATAGTACTTCGTAGGATAAACATGCATAAAACTGAACTACCATTTGACCTCTTTAAGATATGCAAGTTAAAGGTAGTGTCATATTTTAGTTAAAAAAAAATGACAGCTTTATTTATTTTTAAATAGTGTGAATGATTATAGAATAAATCACCCTGGCCTCATGAAAAATGATGTATCTTTAATTATTTGGTGGAAACTTGAACACTGAACAAGTTTTTCTGTTTCTTTTTGATGAAACATTTTTGTTCTTTGTTTTGTTTTGTTTTGTTTTGTTTTTTTAAGGGAACACATATTGTGTAGCTAAATGTTATAAAAAGTGTTTCTGCATTTATTCAATAAGAAGCTGTTTACATTTTGGAAAGTGTCAAAAGCATGACATTTCTATAGGATTTGCAGTCTGTAATTGGGTGTGGCAGATGGGATAGAATACTAAAATACCTGATCAGGGATAATACACTAGAAAACTTTTCACAGGCATTTAGAAAAATTTGGTTTAGGTGGGAAGGCAAGTATTTTAAAACATTAAATTCTGTACACACAAAAATACTCAAAGCAGAACCAAACAGTTTCGAGATCAAAGGAACAATTAGCTTAAATATGTAATATTCTGAAGAGTTGATGTTAAGCGTGGTGTGATAGCAACTTTTTTTTTTTTTGCCATCAGTGAAAGAAAACATGAAAGTCGTAATGTAAAAAATTACTCACTTGGAGAAAATGAAAGGCTCAATAGGTATTGTCATTACTTTTGTGTATGTAAGCTGGGTACATCCGTATCGTAAATGCTGTGAGACCTGGTAATTCATGGCCTTATGAAGCTCATGTGTCAGAAGAATCTTTGTGCTGCATTAGGATACATCAGTTAGCAAATAGAAGACCAAGGCTACATTCTGTAAAAATAAATCCACATTGCAATTTATGTGAAATTCAGGACATTTATATACATACGCAAGTAAGGATGTTACATGTAAATAACAGTACAGATTTATGACAATATAAATTATAAATCCCAGAGAATCTGTAAGGTACCAAATAAGAAATCAAACTGTAAAAAAGCTCATTTTGTTTTTTCCATACCTCTTGGAATCACAGGAAGCAATGTAGAAAGGATCTAGACACCTTAAAAAAAAAATACAGAAATTTATAGTGTCTTGTGGGTTCACAGTTTCCTCCACAGAACTGTGTTTAAGCAGCACAATCTAACCTCTACAGTGGTCTCAAAAAGAAAAAGAGGTCACCTTATTTTAATGTTACTGAAAGCAATTACTTCAGATCTAAGCTCAGCATCTCTTCTTCTCTTAATGATTTCTTCAAAGTTCAATTTATTATGTTAAATTATTTTAAATCATGTGAAACCTTTTCTTTTTAAGCAAAATTGCCTCATTTCAATAACCTGAAGAGAGATTCATTCCCACTCAAATACAATCTGCATCATTCGCAGATGCTTTGAATTGTCTGTGTGATAAGACAGGAAAACTAATGTGATCTGAGTTTGTTTGTTTGTTGTTTGTTTTTTTTTTTAAATTGGTCCAAAAAGCCTAAAGAATTATTACTGCATACCAAAGACCTAATTTTGCCTCTCATTCGTTTGTATCAATGAAGTGTAGAAAATTGGTTTAGGGTCACCAAAGTACCAGTAAACTGCAGTGCATGACATTTCTGTACGATAAAAAGGTAAGATTCAGTTTGGAAAATTTCAATTAAATGAATAATATTTATACTGAAGCTGTTGTCTGCTAAAGTCAGATTTGCACTGGTTTTTCATTAAAGATTGAAAGTATTGCTATCTCTTCACTTGATACTTGTGACAGAGTGGAGCAGTAAGCAATATTATTTTGGCATAATTTTGGCTGTCTTACTGGTGATCCAAAAAAACAAACTTCTTCAGTCGCTATTGAAACTCTTCTCTGAACGACCTTAAAAGTCAGAAATGTCTTCATTAATTCAGACCTATTGTACAAAGTAACTTAGTTTGGATTTCTGATTTAAGAATAAATCACACAGAAAAGAGATTGAGACTTCCTTTTTGGTGAAAACTCTTTTTTTCTCAGTAGGGAATTTTTGCTCACAAACCCACAATCTCTTTTGATCCAGAGAATTTTTTAATCAAATTCAGGCTAATTGAATTTTTATGCTGCAATGCTTTTGTTTTATTTGTCTCGTCTGAAAATAAGGTTCTCTTTTTTCAAATTAAGTGATTTGCAGGTACTTACACTTTTCAGTAAAAATACTGAAAGAGTAGAGCGTCCATTATAAATCTCACCTCACTAAAATAAATTGCTATTTTTACACATTTGTGTTTGTAGGCGGAGTTGCACACTCTTGGTATTCTTCTTTGGTGCAAATGATGGAGCAGTTTATAATGAATACTTTACTATGTTTTATCTCCTGTTACTCTTCAAAGCTACTGTCATCTTTCTCAAAGATAATGGACACAGAAGCAGAGAACAGTGAAGGACAGACCACGTCAAAATTAGCAAGTCGTGCAGGGCAACAGCAGCAGAAGAGGAGTGAAACAGTGCCAGGAAGCCATTGTCTGCACTATATATATATTTTTCAGCTTAGTCTAGTCCCAAGGAATGAGCACTTCCTAGTAGAGGGAGCACATTAGCTGTTCAACCTCTGGTTTAGTTTGATCCTACAGCATCCAGTTGGAAAACTTAAGGACCCACACTGTAATACAAAGCTGAGACCAATAAATAAGAATAACAGGGTGATTTAGTTGAAAACCTCCCTATATAAAGTATTGTACTACTATAGATGCTTCTGTACAATGCCATTAAAAATGGTTTATCATTTCCTTGATATGCCATAACTAAACCCCAATGTCTTAGGTTTTGTTATTTGACTGGCTAGAACAGTTTGGACAAAAAAAAAAAAAAAAAAAAAAAAAAAAGGAATGGAGGCAAAATGTCAAACAGATGAAAACTTACATGGATATTTTGGAATGATCTCTACTGTAATTTGTTTAGTCTCAGTTACCTCTACCTGGATTAATTTACTCTGAGTATAATATATGATCTCACTCCCTTCACACACTTCACTTAAACCTTAAATTGGAGTACAGTAACTGGCTAATTTTTAACTCCCTGAATTTATTTCCTTCTCTGCTCTCCTCTTTTCACCTGTTATCACCCATTATTTCACAGCCCTGACACATATCCTCAAGTTCCTAAAACATATTCAGATGATGCTCTCTTAAAATTATTTATTTATTTATTCATTTATTTCTCTCCATGTTGACCACAAATTTCAAATAACATCTGAATCTATGTTAATGGGAAATATATATATATACCAGGAGTTTTATCTTCCTTATATTCACTTTGCCACCAATCATATGCTTTGCTATCAACTGTGGACTGTTACCAGTATCACAGAGAATAACGAGATTCATTAGACAAAGTTTAAAAAATTATATAAACCATTATAAAGTTTGTAAGTGAAATAAAACTGGGAGGAACAGTTGATAGACCGGAGGGTTGTGCTGCCAGCAAGAGGGAAATTGACAGACTCGAAAAAAGGGCTGAGAGGAGTCTTGTGAAGTTCAACAAAGAGAAAATGCGAAGAACAGCATTTGGGGAGTAATAAGCCCAGGCACCTCTACACACCGGGGACTAACTGGATGGAAAGCAGCTGTGTAGGGAACAACCTTGGAGTCCTGCTGGTCAACAAGCTGGCCATGAGCCAGCGACACACCTTCAAAGCAAAGAAAGCAAACAGTATGTTGGGTTGCATTAGGAAAAGCCTGTTCAGCAAGCTGAGGGAGTCCCCTGTACTCAGCACTGGTGGGGCCATAACTAGAGTGCTGTGACCAGCTAGGGTCTCCACAGTACAAGACAGAGGTGAGCTTACTGTAGTGAGTCCAGTGAAGGGACACAAAGATATTAAGAGACTGGAGCATCTTTCCTATGAAGAAAGGCTTCAAGAGCTGCCACTATTCAAGAGAAGGTTCAAGAGCATCTTATCAATGTGTATAAATTCCTGATGGGAGACAAGGAAGAAGAGGGAACCAGGTTCATTTCAGTAATGCCCAGTGACAGAATAAGAGGCAATGGACACAAACTGAAACACATGAAATTTCATCTGAACACAAGAAAACAGTTTTTTACCTTTAGGGTGGTTAAAGGCTGGAACTCATTGCCAAGAGATGTTATAAACTCTCTGCAGATACTCAAAACGTGACGGCACACAGTCCTCAGCAACCTGCTATAGCTGACATTACTTGAACCAGGTGGGTAGACTAGGTGATCTCAAGAGGTCCCTGTCAAAACCTCAACATTCCTGTGATTCTGTGTGATTCTGTTGATAATGTGAGCTGAAGTTATTTAGATTTTCAAATGATAAAAAAACACTGAGCAAACTACTGAAACAAAAATCCTGTAACAAAAATCCATTCACCCTCAGTAGAGACCTCATACAGCAAACTCAAGAACAGACAGAAAAACATATTTTTACAGTCAAATTGTAAACCATTTAATGTAAGAGTTAATAATTAAAGTGCTGACATAACCTCTACCAGAACTCGGAGAGAGCATCACTATAATCAAGATAAAGAATGACAGGGAATCAAAGGTGCAAGAACTGTGTATATTTCACAGAAAGGGAGAGACAAGTCTAACAAGTTAGAAGCATTAGTGTCCTTCTGCACGATAGAAATTACATGGCGGTGGACAGGCTTGCTGTATGATGCAAACCAGACAAACAAAGAAAGAAAACAGAATGTTAAAGGGAATAGATTTCACGGCTTTTCTACTTCAGTAAAACAAAAGGCTTATTGGAAGCACTAGTGAAATTTCACGAACATATATAAAGAATAGAGAATTGGGAGTAATTCTGAGACATATGCTCAACTATTTTATATTCAACTATTTTATACCTAGATGGGTGTTTAAGCAAGAATGGACATTTTCAGGCTGCAGTATGAAAGAGGCTATCTATTATTGCTCGACATTATTTTCAGAATCCATTTCAGCTACAATTATTGAAACATTCCTGTGTATTAGCAACTGAAAAGATATCTGATAGAGTAACCAAAAATACGAAGAAAAATTTCACAAAATAAAGAAGAGGAATAAACAGACGTGTTAAAAAGAGAAAAAAATATTTCAGTTTGTTCAATTTAGTCATGTTATCTAATCATTATACAGGAGATAAACTCAGAGTTGACCTAAGGGCACAGAAGACATTTCAGCTCTTGACAAACATTTATTATTTCATTTAGTTTTACAACTTTCATAACACATTTTGAATGGTATCTTGTGCTATTTGCTAGCTCAAGAAACCATTCATCTAGCTGTTGTCCATGGTGCAAAGCTGTAATGCTGGGATAATAGAGAATAAAGCATATCATTCACCATCTAAAAATAGTATTTCAGATGTTATTCAGTGTGAGGTTTTTATTTCACAGTCATTTGGGGTTCTTATAAGAATTTATTGTGTTGCTTATTTATCATAAAATTATGCTGACAGCAGGTTTCTGTTTTCATTATGTTTCATTTCTGTTTTCATTAACATATTATGCTATTACTTAAACAATTCCAATTAAAGAAATCTATGTCAGCAAACCAGAAATACTAGGGAGAAACTCCAAGCAGATCTCTACCTTTAACATAAATGATCTGTCTCTTTATGAGGCTTTTGAGTATTCATTACTTATTCAGAGGTGACACCAGCTCAAGTATTTAGGTGATGTTTATGACATTTCTTAAAAATTAACAGATCCATAGACTTTTTTTAGAGTTGAATCAATTGTTTATTTTTGGACTCTGTGGTCCTTAGGTAGTCATAATCATTAATTATACTTACTTAGCAAAATTTGGGGGGGTCTGGTGGGTTTTTTGGGGGGGACGGGGTTCTATTTACCTCTAGTAACATCAGCAGAAGGGGAAAGTTCCAGCAGTCCGAATTCCAGCTGGGGTAATGGAGTCAATCTTGAATGTCTGGTTACCTCTCCCACCCTGAGTGTCCTCCTGACATGGTAGCTAAGCTGCTACTTATCAGTTTGCTAGCAAACGTAAATCATGAACTCTGATCACAAACATGCTCTTTTTTAAGGTGTGTCAACCTCATATGTCTGAGGCTTTTTATTTATTGACAATTCAACAGAAAACATGCTGAAGCATTTAGGAAGAGAAATGCCATTTGTAACTCTCGAGTCATTCAGCCATCTTAATCTTAATTCAATGCTCCCACCACCGACTTTCAGATATATGGCAGATGGCAGTCCGTTCATATTGAGAGTATGGAGCCTGCATGAAGTCAGTGGGTGCCTTTGTGACCATGAGTTTAAAATGCAGTCCTCTGCAGGCTACAGTACAGCAGCGTGAATGCTTCGTTCTCTTCAATTCATACCTAGCTATCCAAGCATTTGCTTTGTAATTGTAATAGATACGAAAGTTTCATAAAGCTTCCTCCATTTGACAAGATAACTTCAGGTCTCTGCTTATAATTTAAATTCCTACTAGCAGCTCATAAAAGGATAAGTATAGTTCAGTCTTTTTTTTTTTTTTTTCTTACTGCCTTGGAAGTGAGGACAACGTGATTATGCCAGAGTCTAACAGGCTGCTAGAGAAGTATCCTCTGCTGAAACATAAGTTGCTTAAATTTTGGATGTTTGGCTTCAATTTCTCTGCTGTTGTTATTGCTGTATAAAAACAAGACCAAACAAAACTGAGCTTAAGAGAATATGCAAGGCCCTTTAAAAATACCATAAAAGAATTGTTAAAAACTATATCAGTAACATTTAGTGATAAATATATTAGAAAAAACAATTTTAAAAAAATTCCTTCAACAAGTATCCAATCAAGAAAGTTTAAAGTTGGCTTTTTGAAGGCACATATACTGATAAAATGGGACCTTTGTTCCTCATGGAAGAATAATAAAAGTGGCACTAGCATGTCTATTGTAAAATAATTTGAAACACAAATAAATATTCTTAGTGCTTTCAGTATTTACATCACAGTATCGCTAAGCATATTTCAAATAATGCAAATGTACAGCTTAATATCAAAGCCTTTGGAAGATACTACAGCTCTGAGATGATAACTAAACTGGTCAGATGATTATCAGCTTTTAATAAGAAATTCAAATTCAGCTTTCTGCAACATATAGCAGAGTGTGAGAGCAGTACTTGAGTATGCAGCATAATTAAACCTTATAGTTAATGATCATCAAGAATATTAATCTCAGCCTTGCCAGAAACTTCTCTAGCCACAGACATACCTCTTCTTCAAACTCCCTCTGTCCTGTTCAGGTGGCTTCTTTTCTCCTGCCGGGCTCGGGGCAGCCATTTTAGCTTCAGAACTGCTCTAGGCAGATAGCTTTTGTGCTACCCTGCTCAAGGGGCTAGTTTTTCTTCAGCGTTTCTCCTGCTCTGCCATCCTTCCTACCGTGGTGTCTTTCTGGTTCCTCTCCAACCCCTCCTCCATTTTCTCTCTTGCCCTGACATTGTTTCTTGTGTCTCCCCCCATTCCTCAGTGCCCCTTCTCCTCTAGTATCTCCCTTTTGTCTCCTCCCATGTCTCCTTCCTGCTCTGGCATTTTTTTCTCACTGTTTGTCACCCTTTCTTAAAGAAGTTTTGCAGAGGCACCATAAACTCCTCTGACTGGCTCAGATTTGGTGCACGATGAATATGGTTTGTCTATTGAGGAACCAGCTGGAATGGGCTGTGACCAGCACGGGGCGCGCCCAGCCTCCTCCCCTGCAGAGGCCACCCTTGCAGCCCCTGCTCCCCAAACCCTGCCAGTTATACCTGCTACAACTTTGTCCTGAAGAGACATGCCCCAGAGATGCCCATGCATCCCTGTAGGCACATTGTCACTGCCAGCAGACAGTCTTTCTGACCCCTATTCGCCATATAAATGCACAAACTCGGGCAAAACATCCCGGTGGTGTTGCCTGGGGAGAAGGATGGACGGTACACAGGTGGGCAGAGTGCTGAATGGAGAACAAAACCAAGTTGGAAATCAAATGCAGCTTTCTCCTAAAAGTAGAAAATCACAGTCATATTTGTCATAAAAGATTTTTTTCTTAACACTTTTCAATCAGTATTGAAGAACAGTGAGTTTGATGCACATTATTAAACACTTTTTTTCTGAATGAAAAAACTAAATTTAAAACCAAATTTAAAACTTATAATTCTGTAAAACTAAAGAAATATAAAAATACATAGAGGAAAATTAGAATACATATAAAATGTCATTGTCAGTTTTATATATTTTTCTCAGTTCTGCTAACATTAATTCCCTAAAAATAGGTCTGAGAGATAAGTTTTTGAGATGGCATTAATGAATGTTCAGATTATCTTACTTGAGAAGAGCTTAATAAAACCTGTATGAAAATCTTTAATAAGAGGGGAGATGTAAAAAAACAAGACGTACAGTTAGATTAAGAAGTTGTGAAAAGATCCAGTATAACCTAAAATCAGTCTTACAGAGAAATCCGTTGTTACTCTTATTTTTTTCAAACAAGTCAAAGAAGTATTCTATAAGAATAAAAAAACAACAGTCAAATATAATTAGACAACACATTTTGACACCTATGTGAACATATTTAGTGATAAAAGCTCCTGTTAAAGCAAAGATCTTAGTGGTTTTCCCCAGAAGATTGGGTATTTACATCCAGAAGCTACCAAAGAACATTTAGAGCTCTTTATTGAAGGATAAAATTTGATCTTAAATCAATTATATTTAAAAAGCAACTTCTCTAGTTTTCGTGCAGATGCTTCTGAAACTTCCTGGCACGCATTCCTTATGACCCTTTCAGTATTTTCTACACCTCATGTAGCTGACGTTATCCTTTTTCAATGTGTATATGGAAGCTGAGGAAATGAGTGATGCAAAATACTCTTAAAAATCATGTCTTTTGTCCTTTACAAACATAACTGCCTGACTTGCCAATTTTTAAATGGACAGAATCAATAGGCTTGGATTCTGAACTTCACAGAAATATACAAACCTCACGTGAAGTAATGGTACAAGTAATGACAAATTTATTGTAGGCATCCTTGATTAAAATAGCAGTATAGTCATGGAGAAAACAAAACATCTTTATTATTAGATTCAAGACAATTTGGAGAGAGAGAGGAAAAAAAGAGAAAAGGGGACAGTGGGGATGGGGAAGAGAGAAAACGGCAACAAAAGACAGACATATAGAAAAAAGGTTTAAAATCAGCCTGGAGACAGTTTTCTGGTTGTTTGTCATAACTGTGGAATTCGAGGATTTTGTTGTATGATTTTTGGTATTTCTTTTGTCTTTGTACATGTTCATATAAATAGTGATGTGTTATGAAAAAAATAACTTGTAAGCTAAGACCCCAGTGAGAGGTCTTAATTCAAAAGACTCATAGGTTTATGCAGGATGAAAAAGCTTCTTTCTTTTAGTGTAGGGCAGAACACAATGTCCCTGTGAGACTGATGGGACCCAGCAATCTTTGCCTGAGGAGACATAGCCTTCACTGTTTCCAAAATTTCTAGGACCAAGGAAAGACATTAAAAGGCCCCATTTTCAGCAGGTGTAATTGTCATAGACACACTGTTAGATTTGGAACTGGGAGGTATGGCCAAGCAATCTGCTTCAGTAAGGTGCTGTGGAAGCAAGTTCTATTTTTATTTTTTTTTAAATTGTCAACAAAAAATGTGGATGAAAATAGAGACCCAGACACAATGTCAAAAAACCTATACCCTGAACACTAGTCTTTTTCTAAGCAGCATAGAAGGAATATAAAGAACAAAAATCTCATAAAAGAAAAAAAAGTGACAAACTCCCTAAGTCACACTGTATATTTAAGCATATTTAAACTACAGATGGGCTCCAGATTTAGGATCTTGGCTTTGCAGTGTTTGCTGTCTAATTAAGCTTGATTTATATACATTGGGCTTTTATACCCCATCAATGGCATTGAAGCATGGATTAATAAGAAATAAAAAGCACTGCCATCAATTTAGTCCAAAGAAAAACAAGTAGATCTCTCCATCTTTGTTCCTACAATGAAGGGAACTTCACTGTACTAAGTTCTGAAATCCTCTTTGTTGAGACCATAACCAAGAAAACAGGTATAAGAACAGGTACAAGAAACAGAACAGTTATAAGAAAAAAGTTATTCTTTCTTGAATGAAGTCTCACATCAGTAACAAACCGCTGGAGGTAATTTACACTATTGTTGCCCCCTCGTATTTTTTTCTGAAGACGTTATTAAAATAACCACTGTAATGAGTGTGAGGATAAACCTCACACTAGTTCTGCAGCCACCAGGCAAGAATTCTTCAGGAGCTCTAAATGAACACTGTAGAAAAAAACATTATTCATTTGGAAGTCACACTTACGTACAGACTAAAAGCTAGTTTTGGTTTACAAACATGAATACATTAGAATTGCCTCTACTTTATTCAGAACATAGACTGAGCCACGATTTTGAAGTAAACAGTCTAAAATAAATTATCTTGTGGCACCAATGCACAGAGTAATACCTGGCTGCTCAGAATGAGCTATCCCAAAGACTGCCTACTCCAGGATTCATGAGAATTCATTTTCCTATTACTTCCTCTGCTTTTTGGAACATACCTCTAAGTTGCCTCTAAGTATCTCTGTTAGTGTAGGAAATTCTCATGCAATCATGATGCAGCACTTTTATTCTTGAAAACTGCATATCTCACATAAAATTTAGGTTAGTTTCCTCACTGCCTGAGAGCTATTACTGTTTCAAAAAAGTCAGTGCATAGGTCAATGTAGTAGTGTACTGTCTTCATTCACATGGATTTTAACTGAAAATTTTTATGCTGCAGATGTGTGCATATGACTTGAATGTCTACATTTTGAAAGATTTGAAAATAGGCTTGAATGTCTATTTTTTATGTTTTACTTTATCCGCTATACAAAAAAAGTTAAAAAAAAAAAAAAGAAGATAAAATGAAATACATAAAAATAACATAATTATAATAAAAATACATAACAGTGAAGGTTTTGGAGATTTTCTTATCAGTCTTCATGTTCTTTCTCCGCCATAATTAGCAAATGGTTTGACTCTAGTTTGCACCTACTGAACTGACAAAGTAGAGTTTCAGTTAGCACAGAGGCAAAGAGAAACACGACAAGGATGAAGATTCAAAGATTTTAGTGTCATGTTCAGTTAAGAAAAAAAATAATTTATTCAGTGTTGAGAATCAAGGTATTTACCACAGTTAGTAGCAGCACTTAGGACGGAATGGGAGGGGGGGAAGAGGTAAAATGTACCTGGAGTCTCTCTGGAGAACCTGAACAAGATGAACTATCTCAGACTTGGTTGGTTTAACTGGTGAAATTAATGTTGTAACAGGCACCCTTACTAGAAAGGAAAATAAGTTCATCATGTGAGGAAGCTTATGAGCACACCCTAACAGAGAGTGATGAACACACAGTAACTCTGCAAAATATTTAAGAGCTAGTTAAACAAAGATCAAGAGAACTCTTGCATGTCGTAACAATTTTTTATTAAATTTATATTTACCTTCCCTGCCATCATTAAGACAGAACGGCAAAGACGATTTTGGCACCATTTTTTTCTGGCAGGGAGAAAACCATCCATCCCCAAGTAAATAGTCACCCCTGAAGTTGGACAACGGATTAAAGCTACAAAGTGAGAAACAAAGTTAAAGGTTTAAATATGGAAAGAAAATGTTTTCCGAGGGTGAGAGAGACATGTTAACCTTCTTAGTTCACTTTATTAATGTTAACAGATTGGTGAATCATATTAAAAAAGATCTACAAAATGTCATTCTTTTATCTGTCTACCCAAGTTTCAAGGAAGGCTTTTATAACATATATAGGCCTGATACTTCTTTTCACCTCAACTTTCCCTTTTTTGATGCTGCAGTTTGATTAAAATCCCATTCCTTTAACACTATGCCAATTTTGATGAAAATTTTATTATCAAGTGCCCTTTGAAATTCAAAATATTTCAATCTTCTTCAAACATAACATTACATCTTCATTTTTTTTAATACTATGATTTTAAAGGAAAAATATCTAATGAAAATCTGTATGTGAGATCAGTCTTTCTATTTTATAAAAATTCAATCATTCCTGGGATGAGAACCATCATAATAATTTCATTTCACAATATATTTTCAGTTGTGATTCAAAGTGAAAACTATTTTCAAAATGTCATCCTTTTTCATGAAATTACCATTATAAATTCCAAGTTTTATCCAGTCAGGGATGCAACTTGCTTATGGGAATTTCAAATAAATCAGAATATCTCCAGAAGATGCATTCTTTTTTTTTTTTTTTTCTGATAAAATGAATATAAAATGCTCTCTACAACTATCTGAAAGGAGGTTGCAGAGAGGTGGGAGTCGACCTGTTCTGTCAAGTAACAGGTGATAGAACAAGAGGAAATGGCTTCAAATTCTGCCTAGGGAAGTTTAGATTGGACATTAGGAAGAATTTCTTTACTGAAAGGGTCATCAGGCATTGGAATGCATTACCCAGGGCAGTGGTGGAGTCCCCATCCCTGGAGGTATTTAAGGGTCTTGTAGATATAGTGCTCAGGGACGTGGTTTAGTGGTGCACTTGTCAGTGTTAGGTTAATGATTGGACTAGGTGATCTTACAGGTCTTTTCCAATCTAGGAGATTCTGTGATTCTGTGAAAGGTTCCTTTTCCTCAGCTGAACTAAGTGGAAATAGGTTAGACAGAAAAGTTCATTTGAAGTGAAAACCACATAAACTTATAAGATTTCCATTTTGTATGAAAAAGTCATAGCATTCAAAAGACTTAAAACAATCTGTCTAAATTTCAAGTGTTTCTGATATCTAGAACTGATTTCACAGGGCTTTAAAAACAGAAGCTCCAACAGCATCTGGCAAAAGATCCCATCTTGTTGCTTTTAACTAACAGCTGAAGGGTGGAAATGGTGACTCTTCTTCAGTGGGAGCGGGTACATGCAGCAGACTTCTGTTTTTAAGCACTTGCTGAATTGATTCTTTGACAGAACTTGGCAGATGAGCAAGCCTAGGGCAGGGCAGGAACGAGCCTTTTAGGAAAGGCTGCAGTTGTAGGTAACCAATTGTGAAGGGGTGTGCATTCCCAGGAATTGCACTGCTTTACTGTTTTCCTTTCTCCTACACAGTGAAGCTGTCAGTGCAGGACAGAGTACCCATCCTGACTCCCAGTTGGGCATTTAAATTATCACATCTACTAGAATTCAGTGATTTTAAATTCCATTTTATGGCAAGATAAAATAAAAGTCCTAAAGAAATTATAACAAAGTAAATAATTAAAAATAATGGCTAGCAGCTGAAAAAACATACACTGGAAAACATAAACACAGAGGTTATAGAGCAGCAGTGCAATATGTCTAGCAACATCCAGAGGTTTTCCTAGTTTTAAGAACTTAAAATATACCATCACTTTATTTAGGGTATTCCTGAATAACCTAAATGTCCAGACCATTTTAAGTTTTAGAAGTTCTTACTTGATGCTAACTCAGAAACTTGATGAAAGAACTACTCTCGCTCCCTCCGTGAGTGCAACAGCAAGTTAAGCAGGCAGCGGTTCAAGTGGTGCTGCAGAGCTTCAGGGCAAAGTTGCCTTTCAGTTGGCATTATGGCACCAGATTTCATAAACAGGCAACTTATCAGTTATCCTTTAGGATTCCAACAGAATAAGAAGGCTTCACTTGCTTTTCTAAATCAGATATTAGGTGACCAGACGAGTTATATGACAAGGTGGAAAAAGACCACCTGTTTTCACTTTTACTTTTACCAGCTGTGCGTGACATGATGAGGAAGAGCAGAGATGGACCAGCGAAAGGGAAAAATCCTGTATCTGGAAAAGAATACCTCCTACCGTGTGACTCTACTAAGCCCTGTCAGGAAGTGAAATACACCTCCTCGTCCTACCGTTGAACTTAGGCCTGCTTTTTCTTACATTTGTGGTGACCCAAAACATGGGGATTTTGGAAACGCTTTGCTTCTTATGCCCTCAAGGGGAAGCAATAAGAATGTGTGAAGACCTTCCTACCTCTTACTTTTCTTTCCAGTGCCTGACTGTCCTTCTCTTGCTCTGCAAGGCTCTGATTGTGAATTCAAGTCTGCATTCATGACGTTGATTTATAAACTTTCCTTAGTGAATTTCTTTCCCTGCTCCAGCATTATCCTGTGCTCCTGCTGCAGATTTTTTATATGTGCTGTTAATAACAACACATGCTGTGAGTGTCAGCCAGCTGATTTTTTCAAAGGTCAGATCAATTTAAAGCTTCTCTGTGCAGATTCAAGTTACCATATAGCAAAGCAATCCAGATCCCCAAAATATCTGGTTTTTCACCTATTTCTTGCTCTTCATTTTCACTCTAAGTGGAGATGTCTATCATACTTAGGTTTTGCTCATTCCTTTTCTACAATTCCATGTGAATCTGGATTTTGTCTCACTAACATACTTCATGTTTGAAAAACGGATCAGAAAAAAATTTCCAGTAAGGGCACTGCAATTCATTGTCTCGAATGACAGACACCTGTGAGCTGTGAAATATGCAATATTGGCATAAGAACCTGAAAAAAAAGTCTCTCTGGTCCACAGAAAGTCACAGTATGACAACAGCTGGAGAGTAAGGGGGTTAAATACTCAGATATAATTCTCTAATCTTAAAGTAATGAATTTTTTCTTAATGGGTAGAACTCACCCCGAAAAGGCGTTAATAAAACAGTGTGAAGAAGTACGATTCAGTTTTGTGGAGGTATTTATACATTAAAAATTCTTTTTCTTCTGATCAGAAGCTGAAGGAAGCCTTTGGAATGCTTCTGTGCAGGGAACGGGCCCTGGCTACACGGCAGCCTCCCGGAGCCCGGGGACTGGAAGCCGTAGCAGCGGCGTGAGCCGGGGACGGAGGTTCCCAGGGCTCGTGGGCAGTGAACCGTGAGTCAGCCTGGCGAGAGGGCTGCTGAGGAGCCAGGCAGAGAGCCTGGCAGCAACACTGGAAGGTTTCAAAATCTGCCTGATGGCAATCAGACTCAAATTCTGTCAGCCTTGTCTCATCTAATTCTATAAAAAGTGAAGAGGTTGAATAAAAAATTATCAGTTTAGAGATACCATCTCTCTGTGGCAAGGTACTATTCCATTGAAGGATTTTTTAGCATCAAGTGTACTGTGGAGTAAAACCTGTATTGGGTATAAGTGCCCAAGGTTTTAGCATGAGAGCTGCATGAGTGCCTTGTGTGGTCAGGGGCTGCCCCGTGCTGGACACAGCCATTCCATCCGGCTCCAGCGAACCGCCTGCAGGGCACAGCTGACCCCCTCAACCGAGGAGGTGGCACCTCTGTGGAAACATACTCAAGAAAGTGCGGAAAACACCAAGGTCAGAGAAGGAGGAGGTTTTCCAGGTGACAGGGCAGATATTCCCTCACAGCCCATGGACAACCTACGCTATAGCAGATGGATATTCCTGACATGAGCTGCGACACCAGAACAGAGGCTCCTGGAGGGCTGATACCAGAGTAGAGGAAACGTGGGAGAAGGAAGGAGCAGCAGAAAGGAGCTGCTGTGTACTGGCCCCCTGCCACACTGCTGCTTCCATCACTGGAGGGACTGGACATAGGCTGCAGCAGTAAAAAGTAGGGAGCAGAGGAGTCTGGAGAACAGGGGTGAAAGTGAGACGGGGAAGGAGGGGACAAAAAGGGTTTTTCCTGTGTGTTTTAATTTTTGCCTTTTTGCTTCCACATATTAGAATCAGTTATTATTTCTATGTATCTGTATATCTATATAACTATATATTTATATAGATATAAAAATATTTATATAACTATATATACATTCATATAGCTATATAAATTGGCAATAAATTGTTTCCCCAAATCTGGTCTGGTTTGCCTATGGTGGTAATTTGTAAGTGATCTCCCTGTCTCTATCTCAACCCATGATCCTTCTTGCTCTCATTCCTTCTGTTCTCTCCCACTGTCCTGCTGGGACAGGGGACAGGCGATAGGGGAGGGCGGGAAAGGATAAGGACAGACCAAGGGGCTGGACAGTGGGTTTGGGTGTTAGCTGGAGCCAACCCTACACATAAAAACGTTATGTAAAGCTCATTCACTTTTCCTTTTGCCAGAAAACAAATTACCCAGAGGAAAGGTGTGCCTTTCATCAATAGATTTTATAGCCAGGACAGCTATCCTGTCCACATGCTAAATGCAAGTCATAGGACTCCCCTTCTTCCATCAGTGCTTGAAGAAAGCAAAACCATCCAGTGTCAAAAAAAAAAAAATAAAAAATCCAGTTACAGAAAAATCCACCACAACTCTTTTTCATTTTTCAGTGGTTAATTATCATCTAATTTAGGGTTTGTTCTGCCATAAAATTATCATTTTGTACCTTTTTTCCTGATGCTTTACCACTTCTGCTGTGTCATTTCCAACTCCAATGTACAATCTTTCTCTTCTGATATCTTTTTAGCCTTCTTTTTACATCTTTGGATATGCTACTAGATGCCCTATCATTTTTTTTTTTCCCCAAGTCTTCATTCAGCAGTGCTTTCCCACTCTTCTATTTATGTTCAAACAGTCTGGATTTCACAAGCATGGCCACTGGAGTGCAATGCCATGATGATACGCTGTCAGTGTGTTCATGACGTGGTATTTTTCAGTGTTATACAAAAACTAAATCAGAGTGTGCAAGTGTTTCTCTTGTCCACTGGCTTGTGCAAAGCAACACACTGAGGAGAACTTATCATTGTACTTCACTGTTATAACTGCAACTCTGTGCACACATGTGAGGCAATGCATAGTCTTATAGCACAAGGATATAATACCATTTTTAATTGGCAGCTCCTAGTTCTTAGTAAATTTTGAGTTTCATCTGTTTTGTATTTCTCCACAAGAAATGAAGTTTTTAACTAATGTTATTTAAAATAAGACACACAAAAAAAGCTTTGAAGCCATAAGCATGGAAATGGAATTGTACAAGCATCCAAAAGAAAATGAGTTCATGCTTGAGTAATTCAGCAATGTGACCAGACATAATTATAGCATTTATTTATCTATGTTGTTCTGCATTATATATAGGATAAAATGATATAGGAGAATTCATACTTTTTATGTGAACCTTTCCCAAGATCTTTAAACTAATCTAATTCTGTTTTTACTTTATGTAATTAGTATTAAACAAACAGAATGTTATGTCAGAAAATTCCCAAAATATGGACATAGGAAATTATAATTGATGATTGATATGCAAATGCAATTGAAAGCTTTGACTACACTTGGGAATTTCTGCATTCAGTTAAGGATTTTCAACAATGTTATCTTTAAGATTCATGTATAGGGGAATGAAAAATATTGGTTGAGTCTGTTATTCCCTAAGAGTCCTTATACAAGTTTGTTTTAGTGCCTGGGACATAGAGAGTTTTTCTATAAGATAAGGAAACAAACCAAATTCTGAAAAATGTATTATTCTACAGTTTCAATAGAAAGATTCCTGGAATTTCAAGTGTGATTTACCTTTAATATTTGAATCAGCAGACTCATTCATTTATGCATGCATTAATACGACAAGTGAGACATACTTTTAAGTATTTTGACATGAATTAATGAGTCCTGACATAGGATCCAAATATGTCTGGTGCAGTTCTCTTTTGCAGAAGGTTACCAATTGTTATATTGAATCTGCCCTTCAGGATATGGGTATACATGTGTGGTTCCTCAGGAAGAACCTACAATGCTGTCTTTCTCAACAGTTTCTTGCTCAACTTGTCACATCCACATACTTCAGCTAACTCGAAATGAAATATATAATATGAAGCAAGTTCTTCCAAATCTTTCCCAATGGTATGCCTGTTCTTCTCAGGCCTTCATCTATGTGGGTTCTCTCATATATAGTCTATCTATCTATCACATAAGGCAAACGTTGAAAATAAGGACTAGAGAGATGTTGTAATAAATTACACTCCTGTTTTTTCTTAGGTAATTCCAAAGATTTTGAAAGCTAACCAAAAATCAACAAGTGCCTTAACGTCCTTCATTGAAATCACAACCAAGTCCATTTTACAAGATAGACACCTCATTCTTCTCTCTGCCTTCTGGAGTACTTTCATTCCCAAGAGATTCTCAGTTCCAGAAAAAAGACATACAGTTTGTTAAATTCTGCATTTGAATGAAGTTTCCCTCCTTTCTGCCATAATTAAACGCTTGCTTCAGAAACAAAGTTGGATGTCTGTACATTAGCTTTCTGTTGATGAAAGAAAGGACCAGGTTCCTTTACAATTATTAAGCCTTTCCCATTCCCCCTTTTAAAGCAAACTTACTGATATTAAAGCAAAAAAGAATTTAAATTTTATGGCTACTTGTTTCATAGTAAGCCACAGAAATTGGGAAGGGGACATAGATATAACGTCAAAATTGTCAGACTATGAAATAAATTACAACTGCACCAGTGATTTAAAGTGTCTAGAAGCACAAGATTATTTAAATAATGGGTAATGGATGGTTTGCTAACATGTACCCAGCATATTTCCAATGTTAATAAAAATGGGATAATGGTTGTTCTTCTACAGAAAAAAAAAAGTTTAAAACAGCACAAGACTAATATGGCTAGTTTATAAGAAACAAGATTATAAAAGAAAATATGATAAACTAAAAGATAGATTACACTTATGACTAATAACATAGTAAGCTAGTAGGCAGAATGAAATAATAAATGATAAATTGTTTTATTGGGAAAATTGAAACTATTATGTTTTCCATGTGTCTAGCTAGCTAATCTTACTGTGTATAGAGTATGGTTGTGATCCCATGGAAAACTTTACAACAGTTGAACAACCACACACATTGCAGAAGATGAAACCATGCAAAACCAAAACAGAAGGTGCAATTGACTGATTTATTCAGAATACCTGCTTCTACGTCCTAGGCAAAACCTGTTATAGTGGATGTGGTATGCAAATTGTGGATGTGCAGATCTTAATCTCCATTTCTGGAAATGTTCATGTGTGTTCAAATATTCATGTGGGATTTTTTTGTAAGCACATTTTCAAGAATGCAAAGATGTGCACAATAGAAATGGAAAACCCATTCTTGTTAACTCAGAAGGAAGGCATGAAAAATCAGAGAATATAACTCAAAAACAACTATTGCTGTTAAAATTTTTAGTAAGCAATTGTTGTGAATATACGAACATATGCAATGAATATAAGAATATTTCACTGGAGATCTCTTTTAAAATAGCAATCTCAGATATTTAAGATTGATTCAATTAAGGCAATAAAAGTTACATAGACTAACAATCTCCCTATTTTCTCTCTCCACATAATAGAATAAAATAGTTTGTTAATGGATAAAAGAAATACATGGAGGGGCATCAGTGGTCATACGTATAGCAACTGAAGAATTACTTTTAAAAATCTTGTATACGGGGGACTGTGACAGCCTGGGAACCTAGTCTCACCTTTCTGGCTTTTGCCTAAGTCTGGTATTTGAGATGGCAAGTATACCATTTAAAAAAAAAATAAAAAAAATCATTACCACTAAGAGAAGAAAAAGTTGCTGTCTTTAAAGCCAGTATCGCACACAGTGAAAAGGAATAAATTTACTATGAAATACAATAAACATAAGTGTTTATAACACTGGGACTATGTTACGTGCCAGAATTTGTGCTGACAATACTTGTATCCATGAGACTGTATCTTCATTTGGGTATGGGTGAATACAAACCTGGGGGCCAATCTGAAGGATTTGTGCAAAAAAAATAAATGGTGAAAGAACACCAAATAGAATTTTCTCTTTGTATATTTACATTGTTGATTCTGCTCAGGATTACTTCAAAAGAAATCAATGGCAGTCTTGTGTTTAAAAAAAAAAAAAATCACTGACATAGTTTTTAATATAATATTCTAACTGCAGTATCATACAGCAACTAACAGTTTCTATTGAACTGACTAATCTGCAGTCTTTCAAGCACGTGGTCTATTTCCACCCTTCATAAGATGAGACATGCCACAATACACAAACCACTGCTGTCAGTGACCTGTATACTTTCTGCAGAAGAGGCTAACTTCAACCCTGCTTGCTTAATTACAAAAAATTATCATCATAATATGTGCATGACAGTTAGTCCTTTCCCAGTCTATGTTTTTCTTTTTACACAGACACAGTACATCTTTTGAAGCCTCTGTAAACTACCAGCAAAGAAAAGTTATCAGAAAAAAGTTTTTAATGCAAGAACATCATCGATGTCCACAAATTCTCCCGTGAACACTGGAGGATAAGCAGTGTACCCTTCTTTCAGCAGCAGACAGTATCTTATGTCATGATTAACTGAGATATGTTTCCAAGTATACTCCTACCTGTTGAAAGAACACATTAGATAACACTAACTCACACTCAGACATCTGCTTTTTAACCCTTAGAGGTTACTCTAAAGAAGAATCATCACATTAGTCATAAGTTTTTCCAGTTTTTGTTGAGTGATTCACCCTGTGCCAGATAAAGCCTTTTGTAGAACAGAATGAAATATTTTGGTCTCTAATTTTCACTTAGCCCAAAACCACATGTTCAGTGACAACAAATTTCATTATTTTATTAAGTTTCTACTAGACTAATCATGTAAAAATTTATAAATATTTAATATTTTTAAGATTCCTTTAGATCATTCTGGTTTTCCCAGAAATTCTCATGTGCTCAAAAAGCGCTGACCATCAATGTCTAAACCTTTTCAATAAACAGTTTCAAGTTATTCAACCCTAAACTGTTTAAACCTAACAATTCTATTGTTTTTGTTTTGGAAAACAGTTGTTCTAGGTTATAAACATTTTCCCAGTATTTAAAAACTACTCTACTTTAAACAAATACCATAGTTACAGTCATATATGAGAAACAAGTGAACAAATGAAAGAAAACATGCATTAAACCTACTTACATTTCGATGCAGCCTCATAAAGACCTTCACTTCCCTTGGTTTCTTAGCTTGCTCCACCTAACTAAGTGATAAACCAGACCTTCAAGTTTTGTCCGTGTCTTTTTTTCTTTCCAGGGGAATATGAAATTTAACACAGCTGATGTCCATAAAAGATATTTCTCCACAAAGGAGTTTGGAGTAAAAATTTTATAAATCCCACGTGTAAATATCCCGACAAAGAATAATTTTCCATTTTCAAAACCCAATCACATGACCATAGATAGTTAATATAACTATCTGTTAATACATCTATATAACCTGTCCTTTTTTTCAAAGACCCATACAATTCTGAGGAATACCATGTTGTCCTGAATGTCTTCTCACTGCATAGTATTGGAATATCAAGTCTACATATACCCTGACAAATCTGCCATTAGACAAATAGAGCAGTAAGCAAGTTGTATTTTAGAGCTCATTGGAGAACGAGTGTAGTACCTCTAAGGGGACCTCAGAATGGTGAATGAATTTTAAAACCGATGATGCAGAAAGCAATGGGATTCTTACAGTGACTCATATGGAGGTTTCATTTCAATATGGTGCATCCTCTCTTTCACAGACATTTCATCTATTGTGCTTAACTTGTGAGATCTGTATTGCAACTATGCTTAAATTTACAGTGAGGTCCTGGAAAATTTTCTGTTTCATTGGTGGCAGACATGTACCACTAATGAACAAGCAACAATTTGGTGAACTCTAGCAAGCAGATGAACTTCTCTGCTGGCAGTGTGCATGAAGAGAATATGTATTATGATTCTGTGGCTTTTTCTCCCTAAAAAAACATTTGTTCTATGCCACTGGAATTTCTTAATTCAAGTGTTTTTGTATATTAGTCACTTCCAATCAGTTTCTTCTCTGACTGGATATTCTTCTCCATAGATCCTAAAGATAACCCACAAGCACTTCCTTCTTTTTCTTCTTTTTCCCTGTGAATGGTGAATTGATTTACACTCAGGCTGTCAGCCATGAACTATTAGGGGCTCTTGCTCTCTACTCATGGATGTTCTAATGCCGTTAGCACAGGGAGAAGCCTGGAGTCCTTTAGAGACACTAGAAGGCCAAATCTATAATTAGGGTGAATAAACACAAAAAGCAGGGGGGATGAATAAAGCCAGTAACCACTACAGCGATTACAGCAAAACTGGTCACAAATAGATCACTGCAGAACCAGTGACTTTCCCTATCAATGCCAATGACAATTTAATGTCAAATTAAACAAATCCAAACAAAAATAATTAAAATTATTCCTGCGCCAACAAATCTGGGAAAAACTATTTTCCTAAATTTTCAACACCGGTAAGGAGCTCTGTGTTCATGTAGGTCATTGTCCATTAAAACTGTTACCCAGATAACGCACTAATCCCTTTGCTGTTGGCACATCAGACAAGGTTCTCTAAGGTTCCAGTTCATGCCTAATTAGTGGGAACATAATGCAAAGAGCCAGCAGCACTTCTAGCCAAAAGATGTCATTGTAAGATTCTGGTGAAACACAAAATGGAAGTTATCTGGGGCTATACAGTAGAGTGTTGTCATCAGCTGTGCTGTGATAAAGGGTCTGCAAAAAATGGAAGAACCAACATAGCTGGGAGAAAATGGAAATGTGACAATACTCCTGTTATGAGGATACAAACATTAACATTTCAGACATGATTCAGATCTATCTGTCTCTTTGTTCAAGAAACACTCAAAGAGCAAGACAATCTGCATTACATAAAATAGGATAAACTAAGAGTGGGAATGCTAATAACATTTATGAAGAGCAATAATTATCCTTTAAAGTCCCTGATATATCATCAGAAGTTGCCAGAGTACACTGATACAATTTTTTTCTTGAATTTCTGAAATAGCACCATGAAAAGTTTTGACAATTTCCCCAAAAATATTCTCTGTTGCTCCTTTACAAGGTTTTGTCACAAATGGAGCTTTCTTATGGTGCACCACCTGGTATAATGGAAGACCATGGGTTTCATCAACAAAAAAAAAAACACTGTGTAGTGTTTTTAACCAGAATGGAAGTAGAAAAGGGGAACAGAAAGATGAGTCAGTCTGTTTTTAATTTTATCCTCTTGACAGATTCTGGTTCTAAATTGTAATAAGCATAAAATCCTCATTCATGAAACCTTTTAGAAGCAATTAAAATCCTGAGCAGACAGCATATGAATCAGTTGCTCCAGTTATACAGTTGCTTGAAAAAGTCAAGGTGGTTGTACATCCATGACTGGTACTGATTCTCTGAAAGTTACTACGTCACTGGGTCAGCTCTGCTGATGGATTTTCAGAGTTGAAGCAACTTCATTTTTTTAGTGAATCAAGCTGTCTGTCTTAATCACAAGCCTGAAAATCAGGGCAAATTGAGCTGGTAGAAACTTGCAAGTCAGGGTATAAATCTCTCTTGGGCTGTGCAGTGTTGCTCTATTAGAGAGCATCCTCTTTTTCTCACAATGTGCAAAGATGCACAGATGGTAGAATTTTGGAAAAAGTCCCAGAATAGCACTGTGGGATCAGTCATAATAATAAAGTGTAGGTAAGGAGAACAGAACTCTGACCCTATCAAAATTTTAAGTAAATACAAGCTACGATGAATAGGTAAACCAGGTAGTCCAAAGTTTATACTAAATTCTATAACTGAATCACCTCATACTGATTGTAAATTTTCAATAAATGTTTTTTAATCTTTTCTCTTAGCACTGTCAGTAGCAGACAGTTTTGTTTCTGGTGCTGCTAGCAAAGGGTCAAACCATGGTAGAGAGGCCCATAAAAAAAAAAAACATTCAGTTTACCATGAAGGTAGTAGTGATATGTAACAGTTTAAAGTGGTTGTGGTACTTCTTTATAATTCACCAACATTGCTCAGATGCACTTTGGTCCAAATGTTCACACATGGATATTTGGCATTGGTCTGCAAAAAGAAAAGTAAAAGCCCTGTTGTTAGATTAACAAAAATCTTCTTTAAGTTTGATACTGTTCATGAAAATATGACAGTATATATATACTGCTGTGTAAAGTATTCTTTCGTACAACCTCATACAATGCTGCTTAAACTGGAGGTTCCATTCAGTATTAGCAGTATTCTCATTCATTTGCTGCAAACAAATTCAATATAAATAATTTACTATATGATATGAGAAACTATGTAAGTCAAACTATTTTTCTACTAGAAGTGCATAATGTGGAGACCTTAAGACTGTTCAGAAGATAAAAGCATGAGAGTTCATCCTGTCATGGAAACAATCTCGATAGTTGTACCATTGAGAAATCTTTTTCAAAATGGTATTGGTTTCAAGTTTTGGCTAGCTACCAAAGTTCATACCCATTGATAATGTGATTGAATATGGAAGGTAAGAAGCAAAAAGAATCATTTCAGGATTCTTGGAGTACTAACAGAGAAATAATCTGGCAATAACAAATTTTACCTTTTGCTTTCCTCAATATCAGATGAAAGCTAAATTATTTTTCACATTCTTGCAAAACAAAATGTATTTTATTTTCTGAATGAGAGGGGAGTTTTTCAGTCTGAGAAGGTAGAGAGAGAAACGTTTACTTACCCATATCTACTCAGTGGGATATTTCACAATGTCATAGGAAGGGAGACACATATAAATCAGCATTTCTCATTTCTCCCCTCTTATCCATATTTCCATGTAAGGGGAATCTGAAGGCCAGACAAAAGCTATGCTGCACTATAATCAAGCAAACCTCAATTCAGATTGAGAACTAGATCTTGATCTTCCCACATTTCCCCCTTTCATACTTCACCTAAATGAATTTGAAAAAATAGCAGAAAAAGATTAATCTCTGAAAAATATCTTGTGTTTGATGAATAGGCTATTGTAACAAAAAATAACTGTTCTGTCAAAAATGTTTTTACCATTATCCATTTTCAATATAAAAGTGCAAGCCCACTGCAAATAGGTACATGTTAGTCATGAAGTGTAGACTCTATATTGTAAAGTCTTGTTTTGGTTAAGTGCCTCTTTGTGAGACATGATGAGTACTGCAGTTTACAGTTAAGAAAGGATAAAAGGTAGCAGTGCTTAGATGACCTTAAAATCAGTTTTACACCAATTCTTAGTTCTCAGCCAAACATGGGAAATTTATAGATCATACATTTTATTCTCTGTTCACTTGGTTGCATTTTCACCCTATACCTGTCTCACTTGGTCATTACAGAGTACTGTTACTGCTGATTTTTAGAATTATTCAAATAAGTATTGAAAAGATCTGGAATATGTCAGATATTCAAAACATGCTCACTTGAATACTCAGCAATTACTATGAAAAACTTCATTCTCCTCCATATCACTTGTGCTAGGGAATATATGATCCATAGAGAGGGGAAAAATGTTTCTGTCAAAATTAAATATAGTATTGTTTAGTCTCTTGTTTAAGAGTATCAGCATCTTTTAATTTGCAATTTTTAGACTTGTTTATGTTAATGCTAATAATCTGACCAGAACCATTCAACTCTCCAGCAAAAGTGGTTCTTTATGAAACTGCAGTCTTAGTTTTTTCTACTGTTCCAGAGGCAGTAAAGAAAGAGAAGAGACTGGGAAAACTGAAGGAGGAATGGCTTGGCCATAAACGGAATGAAAACATTCTTCATTATGTGGTCAAGCCTTCACAAAGACTCAATGACAGTTTGGAACTTTAAAATTATATGAAGATATATTCTTTCTTTGGGGCGTTTTCTTTAAAACAAGTAAAGGGTCTCTGAAGCAGGATACTTGGGAGTACACTCTGAAGACTTCACCTTGCTGTCAAGAAAAGGATAAGATTAAAAACCTCAGAGTGGGAAATTTTCCCTGATAACCTTATATTCCAATTTATTCAAAGTGCTTTGCAGAGTTTGAGACTAAGTAACTGACTCTTTTTAAATCTTCTGAAAAGAGGAATCTAACCTATCTGTCGAGCTTGAATCACGTTTGAATAATGTTTAAATAGTATTTTAATTCAGTTCCTTGAGTCAGTGAAGATGACATTCCTGGAAAAGGTTTTTAAAAGATCTGTACAAACCCCTGCGTTTTTAGCAGTTAATGGACAACACTTCTGCTTCAGTAGGTGTACTGAACATTTTGTACTCACAATGGCAATTTTTACACCACCATTATTGTTATAAGTAACAAGGGCTGAATTTATCAGTGTTCACTATAAAAAATAAATGTATATTAGTTAAGACCCTCCAATGAGCAGAAAATGTTCAAAGGTGACCAACTAATTAAAAACAGATTTGTGCTTTCCCTTTCTTAAAGTACAGGAAAAAAAATACCCCTAACATATTTTTCCTTTGGGATTTTTTTTTTTTTTTAGGTTCTGTGGACAAATGGAGAACTGGCATGGATATAACAGCTCAAAAATCTCAAGTGAGTGGGTGGGGGCTGCTACTATTGTTTTTATTAACATGCCTATAATAAAACAATTTGGGGAAAATATTCAATGTCATCATTTCTGCCAGCATGGATTGAAAAAAAAAGGACTAGAATGAATCCTGCAGAAGGACCAGAAGAAACTAGTCTTGCTATTATTGATATTTCTAAGAGAAAAAATATTTTCTTCTTTTAAAACATTCTGACTTTCTCATTCCTATCTCCTCTATACATGAGAATAAGTTGTTAGTTGCAACAGTCAAAATCAGTTGTTTCACTTTATACATCATCTTTTAATGGAAATAAATTCAAACATCAAACAGTGAGTTTTTTTGTTGAATAGAAGCTATATTCATTCAAGCATAGCAAAACCATGCATTTCTCTACAGCAACAATCATTGCTTGCCATGACTGTAATATTTGCACTCATTTAGTAACCTCAAATATATCTTTAATATGTTTGTATATGAAAGATGAACTTCAATGATAATAAAAGTGTAAGAGTGAACAGGATTACTACACAGTTTTCTGAGTTAGCCTTATAGTTCAATTAGCTTTCATTCAAGATGCCTGAAAGTGCAGGTCTTGTCAAAGTAGTTCTGTGAACTAGTTTAAATCAAGCATGCTGTACCACATTCAGAATCCTGGTGGACCAACACATTATAAAGCAATCTGGGGAAAATATGTGATTTGCAGCAAAGCTAGTTTTAATGAAAGGGTTGGAAAATTGATGTTTGCTAAAAGTAAGTGTAACGGTTCAAGTCAGTTCATAACAAAGCTGCTTTTGCATGTTAAAACTGACTTTCCATTCAGACGCTTTCCTTCTATTTCATAAAATCTGTTTTGAAGTGCAGACTGAGCTCTGTATTTGCAGAAAAATGTAAGACATTTATAAAACTGTTCTCATCACTGCTAATCCTTGTTAGGAGGCCACAGGTGCTTGTAGGTGTTTGTGCCACTGGATGCTACTACTAAAAAGTCTTCAGTCTGTTTAAAAACTCACAGAGGATATGATACAGTCCATGGTCTAAAGCATACACAATCTAGTTAGGGAAGACAAGGGTTTAAGAAAAAAAGAGACTGAATATTCAAACAGGTGGTCAGTATGAAAACCTGTAGAACCGCCTTATTTGCACAAGTTTTCCCTGTTGTTTTCTTCGTTTCCCTTATTAGGTTGAATTAAATCTTATTTAACATGACTAGGTCAAATCCTTTCAGAGAGGTTATTTCAGGACATCAATGAAAACGCAAAGGACAGCAGGGCCAACAGGAGGCGATGTAACACAGCAGACATCAGAGGCAGGCAAAATTTTTTTGAATGAAAACTTCAGAAAGCCATTTGAGAGTGTCTCTGGTGTAATCCAGTCTGAAGCTTCACTCTGTAGGTACTCTGTTAATCTTTGCCTTTTGGTAGAAAGTAATTCCCAGATTCACAGAAATAAAGAACTGACATGTAAAACCTGTGCTGGAAGTACATCTTCATGAATTTTCTGTAATGCTTCTCCTTTGTACTTTCTTTATCACAGATCCATGCCATCTAAAGAATATCAGCTACTGGTGGTACTGAGTGAGGGGTGTTGCAGATTCCATTCATCCCACACATATATAACACTGATCGTGTAACTGAGAAAAGCATCCTTTGGGTCAACAGAATGAACTGTTGAAGGATGCAAAATATTCCTGGCATCTGCTTGTAAAACTAGAAGGTGGTCATTGCTGCTGACTAAATTTCATCCTCCCACAACTGCAGCTCATCTTGTGTTAAAATCTGTGCATCTTCATTGATCTCTTTATTGGAAATCTCAAAAGGGTGCACTTTCCTTTCTAGTCAAATGATTGTGATAAATGTTTAGCAATGTCCCTGAGGTGATGTGCTGGATATAAGTGACTACTTACGTGCTACTGAAGCTTTTTGTAACCACAAGAATACTGATAACATAGCAATATTCCATGGTAAACTTTCATCATAATAATATCCATAAAAAAAAATATACAGAAGTACTGCTGATAGAACTGCATGAAAGCCTTATCTTAAGCCATTTTAATAACTGATTTTGTCCTACTGTATAATAAAAAGCAGTATGGCTAGGGCAAACACAAATATTAAACTTCCAATCCCAATTGTCTCAGATTTTTAATACTGAAGTTTTATACTAGAATTTGAGATATATCCACAGGCATCATACGACATGAAAGTAGGTGGCAGTTATATGTCTCTCTAAAAGTTCAAGAATATTCTACCAGATATGAAAGTTCCCAAACAGTTGTCAGTTGCTAAGTGACATGCAGCATATGCATTCTGAGCTGATTATAACATGGACTGAGAAAATGCTAAAGGCCAGAGAACTCTCTACATTATATAGACATTGATAACCAGACCTATTACCTCTGTATTTTCCCAGTCAAGTTATCCATCACTGCAGAAATAAAACAAAACTGCACTAGAACCAGGCCTTTCCATTTAACACACTGAACATCAGGCAACAGCTGTGCTCAGTTTTGTAATGCTCAGAGCCAACCTTTCAGTTTACGTGTTTATAGGTTGTCTCAGATCAATAAATATGATAGGAAAAATGCATCTTAAAAGCTGTAAAGTTAAAAAATTTTGGAATGCACGTACCTACAATGCATACAGAGCTTTCTTTTCTATTATAGGCACTTTCTCAATAGCATTGCCTTGGTGGAGAGATGGAGTTGACCCACCGGCTCCTACAGGCTTGTACATTTTGAATCTGGTTTGTTATGATTAATTGTGTGAAACATTTATCAAAAATTGTTATGAAACAGGTGTCTCAGAACAAAGAGCTGGTTATCTGTTAACATATCAAGTGCTAGTTTAACTGAAACTTAAGCTGAATGATGAAGAACATACAGTTCTCTCTCTCTAACAGTTGAGGAAGTGTTCACCAGTCAACAGTAAAAATTGATCATGTGCTCTTGCTAATGATATTGTATTAATTATTTATTGGGAAACTTAGCAGTAATTTACATTGCAGATTATGCAAATTTAAAAGCAGTGTCTCTAACTGCAGCCTGTTTGAGAGACCTGATATCTTCAGCTTTCTTACACAATGTAATGTATTTCTTACACAGTCTGGATTCCGCAGCATAAGAAGGACATGGATCGGCTGGAGCGTGTCCAGAGGAGAGCCATGAGGATGATCCAAGGGCTGGAGCACCTCTCCTATGAGGAGAGGCTGAAAGAGTTGGGGCTGTTCAGCGAAGGCTGTTCAGAGAAGTCTCCGGGGAGATCTTATTGCAGCCTTCCAGTACCTAAAGGGGGCCTACAGGAGAGCTGGGGAAGGACTTTTTACTAGGGCATGTAGCGATAGGATGAGGGGGAATGGCTTTAAACTGGAAGAGGGTAGATTTAGAATAAATACTAGGAAAAAAATTTTCACTCTTAGGGTGGTGAGGCACTGGAACAGGTTGCCCAGGGAAGTTGTCAAGGCCCCATCCCTGGAGGTGTTCAAGGCCAGGCTGGATGTGGCCTTGGTCAACCTGGTCTAGTGGGAGGTGTCCCTGTCTATGGCAGGGGGGTTGGAACTCGATGATCTTCAATGTCCTTTCCAACCTAAACCATTCTATGATTCTACGTCTTCGTTGCATTAGAAAGACAGTTTGCCTTCTCTTTCATTCTTTTCATTCTTGACAAACTTATTAAATTGTGTCTTCCTTTTGTCTGAGCTCTAAATCATCCACTCTGAAATTCCACACTTCCAACGTTGAAGCCTTGTGTGTTAGCAACAGTGATTCAAAGGAAAGTCAAAGGAGGAAAGACTTCAGTTTTCTTGATCTGCTCAAATTAGAACAACTTGATAATTTGGCTCTCATCAGATATAATCAAATTAGTTTACATTCAGGTCTTATCCTACCTTCTTGGATCTCAGGAACCCACTGAACTGAGAGGCCCAGCAATGAGGTGCTCGCTGCCATGACAGACAGCTGCTTTTTCACTGGTGGAAGTTTATTGTTAGTACCAAGTTCAACTACTCAACTAATTCATCTATCTATAACTAGAGATCACCAATGACTTTTAAGAAAACCTGAGTTTCCTTAAATGTGATTTGAGTTATCATCCAGCTCCAGTAATGACATCCTTACTTTTGAATCCTTGAACAGCAGAAAAAAAACATTTTTAATGTCTTCAAAGGCTACAAACATCAGTAACTAAAATCCATTCCTCCTCTTCCACTTAATATTAAATCTATACGCCTTTCTAATAAAAATATAAAATCACAGTTAGGAATGTGATGACAAATGCTAACCTTTGGCTACTTCGGCTAGAACGACACCTGGCTCCAGAAGAAAATACCACAACAGTGAACAGACTGACACCTGCAAGAAGTGATTTCAACAGCAAAGAGAGCATCAGGTGTAAGAAAGAACAATTACTGCCAGGAATTCAGAAATGCAGTCGAAACATCATTTTCCTAGTAAGCTGATAACATATAATACCTTTCTTATTGGATAAAGCCTACCAGATTAAACTTACCTTTTTTTTTTTTTTTTCTCCTCTCTTGTAATACAATCTACAAAAGCTCTAGCCAGTCTCCAAGAGGAAGGAGTCAATGCAGTTTAACTTTACTTGTCCAGCTACAGGTGCTCCCCTGCATGCCATGATGGATTTTTATTATAGGGGAGGAACTGATGGTTTTCTTTCAAACATAACTCGGTGCCTACACATCAAGAGGTAAAAAGGTATTTTGTTGTACTGCATAAATGATTTAGAATAAATTTCTTTTTAACATCTGCATAAATACATACACATAAAAGTGCTCTGAGATTTAGGCTTTGGTTCTAAGAAAACTCAACCTTTGTCGGCATCAGACAAGTAATAGGTTGATATTTTTAAGGAAAAGTTGTGTAATGAGATCCTAATAAAAAGGGCTGGATGAATAACTGCAAACATGCTAACAATGTACAGATTTACTTCAAATTTTACTCTGCATCACCCTGTGTGGGTTCCTAATGAAATTAATGGCAGTCTTGGCTTCAACTTGAACAGGAGCAAGATATTCTGTATTTTAACTACTCTATAAAGTTTTTTAACTTTGATAGAATCATAGAATCATAGAATGGTTTAGGTTGGAAAGGACATTGAAGATCATCGAGTTCCAACCCCCCTGCCATAGACAGGGACACCTCTCACTACACCAGGTTGCCCAAGGCCATGTCCAGCCTGGCCTTGAACACCTCCAGGGATGGGGCCTCGACAACTTCCCTGGGCAACCTGTTCCAGTGCCTCACCACCCTAAGAGTGAAAATTTTTTTCCTAGTATTTATTCTAAACCTGCCCTCTTCCAGTTTAAAGCCATTCCCCCTCATCCTATCGCTACATGCCCTAGTAAAAAGTCCTTCCCCAGCTCTTCTGTAGGCCCCCTTTAGGTACTGGAAGGCTGCAATAAGATCTCCCCGGAGCCTTCTCCTCTCCAGGCTGAATAGCCCCAACTCCTTCAGCCTTTCATTCATTATAAATGAATGTAAGTTCAATTAGTTTTTCCCAGTGTTGCAAGGTCACTTACCTACAGGGAAGCAAACTTTCATGCTTATGTCACCAACAAACGCATGGAAGGAAGTTGCAGGAAAGTGTGGTTTAAAAGAAAGCACGGAGAGTGTTTTCTCCAGAGGCTGGAAAGATCCATATTGCCCTGCAGAAAATTACTGTACCTGATGAGTAGCTTATGTCTGTTGTGGAGGCTTTAAGTTTTTGGAACTAATGAGAATATCTGAAGAAAAGTTATCAGTACTAGCTCTTTCAGGAATGTTTTGTTAATTGCACATTGTGATCTGGGATTTACATATGAACAAATTTCCCTGCAAGCAACATTAATGGTAAAGACACTCGGTATCAGTTGACTTACAGAGGTCATGCAGCCTGAATAACATTCTTGGCCTCCTGTTCATTTCTTGATTTCACTGCCCACTGACTCACTTACGTTTTTAAAAGAGCAGTGATTGCACATCACTAAGCCTCCTACTGCAGCCATAACAGAAACCTTTAGAGTGAGCTTTTACATAAACCAAATCTCCTAGGATATAGTCACAATGTGGAATTAACTTGACCCCTGGCTGGAAAAAGCTCTGGGGATAGTAGAGATACTCTAATTGTTTTCTACCACTGACCCAGGTACTATGGAGCTTGTCCAAAAACTCTCGCTTACACTCTCAAATCTGTCAGGAATTCTGCAGAGATGCTTATGTAGCTGCCTGGGTATCAGTTCTCAAGGCTTTAAACGGTTTTATTTATAATAAAGAACTGTAACATAAAGGCAGCATAGCCCAAAAAAATGATTATTATTTCCTATTCCCAAGTGAATAAGACTGAAAATGAATTGTACTCTACAATTGCCATTCTTCTTATGTGCAGGACATATGTTGAAGGGGTAGCATTATACATTTTACATCAGTACCATGCTGATATGCTGTATTTATAATCTGATAAATACATGATGTACTCTTTGCTTCTTAGCTTTGACTTTTCATTATCAAATGATATGTTATATGAATGCAATTTCTAACTTCCCTATTATAAAACAGCTGGAGTTATTACACTAAGTACACATTTTGCAAGTAATGTTGAATTAGGAAATGATAAAAGGCACACTTCTTTAGAGGACCAATAAAATCAGTATAGTCAATTCTGAGACTTCATAAAAAAGTACTTAGAATTAAAAAAAACCCAACAAATAAAACAAAAAACAATGTAGAATGCATTCACAAAGCAGCACAATTCACTGTTGGCAGTAGATCAATGACCATATGATGGAAAGGGGATAGAGTAGACCTTGACTTCCATGGTTTCTGCTTTGCTGGGAAGGACAAGGAGCTTTCTAGCACAGTTTAGAAAGTTGGTGGAGCTATTCTAAAAATATGGAAGGGCAGGAGTAGAATTAATTCAATGCTTCACAAGTATAGCTTGCTGCAATAGACCTCTGATTCTAAATCATGAATCACATACCCAGAGCACTGTGATATAAGTTTTACTTCACAGCTAAGTATTCACCTAAGAAATCAAGACCAACTGGGTCTTCTATAGAACCCAAAGGGAACTATTACCACTAGCATATGTGGGGGAAGGACAAACCTTACAGGAAAACGGCATATCTCTGTATCAGGAATAGGAAAACATATACTATAGATTAGTAAAATACAAAAATAACAACTCATCATGTTATGTTGCTCCCACATTAGGGTAGATAAAAGCTACATCTACAAATATCTTTCAAAATAATTTGCACTAAATTTTATGCACTGGGGGTACCCCTCTGATTAAGGGTCAATTAAGGGCTTATAATCAAAAATATGTTTGATTGTTTTGCTGAACTGCCACAATTTTATATAACAACATGGCTTTCTCTTATTAAGAAGTCCCAGTAAGTGTTCTCAAATCAGAAATGCTAATCAAATAATGAAGGACATTAACAGAAAGTGCGTTTCAGGCTCATGTTTGAATTTCCAGAAATCTTGTGTTAGCCAGTATGTTCAGACATTCAGGACGTAATCTATATATATGAACAAAAGAGGTAAGTTCAAAATCTCCTTGCTAATATATACTAAAGTGATATGTTACAGTATTTCTTTTTGCCAATGAAAAGTACCTGGTATCTGAATTTTGGTGTATTAAAATATGGCAGATAATAGCTCATGTACAAGCTAAATATCAAGACATGTTCACAAAAATCATCACTGACACTGTCCTGCATTACATCCTTGTCTCTAACCTGGAGAGACTTGGATTTGATGGATGGACCACTCAGTCAATGAGGAATCAGCTGGATGGTCACACTCAATGACTTGCAGTCAAAAGCTCAATGTCCAAGTTAAGAGCAGTGAAGAGTGACATCCATAATGGGGCCGGTGCTGTTTAACACTTTTGTCAGCGACACAGACAGTGAGATTGAGAGCACCCTCAGCAAGTTTGCCAATGACTCTAAGCTGTGTGGAGCAGCAAACGTGCTGAAATGGGAAGGGTGCCATCCAGAGGGACCTAGACAGGCCTGAGAAGAGGACCTGTGAGAACCTCATGAAGTTCAACAAGCCCAAGTGCAAGGCCCTGCAGTTGGGTTGAGGCAATCCCATGCACAAAATACAGGCTGGGCGAAGAATGGATTGAAAGCAGCCCTGAAGAGAAGGGCTTGGGGTTATTAGTTGATGACAATCTTAACGTGAGACAACATGCACTTGCTGCCCAGAAAGCCAACTGGATCCTGGGCTGCATCAAAAGAAGCATGGCCAGCAGGTTGAGGGAGGTGATTCTGCCTCTCTACTCATGAGATCCTACCTGGAGTACTGCATCCAGCTGTGGACCCCCCAGCATAAGAAGGATGTGGACCTGTTGGAGCGAGTCCAGAGGAGGGCCACAAAGATGATCCAAGGGCTGGAGCACCTCTTCTCTGAGGACAAATTGAGAAAGTTGGGGTTGTTCAGCCTGGAGAAGAGAAGACTCTGGGGAGACTTTATGGTAGCCTTCCAGCACCTAAAAGAGACAGGGAAGACTCTTTTTCAGGGAGTGTTGCAATAGGACAAGAGGTAATGGTTTTAAACTGAAAGAGGTTAGATGTAAGGAAAAAATTCTTTACTGTGTGGGTGGTGACACACTGGAACTTGTTGCCCAGAGAAGCTGAGGATGGCCCATCCCTGGAAGTGTTCAAGGCCAGGCTGGATGAGGCTTTGAGCAACCTGGTCTGGTGGAATGTGTCCCTGCCCATGTCAGGAGGGTTGGAATTAAATGATCTCTAAGTTCCCTTCCCACCGTTCTATGATTCTATGATCCAGTGAACATGTACGTACAGATGCCTGATAATTTAAGGAAATAAAAATATATTCCCACAGAATACACAATCACAACATTAATTCATTAGGTAGAGACTATGAGTTATGCAACAAAATTACTAGTAATGTAAAAAATACATTAAATGAACTTTGCAGTAAAGAACTCAGTGTATTTTGAGTTGTATGTCATGTTTTATAACCGTATGCAAAATATGGTACTCTGCTGTTTTCATTTAACACCTGATGATTCAAAAACCATAATTATCTTAACTTTAAACTTCAGTTCAAAATATTTTGAAAGGCCATGTATATATGTAAGTCTCTTAAGTTTGTTGTTTCGACATGGAAAGCTGATAAATGTAAGACACATAGTCATCCCCACTTTTAAAACAAATGTTCTGTGGGGTGTTTTTTCTGAAATACGGCTCATTGATTTCTTTCAAATCTCAAATATTATCGTTTAAGCATTTTACCGTCTTCCCCTTTGCTGTGGGGTGGGGTTTTCTTTAGCTATTTTTATTACTGAAATCGTACTTGTGCCTGCTGCTAAGTTAATTTCAGGTACAGGAATGAAAAAATAGATAAACTTGGAAGAGAACATAATCCATATGAATGAAATACCAAGGGATCAATGGACCCAGAGAACATGAACAGGAATAAGTATGTAGTGGGAAAATCTTCTAATATCAGTCTCTTGATTTATAAAACCTAAGCACATAGGAAAGCATTTATTTACAAAAGGCTTTACAGGTGAACTACAAGAAACTACATGCCAGATTTTGAAGGTATATTCAGAGAAGCAATAGTTCTACACTGAACACAAAGTGTTTAACCTACATAAAAAGGTAGTACATTAGTGCAAGCCTACGCTTTCCCTCTGACTATAGACTGAATCCTTAGCTTTCTTCTGGATGTGTGATTCATACCACTCCAAACCAAGATTATGCTTAACTGGTATAATTTAATCTGGAAAAACCTCTCTCCTTCCAGACTTATTATCCAATATTGCCCTTATTCAAATGTTATGCTGTAAAGACATATCATAACTGCTATGATTTTGGAAGCCACTTGCTTCAACAGCCCCTGAAAATAAAATAATCCTTAGTTAACTTTCTAGCAAAAAATAAGAAAGAGAATATCTATTTTAAAAACATGACTAAATTATTCATTGACACAAATAGTTCAGAGAACTACTCCATAGATGACAAATACTACCATTTCTTCTTTCAAAGTAAAAAAACCTACATGCTTACTAGATGTCCCCGGGGAAGAAAATGTCAAAGACAGAAAAAACATGGATTTTTTTTAATATACATTTCATACAGGAAGATCTTGACTGTAGCCAAGAAAATTCTACTCCAAGAAAATATGATTATCACCACAGATGACAAAAGTTAATAAAATATCCTACAACACATTAATAAAATAAAACCCGATAAAATCTGTTATAGCTCTCTTTAATTAGATGTTTTTACTGTGACTTTAAAGAAAAAAATAGCAACCTGCAGGGTTAAATGCATTCAATAAAAATCTCTGCCATGGTACGGACTCACGATAACTGAGCCTTTGTGTTCATTTTTCAAGCTGAAGGAGTGGGAGGTATTTGTTTACATTAACTGAGTGAATGACATTCCTGCCACCGAAGAATTTTAAATGAGTGATGAATGTTTTTCAAGGTGAGAAGAACAAACACAAAAAGGTCAATTTTTCTGACTCTATGACAATCAGTATTGCACAATCCTTGGAGACTGGTTAAATTCTGAGCATTCAAAAGCTGAGGTTGATAAACCTGTTTGGTTTAAACAGCACACAAGACCCAATCTTCTTTATTTGCCTGGTTCTCCACAGCATAGCACTTGGCTGAAGCAGTTTTTATCCACATGCGGCAGAATGGCAGTCAGTTTCTCAGAGGATAAATTTAGTCTAGATAGAGGCCCATGTAATGTGGCCTCATTGTTTCTTATCCTTAACCCATTTTAAAGTAGCTCAGTAATCTTCACAGAGTAATAAAGTGTGCAATACAGACATACCTGTTGTGTAAAATTCCACCTCATGTTAATTGGGATTCAAACTCTAAAGACAGTGCCACTAGAAAATAATAAAAAAAAAATATTACCATCTGTTCTGTTTAGCAGCACCGTGTTCTTCAGCCATGCCACTCGAAAGTAAAAGTGTCATTGAGCTATCCTAGGTTCTAGGACTCCGCTCAAAGGAACTGGGGGAGAACAGAACAACATTTAAAACCATGTTTTGCCTCCAGCTCGTTAAGGATCTTGGAAGGCAATCTTTTGCCCATCTTTCATGTAAGTTTAGGACAGCCAAAGTGATCCCAAAGGGCTCTTCTGATGAGCTTCAATTACTCTTCTGAATATCCACTATATTGATGGGGTCAAAGTAAAAGACAAGAAAAGTGTCTAGGTAGTCATTTGGTGAAGCCTTCTTCTGAGTAAAAATCACTGAGACACAAAGAGAAGAAGCACTGAAATAGGAAAAGAAAAATGAGGAAGACACTGTATGAAGGTATGTATGAAGTTATATACTTCCAAAACCTGCAAGGCAAAGCTTATGAATTTTGGTCTGGGGCTCATCCCAGTTTTGTTATTCATGGCAGACGAGTAACTCCTTACTGCTGCAAACTATCCTATCAGGTAAAGGGGAAACTCTCACTTTGGTTATTTGGAGGCTGAAGACCCACTACAAATATTTATATGCATTTATGCTTAATATGTCATATTTTTCTGTAATGTTCCTGCAGCCTGGGAAAATGGAATCGATGTAATGAATTTGGGCCAGATGATGGTAGGAAGTAGACAGGTGGCATCTATGAACATGAGGTTTCATAGTTAGCTATGCTAGCTATGCTAGCTACTAGCTTAAACATTATCATAAACATTGCCAGCAGACTAACTTGTAACAGAGTAACTCCAAAAGATTGAACTTGGGAGAGTTCAAAAGCAATTTCATCACTGTTATGCTTGCTTTTCTAAGTATTTGAGGCTATAACGTAGGATGTAGTTTATGATCCATGTGGTGTGTATATTACGGTCAAGAGGTTAAATAATCCTGGCAGGTATATTTCTACTCAGTTATCTCCAGTAGACTTCAAAAGGCTGACATACTGAAAAAGCACAGTAAAACATAAAAATAAATAATGTGTAGCTTAAATGATTCTTTGTATTGTTATACATTGAAATGTTGATGTATTTTTGTTCATTCTATTACATCTCATCAGGATGGTCTGACAAGATGACAAGCTATCAGTAGGAGGACAGTTTACACTTCATTTCAGTTATCTCAGCTTTAAGATTGCATACACTTAAATGGGAAGTATTCTCATTTAATAATGACAAAATCAAACCCTGGAAATACTACACATTCTCTGACCTTAATGGAAGGTACCAGGACACAAAAGCACTCCAAGATTTGCAAAAAACTGACAGTCAACAATGTGTGATATGTTTTTTTTTTCAATACTATCTCCAACAAATCTGAATAAATCATTAGAAATACCTAAAGATGGAGCTGGAAGCTCTAGATTACCAGCTCAGACAAGCAATTGTGTAAACTGGAGAAACTTACTTCAGAAATCATAGATTCCATACTGAAACACGGTCAGATTGCTAAAACTGGCCAAAGAGAAATTCAAGGCCCTTACAGCCACAAAAATTTCCCAAGTTACTTTGAAGTAGCTCTTCCCCAGCTACTCCCAAATTGGGCTTTAAGAGGTACCAGTCACAATACCAGTGTCAGGCAGCCCTTGGTACATAAGGCTGAACTCTGTTTTCCATGAAGTGCCAGGATCTTCACCGAGAATACTGATTTCAAAAGGTTTAAAAGCAACAGAGCATGTTAAAAAGTGCAAATCTCTAGGGTGTCACAAATAAAGAGGCGTTCCTGTGATGACATAAGTTGACTAGTTTCCTACACCCAAAGTCAGAACAGATTGTAACTTCCATTGCTTAGAACCTCAAGATATGCTCTCTGTGACACGGATTACTAATTTTTCTTTCAACCAAAGATTGACAACATCAGACAGATGCCAACACTTCCAGGTTTCAGTTTAAATGTTAAAGTCTGACTCTGTTGACTTCAGCATAAAATATTTTTGCCAATCTGAAGTCTGGTTTTCCATGTACAAGTGAAATTTAAATTGTCAAGCTCCTTTAAGTTCATCACTTGATGCACCGTCTAATGTTGCACCCCACTGAGATAAAATTTATCATTTCACTTAACCAGCACTTTCCATCCTAACTGCTGTTGTGATATTAGGTGGGAACTCATTTCCTTCATGTCATTGTATCCAAATAAAAGCTAAAATTAATATGACTTTTCTGTCTTTTCATTTAAAACAAGCATTTTTTTGAGTTTATGTGTAAATAGTTTCTTTCCCATTGTTACATTATGTGCAGAAAAAATACAAATCACTTGATAATTGTTACTGTAAGAAATGTATTCCTGTGGAAATGTAAAAGTTGTAAAGAGTGTAGAATACATTAGAAGGCAATTGAGTTTAAATGCATCCCTGGGACTACTTTGTTGTGCCTGCAGCTGCTTTTTGCATGGAAAAAACACAAATCTATGAGATATTCTTTAACAGCTACTGAAATCATACAGGGATTCTGACACCAGTTTTCAATACCCAGTCTAGAAAATGTCATGCTCTGTAATACCAAGCCAAGATTTCACGCTGAAATATCAATGTTAAGTTTAATTAGTTTTCTCTTTTTTGTTGTTGTTTCCCCCAGGGAATATATATTACTGCATAATAATGTGGGAGCTATGGAATCCACTGAATCAAGTCTTTACAAAATACTGTAGAGAAATGTAAACATATCAGAATTATATTATAATAACATCTGCAAATATATAACAGAAAACTCCTGGTCACAAACCAGGCTTTGAAAGGAATCATAAGAGTTACAAACCAGCAAGTCTGCCTTCCATCCCTGGTCAGATGGGTGAATCTACAGTAAACAATAAGTTGACTGAACATACAGAAGAACGTGGAAAAAAGCCATTGTGGTTTCTGTAACAGGAAATCTTGCCTCACAAGAGTTTGGTAAGGGGGCCAGTAACAATGTGGACAAAAGCACCCCAGTGAACACGTTACTACACTATGATTTTCAAAAAGGTTCCACACTAAAAGTCACTAAAGAAGCTAAATTGATATATGTTTAGAGGAAATATCTTTTAATGAACTGAAAGCTTATCAAAAGATAAGCAAGCAAAAAGCAGAGCCTGACAGTCCCTTTTCAGGCTGGAGAATGGTTAGCAATACTCCAGATAAGTGAATAAGCATTAAGACTAGTTTTATTTGATGTCTTCACTGACGATCTAGAGAAGAAAGTGAACATTGAAATTTGCAAGTTTGCAGACAAAGCTTTCTGCCATAGTTGATGCTACCCAAAAACTCCAGAGATTTAGTGACAAAACTGAGGGAGGGGTCAATGAGCTACAGAACCGGCAATTCATCCAGGGAAAAATACTCTAAACCTAACCAGTGCTTACAGGATGTTGAATTTGCAACTGACAGTCACAGGAAAGGTTTTGGAACCATAACTGATGGTTTACTGAAATCGTAAACTTGACATGCAAGGCACCCAAAAAATACAATATAATTTTGGATATCATCAAGAAATACAGTTAAGAACAAAGATGGAAGGTGTCATTTTGCTGCAATATAAAAGCTACAACACTGTTTGTATTTACAGTGTAGGAGAAACCATCATTTCAGTGTCAGCACCAGGCGGATCAACACTTTTTTAGTGTTATCACAATCAAATAAATCTTAGATTCCTTATGATTTTGATGCCCCCAAAATAATATTCATCTATTCCCCGACACATGCTGATGACTAATAAGCTGTCATGAGCCCCTTTTATTTCATCAGATTTTTCATACAAACAAAAAAGGAAAAGGAGAATAAAAATCTCAGATTAGATTAGGGAAACATAACCACAAAGCCACAACAATGTTTATACTCCTGGTGACGTAATTGTAAAGCTACGCATGAAATTATAAAAATTGCAGCAGTGAACATGGAAACAACAATTTCCTTCTTTCTTCATGTAGGAGGTGAGAATAATCAGTAATGTTTTGACTATGTTTAAGCCTGACAAATTTGGTGGCCTTCTACAAAGGGGTTATAGTGTCAGTGGACAAGGGAAGAGCAACCGATGTCATCTACCTGGACTTGTGCAAAGCGTTCAACACTGTCCCACACAATATCCTGGTCTCTAAATTGGAGACACATGGATTCAACAAATCGATCACTCAGTGGATAAAGAACTGGCTGGATGGTCACACTCAAAGAGTTGCGGTCAACAGCTCGATGTCCAAGTGGAGAGCAGTGATGAGTGGCGTTCCTCAGGTTTCGGTACTGGGGCCTGTACTGTTCGGCGTCTTTGTCGGCAACATGGAGAGTGGGGTTTAGTGCATCCTCAGCAAGTTTGCCAATGATACCAAGCTGTTTGGCAAGGTAGACACACCAGAGGGGAGGGATGCCATCCAGAGGGACCTGGACAGGCTGCAAAGGTGGGCCCAAGCCAGAGGAGGGCCACAAGGATGATCCAAGGGCTGGAGCACCTCTCCTATGAGGAGAAGCTGAAAGAGTTGGGGCTGTTCAGCCTGGAGAAGAGAAGGCTCTGGGGAGATCTTATTGTGGCTTTCCAGTACCTTAAGGGGGCCTACACGAGAGCTGGGGAAGGACTTTTTACTAGGGCATGTAGCGATAGAATGAGGGGGAATGGTTTTAAAATAGAAGAGGACAGGTTCAGACTGAACATTAGGAAGAAGTTTCTCACTTTAAGGGTAGTGAGGCACTGGAACCAGGGAAGTTGTCGAGGCCCCATCCCTAGAGGTGTTCAAGGCCAGGCTGGACGTGGCCTTGGGTAACCTGGTCTAGTGAGAGGTGTCCCTGCCTATGGCAGGGGGGTTGGAACTCGATGATCTTCAATGTCCTTTCCAACCTAAACCATTCTATGATTCTATAATTCTATGATTATTACAGTTAGTTTAGAGAACAGTTATTCAGCTAACATAATATTACCATTTTTTTTGCTCCCAGCACATTCATTGTTTAAGCAGGTCAGCAAGATTTCAAACTTAATATTGTAACAGAAATGGATTAAGTCTGTGCACATGCTGTAAATTCCGAATTCTGGAAAGATCTACAGCACCATAACTTTCAATGAAATTTTACTATCACTTCATTTTTCTTCATGAAGTAAAATTAAGCTGTCACAAAATACAGTGTTAAGCACTCTTTTAGTTTTAGTTATTACTGGCTGTTTATTACATGCCATTATCATACAATTTCCTTTTCTCGTTACCCTTTTTTGGTCATCAATTCTGTTTAACTGGGGATACTCAGATGTGCACTAATTACTCTTGTCCCCAAGAATCAGCAAACAGTTCATATTCCTCTTGAGAAGGGGCTCAGTCCTGCCACTGTGGGAATCAAGGGGACGTATGAAACAGGGGAGCCAGTTCCTTTTTGGACTTCAGGTTGTAGTCTGTTGCACAAGGAGGAGAAACGCTTGTAGACAGTTGCAGCTAGATCCAATAAAATATTTAAGGAACGTTAAGTTCAGTACCATTTTTGAGATATCTAACCTGCAGAGAGCATGCGTTATGAGGACAGTTAAATAACTCTTGTTGCAGCCACCCCATAGCCATTGGGATGGGCAGGGCAGTTACGCATATGCAAGGATGCTACAGGACATAAGGTATTAATGTGGAGTGTAGAAGGGACTAGGACAATCCATTTGTCTTCCCCAGTCAATTTGGTTTAAAGTCTCAAGAGAATGAGCTTAAGTTTGTACACACCTTACGCAGAAGCTGCCTAATGATACAAATTGGGAAACGTTTTGGACAAACGGAAAAACTCCCATGTCAAATGCGGAGCTTGGGCAAAGATCTGGGAATGCAGTCCCCTCCAATCCATCATGTGGATCTAGCGTCTAGAGATCACTTGGAGGGTCACCACCCTCTACTTTCATTGCAAGGAACTGAACAGAAAGAATGCTTTCCCTTTAAAGTGGTGAGATGCATACATCTTCCATGTAATACAGAGGCAGAATCTCAACTTTGAAACTTTTATCAGGGCAATCTATTAAGCTGATGAGGCTGTGGTTCCAACCCTCACAACCTTTGCATGTTTTCTGAAATTATCCAAGAGAAATAGATTTAATTCATCTACCTTACTTCAGATGTATGCTTTTATTACTAGTTTCCAAGTCAGACTCCAAGCTTGCCTCCCTTCCGGCACTATGACTAGTACAGCTTTTATAAGCACAAAGCAGCAGAGATTCAGTGAGGTGGATGGAAAGTATCTCTTACATCTCTAAACTAGCATGGACCTTGGTGGCTTCTCCAGGAAAGTGGAAAGCATGGGGTTGAGTTTCTTCCTAATACAGAATATAATTTAAAAAGCTCTTTCGCCTGACAGTTCACCGTTAAGCTGTGTTAGAAAGGTGTCTGGCACCACCTTTCTCTTAAAAGAATATCTTTGAGAGTATTTTGCAAAGGGTCTCTTTTCACATTGTGAATGAAGTATGCTGTCAGCATACACACCAAATCAGCTACTTCAAAGATCATTGACTTCTGCAAGAGTCAAAATGGCACTGTCCAAACAGTAAGAAGAGACCATTCCATAATGAGCTTTGGGGCACAGTAGTGATGGTGGTAACTTTATGTTATGGTACTTAAATATGAGCTCCGGTAGGAGTTCAGCCTTTCAGAACACAGCCATAATCATGCCAACATATTTGCTACTCTTTTTCTCATACTTGAGAAGCGACGGTACAGCTAGAAAGACAGAGCATCTACAGTCAGGTCTGTAAATGTACAGTCATGGTCCAACTGCAGCTGTGCAGCAGCACCTAATCTCAGTGTGGCACTCTGAATGATAACAAAAAAGCATGCAGAGTGAGTGTACTTTTAAAGCTACAAAATCAAATGTTCATTTATTTAATGATTCTGCAAAGTCATTGAAATACATTTTATTAAATGGTTTTTCATCTATATTGACATTTGAAACTGTAATTTTAACTATATTTCATTTTGTAGGATCAAGTATAACCTGTATCCAAAGTCCATATGCAAGGAAGGGAAATATTATATTGCTTTATTCTTATAAATCAAAAGTTAAAAAACTACAGCATTTATTTGTATGGTGATTAATATGGATACTTTTGATTTCTTCAAAATACCTCTGTGTTATTTCTATAGAGTAAGAAAAAAATGCACTCTACGGCAAACCTTCCATCAAACCTCCTCTGCCATTTGTGTCATCTGATTCTGTACCATGGAAAATTAGACTAGAGAGTCAAAATGCAATTTTCTGAGAGCTGAATAAAGAATTCTGAAGCATAACTGGTTTTCCTATAAAAAATAAGAGTGTTAAATAATACAGCTATACCTTGTTATTCAGATTTTACTCTGCATTATTATGAAGGAAAAAAAAGGCAACAAACTCATTCAATGCCTTATAGCAATGTCTTGGTGCCTCCATACAAAAGTTAATTTTTGAAACATAGTTTAAAAAAGAATAGCTTTGGTGCTAACATATATATATTCTTCAATTGTAAATGACTTGCAGTATCTTAACATAGTGATTGATTCTGTTATGTAGAAGAACTATCTGTCCTAAAGGTATAGTAGTTAAGTTAATGCTATATCCTGAACTAGCATGGGTCTAGTGTAAATATTGATAAGAAGGAGAGTATTCTGACTGCAATCTTCTTTTGTACCATTTTTGAAAGGACGATGTAAGTTAATGTAGCGTAAAGTAATTGCAGTGTAACACATAATCATACTATAATTTGGGTTGCAAAGGGCATCTGGCCTCTCATAGCCAGCCAGATTGAAAGTTAGAAACTGATTTGAGGCTTGATCAGGTCACTCATGACCTTTTCCAGTTGAGTTCTGAATACTTTCCTCTGTCCACTACCCGCTCTAATTCTAGATAGAGCCTTAGAAAAGCATCAGGGATTATAACTATGACAGGCTTTCACCATAACAACAAATAAGGTTACAATTTCAGGGGAAACAGCTTGTCTCCCCTTGATAGTCAGATTGCCAGAACATTCCTTTGCTTTTAAAAGGTCTATTGTCCTAACAGATAACAGTTTCATTTGTCAATTTTTCTTCTCTCTGCTATGATAGGCACATTCCATAAGTAAGTCTGCAGGCAGCTAAAAGGAGATTAAAAAAAGCTTAATTAATATCACGTGCCAAGCAACTAGTACCCTCTTCTGCTACAATTCTGATTTCCAGTGAGACAGTACTTCTATGATTTGGCTGGTTTAGAAGTATGTGTTATAAGACAATAGTTGCACTAATCAAGCCTCCTTTCAGCCCAGCATAATAATTTGCTTAGTTACCCTGGTTCTGTATCTCAAAATATGATTTTAATCAGGATTTTGTCAGCAGCCAACAGAATAGTGACCTTCCTGATAGGTCACAAAAATGGAACCAAACAAATTTGGTGTCTCTTTTTCAAATGCAATCAAAAGTACTTGCTGCATCATTGACAAGAAAAAACAATATTACTTTTTATAGAAAATTTATTCAAGTCAATCCACGCTTACCAAAATCTTCACTGAATAATTCCCAGTAGGAACGATCAGCGTAGTCCCGTTCTAACCACATCTGGGGAAACTCCAATAGCAACAATGAAAAATATTCATGAGTAGCTGTAAAATGGAGAATAACTAGTAATATTGAAGTTTGGTTTAAACAGAAAGGTAACCCGGATGTGTAGGCTAGAAAGGTTGTCAAGGAATGTGGCTGGAGTATTTCAGCAATATATTATTTTCAAATATTTATATAGTTCTTACATACTGATTCCCCAGAACTGTTTCTGGTTCATTTTAGTTTTAGTTTACTGAAAGCTGCAAATCTAACATAGATTTCTTCAGAAAATTTGCAGTGTTAAAATATAACTGTAGGTAGTGAAGATGCTGAACAATTATGGATGTTAACATCCATTATAACGTAGATTTCACATTGTGTAGGCATTTTTGTGTGGTAGGACCACATTTTGCCTGGGCTGCTGTTGAATGTTCAGTGAACTAAACAGTTTCTTGTTTCATTTTCAGCAAAGAAAAATCTTAAATCTAAAGTATGTTTTGTGAAGATCCACATTAAGTAAATACCGGTAATTTCAGGCACAAGACCCCTTTTTAACTAGAGATGGCTATAAATTCTTAAACGAAGCATATCTGTAAATCTGAACATCCTGATATATCATAATAAAATCTTGTGTCCACCCTAAAGGAAATTTGGGGTTACAGAGCAGAAGTCTCTAGCTCCCAGAAGTTTTTAGAAAGGCTACTTTAATATCATGTGTCTCAAGAGACTACATTACGTTCCAGGTATGACCACATGTCCAGTTCACACCTCAGTCCATGTTAGAGCAAGACCCCAATAAATACAATATTTTTCCGTGTACTTCCTCCTCCTCCTTCTCTGCCTTGGTTTTATCAGTAATGAAGCTTAAATACGGGGCAGAAGGAAGACAGGTAACAGTTCGCTGGGGTCCCTACGCTGGACAACCTTGAGAATCACAACCCAGTGTCTCACGCCAACAGAACCTAACCATACCAGTTATGGTGGAGTAAATATTTCTCATGATTTTTCATTTTCCAAAGATTTCTTAGTTGAATTCCTCATGAAGAACACAGGCTATTGTCAAAGTGTTTTTGTAAGATTAAGTATGTGATTGTTACCAACCCTATATTTCTACCCATATAAATCTGGATTACAAAACAGAAATCTTGCATCTACTCTGTTAAAGGAATAATTTCCATATCACTTTCCCCCACTTATGTCAGAACATCTCAGTTGCTTACAACTGCCAAAAATTAGAATTAAAAGACCACAGAATAATGCATAGTTATAGCCTTTTTTATAATTTCTTACTCGTACAAATGTTATACCCACTTTAAAAGTTAATCAATACTAAAATGCAATAATTGTGTTTTTTCTATCTACCAAATTATGTTACCTATCCATGACATGTAATTTACTTCACACACTACATGCAGTAAAATAATTAAGATTAGTTCTGTTGTCTTTTCTCACATTTTTTATTGTTGCTTCAAACTAATCATAACATAATTTCCTCAGAAAAAGAGCTATCCTGCGAAAAAATAACTATTTTATTGGGGATAAGGAAAAATTATAGATGACTTCGAGTTAGGCTTTTTAACAAGGTTTTAGGATGCACCAATTAAAAAATCAATGTGTAAACTCTATCTTTATGAACAGAACCTAATAATTATATGCGCAAATGTTAATTGCTTATGTGCTTCCCTCTGTTTTTGTTTTACCCAGAGCACAGCAGCCTTTGGGGTATAGTCACCATCCTCAGGAAGAATTCTTATGAAGATCTTTTTTTGAGGGTCCTGTGACACAGAAATTGTTCTGTGTAATGTGGCGAGTTGACAGAAAGAATTCTAGGTTCCAGGAGCTCTTATCTGCTGTAGCTCTTACTATGCATGGCAGTCAGTTCTGCAGTGACTTTTTCCAAGTTAACACAGACAGTGTATGTATGTAAGTGGAGAGCAGATGGAAAAGAACCTGATACAGAAGTTATTATCACTGCTATTCTGCGTCTACAGACAGCCAGGTCCCACCTGATCTTATTTCCTATCATACTTGTGGAAAACTCTCTTTACTAGGGCAAACCCATTTTCTTGACTAGGGTGACAATGAAGAGCTTGTGACCTGAACATGTTAGTTATTGGGTGGCTTTTAAAAGTCAAAACCACTTTTCTGCTTTGCTGCATTAAGATGCATTGCACTACAAGCATGTTTGACCAATGGCAGTACGAGGGATCATCATATATATTCCTGCTTGACAAGATACTGCAAGCAAGACTAGCATTTTTGAGCCAGTCCTTTCCTGTCATAAAGGCAATGCCTTGGGAGCTACAGCAACTTCATTATTGCAGTAATACTTGTAGCACAGCTCCATAGTCACTCCATGACATATTGGAAGACAGAACAGGTCTCTTTATGCTTGTCCATCTGATTACTTAAGCTAGAAAACAAAATGGCAACATTACTTAATTGCAAATCAGTTGGCACAGAAAAATAGCAGCTGATTTAGTTCTTTTAATCAAAAATTTCTTTGCAAAGTAAAAGAATAGTTTTAAGCACAGTGTAAGGACAGTATTCTGAGTGAAACAGTCCATGGAAATCAGAATTTCAATTGAGTTCACACAGCTTAACAACAAAAGATATGACAAAGGAAAGAAAATTTGGCCTCTTTCAAGCACTGAAAGTATTATTGCCTCTTCCCTTATCTTGCAGAGAATTTGCTGCTGGACATAAAAAAATACATCAGTTCATTCTTTTGATTTTGTGTAATAAAATGTAATTTGTTGATAAGGTACTTCCCAAAACTGGCATGACAGTAGAAACAATCAAGTTAATTCAGCCACAATGAATATGTAATTTAGCCAGATTTGTTAGAGTTACTGACTAAAAGTTACTAAAGTTTCATTACTTTTCAGCAAAGCTAATAATTTCATATTATTTTGAAAAAAACATGGAAAATACTGCAATAATTGGAAAAAAGAACTGCCAAGGTTTTTACTGAATAAAGCTTGTTAGGGAAAAAAACAAAAACAACCAAAAACAACCAAAACATATCGTTCATCATGGGCACTCAACACACTGTCTGTTGGGGGATAGGTCATTAAATCATCATTTAATTTTTTCAGCTTCATCTCTGCTTCCTAGTGACAGAAAAGGGTTTAGTCTGTTTGTGCCTGCATTAAATAGCTGAGTAGTCATGGTTACTCATCAGAAAAATGAGATTCTTTCTCAAAGGTGAGGGTTTTTTCCCTCAGCTAATTGGAGATTAACCATAATGTCTAAGAGTTAAAAACATCAAGTTTCTTGGACTTGTTTAAATTTTAGGTTATTTCTAATGGTAATTTCTGATACTGAAAGTGCATCTACAGCTGGACTAGCAGGTCATGAAAGATTATAAAGTTTTGTTTTCTTGCGAAATTTCATCCTTGCAAACAGCAATGGCACCTAAAAGAATCATTCAAATGGGAAATCCATTCATGGCAAAACAATGTTCAATATGTCTTTACCCATGCAGACATAAACTGCCAGTAAACAATTCTTAATAAATAGCTTATTTTTAGAGTTTTTTGAGAACAAATTTATCTTAGGTTTGTTTTACACCACAAGCTATTTTTCTTATCCAACGCATGATTCCAGATCTTTGCAATGGCTACATTTCCAAATCTAGACTGAACACCAACCCTATCCATCATTAAGCCTTCCTCCAAGTTCCACTGTCTATTTTTGATTGCAGAGGAATTGGCATACATTTTTGGTTCAAAATACATCTTCCAGTGGTCAAGTATTGGTCAAAACAGTCCTTCTGAGCAGAAAAGCATGTTTTTCCAAGTTTTTTTTTAATGGAAGTGAAACAAAACAAATGAAAATTAAAGTGTTTGAATGGTTAGAAGATGGTACAACCAACATAAGCTTTGCTCCAACTAGGAGGTGTTATTTCCCTTGGGTTGCTAAAGTTCTAATTTAAGAGAAATCACCTTTCCTGAAAAATTAAATCACTGGTAAAAAAATAGCATTTGCTAACTGGCTTATCCAACAAGGTCACTTGTGGCAATGTTGTCTGGTAGGACACAGTAGCTCAGACAGGTTCTTGGCATTACAGGTAGTTGACAAAGGCCATCTGAAACTCAGCACGTCAAAGCATGCTTTTCCTAAGACTCGTTCTCACTTACCTTTCCATATCCAGGTTATTTCTACATGAAATCTGTATGGCCTGGGTGGGCAGGCTGAGATACAAATAAATGAAGGTATCTAACAGGATTATTATTCACTGGATTCAGATTCTCATGGACTATTTGTTTCTTTTATCATATAAAACCCCTGCTGCAGAACTGACCTCAGAAAATAGATTTGGGTTATCCGCAATGTCTCAGAGGAGAAGTCAGATTGTGTGTCATGAGAAACACTAGACAAGAAATAAACAGAACCCCAACCTGAGGCAAGTGGACACTGTACCCAATGTACATTTTCAATGGACACTGTTCTCAATGTACCCAATATTTATTTTGATTCCCACAAAATACTACAATGAAGGAGATATCTCTGTAAGAGTTGGAACCTTCTGACTAAGCAAGAATGGAAAAGTACCTGGGGTTACTGCTCTTGCTACATAAACATTATATCCATACACCGTCATTCTCAAGCTTTTTAAACTCCTTTCTGTCACCAAATGCTTTCTTAGGAAAGAAACAGCAGAACACACTGTGTACCCATTATTATTCAGTGAAAGTCAGTAGGCAATTCCAGAGTCAGCTCAAAAGAGTAAACGGCATTTAGAACACACAGTTTGCATTCTTAATATTCAGCATTTGTCTTCCATATAAATTCAAATCCTAATTGGCTACAGTGTACGGTCACACGCTAAGTGATCCACCGTGATCTGAAGAGTTTGTTACTCAAGTAGATAAGACAGACAAATGATGAACGCAAAAACAGAGCAGAAAGAAATGAAGTGAATTACGTCAATCTAGAAAGTCACATCTGGAATGAGAGTGCAAGTCTCTTGATGCAGTACTGGGCTCTGTAGCTAGTGGGCTAAATTGAGTAAAATCTCTAATTTGCCCAATTGAGAAACCTGGTATCTTGACAGGGATTATAATTAAGCTAAACAGAACCTGAACAACACCAAGAGTTTGGGGGTTCTTTTTTTGTTTGTTTCCCTCATTATTTTCCTTTCATATCTTTAAATAAAAAAGACTTACTGGTCTTTGTGATAGATTACAGGATACTATTGATGTAAGCAACATTTACACATATTTCAGCCCAAAGACAGATAGACAACATTCGTACAAAAATACGTAGACAAAGAGTTATTCTGATGTCAACATACAAAAATCATTGAAAATGTGAATGTAATGCATTCTGATGTAATTTTTCCAACTGAATTTTATTTTGTCAAATCTCTATTACAAAATGTTATGTTCCAATATCTGAAGGGGGCCTACAAGAAGGCTGAAGAGGGACTTTTTACAAGGGCATGTAGTGATACAACAAGGAATAATGGCTTCAAACTAGAAGAGGGTAGATTTAGAATAGATACTAGGAAAAAAAAATTCACAATGAGGGTGGTGAGGCACTGGAACAAATTGACCAGGGAAGTTGTGGGGGCCCCATCCCTGGAGGTGTTCAAGACCAGGCTGGATGGGGCTTTGAGCAACCTGGTCTAGTGGGAGGTTGGAACTAGATGATCTTTAAAGTCCCTTCTAACCTAAACCATTCCATGATTCTATGATTCTATGATTAGAGTTGGAATTGTGAATATAAATATTAACTTTCTCAAAATGTCTCAACCAGATAGGTTAATGTGTCAAGTTATTATTTTTACTTACTAGATAAATTTATTTTGCCAAACATATCAGCATATTTATTTCCATAGTTACATTGTTACTAAAAGTTAATATTGCATTACAGTTTGAACAGCAAATACCCCATAAGAAAAGCATGTTACAGCACCTCAGATCTATGAGTGAAATCCTTTCTTCAGTGAAGTCAACGGCAGCTTGTTACAGATTTCACTGGTGTTGAGTTTGCTCTGCTTAAATTAGTGGACATGGTTCAATTGTTCATAGCTACTCCAGATCTAAACATTAAGTGTGTTATAATTTTTGTAACATAATTGTTTGTATTAGAGATGCTGAACAGTTAATGAATGTTTATTTGTTTGGTGATTTCATGACCCAAAGAACAATGCACTAAAAAACATACTGGTCAATGCAATTCAACTATTTTATTACAGATGCTCTAGTGCTTTCTCTTGAACTTTTTTCAAAAGTACAATAGTGTCTCTAAACAAATAATTATAAACATAAGGAAACAAACAATGGAACAGATGGATACCAGCACTAACTTGCACTTGCCTGTCAAAGGCACATAATAAACAGATAAACAGTGATTGCATACTCAAAATACAAGAACTATAGGCATTATTTCCAGTGTTCTTTATTCTTCATGGAACACTTTAAATTCACAGCCTCTGTAACTACAGAAATAAATTTTGTTGGGTTTTAAATCCAGGGCCTTTGAATATGTGGAGTTCTTACTATACTTGGAACAATGTCTACAATTTCATTTGCTGAAATGAAGTTAGGTTTGTGTGCAACAGAGGATGTTGAGATCATTACAGAGAAGAGGAATGGGACTTATCACTGCTTAGTAAAGTTATTTAGAGTGACTGAGACAACAATATTGATAAGAAGAACAGGAGGCAAAACAGCCATATATATGAAAACACAGCAAGAGCACTGGCACAGGCTGCCCAGGGAGGTTGTGGAGTCCCCTTCCCTGGAGATTTTCAAGACCCGCCTGGATGCAGTCCTGAGTAATGTGCTCTAGGCAATGCTGCTTTAGCAGGAGAGTTGGACTAGATGGTCTCTAGAGGTCCCTTCCAACTCTGATGATTCTGTGATTCTGTGAAGACAATGGATCTACCTAGCCCTGTATTCTCTCTCTAATACTGCCCGGGATGGCATCCCTTGGTAAGAATAGAGGAATAGAGTGAGCATACAGTAATTCAGTAAAGTTTCCTAATTTCCATCAGTATGCAATTTAGGGGTTTCATGAGCCAGAAGATAATGTCTTGGTATGGGATAGCATTTAGTGACTTTTTTTCTGATGAATTGGGCAAGATTTTCTGAACTTATATAACCCTAAACAATACAATTTTTATATTTAAAAAAAAAAAAAAAAAAGCAGCCAAGCCCCATATTGTGTGAGGAACTGTTTCTGTCTTTTTGTTCCAATCTATCACCTGCTAATAACGTCTCTACTTCTTATTTTATAAGAGGAATTGAACAATACTTTTCCAATTTGCCTTCTCTATTCCACTCAGGATTTCATCTAGTCCTATCTGTATTATGGTACCCATTGCAAAGAGGAGGAAGAAGCAAGGTCAATTATTACTCTTTGTAGGAATAAACACCATTCTCCATTGATCTGAGAGTCACACAAAACCAGTGGTGCAAGCTATCTGTACTTGAAACATTCTACCTCTCTGTTCAGTAACTTGCAGATCCAAACAAGGGGGGTTTGTTGCATTTTCTCTAGCCTGCAACCACTGTCTTTCACTCCTCACAGATTAAAGGCAACCAACTTCCTAGTTTTGCCAACCTGATTCTTTATGTGACCGTGTTCTAAATTGTGTCTGTTAAATACTCAGATGTTTTAAAGCCTCCAAACCCAGGTTTCATTTTCTGTTTTTTATTCTTTTTAAATATGGATTTATGAAAACCAAAATTGCACTAGGTGTCGGGAGGAAAATCAGATGTGAAGAGAAGAGGAAAGAACAGAGCTGAAAATCAGAAAAGGTAGAAGCTTTAAGCTGGATCCACAATGAACACAGTACTAAGAATGTTAATAATTTTGTGGAATTCAGTGTTGTCATACTGAGGACATGAAAAATATTGTCTGTAATAGCAAACAAGTATGTTTATGCAGTATTAGGAATATACATACAATTAGAAGCTAATTTTGCTAATGAGCTCATCAGGAATTGGCATTATCAGGCAATGGTTACATCCACAGAAGCTGAGCTGAGTGTAGAAGACTGAAGAAATTGACTTTTTTTTTCAAAGGAGTTGCTGCAGTGGAATAGCTGTTTTCATAATTTAAAAAAGAAAACATTCCATGCTTTTCTCAGCAGTATGATCGCACTGGTGTAAGCCACTAAATTCAAAACAACTGAAGAAAATAAAAGAAACCATACAATGGAATGTCTATTCATTATTTACACCTCGATTTATAAACATACAGGTATCAAACTTTCTAGGCATATTCATCAATTTTGAAGCCATACAAGCTAAAAGACAGCTAAATTGATTTTTAAAACGTGAGTTAAAAGATATTCTTGAGTCATGAATGAAACTCTTATCTGATGGTACCTACTAGACAAAACTCGACCACACAAGTGTTTGTCTTGATGCAACAAAGTACTTCACCAGAGTTAACCATGCGGTGAAGTCTATTACTGTTCAACAAAGTATTCAGTGGATTTTCTCAGAAAAATACAAAAGCACATTTTTAAATACAGTCTTTCGAATTGTTTTGGAACTATTTCTTTGGACTTCTTCATTCCAATCATTTGATTATATCAAGTGTTATGAAGTCTGGATTAGCTTTAACAATGAGACTGCTTTTGAAAGTAGTATGATTGGCTAAACCCATAGTTTATGTCTAAATTGCAGTGCCTAAAAAACACTAATGTTAGCTAATGTAACTAACTATTAAAAATATGGAGCAGCAATCAATGTTCACCTAGTTGCTATATTTCTCCTTTTTTCATCTGTAAGGTCTATATCGGATAATCTCTACTCCATTAAAAGTAGTATCCTTAAAAATAAGTCTTTAGATATACTTTCATTAGATATATTAAAAAACTGATGCAGGAGAACAACTAGGAGAAAGGGGGCAAGGTCTAGGAGACCAAGGATAGAAAGGTTATTGAAAGACAGTATGGTAACTTGCATTATCTCGGTGTAATATAACACATAAGTGAACTATTCTGATTGTAGCCCTCACTCCTGCTTAATTGCAGGTTAAAATTTGTTCAAAGGCAAGTTGTAACAAGCCCCATCCAGGCACTTTTCTGCAAAACTTTTAGTTTGCAGAAGGGTAAGGTAAGACCATCACACATTTTATAAGGAAACTGCAAATTTCACCCATATTTGTCTCCTTTTTTGCCTTCTAGAAAATCTGGCAGTAACAAATTTCTTGTATGGAATTAAAAACCAGGTTATTTACTATCTACTGTAAACATACACCTGCTGAGGGTGAATTCACAGAATATTTCAATATACAGGAAAAAAAAAAAAAGACAAACAAACCCCCAAAACTCCAGAAGCTGTGTTGTCTTCTGTACATTCCCTCATAAGTTTTTACAAAACAACCAGGCTTAAATTCACTTCGTATTCAGTCATACCCACATAGCTCTAGCAATTCTGTTCCATGGATTTGATTGCAAGGAGCAATCAAAGGTCACTTCCCGGCTCCTTGAATTCCAAGCTAATCTCCTGACAAGGTCAATTTTTCCTGTCTTTCTGTTGCACAAAATAAGGTCTCTCCATTCCCACAAGACACACAGTCCTGACAATTAAAACACAGCTCTCTTTTCTAGTTAAGGAAGTATAGCAAAATAAAAGTCTTTGAAATGCAGTAGAGACTTTTTTTGGGGGTGTTGTTTTGCAATCAGGTTTGATATCATGTGATAAAAAGTTTTTATTAGTTTGTTTGTTTGTTTGTTTAACAAATGAACTTAATATTCAAAGGAATATGATGTCCAGAACTCTTTTCTCAATCTGTATTTAGATGTCCCTAACACATGGCACTAGAGAAATCCTTGTTTGGAATGTTTCATGCCACACTAATCCTGCACAGCTGCTGTTGCTCAATTTAAAATGAGAGATACTACATTTTTTGGCACTTTTGTTAGAATAAATCAAACCATAGCAGAACTAAATGGAACACGTTTATTTGTCATATTCTGATTGCACTAAGAGAATGAAAATGATCTGGTATATTGATATACTCAGCAGTAAAGAGAAATTGAAAGATTCTTCAAAGTCACAGGCAGACATGGCTGAAGACAGTTGTGTTCTGAAAATTTTGTTCTGAATTTCAGATTTCTTACAATTAGAGTAAGGCGTTCCATTAGTGAGGGGAGATTTGGGTCAAATAGCAGTATCACAGTATCACAGTGTCACAGTATGCTAGGGATTGGAAGGGACCTCAAAAGATCATCTAGTCCAATCCCCCTGTCAGAGCAGGAACACCTAGATGAGGTTGCACAGGAAGGCGTCCAGGCGAGTTTTGAATGTCTCCAGAGAAGGAGACTCCACAACCTCCCTGGGCAGCCTGTTCCAGTGCTCTGTCACCCTCACTGAGAAGAAGTTTCTTCTCAAATTTAAGTGGAACCTCTTGTGTTCCAGCTTGAATCCATTACCCCTTGTCCTATCACTGGTCGCTACTGAGAAGAGCCTGGCTCCATCCTCATGACATTCCCCCTTTATATATTTATAAACGCTAATAAGATCACCCCTCAGTCTCCTCTTCTCCAAACTAAAGAGACCCAGCTCCCTCAGTCTTTCCTCATAAGGGAGATGCTCCACTCCCTTAATCATCTTAGTTGCCCTACGCTGGGCTCTCTCCAGCAGCTCTCTGTCCTTCTTGAACTGAGGGGCCCAGAACTGGACACAATATTCCAGATGCGGTCTCACCAGGGCAGAGTAGAGGGGAAGGAGGACCTCTCTCGATCTGCTAACCACCCCTCTTCTAATACAGCCCAGGATGCCATTGGCCTTCTTGGCCACAAGGGCACAGTGCTGGCTCATGGTCATCCTGCTGTCCACCAGGACCCCCAGGTCCCTTTCCTCTACACTGCTCTCTAACAGGTAGCTCCCCATCCTATACTGGAACCTGGGGTTGTTTCTGCCCAGATGTAGGACCCTACACTTTCCCTTGTTGTATTTCATTAAGTTATTCCCTGCCCAAATCTCCAGCCTGTCCAAGTCTCTCTGGATGGCAGCACAGCCCTCTGGCGTGTCAGCCACTCCTCCTAGCTTAGTGTCATCAGCAAACTTGCTGATAGTACACTCAATTCCCTCATCTAAATCATTGATGAATATATTGAATAATATGGGCCCCAGTACAGACCCTTGAGGCACTCCGCTGGTTACCAGCCTCCAACTGGACTCTGCCCCATTGACTATGACTCTCTGGCTTCTCTCCTTCAGCCAGTTCACAGTCCACCTAACTATCCGATCATCCAGTCCACACTTCCTCAGTTTAGCCATGAGGATGCTGTGGGAGACCGTGTCAAATGCTTTACTGAAGTCAAGGTAGACCACATCCACCGCTCTGCCATCATCCATCCACCTCGTTATTTCCTCATAAAAGGCTATGAGGTTGGTCAAGCATGACTTCCCCTTGGAAAAGCCATGCTGACTGCCCCTAATAACCCTCTTATCCTTGATATGCCTTGAGAGGGCACCAAGGATAAGCTGTTCCATCAGTTTCCCAGGGATGGAGGTGAGGCTGACCGGTCTATAGTTACCCGGGTCCTCCTTCTTGCCCTTTTTGAAGACTGGAGTGACATTTGCTTTCCTCCAGTCCTCAGGCACCTTGCCCGTTTCCCAGTAGATTTAATAGGGTCTGGGACAGGAAATGTAGGTGACTTGTGCTCTGACGTACTTTGAAGTAGGGTTCTCCTCACTGAATTGCACTGTAATTGATTACATTTTTTAGAGCCTGAGTTCCACTTTTAAGTGAGTGGAAACTATTTAATCAGCTCATAGGCAAGTGTTGTGATTTAACAATGGTGGGCAGATAAGGACCACACACACTCATAACCGCCTGGTCTGATGGGAAAGCACTTAATAAGTAACGGTTACAGAAGACAAATGCCATTATTCCTAATGTGTCCCCCTTCCTCCTTCTTCCCCCAGCTTTTATTACTAATCATGATGTTGTGCGGTCTGGGATATCCCTTTGATCAGTTGGGGTCAGGTGTCCCATGTGTGTCCTCCCAACTTCTTGTGCACCCCTGAGCTTGCTCACTGGTGGGGAAGCACAAGAAGCAGAAAAGGCCCTGTTGCTGTGCAAGCATGGCTCAGCAATAATTAAAACATCCTGGTGTTATCAACACCGTTTTCAACACAAGTCCAAAACATAGCGCCATAAGCTACTATGAAGAAATGCAACTCTATCCCAGCTAAAACCAGCACAGCAAGGAACTCTATCTTTCAGTCCTGGCAGACATTTATCAGTGATAAAGGACTGACTTCTGGACCTGATCTTTCATGAGCAGTGAAAAGATGAATAATTAAACCGTGCATTTAATTTGCACTAGAAATTACTGTGATCATACTCTTTAAAAAGGGTAAATTTGCACACAGAGATGACCTGCTGAATATGTAATTTTCTCTGTTCATCTGCATATAGCTGTTCTTTATAGTGCAGTAATAACCAGCTGCATGCAGAAATGATGAATGCAGTAGTAAGAACATATTTAAATATGATATAAAATCCTTATTTCAAGTAATCTCTGTTACAAAATGCTTTTTGACCATGCTATCCACTTTGTTCATTTTGCAGTTAATACCAAATAACACTAAAATATTCAGGCAATATCTGGTTTATTGAGAAAATAAATATCCATTTCAGCTAGCCTATGAGGAGTCCAATTGCACTGAGAGCTTCCTTGATGCACTATTTAATTGTCGTAACATGTGGAAAGAAGGCTCTTTATCACCTTATATACTGTATTATATTCACCCGACATGGAACACGTTCATGCCTCACAAGTCACGGATGATAAACTGAGCATTTCACGGTATGTATATTAGTCTGCAGCTGCCTCTGATCAAGGATGGGAAGAATTCAGAATGCATTAAAATTATATATATAACTATGCTATATTTTTTTATTAACAGAAATATAATTAAAATTTCACCTCCTGTAAAGTTTCATCTCCCGTTTATACTTGCAGCAAATAAACGGTACTTGTTAACACACACACGCAAGTTCCTAAAGAAGTTGTAACTAAGTGAAATTCAGCTGATTATAAAGTGAACCAACCTCATATGAAATAGATTAAAAAGGGCACAGCTCAAATTGTGAACATCAAATGTCAGATATTTGCAGACAAGTATTGGTGGCAAACAATTTGTGAGCAATTATTGGAATTCATTCAATAAAATATGTTCCAACTTTTCATTAACCCGTTTGTTTCCCAGTCTAATCTTATCACATGTGGGTAGGAGATTAAACATTTTAATATTTTGTATTTGCAGTGTAAATAACCTGTTGAGTCTTTATAATCCTGACACCAGATAAACTCTGAAGAGTTGAAAAATTAGCTTAATATACTGATAGGAGTAATATTAGCCTATCACCTGATGAGAAAGATACAGAATGACAGACAGCTGCAGAACAGACATATTTTCCCTTTCACATTTTTTATACTGTCACTTTCTTTTAGTTCAGCAGATGCAGCATAGTGAAAGATCCATTTTTCTATCTCTAAAGTTGTTGAAAACAGGCTTTTTAAGGAAAACGGATTGATGGGTAAGTTTTGTTTTTTAATTTCTAGTCTTTTCTTTGTTGACCAGATGATCAGTACAGGATATAGCTGGATCGGTGTTGGATGGATATATGGTTGCCTAGAGTGGAAGCTATTGGAAAATATGGTATTTGTTGCATGACATTAATTCACCTTTAATCACAAATTGAAATCTTTACCACAAAAATGATGTATTTATAAAGTTCTACCATCTAAGATAAATATATTCTCTGTACACATGAAGTATGATTTTATAGGTGAACTGATGTATTTATGATATTCAGAATCCTTACAATCACATAATCTGATCACAAAAACAGAATAGAAATAACTTTCAATGTTTATCTTTGTTTTATACATGCAATATATATCTTTTATATATGCAAAATACTTTTTCATTATTTAGTATAAAGGTGACAAGTTCTTTATCATAATAATAAACTGGAAAGAGTAAATAATAGCAAAACTTTTTTAGCTCTAGGCAAGAGAAATTTTATACTTGTTGCAATACTCACAAGGTCTCAAAATGGCCTTCCTCTGATTAAAGTCACTGGCAAATCTCCATCATCTGAGGAAGAAATGATATCATTCCTGAAGCTATCTGAATATTACAATAATTTATTTTTTATGTTAAAGGAGGTTTGTACCTTCAATATCTCATGCAAGTATGAAACTGATTTGTAAAGTCTGAGAAATTCTGGGAATTAACTGCTTCCAAATAAATAACATTCCAAACACTGAATAGTTACAGAAAAGGGAAAAAACACAGGAAGGAACTCAGAGATTTTTTTTTCTATCCAAAAGATGGAAAAAAACATGATGAAGCTATAATGTTTCCAGGATGAAATCTCAACTTCATTAAAGTCAACGTCAATATTTTTTTTCTTTCCTTTTCATTTGATTTCAGGATTAACTTATTTTTGCCTGGTATCCTATCTACAAGAGATCCTGTACTTATATGTTTGTCTTAATAGAGCCATTTTGACCTGTTGCCAAATTCTAGTCAGATTTAAAAGAGACCAGATAACACCTTTAGAAATTATTTTGTGTGCCATATGATTTAATGCTTCTGCTGTATCTTGTAATGTAAGAGTAGATCATTTCAAACTTTAAAAGAATAAAAGCAGTGTCATCACATCTAGTAGTCATCTTTCTCCATTTTACAGAGGTAATTTTGTAATGCCATGGAGTCATTTTATTTCTAACTAATAATTGCATATTTTCAGCCAGAAAATATCATCATGTGCTCCAGGGTATGAATTACGACTAATGAAATACTTGTCATTTGAACCTCAAACTTTGCATGTGTATAAGAATCTTGTTCTGACAAATCTGTATATCACAGCCAAAATGCGTTAATAAGTCTGGGGTTTTTTCTTATTTATTCTTCTTTTTTGCTGGGTTTCTATCGAATACACAGGCTCTGTATGAAATATTCATCATCATTACTCCTGTCAAAGAAAATAGATCACTGATTTCTAGTTAATGTTTTTAGGGGAATTTCCTATAATTTAAATAACAAAAATAATGAAACAATAATTTGAAGTACTAGCAGTCTCTAATTCATATAACCTGGTGAAAATCATAGGCTTGACAGCTTACTCCATTTCACAACACCCTTCATATCTCTCCAAGCTTACAGTTACACAGAATTTTTTCACCCAATACCTCAAACTTTTACTGCAATGTAAAGAGCAGACTTTCCCCCTCAGTTACATGCAGCTATTTTGTTTATATATTTCCCAAATCCTGCATTTTGAATTAGATAAAAATAATTTTGCAGTCCTGTGTGAATTTTTCTGATTTCCAAAATTAGTTCCAATTAATACATTCAGTCAGGATTAAGGGGAAATGAGAAAACTGGTATTCACAAATTCCTGCACTGAATTAAGACCAGTGCTTAAACTTAGATCTCATCTCATGAAAGAACTGCAGCCTTATAAAACAGTTATTCTGCCTCTGTCAATCCTGAAATATCTAATATTTTACAAAGCTGAGCAGTTTCAGTAGGAACCAAATTTAAAAAAAAAAACAAAAAAAAAACAAAACACAACAGATTTCTTGTTTGGATAGGACAGTCATACTCATGTCTGTGCTCTGAATCACGTAGCTAGGGCTCAGATCTTTTGTTCCCTGTTACTTCACTTTTTCAAATGTACAGCTAAGTTGCTGGAAGGTAGCACTCTATGATAGGTTTTGATTGGAAAACAAACTATCTCACTGAGATGAATCTAAATTTATTCCTTTGAAGAAAATCTTTTGAGAAGATAAACTGCCATTTTTTAATAGTAAAATTTAATTACAAATTTCTGATTTCTGGATTTTTTATTTGTACTGTGTTATGCATTCATAATTAAGGGATGAAGTCTCAAGAAAAAGAAATCTGAATCACGAGTGGTTTCAGAAAATCTTCATTCCTCCCTCACTGCAGGAGTTGTGCCCCTGACTTCCGTGGGAATATGATTTTGCCCACTTGTTCTCAGGTGTGTTTTAGAAGCTGAAATTAGGCAGTACAATCAGACAGTCCCTCTCCAGCTTTCTTATTGGCCCCTTTCTGATACTGGAAGTCCCCCCGGAGCCTTCTCTTTGCCAGCCAGAATGAGAAGAGCCTTCTCAGCCTTCAGAGGAGAGGTGCTGCAGCCCTCTGATCATCTTCATGGCCGTCCTCTGGACCTCTCCAACAGGTCCATGTCCTTCTTATGTTGGGGGCACCACAGCTGGACGCAGTACTGTAGGTGGGGTCTCACCAGGGTGAAGAAGAGGAGGAGAATCACATCCCTCAACCTGCTGCCTACGCTTCTGTTGATGCATCTGAGGATGTCATTGGCTTTCTGGACTGTGAGTGCACATTGACAGTTCATGTTCAGCCTTTCATCGACCAACACCCTCAAATCCTTCTCGTCAGGGTTGTTCTCAATCCATTCTCAGCCCAGCCTGTATTTGTGCCTGGCGTTGCCCCAACCCAGCTGCACTTTGCCTGACTGAACTTCACGAGGTTTTCACAGGCCCACTTCTCAAGCCTGTCCCGGTCCCTCTGGATGGCATCCCTCCCATTCAGCATGTCTACCTTGCCACACAGCTTGGTGTCATTGGCAAACTTGCTGAGGGTGCACTCAATCCCAACATCCATGGTACCAACAAAGATGCTACATAGCACCTGTCCCAGTACTGACCCCTGAGGTATGCCACTCATTACTGCTCCATGATCTTGCCAGGTACAGAGGTGAGACTGACTGGCCTGTAGTTCCCCAGGTCTTCCTTTTTTTTCCTTTTTAAAATTGGGGGTTATGTTTCCCCTTTTCCATTCAGCGGGAACTTCACCAGACTGACACAACTTCTCAAATATGATGGAGAGTGGCTTTGCAATTTCATCTGCAAGTTCCCTCAGGACCCACAGATGTGTCTCATCAGGTCCCATGGACTTGTGCACCTTTAGGTTCCTCAGCTGGTCTCGAACCTGGTCTTCTCATACGGTAGGCTGTTCCTCATTGACCCAGTCCCTGCCTTTTCATTCTGCAACATGAGCAGTGGGGCTAGAGCCCTTGCTGGTAAAGACTGAGGTAAAAAAGTCGTTGAGTACCTCAGCCTTGTCCATGTCCTGGGTGACCCCATCTCCTGTTTCCTTCCTTCCAGAGAGGGCCTACATTTTCCCTCACCTTCTTTTTGTCACTGACATACTTGCCCTTGACTTCCCTGGCCAGATTTAACTCTATCTGGGCTTTAATTTTCCTTTAGCTTTCCTAACCTGATCCCTGGCTGCTCAGACAATATCTTGGTATTCCTCCCAGGCTACCTGTCCTTGCTTCCACCTTCTGTAGGCTTCCTTTTTCTGTTTGAGATTGTCCAGGAGCTCCTTGTTCATCCACTCAGGCCTCCTGGCATTATACCCTGTCTTCCTCTCTGTTGGGTTGCATTGCTACTGAGTTTGGAGGATGTGATCCATGACTATTAACTCTTCCTCCCAGGGCTTTATCCCATGGTACTCCAGCAAGCAAATCCCTGACGATGCCAGAGTCTACTCTCTTGAAATCTGTGCTCAATATACACCCTCCTTGCTGCCCCAAGGATCTTCAACCCCACCGTCTCATGGTCACTGCAGCCAAGGCTGCCCTTGACCTTCACATTCCTCAACAGCCCCTCCTTGCTGAGGAGAACAAGGTCCAGCAGGCATTAGGAACTTAAAACCAGTTTCTAAGTCTTCATCATCAAGCTACATCTAAGTTGTGTAAATTCATTCAGTTCAAACCCTGTAATCCACAGATCTCTTCCTCTGCACAGTTTGTTACTTTACACAAATCTTTCTTCCATGTTACTTACTATAAGTGTTTTCTTCTAAGCTGTCCTGTAGTCTTGGGAGAATTCTTCATAACTATAGGCAAGGTCGACTCAGCCAGAGTGCTGTGGCTACTGTTACAGAATCATGGAATGACTTGTGTTGGAAAAGACCTTTAAGATCACTGAGTCCAACCATCAACCTAACACTGCCAAGCCTACCACTAAACCGCGTCCCTAAGCACCACGTCTATGGGTGGTGACTCAACCACTTCCCCGGACAGCCTGGCCCAATGCTTGACAACACTTTTAGTGAAGAAATATTTCCTAAAATCCAGTCTAAACCTGTCCTGGTGAAACTTGAAGCCATTTCTTCTTGTCCTGTCACTTGTTACTTGGGGAAAAGAGACCAACCCCCACCTCGCTACAACCTCCTTTCAAGTAGTTGCAGAGTGTGATAAGGTCTCCCCTCAGCCTCCTTTTCTTCAGGCTAAACAACCCCAGTTTCCTCAGCCGCTCCTCATAAGACTTGTGCTCTAGACCCCTCACCAGCTTCATTGCCCTTCTCTGGACATGCCTCAGCACCTCAACCTCCCTCCTGCAGTGAGGGGCCCTAACCTGAACGCAGTATTTGAGGTGCAGCCTCACCAGTGCTGAGTCCAGGGGGACAATCAGTTTCTCTAGGCCTGATGGCCACACTATTTCTGATACAAGCCAGGATGCTGTTTGCCTTCTGGACCACCTGGGAACACTGCTGCCTCATATTCAGCCAACTGTTGACCAACACCCTCAGTCCTTCTCCACCCGGCAGCTTTCCAGCCACTGCTCCCCAAGCCTGTAGCCCTGCATGGGGTTGTTGTGACCCCGGTGTAGGACCTGGCACCTGGCTGTGTTAAATCTCATGCCATTGGCCTCGACCCATTGATCCAGCCTGTCCAGATTCCTCTCTAGCCTCAAGCAGATCAACACTCCCGTCTAACTTAGTGTAGCCTGCAAACTTACTCGATCCCTTCCTCCAGGTTGTTTATAAAGATATTAAAGAGAATTATTCCCAGTACTAAGCACTGGGGAACACCGCTTGTGACACACTGCCACCTAAATTTAGCTTCATTCACCACTGCTCTTCAGGCATGGCCATCCTGCCAGGTTTTTACCCAGTCAAGTGTAAGCACATCCAAGCCATGAGCAGCCAGTTTCTCCAGAAGAATGCTGTGTGAAATGGTGTCAAAGGCTTCACTAAAATCTAGGTAAACAATATCCACAGTCTTTCCCTCATCCACTAAGCAGGTCACCTTGTCATAGAAGGAGATCAGGTTTGTCAAGTACTACCTGCTGTGAACCTGTGTTGACTGGGCCTGATCATCTGGTTGTCCTGCATATGCCATGTAATGGCACTCAGGATTATCTGTTCCATAACTTTCCCAGGCACTGAGGTCAGACTGGCAGGCCTGTAGTTCCACGGATCCTACTTCTGGCCCTTCTTGTAGATGAGCGTCACATTTGCTAACCTCCAGTCAGCTGGGACCCCCCTGGTTAGCCAGGACTGCTAAGTGACAGAAAGTGGCTTGGTGAGCATGTCTGCAGCTCCCTCAGTGCCCTTGGGTAGATCCCATCCGGCCCCATAGATTTGTGTATGTCTAAGTGCTGTAGCAGGTCCCTCACCATTTCCCCTTGGATTAGGGGGGCTTCGTTCTGCTCCCCACCCGTACCTACTCTCTCAGGGGCCCGAGTACTTGGGGGACACCTGGTCTTACTACTAAATACTGAGGCAAAGAAGGGATCAGCCTTTTCCTCATCCTTTGTCACTATGTTTTTGTCCCCATCTACTAAACGATGGAGATTATACTTAGTACTCCTTTTATTGCTAATGTATTTGTAGAAACTTTTTTTATTATCCTTAACACCAGATGCCAAAAGGTAGTGTAGGTAAAGAAACCTGAATATCACTCCTCATCTGCTCAAAAGTGAAGCAGTGTCAAAACAACCATTTGTTTAGTCAGAAAGATCAGAAGACACTGGTCAAAAAAAGTACCCCAAGGAATAAATAGAGCTGTTCACCATTCAATAATTTAATTGATCAACCATTTCAATCATGCAAATGATCAGCTGGGTATTAGCAAGCAAAAAGAAAATACTAAGAGCTGGTAAAAAGCATGTGTCACCTGCCTGTGAGACACAAGCCCTAACCCTAACATGTATGTGTTGTGGTACATAGGACTTAAACACTGCATGAGCCTGGAAATTTTCACAATAAACTGGGTAAGGCGGTCCTGTGAGACACTGTGCGTCATCATCTGAAGATACACAACTGCAGATATCTCACCATAAACCTGTCAGACCTCCTACCAAAGTGCACTTTTAAAACCATGGCTCTGACAGTCAACTTTTTACTTTCAGTGACTAACTGTAACTGCATTTACCTTCCTCTGAACCTTAGGTTTAGTTACTGGACTGCAACACCAAATACAAGTTCATATTAGGAAGATACTATAACTCAACATAGATATATCAGGTGGATTAAAGTGGTTTTACCTTTCCTCATCTTATTGTGTGCTTCTGCAGCGTATGGAATAATGTGTTCTTCTTCATCTTGTGTCTTCCCCAGAGCCATGTAACTCTCCTTTTTCTGGGTATACAGCCCATGCAAGGTACAGAGACTTTTATCACATACTAACGGAATGGTTGAGGTAAGACTTGTGGATTTCATCTGGTCCAACCCTGCTGCTCAAGCAGGGTCACCTAGAACCACTTGCCCATGACCATGTCCAGATAGGTCTTGAATAGCTCCATGGACAGACACTGCCCAACATTTCTGAACAATCTGTGCCAGTGCTCAGTCAACTTCACAGTGAAAAAGTGTTTCTTGATGTTCAGCTGGAATCTCCTGTGTTTCAATTTGTGCCAGTTGCCTTTTGTCCCATCACCGGGTACCACTGAAAAGAGCCTGGCTGCCTCTTCTTTACACCTTCCCACCAGGTATTGGACACACTAATGAGTTCTCCACCTCCCAAAACCTTCTTTTCCCTATGCTAAACAGTTTCCTCTCTCCCAGCTTTTCCTCATATGAGAGACGCTCCAATCCCTTATTCATCTTAGTGGCACTTTGTGACATTACCTTTTCAAACTCTGTATCTGTATTGTACTGGGGAGCCCAGAACAGGACAGTACTCCAGGCATGGCCTCACCAGTGCTGAGCAGATGATTGTTTTCCTTCACCTGTTGTCAACAGTCCTAATGCAGCCCAGGATACCATTAGCTGTTTTTTTTGTTACAAGGACATGTTGCTGGTTTATGTACACCTTAGTATCCTCCAGAATCCCCAGGTCCTTTTCTGCCAAGCTGCTTTCCAGTTGGTCAGCCCCAGGATATACTGGTGCCTGGCGTTTTTCCTTCCCAGGTGCAGGATTTTGCACTTCCCCTTGTTGAACTGTATGAGGTTCTTGTTAAGCCGTTTATTTCTCCAGCATGTCAAGGTCCCTCTGGATTACAACATGATCACATATCAGCCTGATGTATATATCTGATATATCATTGTGGATCAACCACTCCTCCCAGTTTTTTGTCATCAACAAACTTGCTATGGGTACTCTCTGGCTGTTCAGACAATGTTCAGTCCAACTCACTGTCTGCTTCTCTATCAGGATCTTATGGAATACAGAAAGCCTTACTGAAGTAAGCATAGACAATATCCACTCATCTTCCCCTGTCTACAAAACCTGTCATTTAATCTTAGAAGGGTAACAAGTTCATCAAGGGTTACTTCTCCTATGTGTGCTCAGATCTTTCTTGATGGAGAAGATGTGCCTGAATAGAGATAGAGGGTAAATACAAATATACTTTCAAGAGTTTTCCCAAGCAGAGGAGAACCGAGTGATGGGCTATATAACACTTTCAATTTTATTTTTGGTGAAAAGGCAGGGTGAAATCTAGAAATTTTATCTTCTAAGATTTTTTTATTTCAGCAACTCCTTCACTTTCATTTCAGTTCCTTAATTTCTGTTTATCAGGATGAGCTGCCTGCATATATAATGTATATTTGTGACATACCACAAAATGGCTTTTCATGTTGTTTCTGCATGGCATGACTAGTGTCTTTCATCAGAAGTCTGTCATGGATAAAAAGGTTTGTTTGATGAACCAAACTGAGGACAAACTGAATGCGATTTATAAAAGTCCTACTAAAGTACTACTTCCAATTTTCAGAAAGTCAAATTTAAAGCAAAAAAAATTAGTTCTTTTTTGTTTCTGCATTTTGATTTTATTTCCTTTTATGTTCTTTTTGAACAAAAAGTCAATGTTCCAGGTGGAAAACACATAATTTTCATAAACATTTTCTTACAAAGTCCAGGTTTTCCTATTAGAAAGTGTTAAAAAGAGTTAAATAAAAAGCCTTCTTTATTTCCTCTAGCATTATGATACTCAGTAGGTTCATAGAGGCCAAATATTGGTGAGGTATTAATCATTCATGCCAGTTTATACAACATATTAAGTTGATTAATAATTATACACTAGTGTGCGTTATAGTATGAACCAGAAGGTTAGGAATGAGAATGGCCAGATCAAAATAGCTTCTATTGTTTACCATATATTTTTACAGTGCATTGTAAATACTTATATAGCTAGAAGTACTACTTCTTTGTATATTACACTGTACTTTTTTACCACGGTTTTAAATCACAGATAGGTTATCTGATGCAATAGCAATTATGGGATTATTGATGTGTACTCTCATCTGATGTATATCGGCAGGCCAGTGCAAAATATGGACTATATCTCAATTAAGAATTTCACAACAGGTATATTGGAATTAATATCATCCACCTCAAGTGGAGTTAACCCATATGTACAACCATTTTTTAATTGGATTTAATCACTTTGCTAAGAATATTCTTTTCATTGGTTACTTTTGATCTTTTTTCATTATTATCTTAATAAAAATACCATTCCTAAATCATGACCTTTTCTCTCATTTTCTGATCTTACTTTTAGTAAACCTCCTTTTTTCATCATCTTCACTTCTTATTTCACTCTTCTAATTGCATTGTTTCATAATTGTAACCAAGCCAGTTCCCCTTACCTAACAATGCCTTTTTCTTCATCTCAGATCAGTATGTCTGTGCAATACAAAATCCAGTATAAATGTCCTTTTATATCTGTATACCTTGATCATGAATCACATTCACCAGTGTTACACAGAAATTACAATATTTGTGAAGGGCAGAGAGTGTGATATTTCTAGAATTTGAATCAGTTAAATTATAAATTTGAGGCAGTAGTATTAGTTGTTTTCTAGAAGAAAGCTACAGTTTGTAGGAAAATTCTCCTTGCAGGCACCGTACCTTTGGAGCAGACTACCAAAGTACCACATATTCTCATTCTGTGATTTGAAGCAATGCAAACCACAATAAAAAAACATCTTTATAACTTCATGGGTGAGGAGGTCTCCTGGCAGAGATCATAAGGTCTTAGAAAAATTTTCAATTGTTTGTTTACTGTATATGTTTTTTTTCAAATCAGATAGAATTCAGACCACTGCTGTATTCTTCAAATCTCTAAACAAGAACAACAGCTAAATATTTCAAAATACTAGATGAGCGCGGATATGAAAGAAAGTTAAAAAAAATAAACAGTTCTTGAAACTACTGTTAGAAAGGAAATCTTCACCACAATACACACTAAACAGGGTAATGGAAGTTACCTGTCTTATTTTTCTTCATACCCATGAATGTATTTGCTATACCAAAAGTTTTGATGCTGGCCAGAAAATACTAAACTTTGATCGGAGAAAAAAATGCTTGTGCTGAAACCAACAAATGGCTGAGATGACAGTCACATCAACAGTAGGCAACTCCTGTCTGAACCTGTTGAACAGTATATTGTTTGCCATTTGGTGATCAAATGTTTGTTATCACTTTAGTGTACTGAAAAGAAAAATTATGGTTATTCAAATGCGAACAGTGCAAAAGATTATCAAGAGCTGGAGACAGAACAAATTTTATGAAGGGCACAAAAGCACATTGGTATGAAAGTACAGTGTGCTTTCCTTCCTCACTTCTCTTCTGACATTTATTCCAGACTTTCTCTCATGAGAGGAAGCTATATCCATTGGACTGTTCTAGTACATAGCATTTTAATCTGATACATAGCTTGCCAAAAATTTTGAAAGAATCTATAGCAACCCTTTCTACTGACCTTTTCCAAATCTCTTGAGTATCTGGCATGTGTTGTCAAGTAAATACATCATGTAAAAAAAAAATAAAATCATGAGACTGGTCTCTGATTATTTAATAGTATATCATTAGAGATATGTATATATCTCCCTGATTATTGTTTAATAAAAGGGATGGCTGTGTATATCTGCAGCTGGATTTGCTTTAATCTCTAATTGTGTGTGTTATTTCAGGTGAAAATAAATTAAATTCTGAATTAGACAATTTACTCAATAAGTCTTTCTTTAGTCTTTCTCTTTAATGCAAACGGTCACAGTTGCTTAAGTCAATGTCTATTCAGACTAAAACAACCTAAAAAACCTACTTTTTCTTGACCTCTAATGGGCCTCTTAGGACTTGAAATTCCCTTGTTAAATAATAAATTATTCAACATTTTATGGAAGGTTGTACTAAGGAAGTGAAGACAATACATTTTCTCACTGCCAGGATCAAGGAGACTTTCGCCCCATTAAGAAAACCAATACATTTTTGGAAGATGCAAGTAGGGAGACTTTTAATAGGTATTTATTTGTGGATGTGTGGAAATCAAACCAAAGAACATTATTTCTTTCTAGATCATTTTTCTTTAAAAAAAAAAGATACATTTATCATATGTAAGCAATACTCAGGAGAATGTACATATAAATTAAAAAGTACCTAAATGATCTAATTTTTAACAAACAGATCAGAGCTTTTCTGATTTTTAGAAATTGCTTTGATCTCCCATAGTTGAGGGGGCAAAATAGCTATATGTGGAGAAATCTGTTAACCCCAACTCACATGGAAATCCTGCCAAACTCTAAGTAAATTGGATACTGCATTGTTGTGTTAGACAAAGGCACTTTATATCATTCCTCACTCTTTTAGCCAAAGCTCTCCAGTTAATTTATTGCAGCGATACAGACTAGCAGTCCCTACTAGCAGTGTTATAAAACATTACTCACAAACACATTTGTTATAGAATTGGCAGACAGCGCATTCTTTGCAGTTCAATTCTCCTGTTGATTCATTCCATTAATCATAAATTATTTGATTTGAATGTCAAAGTCTAGCAAGACTGTTCTTTTGTCAAGTTGAAATAGTGTTGCAAAGATTGCTATGCATTATAATTGGGCTGGGAATCAAATTTCACTTGTAATTCGTAGCCAAAATCAGCCTGGCAGTCTTCCCTTGGTAAACAAAAAGATTTTCAGTTTAGGAATTGATCGCCAGCATTTACAAGAAAGGCACAATAAATGGCACTTGGAACACGCTCAGGAATGCAATTTCAAGGATAACTTTAAGGAATAAGGATTCAAATCCATAAACAGGTAAATTTACAAAATAGGACCTCCAAGGAAAAAGCTTTGATGGAAAGAACTCTAGTTCTTCAATGGCAACAAAGGTAAAGACTACAGCTGGATGCATTAACTTTAAAAATACAATCCCATTCCTGTTTCATTACTTCCTATTAGTGATAATCCCAGTACAGCGTGCCTTAATTGTTCCACTACTGTATTATGTTAAGGAGGGGAGAATCTGGCAGTCAGGTGGAGACAAAGCTGCTGCAGCTCCATACCCCTAAGTCCAAGTGGAAGTGAGGCTGAATGTGTGTTCCCAGTAGGCACACCCACACACACTTGCACACACGTTGCACACCTGTGCACACATGTGCGCACACACTCACACACACTCCCCATGGTGGATTGACCTTGGCTGGCTGCCAGACCCGAACCTCCCCCCAATTCGCTATCTCACTCTTCCTCCTCAACAGGACAGTGGGAGAAAATAAGATGGAAAAAGTTCATGCGTTGAGATAAAGTGCTGGTTTGAATTTAATCCCATACCTCTCCTAATGTAACATTAACGGACTAAAAACTAAAAATAAACATTCACAAATTTTAATTTCATCTCATGATGCAGTCTAAAACACAAACCAGAATGTGGAGTATTGTTTTATTCCTGCTAAATATTCAGGAAAACATCAAGTCATGTGATTGTTCTCATAATAACGGATTCAATTATTTATTTATTTTGAAATATAGTATTTGGAAAATGGAATTTGAAGTTTTGCTTCCTGGAGAAGCTGACAGAAGACATGCAACAATATACATTTTCTTACGTTATTTTATTTTGAATATTCAAACTTTGTTTGACTTTTAGGTCATATATTAAGTTATGTTTTAGGACAGAAAACATGATATAAACACTCAATTATGTTTCTCTATTTCCAAGACTCTCTGGGATCACGCAATCATTGTTGTTGCATAACTAAATTGAGTTAACTGATTACCTAAATAGATGTTCTGCAGGAGGACTGCACTGAACAATTACAGTGGTTTAGTAAGACTCTTACCTGACAAGAAGAACAGGCTAGTACAAAAAGCATGTATGACTTTCTGAAGGAACTGAGTCATAGTTTTAGTAGAATATTAAAGCTAGTGAACACAAAGATTATCCAAGATCTACTTATTTCTGTTTACATAAGCTTTTCAAATGCCTTCAATTCCTTGTATTTCACAGAATCACAGAGTAGTTGAGGCTGGCAGGGACCTCTGGAGAACATCTAGTCCAACCCCCTTGCTCAGGTAGTGTCAGCTAGAGCAGGTTGTCCCAGACCATGTCCAGTCATGTTTTGAATATATCCAACTACGGAAACTCCTCAATACCTCTGTGCAATCTGTTCCAGTATTGAAAGACTTTCACAGTAATAAAAAGTACTGTTCAGATTGCATTTCCTGTATTTCAATTTCTGCTCATTGCCCCTTGTCCTGCCACTGGTCACCACTGAGAAGAGTCTGACTCTGTTGTCTTTACACCCTGCTTTCAGATATTTACAAACATTGATAAGGTCACACTCAAGCTTGTCTTCTCCAGGCTGAAACGTCTCAGGTCTCTCAGCATTTCTTGTATGACAGTTGCTTCAGTCCCTTCATAATTTTTGTGGCCCTTTTCTGGACTTAGCTCTAGTATGTCCACTTCTCTCCTGTATTGAGGGAGCCCAGAACTGGAGACAGCACTCAAGATGAGTGTCAGCAACGATGACTAGAGCTGAATGATCATCTGCCATGACCTTCTGGTAATGCTGGTCCTTGTGGAGCCTAGGATTACATTGGTGTTCTTTCTTGGAAGGGCCAGTTTCTGGCTTATGTTTGCCTTGTCCACCAGGACCCTCAGAGCCTTCTCTCCAAAGCTGCTTTCCAGCTCGTTGGCCCCCAGCCTTCACTGGTGTGTATGTTTTCCTCTCTGCACTCCATAAAAGTATTTCAGAAACAGGAGGAATGGTGTTATTGCTTCTGTTTTCCCTCTCAGTTACCCCATTCATGAATGAAGAACCGCAAAGCAAAAAGCTGACTATTCCTTATCACAATAAGCCAATCAGATTACTGTCAAGAAGACACAGGGCACGTGAAGTTTGCTACATTAGTAAATAAACAGACCAAATAAAATGAAATCAGAGCTGACTTTGAAATATTTGCCCTGATAATAAAGCAAAAAGTACTACATCAATACCAATCAACTTGCAGTGTTGTGTTATTAAAAAAAAATATGAGCCTACATAAAGTGCTGAGTTAAATTATCCCCTTAATTGAGGATATTAAACAAGTAATAGCTAAAAAGAAACAGACAGACCTGTTGTGCTTCTAAAGAACCAGTGCTACCAATGTTACCATACTCACATGGAAAAAAACTAGGTAAACTTCTACCTAAGGAGAAAGCTTTAGTGGGTCTTCACATTTATCTGAAGTTAAACCCATAATGAAGCTTGATAAATGGCTTAACATTGTGCCTATATTTGTCTCACTGAAGTCACATGTTTTAAATAACCTTTATAGTTAAGCGCATACCTGCACTAGAACTGTGTATTAGTATCTGCGTAGAAAGCAATGGGACCAAATTATAAAGTCTGTTTATTCTGTTGTACCTTTTTTGGATGGAGGTTCAAGTTACTGTTACACCTCTTGGGAACTAATACATACAAGCCTGTAAATAAATTATAAATATCACGCAACAAATATTTTTATGTCTTACTTTTTGAATTTTCCCAAATTGTTCCATACTCAGCTTTATGATATTGAACTGAGGTCCCCAGTTGTGTTTTCTTTAAATTAACATTAATGGAAACAATGCTGTGACTTTAATTGAAAGTCTAGATACTTCACTGGGGAATGTGTATTGGTGTCTGTGGTAGTGTTGCAATTAACTTACTGCTAGCTTTACAATTGCTGTTACAAAACTCCATGCAATGACTTTTTGGTATCTCCATAAGTGATCCCATGAACAGGAGTCCGAGCTGTTGTGGTACAGTTGTTCACTTGAAGTTTAGTAAATAAAAATAAGGATATAATTACTAAGGAGACACAAACACATGAAGAATACAGTAGAATATGATTTGTTATAACGGACAAGTTCTCTTTAATCTGGACAGGCTGGATCAATGGGTTGAGGCCAATGGCATGAGATTTAACACAGCCAAGTGCCAGGTCCTACACTGGGGTCACAACAACCCCATGCAGCGCTACAGGCTTGGGGAGCAGTGGCTGGAAAGCTGCCGGGTGGAGAAGGACTGAGGGTGTTGGTCAACAGTTGGCTGAATATAAGGCAGAAGTGTTCCCAGGAGGTCCAGAAGGCAAACAGCATCCTGGCTTGTATCAGAAATAGTGTGAAGAAAGCTGGTTAATATTCACAGATCACATCACAAGAAATGGCTTCAAGTTTCATCAGGAGAGGTTTAGACTGGATTTTAGGGAATATTTCTTCACTAAAAGTGTTATCAAATATTGGAACAGGCTGCCCAGGTGGTGGTTTAGTCACCACCCCTGGAGGTATTTAAAAGATGGGTAGACGTGGTGATTAGGACACAATTTTAGTGGTGGTTTTGCAGTGTTAGGCTGACAGTTGGACTTGATGATCTTAAATGTCCCTTCCAACCTAGATGATCCTATAATTCGATGATTCTTTAAAGTTCTACCTTCTGTGAATTGGATGGCACTACCACAAATGGGACCTGTAAATCTACTAACAAAGAAGGATATCTCCTTAACAGGAATCCTGAGACATCCCTGATAAGCTCAGAGGAAACCTCCTTACTGGGGAATAGTTGGTACGACAAAAAAACCTTGATGGGTGCAGGACAAAGAAACTGTGATAACAAACTGACCTTCCTACGTCCACATATGTATCTACACCAAAAAGGTACAAAAAGTAACTACCTATCCAAAATGAGTTTCTCTGCAAGACCATCTCTGCTCAACAGACCAGAGCCTTGCTGGGGATGCCTGGATGACTCCAGACTCTGTGATGCAGATCATCTTTCAAGTGAGACTTCTTCCATCATTGATTAGCCCCACTCTGGGAGCGGTTTGGTGAGTGTTATCTCCCACAATATTTTTATAGGTGTGTGCACAGGTAAAGGTTCATAAGTGCATACTTGCTTCACTAGTTGGAATTCTGTAATTGCTTGCAAGATACATATATTTGCATTACTCTTTTAACATACATATACTTATAGACTTGCTTTCCTGGTGGTAATTTTGTAGTGCCTTGTAGTTTATATATGTATACATACTTCTTCTTACTAATAGTTGTTTTTTAGTAATTTGTAATAACAAAATTCTCAGAAACCCCAACTTCTATGTCTTTGTGTATTACAGAATGCTGAGAAACCCACAGACACGATGATCTTTACACACTCACAGGTCAGATAACCCTCATAGGTCACAACCACGACGGGTACAGATTTCCATACTGTGGAACTATAGGAGATCTGGTTGGGTTGCAGTTTTGAAAGGAGTTTGGGGAGAAGGGAGAATAAAATAATATTCTTAAGGCTCTATTTCAAAATGTAATTTTTCAGAAAATTATTCATTATTTCTTACATACCTTAATGGTACTTTATTTTCATTTTTATATTTGTTTTCAACAAAACTTATAGTTTCTATTGATCAGTAGAATAGATTAGATGGCTTTTTCTCTCTCATTTACTTATTCTATTGATTCTTTTGGACACATATTCTCTTTTATTTCTGCTTAAATTACTTGTAGCATCATGGAACTATTATTTGAAACCTCTATTGCTCTGAAATAAATAATTAATAACATTATTCTTATGGGTGCCCTAGCAGGGTTCAGTAAAGGTGCCAGTATTTGTACTATCCAAGGTTGTTTTCTGCAGCTGTCAGCATCAGTGTTTACCTTTGTTCTCAAATATCCAGTAGCTGCAAATAAACTAAAGGCAACGTAACCAGCCAGTAGAACAAGAATTGCCATCCCCTCTGGGATTTCTGACAATGCTGCTCAGTGAATTACACAGCTGACTAAGAGGCAAGGGTTACAAGAACAAGTACTGCTTGAAGCCTGCTATAGAGAACAAGTTTTGACACAGTGCATGTAACAGAGGTTCTGATGTTGTCTTAATGCCGGAGATTCCTCCCAGCACACATTGGTCCCTAAGCCAATAGGCCAGACACTTTAGATGCTTTATTCTTTTTAAATATTTCAAATATTATAGGTATCTTCTCAAGAGGAAACAGCTACCTGTCTCCCTGGGCTGCTTCAGATCTCTTCTGAGTAAGAATCTATGCTTAACTGTGGTTAATATGGTAATTTGAGATGGCATAAGCAAAGGGGGGAGTTGTTTTATGCTTGTTTTTTTCCCAGGACAAATAAAGTAGTCAAGATGCTGCTAGCGTACACAGTATTTTTTTTCCATTTTAAAGGAGGATTAGATCAATAATTTATGCCTCCAAGTCTTCAGTTCTCCTTGAGGAGGTTAAGAAAAATCAAAGTAGTTTTCCTTGATGAGGGTTTTAGGTCAATAAAGGTCAAAAAGTTTAAAGGTGGGGTAGGTTGCATGAGTCTTTTAAGTACGATGTTAACATTCCAGGATAGAGGTGATGAAGATCTCCACTTCCTTATCCTGATGGAAAGACTCTGTAATTTCCAAATGCCATCAATTTTTAGCTTTTTTTCCCTCCTTACAACCCTGCCAAACTCCCACAAGGTGGTTTCAAATCAGTGTCCCATGACATTTTACTTGTTGATCCCTATACAATTTCAGCAGTTAATCTATACTGCAACGTGTTTGTATTCCTGCTTGTTTGCAGGCAAGTCAGAAATACAGGTTACTATGGGATGCTAAGAGAATTTCATAGGAAAAACTCAGGAAAGGGATCCTGCCATTAGTTCCAAGGCATCTGTGCTTCATAACTGTATAAGATGCAGGTGCCCAGGTACTAGCACTGGGTGGCTGCTGGGTGGCCTCTGTGAGGAGAGGCTGGGGCTGCTCCATGCCGGACACAGATGGTTCCAGCCAACTCCAACCCACCCATCGCAGGGCATGGCTGAGCCCCTCGGCCAAGGTGGTGGCAGTTCTGGGAAAGAGTATTTAAGAAAGGGGAAGGTTTATATTCTCCAAGTAGTAAATAAGTGAGCATAGAAAGGGATGGGATAGCTAGCAATTATAGCCATTGTTTTTCTTAGATTATTCTGGCTGGAGAAGAAAAATTACAACACTGCTATAATAGCCTTTCTATCATTTTCCTTCTCATACTGGTGTGCAATACCAGCAGTTCAACAGGTTAAGAGTCATTGGAAGACCTGGACAAGAAAACAGACAGGGCTTGATCTAAACTGGGAGGAAAGTATATCGTGGTTAATGAAAATGTGACCAGGAAGAGTAATTTTCTCTGAGATTGGACGTAGCCAGGCTATGAAAGCAGGAAGCAATTGTCTGGCCCCTTGATGTATTTACATTCTCCCTGAAAATTGTGAAAGGTGCATGTGTAGTTTTATTTGGTTTTCTTCTACATTTTCATATTTATGTGGTCTCTACAGCACACTCTGGAAGTCCTTCTAATATGTCCCACTACTGCAGGTTCATCCTTTTGGTGATGACTTTGTATGGTTGTTGCAGGAGAAGAGTCAGAGATCACTCAGACAGATCTGATCTAGTAGTTAATTTATTGAGTTCTAATCAGTAAATCTACATATATAAATTATTTAATTAGTACAGATAGATTGGCAGTCAATACTCTACTATTTATGACACTTAAAGTTAGTATGGGGTACAAAGTTTATCGCGTAAACTTACTATACATATCTTAAGTGTTACATGAATGCAAAAAATGTCACTTACCAACCCACCGATGTCTGCTGTCAGGTAAGGGATCTCTCAGTCTTGAGGAGTAACCTTGAGAGGCATTACTACTCAAGAGATCACTGCTGCAAAACCAGCTGCTATGGAGGGAGAGCTCAACGGGCCCTGATGGCTGCAGGTATTTATAGCATAAAGTGGTTGACTTGTAGTCAAATTTCTGCTGTGTTCATGTCGTTTTGGCCACTTACCAGCCCAGTCTCCAACCATACCATTTTTTGGAGGTTTGGTGCTGTGTTCTCACTGACAGCCTCACACAATAGGACTACTTCGGTTAGGCTTACTTGCTGAGCATCTGCCTGGTCCAAAGTTCAGTCAGTTCAAACAGGAGAATTGCATTCCTCACCAGCGTAAAAGGAGTGAACTTACTGATAGGAAGTGGGGTTGTATAAATCTGACCATAAACATCCTCGAGGCCCTTGATATACAACTGTAAAGGTGCAAAACATAGAAGCAGAAGGTAAAAGTAAGAAACACACATGCCTACATCTTCACTTCTCCTGAAACTTTCCCTTCTCAAAAATTTCCTTTTCAAGATCCCTTATGATTTAATTTACACTTGTTTGTGCCTAGAAGAAAGACAGCCTTTTTGTTGCTACATTCTCTACCCTCTTTCCCTGGCTTTGTTCAGACTACCCCAGCTTGCTACCTGTGGACACTCTCTGACCCCTTCAAAGCCCTTCCTTGTCTCCTCATGACCAGCTTGCAGCCTTGCTGTTCTCTAATGCTTGAGAATCCCTGTGCTCTCTTTCTTCTCAGCATTAACAACAGTATAGGAAGAACTAGCTCTGAAATGTTTCTTCTTTACACAGTGTTTGTCTGTTCACGTGGCTGGGGTTTTTGTTTGTTTGCTTGTTTTTTTTTCCTTTCCCGTTGGCTTCCTCTTTAGCCACCTTTCTTTGGCTCGTTTTGTAACAAAAAGTCATCACAAACAAATGTATGAAGTCCATAACATATTCCCTAAAACGGCTGAACAGTTCAGCATGGCTCAGCATGAGTTTCAAGCATGGTCTTTGCAAATCAACCCACAGTCATTTTCTGGAAAAGAATCCATGATATTAAATTCCCTGAGTAACTGGGTAAAGCCTGAAAACTCTGGATCTAAGTCCCCAGTGTTTTGGAAAAGTCAGTATCTAACTAGACACTGCATCAGCTCCAATTCTGGTCCTTTATATTTCCAATACGGGAGTAGAGGCAAGAGTTACGCTTACAAAGAAAATTGTAATTTTGAAAATTTTTTGGTAATGAACATGGACTATATAATATGACTAACACAATGTATGATACAAAGTACATTACAGGATTATAGGATATTAATTTTAAATACTTTCTCAGGGAATAGTGTACTGAATTTCTTATGAATAAATTTGTAAGGTTAAATCTGTGCAGATACCTACAGATGTTTAGCTTTAATGTGAACTGTTTTATTTCTTCCACATGCAAAGCTCCCTCTGAACGATATATAAAGCAGAATTAACTACATACCGTTGAAGTAATAATAAAGCAGTAACTGCTTTATTTTATATGCTTTTTAAGTGTAGGAAAATTGACCTTTTTACATATTAATTACATCGCTTTGTTTCAAGTTCTTTCTTATCCTCTGGCCACTGAATATATTCTTACAGGCTATTATGCTTTTAGATCTTTCAAATTGCAGTAAAATTGCTGTTGCAAAAATGAACAACACAATCCGAAGAGTCTGACCAATGGCAAGCCTGTTTTAAATTGGTTGTTTTATAATTCCTTTGGGCTTCCATGCTGTTATTCCCTTTCTTTTGTTTCTCACATCTATATTTTTCAATAATTAAGCAGCTCGTGTCACCTGTTCAGCTATGTGCACAGCATTGACTCCTTTAGAATTCAAAATGCAGAAATACCACATCATTCAGCCGCAGCCAAACAGAACTGACAAGGAAAATGGACTAATATGGCCATAAATGTAAGTGAAACAGCAGTTTTAAATATTTTAGAACTTCTTGCAGCATGCATGAGTGATAACGGAATTTCCCCCCTTCCGACAATAATTAAAATCCTTGATGGGTTTTTATTCTGTTGTGATATGGTTCAAATAGTAAATTGGCAACAAATTTTGCTTACAGCATGGAGAGGTTCCAAAACATCGCATGTGAGGGACTTTCAATTACCGTTACGCATACTAGTTCTAAGTGTTTACATGGCTTCAGGAAATAATGATCGCACACAAAGTCTACTTTTGAATTACCGGCCTGAATCTAGCATGAGTCGAGAGTGAGTAAAGATCATCTGTCTGCTTTCTGACCTGTGTAGAAAAGAAGATTCTGATATTCTTTTAGTTTCTAGTGGGCACGTCTCCAGAGCGCAAAAGCAAACAATACAACTGACAATAACCGATGGTATTTAGAAGTGGTATCACTTCAAATTCTGGATCCATTTCTGAATTTTCCTAGAATTTTTATGAATCTGAATTAAGATTTTATTAGATTGATTGAAGTCACTTGTACATTAACCCTAGAGATCTTAAGGTAATAGGTACATAGGGCATATCATCATGGACAGTAACGGTACAAAAGATTCTTTATAGACATTTATGCTTATGCCACTTTCCCTCTCATCTTTGGCACTTTTTAGGTAAGACTGCAAGCAGTTACCCAGCTACTGTATGGCATTTACATCCATTACAGATTCAAACCAGTTCACCTGCAACTGCAAGTGTAATTGGACAGGATTTTTTATTGCAATTCTTGCAGGAGAATGAATTTCCTCCTGCATATAATCAGTAATATAGGGATTTATACTGCACAGTCAGTGTTGAGTTGAAACTGAAGATTCATCAAAATGAGTGGATGTCTGGATATCTAATATTAGTTGTTTGGTTTTGTGCTTAATGGAAGAGATAAAGCTACCAAAAAAAATGTATTTATTAGAGTAAGAAAATATGTAGCAGAAATTGATGTGAAGAGACATTGTGAGACTAACCTTGTTGTCACTTTGGATTAACCATGTTCATCTCTTATTTAGTTAAGGTTTCTATGAAGATCATTGAAAAGATGATGGTATGAAGTAAGTTGCAGTGGACCTCAAAGACCAAGTTAAAAAGTTTTAAAATGTGCGTGCAGATCACTGATCCCTGGCTGGAGGTTTGCCTAACCAAACAAAACACAAGAAACTACTGTATGAGATGGGAGAAACTCCTAGATTTAAAGAATAACCCAAGTGTTAAGCTGGCAAAAGTGCTGAGTGGTTTTCCCAGATGGTTATGGGGAGTTACATAAGAACTGTGCAAAATTCACAGATAATTGGAGCTGAGTATTGGTAATCTCTTTGAGTATTGCAAGATAAACATCTGCCTAGGTAACTGCATCAGTAATACAGGGAAAGCTGAGATTACCTAGGCAACTGTATCAGAAACACCAAATTTGAGTATGGGTGTAAGCAACATTGGGACAAATGGGGAAAAGCAATGAGAGGTTGGTAGTTTTTTTGATAGGAGACAAGGGAGAAAGACAATACTCCAGGTGAGTGGGGGAAAGAGCAATGGAGAGGAGGAGGATAAAAAGGTCAGTTGTGTGTAAGCAGGCTGATGCTCAGTGTGCCTGTCTGCCTGGGCTTTGTGCCTTTGTCTCCTTTTTAATTTACATATGTCAATGCTCTCTCTAACCTCTGTGTGTGAGTGCATGTACATGTGAACTTTGAGCTGAACTGCTTGGCAGTAGAAGGACACTGGCATTTGGAAATACCTCAGATCTGAGCCAGTTATTGTGTACAAAGTCCATGTCAGTATTTGAGAAACCAATAAGAGTCACCGTGCACGTGAAGTGAGAGAGGGAGGATGTGTGTATATAGCGAAGTCAGTTCTGATCAACTAGAGACAAGGAGCAGGTTCTGGCTGCCTGCGTTGTTTATGTATGTGCAAGTATTGTCAGTGTTTATACGGATGCATATAAGGGTGCTGCTTTCTGTGTTGATCTGTGTGTCCTGCCATATGCATGATGTGTGTGTGTATTTGCACCTTTGGAATTCACATTCAGCATCCTTACTGGTTGGATCTGTAATCAGGAACAGCAGGAATCTCCATCTAACTGACCAGGAAGGAGAAATCCCTTGATTTACAAAGTCCATTGCATTCGGTTACACCCTAAACACAATGAACTTAGTGTTTAGCTACAGTTGCCAGGAGTTGCTAATAGCTTGGGTTTCCTTCCTCTGCTTCCTTCCTCCTCCCCCATTTTCAAATAAAGCTGCTTTTGAATATAATTTTGCATAGGCATTGGCTGAAATAACACAGATGTTAGTATTCTAGTTGGAATATATATATTGTTGGAAATATCTTCCAATGTAAAAGCATCACAATCTTTTTTGATGGCGAAGTAGTTAGCTTTTTAAGTTAGTCTATTCCACAGACAGTAAATCCTAAACTTCATCTCTCCTAAGGAGGATGCAGAGAAGGCGGAGTTACTGAATGCCTTCTTTGCTACAGTCTTTACTGCTAAGGCCAGCCCTCAGGAATCACAGATGCTGGAGGTAAGAGAGAGAGCCTGAAGAAAGGAACACTCTCCCTTGAGCAAGGACGATTGGGTTAGAGATCATTCAGGCAAACTTGACACCCACAAATCCATGAGCCCTGATAGAGTGCACCCACGAGTGCTAAGGGAACTGGCAGATGTTATTGCTAAGCAGCTCTCCATCATCTTTGAAACGTCACAGAGAACAGAATAGGGGCCTGAGGACTAGAGGAAAGCTAATGTCACACCAGTCTTCAAAAAAGGCAAGAAGGAGGACACAGGAAACTATGGGCCAATCAGCCTGACCTCCATCCCTGGAAAAGTGATGGAACAGCTCATCTTGGATGTAATCTCTAAGCACGTAGAGGAAAAGAAAGTTATCAAGACTGGTCAACATGGGAAATCATGCTTGACGAATCTGATAGCCTTCTATGATGGCATGACTGGCTGGGTGGATAAGGTGAGAGCAATGGACATTGCTTCAACTTCAGCAAGGCTTTTGACACTGTCTCCCATAACATCCTCATAGGTAAGCTTAGGAAATGTGGGTTAGATGAGTGCACAGTGAGGTGGATCAAGAACTGGCTGAATGGCTGAGCTCAGAGGGTTGTGGTCAGTGGTGCAGAGACCAGTTGGAGGCCAGTAACTAGCAGTGTTCCTCAGGGGTCTGTACTGGGTCCAGTCTTGTTCAACATATTCATCGATGACCTGGATAAGGGGACAAAGTGTACCCTCAGCAAGTTTGCTGATGACACAAAACTGTGAGGAGTGACTGACACACCAGAAGGCTGTGCTGACATCCAGCAAGACCTGGACAAGCTAGAGAATCAGGCAGAGGGGAGGACCCTAATGAAGTTCAACAAGGGCAAGTGTAGGGTCCTGCACCTAGGGAGGAATAATCCCATGCACCCTGCTGAAAGTATGGCCAAAAAAATAGTCTATAGGATTTTCTTTCATACCTTACCTCGTGGTAGAAATCACCTGTAAAGAAGTAGCTCTTTAGGAGACAATGATTGGAGGCTAAGCAGGCAGTGTATGACTATGCTTCTAAATAAAATAAACTTGAGGCGAAGTTGGAACAGACTGTGTCCATGCTATGCATGGTATTTTTCTTGGTATTTTTCTGGCCCCCGTATAGTCTTCCTATGGCCCTAAAACAATTTCTGCAGAGTGTGTGCATGCTTTTTCATTATTGTTGTTGTTATTATTATTATTATTACTACTATTATTATTTGTTTGCTTGCTTTTTCAGTGCAAAGCATGTAAAATAATATAAGAGTTGCTCTATAGCATACACATCATGAAATAACTGATTCTGTAAAAAAATGCTGTTTGTCACACTGTGCTTGTGGTACTTCAGTTAATTGCTCTCTTAATGAACTGCTGGCTGAGTTAGAAAAGAACTGGGTTTAGATCCAAAACCACAAGTGTGTGTGGGTTAAATGGTGATAATACAGAAAATCATGAAAATATGTTGTCACCAGAAGGAAAGAAAGGAAATCTGTGGACTGCATTGTCTTCGGAAAACCAGAGTTTAAAGACAGTTAAGGATCAGATGACCTTGTAGATTGGTGTTAGCTTTTCAGTCAAAACCACCAGCGTTCCTTAGAAACTAGTTTTAGAGACTCTGAGGTTTTTGGTGTGGGGGTTTTTTGGTACTCCAATAGTCATCTGACAAAGGGTGAAGAGAGACATGATGTCTGGAAAATACGGAAAAATCCCTGTTGTACAAAGAGAAGTGAGTAGAGTAAGAGGGATGGGATAAGAAAAGTGTATCTCATAAGACTCTAATTTTTAAGATTCTTATTGACCTGATTATACTGTTCACATGTCCTCTAGTCATTGTTTCTTTTGGTTGTTTATATTCTGTTTTCTGCCTCGTATAGGTCAGACTTTCTGAAGTAATTTTCCTTTAAGATATGCATTAACTTTTTTTAGATTCTGCCTACCACAAACATCAATTTATAACTTTCTAAGACTATTTAACTCTGGAAAATATGTTAATAATAGTGCATTGAAAGGAGCACATCATCCTAAATCTAATCACCCCTCTTCTGTTTACACTGCATAAACATTAGGTATCTACATTTTTAATCTAGTAGTGGTCCATCACATATTTTTCTTTGTGGTTTAACATTACCTAGATTGTCAGAATAAACTTCAGCGTAATATATATGAAACTGGTAATATTCCTGTTATTTGAGGTGCTTGTCCAGCATGTGTCTTATCGTCCTTTTACATCTAACTTCTCTAACCATTTAAGTGTGGTCTATCTTTTAAATTACAACTTCTCTTTGTTACTATTACCATGTATTCCTACACTAGTATCTCACAACATGGTCCAGAGTCTTTCTGGACAATCAGCAATCTTTAGGAAGTCTACTTAAATCACTGAAGCTCCTAGTGTGAACATAACCTGTCTGTTGTTTCCAGAACTGAGGCCAACTCTCTTAGTCTCTGAAACAATTGCCTCTTATACCCCAGACACCCTGCTGCTCCTAAGTACTCAGATGTCTACTTCTCTATAAATACTCCAATTCCTAACTCTACAGTGACTGAAAAGCAAAGCATATTGTACTTAACAGTGGAATGTAGCAATGGTCACTTTTATCAACAAACAGAAAAAAAAACTCCATCTCAGAATGAAATTGAGATTAACATTTTGTAAAATGAAAAAGAAAAATTCCTAAAAAGTACCTGCCCTAATTCACTGTGGTACTTCATGTTTGTTACCTTGGCATCTTTTCTATGCTTGGAAGATACTTTCTATTTCTTCCTGTATCCAAGCCAGTCTTATTTGTTCACAGTTTATTTCAGGCATTCTCAATCTGTCCTAAAGCATTCCTGTATAGAGTAAAATACATATGGAAAATACATATGTCCTGGTTTCGGCGGGGACAGGGTTAATTTCCCCAAGGATCCGGCAGGGGACACAGGTATTCCATGCCATGTGAGCCATGCCTGGGCTATAGGGGGAGCTGGCTGGGGGAGGGGGCTGGAAGCGGCAGCTCGGAGCCGGCTGGGGCGGTCCGGGTCCAGTCGGTGAGCGGTGGTACCGTAGTCGTGTTTATACATTCGTCTGTCGGTGGTGGTGGTGTTTTCCTCTTTCCTTTGCTGTTCTGTTAAACTGCCTTCATCCCGACCCACAAGTTTTGCCTTTTTCTTCCAATTTTCCCCCACTACTGTAGGGGTTGAGTAACGAGCAACTGGCTGTGTGGTTCTTTATTGCCGGCTGAGGCCAAAACCATGACAACATATTTTAAATACATATATATATATATATATGGAAAAGAGTTGAGACGATACTCTAGGAAGAGCCAAAGGAACACATTTGCCCTGAGCATCATGGCTTCTCTTCAGAAAAGAATACAGCTTGCCAGCAATGAAGAAATGTCTCTCAGTGGTGTGCTCTTCAGTTGGTCTGACTGCAGGAGATGCCTCTGTGGGTCTGTGCGAAGCAGGCAAGGAGCAAAGGGAGATTGCTTTGGCCTTAGGCTGACTACCTGTGATTAAGAAGTGTTTGAAGAAGAGTGAATCTGTAGGCGATGTACCCATCTCCTACTCCACCAGACAGTTTCAGGGGAACTCTGTGTACAGTCTTCTCCCTTCTTGCCCCTGTTGCAGAAGTACTTCCAGAAGGACTATGCTGACCTAATCAAATGCTTATATAATGCCTGGGATCTTAACTGCCTTTGAAGCTGATGTAAACTCAGTTTCCTATTTCTGTGTTCATTTTGATTATCAATCAAACATATACTAATTTTTATCCCTATTTACATCCATATTTTTATTCTTCGAACAAGGCAATTATTCATTTCAATCCCTTGCTACTGCTTGGTAAACTTAACGCCAGAGAGCAAAACACATTTGAAAAAGATAAGAAACACATGACACTAAACCCTGAAAGCTGAGAAGCAGAGTCAAGGGAAACTCTAGAAAAAGAACAATACAGACCTCAGAGTTCTTGGTGCAAAACTCTTCACGCTTGATCTTGCAGTGGGTTGAACTTGGTTGGCTGCCAGACCCCCTCCCAGCCACTCTTGCACCCCCCCCCTCAACACGGCAGCAGGAGAAAATAAGACGGAAAAGCTTATGGGTCGAGAAAAAGAAAGGGTGATCCCTTACCGATTATCATCATGGGCAAAACAGACTTGACTTGTGGAAAATAATTTTAATTTTTTGTCAATTAAAAATAGAGTAGGCAGGTGCGAAGCAAAAAAATAAAAACAACTCCCGTTTTTTGCCCAGGCTCAACATCATTCCTTCATTTCTGACTCTTCTACTTCCTTCTCACCAAATATGACAGTGGATATGGGAAATAGGGGCTGCTCTTAGTCCATAATGGACCCTGTTTGCTGCTCCTTCCTCCTCACAATTCTCCCCTGCTCCCTCCCATAGGACAAAGTCCTTCAGAAACAGCTCCAGCGTGGGTCCTTCCCACATGTCGCTGTTCTTCAATAACTGCTTCAGTATTGCTTCTTTCCATGGGGTACAGTCCATCAGGAAAGAAATGCTTCACTGTGAGTGCCTCATGGGCCTTAGCTTCTGCCAGAAAATCTCCTCCTGCATGGACTCCTCTCCATGGGCTGCAGCTCCTGCCAGGAACCTGCTCCTGCATGAGCTCTCCATGGGCTCCAACTTCCTTCGTGGTATGTCCACTTGTTGCAGCATAGGGTCCTCCACAGGCTGCAGTGCAGACATCTGCTCCTGTGTGGTCCTCCATGGGTTGCAGAGTAATACCTTTTCCACCATGGTCTTCTTCATGGGCTGCAGAGGAATCTTTGCTATGGCCTCTAGAACACCTCCTCCCCCTCCTCCTCCTCTAACCTTGGTTCTTTCTCTCACATAATTACCACTCTTCTCTCTCACACTCTGCTGCACACTTCTACTCTTTCTTAAAGTTTTCACAGAGGCACCAGCAGCTTCACTGATGGTCTCAGCTGTGCCGTGGCGGGTCTGTTGGACCCAACTGGAACTGGTTCTGTGCTGGACAAGGCAGATGCTGGCCCCTTCCACTCCTGCATCCCCCCACCCAGGGTCAAAACCTTGCCTTGTAAACCCAGTACAACCGCATATATACATATATTCACAAACAGCCACACGTTACAGACAGACTGTGACGTGCCACTGTATTGAAACACTGAAGGTTCATTGGATTCTGGGCTAGTCAAGACAAGATTAACTAATATGTTTATTCAAGCTAAACAGTTTAGTTAGAAAATTGTCTCTCTCTCACACACACACAGCCTTGGTCCCAAATCAGAGGTGCAAAATGCTATGGACATTCCTGCTCCTATCTACAAGCCACCTCTCTGATTATTTCTCAAAAAAATTCTTACCACACTGCAGCTGCACCAAGACAACTTAGGTCTTTACAGTTGTTGTCATCATGGGTGTCCCCACTGCTGAGTGGGTTAGTGGTCCGCAGGGCAGCTGACAGTGACTCTGAGCCCACAGCAAGATGCTTGTACTCTCTTCTTTTAATCAACCGCCAACAACACTTCCTATGCCTGTATGGCATGTGTTGTGCTCAAAACCAGTTTATATTCCAATTATGAATTAATTTCTTAATTTTGCCTTTTACGGTTTATCTGTGCTTGACTATTGTTGTGTTGAACAAATTCCTTTTCTCATTATCTCATTTTATATGAGGCTACTTCCTTAGTTCTGCAAGCTTAAGCGATTTTAATGATATATGTTGACAATGTCACCTACAGGTCAAGGTTTGCTGATGATAATTTTCCACAGTTACAGTTGCGCTGACCATGGATCAATCGTTCTTCCACCCACTCAGTGCAGCCAAGTGCGTGGCCTTCTTCAGAGCTAAGCCATCCAAAGCACCATCCTTGCCTGCCGCGCTTGTCACAGAGACAAATAGCAATAACAGCCTCATCCTGTTTCCCTCCCTGGTTGACCAGGATGGAGTTCTGTTAGTGAAAATAAATATGCATAAATAAAATGTGGATCCTTCATGCAGCTGGTCTTAGACACTCAATCTGCCCAGTAGCCGGCGCATGGATCCCAGTATCTCAAGCTGCTGGTACATAGGAGGCCCCACTCAACAGCCCCACTGCAGTTGTTTCTACAGACCATCTAACTTACACCCAGGCTCACACACACATACACACAGAGAGGTCTCCAACAGTTGGCTGTCCCCAGTAGCCAGCTCTTCCCATGGTCTCACCCTTACAGACACGAACACACACATGGCTCCTGGGCTGCTACACCTACTCGCCAGCTAGTCCAGCTTGATCTTTGCTACAGCTCACACACTTGCTGCACACCCACACTCACTGCAGTTGCTGGCATCACCGACACACTCTGACTCCCACCCCAGTGACCAGCACTTGGTTTCACTCATTCCAGTCTCCCCACTTGCTGGCACCCCCCACACACAGGCTCTAGCCTGCCGTCCCAGCCTGGTAGCTGGCACTCAGACTCTCCCTTACTCCAGTTGTTGGCATGACAGACAGGTGGGCTCCCATGACTCAAGGTAATACCCCTGTTGATGGTGCTAAAGTTCACTCACAGGTCTCTCCAGTCGCTGGCCCCGCAGAGAGATGATCCAACCGGCCCATGGTCTGACTCTATTTGCTGCACTCAGACCCCATACACCCACGTGCACACAGTCCCTGCCTGCAGAAGGTAATTAGAAATGGAGATTAATGAGAAGACAGGGCAGACTGTGCTCGCCAGGCACACAGCAAGGCCAGGCAAGCATATCAACCAGCCCACTGTTTACACACAAAGGGCACTGTTTATCCCTGGTTTTTCCACTGTTGTTCCTCCGCAAGTCACCTAGAACCATCCCTTTCTCTGCCTTTGGTTCATCCCCTAATCATTCCATAAGTCTTGTGCAGTCCCAGAATGCTCTTCTCCTACATCCCATAATGTCTCCCATATGCCTAGGCAGTGATCCACCACCAGTCTGAAAGATGCTACAGAGAGCTTCTCCATTCATGATGTATTTCACACCTGGATACCAGGGCTGATCCTCTCCTGAGAAGACCCCAGGATGGGCCTGGAAAGGGTGTGTCTTCTCCTGAGTCCTAAATTTGGTTTCCTTCTGCCTGCTTTTGTGTCCCTGTGTTCCTCTGGGCTTGTGATACACCTGTGATTGGTCTATGGCTCTGGTGATGGGCTTGGGACCATCTGGGACAGGGTATTATTTGGGCTTCTCCACCTATCATTGTCACTCTGTGCTCCTTTGTGGAAGTACATATGAGATTTTTAACAAATAATCTGAGAGAATACATCCTTTATTAAAACTTTACTTAATACTTGTATGAACTCAGTTGGCTGAAAATTTCCAGCTACATGGTGTTTCTTACCTTTGACTGCTATGTTAAACAAACTCGGTAAATGTTTGTTCCTCATATCATATTTAAGGATTTATGATTAAATGTTCTTTATTCCTCTCTTCAGAGGAGTCTTTTAATGTGTTAACCTGACCAAGATCATTAAATCTCTAAGTCTTACATTTTACAACCATTTAATCAGCCTTCTTATCCTTTCTTAATCCTGATGTAATATACCAGCTTCCTTCTTAAATTTAAATTACAATTCCATGTTAAATTTTTGAAACAACCAGAATCCTGTTTTTATATAAGCAGTGCTCACATTGGTCTTTGACCACTGTTACACCAAGAGATGACATTTATCCAATTTATCCAACTTTGACTCCCAGTGTTTTCTACAGTTATTGCTTCTCACTTTAGACTGCCCTCTTCTGGTAAAAAGACTCTCCATAATTTATACTATAAAGCAATCTAGACTATTCTGCATCAGTAATTTGTGTTCTTTGTTACATTTTATCTACCTTTGGACCCACTGAAAATATGATCACCTATATTGGCTCCAGCTCACTGAAAGAAATGTTACGGAACTCAGGTTCAAGAACAAGATCACATGGGACTCTACTAGAACCAGTTGTTGATTCCTTCATTATAGTTACACTCCCAGTATTAGCAGCCAATTTGACATCAATGTAGTGAGACCCACGCTAAGTTTGGCATTCTTTCAATTTCTGATATGAAATGGCATGAGTGCCTTTCAGAAGAAAGAGTCAGTATACCAAAGTGCTCTCACACTATTACATTCATCCACCAAATTATTATATGTATATATATACAATGTTAATACAAATAATCTGTTTTCCAAAGATATCAATTGAAAAATATCCTCGGGTTCATGGTAATTGAAGTTCTGTTTCATCACGTGAACTTGCTTTTTAAAAATGAAAACCTGCAAAGCTGCTGTGATTACATTGTTTGGTGTCAGGCAGAAAAAACTCAATTACCTGTGCTATTCCATTTATCACTTTCAAATATTAGCACACTACTTTCCTTTCAGTCTTCTGAAATATCCAGTCTGATACAATATTTATCAAAAATAAATATTGATATCCCAGAGTGCCTGTCATCCAGGTCTTTTAATATTGTTGTGTGCATGTTATGTGGACTTGGGAGCATAAAAAATCTAGTTCTGATAGGTGCTGTTAAATATTCTCCAGAATTGGTACTGAATGAAAGTGTTTCATCACTATCCTGAGAAAGAACTACATCACTTGGCTTTCTAAACCCTCCAGGCTTATTACATATGCATTGCTGACAGAGCGACATTTAATATTTGTCTTTGAGATAACATAAAAGGACTTATTTTATATTCAAGGAAAGATTCTCTTTCTCTTCAACTATATAAGCATTGCTCACTTAGGGTCTGACCCCGCCACTCTCACTGATATTGAACCATTTGTTGAAATTGAATTCCACTCACAAAGTAATGACTAAAAGGAATAAACTTGGCCTAGCCATACTTAAAGCTTTACCCTGTACCCTGCCACACAGTGATTTTTAAGGGATTTTTTTACAGTTATTGTTGTTATTATTAAGCAGCACATAGAATATCACTAAAATGGCCATGTTCATTGCTTTCTGCTGCAGTGGCACCTTGGATATTTCCAAGATATTCCATTTCCATGGGTATTCCATTTTTCACTGATAGTTGCTGCCAGACTATTATCTGTCATTTTGACTCTGGAGAGTGTTTTAAGTGTAACTATTATGGCAATCATTGTAAGTTTTTAGTGTCTCTCTTTTATATCTAGGTTACAGTAGATATGGTAGTATTTTAAATATCATTTTTGGTGAAATAATTGAAAGCTATAACACTATCATTAAGTAGGGCATCCAGTGTAAAGTCTACTGAAGAATTTATAATAAAGACTTGAAATATTAGTCGGACCTTATGCTATAGTATTTCCATGTACTTCAAAGAAAAGTTATACTCATTCATCCTGGTACTCCTTGAAAGAGAACAGATTCTAATAGATGAAAATACTTTTTCTTAAACTACCAAACAGTTTCTGAGGAAAACTTCCAACCACACACCTAAAATGGATTTATATTCTTTTATTTTTGGCCTGAAGATCTTACTTAGCAACTTTCAATGACCCAATAATTCTTTACTCCTTATCCAAAGATTTAAATCCAGATCTTTAATTAATTTCAAATTGTCACAAACAAATGTATTTCTTTTATTTCATTAGATAATTATTTAAAGAAGACACATTGCAGAGATGTTATTTATTTGAGCTTCAGTAATGTATTTGGTATGACAATGCATAGGAAATTATTATTTAAATCAGAGAGAATGGACATTACTAAAATGTCTTGGAAAGTCAATAGGAAAATGACTAAGTGGAAGACAGTTTGAATATGAGTTTTGACTGATTACTAGTTAATAACCAACTACTAGTAGAGTTCCTCGGGAACTGTCCAGCCATATAAATAACAATACTTATTAAATATTGTTATTTATATGGCTGCACAGTCGCACTCAAAAAGTTGTGGTCAACAGCTCCATGTCCAAGTGGCAAGCAGTGACAACTGGTGTTCCTCAGCGGTCAGGCAAATCATGATGATGGGGTTACATAACTGGTGGATAAGGGAGGAGCAACTGATGTCATCTACCTGGACTTGTGCAAAGCATTTGACACTGTCCTGTACATGCTTCGCTCTAAATTGGAGGGACATGGATTTGACCAATGGACCACTCGGTGGGTAAGGAATTGGCTGGATGGTCTCGCTCAAAGAATTGCAATTAACAGCTCGATGCCCAAGTGGTGAGCAGTGACGAGTGGCATCCCTCAGGGTTTGGTACTGGGACTGGTAGTGTTTAACATTGTCGTGGTTTGGCCTCAGCCAGCAACAAAGAACCACGCAGCCGCTCGACATACTCTCTTCAAGTTGCTGGACCTTCTGGGACAGTTTCTCCACAGCCGTGGGAAAAATCAGCAGAAAAGGGCAAAACTCGTGGGTTGAAATATTATAATTTAACAGAACAGATAAAGGGAAGAAGAAAGAAAAACAATAACACCGGTAAAGGAGTATAAGAACGCGATTACAGTACTGCCGCGAAGCGCACCGACCGGACCTGCACAGCCGCAGCCCGCCCCCGAGTGGCGACTGACTCCCTCTCCCCGGCTAGCTCCTTTTATAGCGGGGCATGGGTCACGTGGTATGGAATACTTGCCTCCCCTGCCGGCTCCTTGGGGAGATTAACCCCATCCTTGCCTGAACCAGGACAAACATTTTTGTTGGTGACATGGATGTTGGGACTGAGTGCACCCTCAGCAAGTATGTCGATGACACCAAGCTGTGCGGAGCAGTCAACGTGCTAGAGGGAAGGAATGCCATCCAGAGGGGCCTTAATAAGGCTTGAGAAGTGGGCCTGTGCAAACCTCATGAAGTTCAACAAGCCCAAGTGCAAGACACTGCAGCTGGGTTGAGGCAATCCCATGCACAAATACAGACCGGGCAGAGAATACATTGAAAGCAGCCCTAAAGAGAAGGACTTTGGGGTGTTGGTTGATGAGAAGCTCAACATGAGCTGGCAATATACACTCACAGCCCAGAAGGCCAACTGTATCCTGGGCTGCATCAAAATAAGCATGGCCAGCAGCTCAATGGAGGTCATTCTGCCCCTCTACTCCACCCCGGTGAGACCACATCTGGAATATTGCATCCAGCTCTGGAGCCCTCAAGATAAGAAGTACATGGACCTGTTGGAGCGGGTCTAGACGAGGGCCACAAAGATGATCAGAGGGCTCTCCTATGAGGACAGGCTGAGAGAGTTGGGGTTGTTCAGCCTGAAGGAGAGAAGACTCTGGGAAGACTCTGGAGGGGGACTTTTTGCAAGGGCATGTAGTGATACGATGAGGGGGAATGGCTTCAAATTGGAAGAGGGTAGATTTAGATTAGCTATTAGGAAGAAATTCTTTACTGTGAGGGTGGTGAGACACAGGCACAGGTTGCCCCTGGAAGCTGTGGATGCCCCTTCCCTGAAGGTGTCCAAAGCCATGTCAGATGGGGCTTTGAGCAACCTGGTCTAGTGGGAGGTGTCCCTGCCTATGGCAGGGGGGTTGGAACTAGATGATCTTTAAGGTCCCATCTAAACCATTCTATGATTCAATGATTCTATGAAAAAAAGGAGTATGCTAATATGAAAGATGGGAGATATTTGAATGAACTTTAACAGATAATAGCTTCAGCATCCTACTTTGATGATTCTTTTCATACAATTAGAAGTCCACTCCCAAGGGCCAAGCATCATCTGAACAGGCCAAATAAAAGCTATTCTTGGCTTCCAGCTTCCTATTGGCCTAAGGATTTACCTCTTTATAAAGAAAATTTGTGAGAAAAAGACAAAGGACAGGGGGAAGCCCTATGAACCTAAATTGAAACAAAATTAATAATTCACTAATTGACCATGACAAAACACTTATTGATGTTAAATAGATTTACTTTGCCTATACTCTAGCTGTTGTCCATAAAGCAGGTAGGATTAAAATTGCATGCAGTGTCATCTCTTCTGGATTTTATATCCTATTTTGGAGGACATCTGTTACATTTAATAGAAGGAATTTGATCCCATAGCTTATTGTCTCCTTAACCACAGCCAGTTATGAAGAATTACATTCTTCTTGCTATTTTCTGCTTTTATGCAAACAAGCACCTTCTTTTTTTTCTCCAATACTGCCTCCATCTTGAGAACAGGAGGAAGAATTGCTCAAAAAGTTCAGTTCACCACTGTGTTTTATTTACAAATCATTTGATAATTAGGGTATTCATGTCATGACCAAACACTATTCTGTTGATCAAATTTGTCTCATGGTCTTCTTGAATTTCTCTTAGCTGTCTATATAGCTTGAGCTCCCTTGCAGGTAAGGGGACATCTTGTTATACATGTTTCTATACTTTACAGTGCAGTGAAGCCCTGTGGTTTTTTAATAGCAATATTAACACCCATGACAGTTATTTAAATTCAATAAATAAATGTTTTTTAATACTAAGTAGTATATTTCAGAAGAAATAACCATTGGGAATTTAGAATCATAGAATCATAGAATTGTATAGGTTGGAAGAGACCCTTGGGATCATTGAGTCCAACCATCTACCCTACTCTACAAAGTTCTCCCCTACACCATATCCCCCAACACATCTAAACGTCTCTTAAACACAGCCAGGGATGGTGACTCAACCACCTCCCTGGGCAGTCTATTCCAATGCCCGACCACTCTTTCTGTGAAAAATTCTTTCCTAATGTTCAGTCTAAATCTACCCTGTTGGAGCTTGAAGCCGTTCCCTCTTGTTCTGTCATTAATTACCTGTGAGAAGAGACCAGCACCAACCTCTCTACAGTGTCCTTTCAAATAATTATAGAGAGTGATGAGGTCTCCCCTCAGCCTCCTCCTCCTCAAACTAAACAGTTCCAGCTCCTTCAACCGCGCTTCATATGATTTGTTTGCTAGGCCCTTCACCAGCTTCGTTGCCCTCCTCTGCACTCGCTCCAGCACCTCGATATCTCTCTTGTATTGAGGTGCCCAAAACTGGACACAATACTCGAGGTGTGGCCTCACCAGTGCTGAGTACAGGGGCACAATCACCTCCCTACTTCTGCTGGCCACGGTATTTCTAATACAAGCCAGGATGCCATTGGCTTTCTTGGCCACCTGGGCACACTGCCAGCTCATATTCAGCCATTTGTCAATTAGAACCCCCAGGTCTCTTTCTGCCAGGCAGCTTTCCAGCCACACCTCCCCAAGCCTGTAGCGCTGCATGGGGTTATTGTGGCCCAAGTGCAGAACATGGCACTTGCCCTTATTGAAACTCATACCATTGATGTTGGCCCAATGATCCAATCTATCCAAGTCCCTCTGTAGAGCTTCCCTATCCTCCTGGGAATCAACACTCCTGCTTAACTTGGTGTCATCTTCAAACTTGCTGATGATACACCCTATGTCCTTATCAAGATCATCAATAAAGACGTTGAACAGAAATGGTCCCAACACTGAACCCTGAGGCACACCACTTGTGACCGGCCACCAGCTGGATTTAAATCCATTGAGCACCACTCTTTGGGACCTTCCAGTCAGCCAGTGCTTGATCCAGCGGATCGTATGCTCATCCAGGCCGTGCGAAGCCAGTTTTTCCACGAGAATTGTATGGGGGACAGTATCGAATGCTTTTCGAAAGTCCAGGTATACAACATCAACAGCCTTTCCCTCGTCCAAGATTCTGGTAATCTTGACATAGAAGGAGATCAGGTTCGTCTGGCAGGACCTTCCTTCCATAAACCCATGCTGACTAGGCCTGATCCCCTGGTTGCCCATTATGTGAGTTTTGATGGCACTCAAGATGACCTGCTCCGTGACCTTGCCTGGTATTGAGGTTAGACTGACAGGTCTATAGTTACCTGGATCCTCCTTTTTGTCTTTCTTGTAGATGGGTGTTACATTTGCCACCCTCCAGTCCATTGGGACCTCCCCAGTTAGCCATGATTTCCTGTAAATGATGGAAAGCAGTTTGGCGAGCACGTCTGCCAACTCTTTCACAGTTTCTATCAAAATTGGAGGCTATAACCTTAACAAAATCACAGAATGGCTAACCTCAGCCAACTTTAGCAGGGACCTCTGGAGGTTATCTTGTTCAAACACCTTACTGAACCTTACATAAGTCCAGGTAGGAAATATCCCCTGCTCTCCCCTCATCTAGCACGCTGGTCACTTCATCACAGAAGTTTATCAAGTTGGCCAAGTATGACTTCCCCTTGATGAAACCATGCTGACTGCTCCTGATGATTTTCTCAGCCTTAGCATGCCTGGAAATCGTTTCCAGGATTAGCTGCTCCATCACCTTCCCAGGGATTGAGGTGAGGCTGACCAGCCTGTAGTTCCCTGGATCTCCCTTCTTGCTCTTCTTGAAGATGGGGGTGATATTTATTTTCCTCCAGTCTTCAGGCACTTCTCCCCAGTCACCACTATCAGTCGAACATTATCGAGAGTGTCCTCACAATGACATCTGCCATTTCCCTCAGGACTCATGGATGCATCCCATCAAGGCCCACAGACTTATGTATATGCAGTTTGCTTAAGTATTTGTCCTGGTTTGAGCAACACAGGATTAATTTATCTTTCAATGCGTGGGAAAACTGCACTTTTAGAAGACTCTAGTGTTTGAATTTGTGAAAATATTTACTTTATAGCCAGCTATGGTGTGTGGATTTCAAGGTCTCGGTGTTTTTCGAGCTCGCCAGGTGCAGGGATGAGGAGACTTGACCACTTGACCCAAGCTGGCCAACAGGATTATTTCGTACCGTGAATGTCATGGTCAATATAAATTAGAAAATTTACTGTGAAGTGCTCACTCTCCCTTGATGGAAGCAATCCAGAGAACTTCTTGCCCTGGTGCCAGACCCCTGAGGTCTTCCCTTCCTCCCAAAGACATAGCACTCACAGTGTCCAACATTTGTTGTCCACTGCTGGGAGTGCACGGCTTCCTACTGATATAATTGTCTTAGTATAATCCTTGTATATTTTATATTGGTATCGGGATCAATATTGGTTCTTTAGTGTTATTAATGTTAATTATCTAGTATTATTCTGTTAAATCTGTTTATATTTCAATCCCCACGTTTCCTTGTTTTTTTTCTGATTCCCCTTCCCTGGTGGGGAAACGTCATTGGGTGGCAGAATTATTGTCTAAATAACAATAAATTGTTGTGGGTTTTCTCAAACCATAACAGTATTCTATGACCTGATCCTCCTCCACCAAGAGTACATCTTCCTTACACTAGCCTTTTCCCCAGAGTCTGGGACCAGGGCTTCTCAAACGCCTGTCTTGCTAGTATAATGGGAGGCAAGGAAGGCATTCACTTCTTCCACCTTTTCCGTGTTCTGTGTATCTAGGTCCTCCATCTCACTGAGCAATGGTCCCACATTTTCCCTGGTCTTCCTTTTGTCTCCTGTGAACTTATAAAACCCCTTCTTGTTGTCTTTAACATCCCTAGCCAGATTCAATTCCATTTGGGCTTTAGCTTCCCTAAATTCATCCCTAGATGTTCAGACAATTCCTCTGTATTCCTCCCTGGTTACGCTGGTTACCCAGCCTTGCTTCCACACTCTTTATGCTTCCTGTTTCTGTTTGAGTTTTGCCAGGAGCTTCTTTTTCATATGTGCAGTCCTCCTGGCACTTCTGTCTGATTCCTTATTCACTGGGATGGACCTCTCGTGAACTTGGAGGAGTTGATCCTTGAATATTAACCAGCTTTCTTGGGGTCCTCTTCCCTCCAGAGCCTTATCCCATGGGTGTCTTCTAAGTAGATCTTTGAAGAGGCCAGAGTCTGCTCTCCTGAAGTTCAGGGTTGTGACTTGTTTTTTACTTTCTTTCCTGTGTTCAGATTCCTGAATTCCACTATCTCATGGTCACTGCAGCTGTCGATGCCTTTTATCTTCACATTCCAAATGAACCCCTCCTTGTCAGTGAGTATGAGGACCTGCTGAGCAGCTCTCCTTGTTGGCTCCTGAGTCACTTTGAGAAGGAATTTATCATCAATGCATTCCAGGAACCTCCTGGACTTCTTATGTCCTGTTGTTTGTCCCTCCAGCAGATACTGGGGTGGTTGAACTCCCCCATGAGGACCAGTGCCTGCAAATGTGAGGCTGTTCCTATCTGTAGAGGGCCTCATTGACTAGTTCTTCCTGGTCAGGTGGCCTACAGCAGACATCCATTATAATGTCACCTTTGCCTGTCCTCTCTTTAACACTAAACCACAAACTCTCTATTGGCTCCCCATGAGTACTCAGGCAAAGCTCCACGCATTCCAGCAGCTCTCTCACATAAAGGACAACTCCCCCTACTCGTCTTCCCTTCCTGGACTCCCTAAAGAGCCTATATGCCTGCATTGCAACACTCCAGTCATGGAAGCCATACCACTATGTGTCCATGATTCCAACAAGATCATGGTCCTGCAACTACATGCAGATATCTAGCTCATCATATTTATTCCCCTTGCTGTGTGCATTATTATACAGGCACTTGAGTGCCAGCCCAGGAAATGACCTCAAGTTAAACCAGGGTAGGTTTAGATTGGATATTAGGAAAAAGTTCTTCATAGAAAGGGCTGTGAAGCATTGGAACAGGCTGTCCAGGGAAGTGGTGGAGTCGCCATCCCTGGAGGTATTTAAAAGATGGGTAAACATGGTTCTTAGGGACACGGTTTACGGCTGGTTTTGGCAGTGTTAGGTTGATGGTTGGACTTGATGATCTCAATAGTCCCTTCCAACCTAGACAATGCTGATTCTATGATTCTATGATTCTATGTTGAGTTTCTGGAAAGGGTTTGGGGGATTTGTTCACAATGGTCCCTTGTAGCACATCCTGGTTGACATGTGGGTGCTGGATATGACCCCACCAAAGCACCATTTAATTGACTTCTCATCACACTATGCCATGCTCTTTGCTCAGCAATTCTGTCCATCAGTCCCTCAAAGGACTGATGGTCACCCTCTCCCTCCTCTGTCACTCCTAGTTTAAAGACCTTCTAACGAGTTCAGCCATCCTCTTGGTGCAAATAGCTTTTCCCTGCTTAGTGAGATGGTTCCCATCTCTCCCAAGCAGACACTGGTCTGCAAACAGGGTCCCATGGTCACAGAACCCAAAACCCTGCCACCAACGCCAGATCCACAGCCAATTTTTAACTTGTTCTATTAGTGCCTTTCTTCTCACACCCTTTCCACTCAGCAGCAGGATTGAGGAGAACACCATCCAGGCTTCCACTTACTTGACTATGGGTCTTAACACTTTTTAGTCACTTTTTATGCTGTTCAGGTTTCCCCTAGAAGTATCATTTTTGTCAATATGGAATAAGATCTGGGGGCAGTAGGCAGAGGACTCAACAAGCTTCAGCAGTCTGTTCACAACATCCTGGATACTAGGCCCCAGGCAGGCAGCAAACATCTGTAGATGGTTGGTCAGGCTAAAAAATGTGCACCTTCATCCCCTGCAGCAGGGATTCACCCACTATGATGACTCAACATTTCTTCCTGATAGTATTATGTGGTTTGGGGTTAGATGGGCGAGGTTCTTTGATTGTAGGCACTTCTGGCTCCTCTTCAACTTTGAGGATGGTGAATTTATTTTGCAATTATAAGCTCTTGGATGGGGCAGGAGCCTTCCTCTTGATGCCAGAAGACACCAGCTTCCATCATTCCTCTTCTCCAGAAGTTTCACTCACCTTCATAGTGGGGTAGAGACCACCTGCTTCTGTTCTGCAAACTCAAAAAAGTTGTTGAGTGTCAGAGAAGGTCCATTCCATCTCCCTTTCATCCTGTCTGATGCAGTACAGCCTACTCACTTCCTCCCATAGCTCCTCCGCTTGGCAGCAGAGATTCTCCAAGACAGCACACCTGCTGCCAGACAGAGGTGCATCTCACCTGGCCTCAGAGAGAATCCCCAGGCAATTCCTGCAGCCTAGGGCTTGCAAAGCTGCATCTGCCACCTGAGGCTTAGTCTATGTTGAAAACTCTACCCTTGCAGGGACAGGTGCTCCAACACTTACTAAGGAAATTGCCCCATGGCACGTCACCAACATGTCAAACTGTTACAGTGCACATTTTCAATTGAGGCCTCCTTTGGCACCCTTTTCTTTGCACTCTTCTGTGCAAACTGCTGTGAAACTGCTGTGTCTGTGGGCTGCCTCTTTTAGCTTACTAAACATTTAGTAAGAACATTTTCATTGACGGGCATGTACTCTCCCTGCCTGGATACAGACCCACCATATATGAGCGAGGTAAGCAACATTTCGATCAAAGAACATTATACCCATTAGGACCATAATGACATCAGCTTGCACTGAAAAATTAACAGGCGAGTGTAGAGAGCAACCCTGTGCTCTACACTGGTAAACAGAGAAACTGAGACGCTATGCACTGAATCACTGAAATGGGAAGAAGAAAAGGGAGATATCTAACAAGTATTGCTCTGGAAGTGGATATTAAGGGACTCTGGTTTCCTGCAGATTCCTTAGATGCTCTAGTCCAGTAATTCCAACTCTGCACCTTCTTTTTACATCAATATATGCAGTTTTTCCCTATGCCATCTGTACCTCCTTTACCTGCAAATTCAAACCCACCTTCCCTGATGTCCCTTTCTGTGTTCCTGTGTATATCATATCACACTGTGTTCTCTGCTCCCATGTATGTTCCTTAAGTTTCTCAGCCTCGGAGACAGAAATATCTCAATCTCCTGGTGTGGCTCTCTCTTTAGCTGGACAGTAAGGATGCTTGCTTGTTCACAGCTGCCCAGGTGCTTAATAACTAAACAATGCTATAGAATATAGGATGGAAGGGGAATTGTAGAGAGGGAGAAAGGCTTTAATATGGCATGACTTGTTTCCTTAGACAACTAAGCTAAAATAAACTTTTCAAAGGGACAACAAGTCTAAGAAGATATTTCTTTGAAACCATGGGAAGCTTACGCTAGCAGCAGCAGTTACTGCATGCTGAGGACGGCAAGGCTTGTGAGGTACCTGAGGGATATCTAAGGGTGTATCTGGGCACCCAACATGCTTGGACTCTGTGGAAAGGGACCAGGCAGCAGCAAGGACAACCAGCTACTGAAGGACGCCAAGATGCTGTAGGACTGCAGCTTCACAGCCACACTGTCCACCCCCAGATTCCCACCAACACTCATAATCTCCCTGCCATGGGGCTCAAGCAGTGGTGACCACCCAACAGAAAGTTATGTCCTCTGCACCCGCTGTGGTACTAGCACCCACTGGGACTAATGCAGCTACCCAGACAGAGCTCACAAGGGAGCATCCAGCCTTCCAGGTCTCCAGCACCAGGGTGTGCCCAAGGTTTCCACTGGTGTCTGAGGGCAGTAAGAATGCATGTGGAAGGTGCACCCAGGTAGAAGAACTGCTCAGCTTCAGGAGGAAGTGGACAGGTTGAGAAGCAGCCAGGAGACCAAGAAGGTGATTGACTACTGGAACTGTATTCTGCCCTTACTGAAACAGAAATGTCAACTAGACCTAACAAATGACAAGGGAGATCCTGCACCCTCTCTCTTCCAGGCAGAAGGCAGTGACTTGAGGGGTAGAGGTGAATGGAAACAAATCTCTGCTCAGGGGAGTGGAGAAGCTCCTTCTTCTCTACCTTTCCTTTCCAGATGCCCTTACACAACAGATATGAGGCTCTAGAATTGGAAGAACAAGGAGATGATGAGATCAATGACAATCCATCAATGCTAGAGGAGTCATCAAGGTTAGGTCAGCCTTCCCTCTTCATGATGACCGCCTCCATGAAGAAAAAATGGTGGATTATTGTCATAGGTGAGTACTTTCTGAGGGGTAATAGACAGCACAGACCTGCCTTTTAGGGAAGCTTGCTGCCTCCCTGGGGCTTGGGTTAAAAACATTACCAGTCTATTATTGATCATCCAACCAGGATGGTGACATTGATGTATTATTATTCTGTAAGGAACTTAAGGGAAATCTCTAGATCAGTTGTCCTTGTCCTTGCAGGCAACTTCAGTTCCCCAGATGTCAACTGGGAGTGTCATATAAAAGATACAAACAGTCCCAGGAAATGCCTGAAGCACGATGAAAGTAACTTTTTTATACAGGTACTAAGGGAGCTGACTAGGAAAAATTGCCTTCTAGATCTCTTGTCTCTACATAGGGATGGTGTCACAGGTGATATGGTGATTGGTGGCTGTCTTGGCCACAGTGATCATGAAATGGTTGAGTTTAAAGGCTTTGGCAAAATGAGAAAAACTGTCAGCAGAGCTACTACCCTGGATTTTGGAAGAACAGACTTTAGGCTGCTCAAGGAACTAGCTAGTGTGGTCCCCTGGGAACTTGCTTTTGAGAGTATTGGAATCCATAAAAGCTGGTCACTTTTCAAGAACCATCTTTTAAAAGCACACAAGCAGGCAATTCCAATGTATCAGAGGTCAAGCAAGTAGGGCAGAAGGCCAGTGTGGCTGCACAGGGATCACCTTCTGGAACTTAGGAGCAAAAAGAAAGTGTGTGGACTTTGGAAGCAAGGTCAGGGTACAGAGGAGGACAACAGAGATGCTGTTCACCACTGTAGGGACAAAATTCATACTACCAAAGCTCAATCGGAGTTGAGACTGGCCCATACTGTGGAGGATAACAAAATAGACTTTTTCAAGACTGTTATCAGCAAAAGGAGGGCTAAAGAAAGCATTGGTCTGTTACTGCATGAGGTTGGTCGCAAATAGGAATAAAGACAAAGCAGACATATTTAATGCCATCTTTGCCTCTGTCTTTAACCACAATGATGGGCTCTGGGATGCCCAGAGCCCTGGGTTGGAGGGCTGCAACTGGGGGAGTGATAAGCTCTCGGTTGACTTTGAACTTATATGGGATTTGCTGCTACAACAGAATGCACATAAGCCTATGGAGACCAATGGGATTCATCCCAGGGTCCTGAAAGCATCGGCCAATGCAATTGTGAGACCTCTCTCAGTCATTTATCAAAGGTCTTGGGAATCTGGAGAGGTCCCAGACAACTGGAAGCTAGCAAATGATATTCCAATTTTCAAGAAGGGCAAGCAAGAAGACCTTGGTAATTATAGGCCTGTCAGTCTCACTTCATTGCCAGGCAAAATTATGGAACAGATTATTCCAGGAGTTATTGAAAAGCACTTGAAAGACAATGCAGTCATCGGTCATAGCCAGCATGGGTTCATGAAGGGAAAGTCATGCCTTGCTAACTTAATATCCTTCTTTGACAAGGTTAGTGGACAAAGGGAAGACAAGGCATGTGGGTTTTTTTCTTGTTTTTTTTTTTCTTTTAGCAAAGCTTTTGATACTGTCTCTCACAGTATCCTTCTGGACAAAATGTCCAGCATACAGCTAGACATGTACACAATACGATGGGTGAACAATTTGCTGAAGGGTTGCGCTCAAAGAGTTGTGGTAAACAGGGTAACAGCTGGCTGGCAGAGAGTCACTGTTGGTGTTCTCCCGGGCTTAATTTTAGTGCCAGTTCTCTTCAATGTTTTTATCAATGACCTGGACGCAGGGGTTGAGTGCATACTGAGTTTGCCAACAGTACTTAATTAGTAGGACTCATTGATTCCCTTGAGGGTAGAGAGGCCTAACAGAGAGATCTTGACAGATCAGAGCACTGGGCAATCACTAACCATGTGAAATTTAAGAAGAACAAATGCCAGATTCTACACCTGGGAGGTGTGACCCTGGATGTACACACTGAGCTGGGAGTGCAGCCCTGCACAAAGGTATCTGGGAGTTTTGGTTGAGGGCAAACTCAGTGTGACTCAACAATATGCCCTGGAGCCCAAATGGGCCACGCTTATCCTGGGGTGTATTAAACACAGTACATTAAGCACCAATCGAAAGAAGTGACTGTGCCAGTATACTCAACATTGGTGGGGCCTCATCTTGATTGCTGAATGCAGTTTTGGGCTCCACAATATAAGTAGGATATAAAACTATTAGAATGTGCCTAAAGGAGGTCAATAAAGGTGGTGAAAGGACTATAAAGCATGACTTATGAGGAACTGGTGGTGTTACTAACTTTGTTCAGCTTAAAGAAGAAGAGGCTGAGGGGTGACGTCATTGCTGTCTGCAATGTCCTCATGAGAGTGAGCAGAGATGAGGGTGCTGATCACTCGTCTCTGGTCTCCCATGACAGGACATGAGGGAATAGCTTAAATTGCCTCAGGGAAAATTCAGACTGGATATTAGGAAAAGTTTCTTTACTGACAGGGTAGTCAAGCACTGGTACAAGCTCCCCAGGGAAGTGGTCAGAGTCCCAAGCCTGTCGGTGTTCAAGAAGCACTTGGACAACGTTCTTAGATATATGGTTTAACTTTTAGGTTGTCTTTGATGGAGTCAGGAGTTGGACTTGACAATCCTTGTGGGTCCCTTCCAACTGAGAATATTCTACCATTCTATGATTCCATAACTATTGTTTTTGCTGCTTTTCATTCTAGGAAAAAGGAATAGCAATGATAAATTGCTCTTTCAGAAGAGCATGTAATTGTGTTTTGCATGTTAGGTCATATTAGCTGGAGTTAACTTAAGGAGGGCCCTGGATACTTAAAATCAAAAGTAAACAGGTCTTACAAGATTCAGGTTTCTGTTATTTCCATTTTGCCATGATAGATTATTAAATGTGCATAATTCCTAGTCCTTCTATGAAATGCTGCATTGCACATGGTCCCGGGTGGCCACATCTCCTGTTTCTTTCCTCAGAGGGCTCACATTTTCCCTAGCCTTCCTTTTGTCACTGACATACCTGTAGAAGTCTTTTGTTGCCCTTGATGTCCCTGGCCAGATCTAACTCTGGGCTTTCTTAACCTGATCCCTGGCTGCTTGGACAATTTCTCTGTATTCGTCCCAGGCTACCTGTCCTTGCTTCCACCCTCTGTAGGTTTCCTTTTTCTGTTTGAGATTGTCCAGGAGCTCCTTGTTCATCCATGCAAGTCTCCTGGCATTTTTTCCTGACTTCCGCTTTGTTGGATGCTTTGCTCTTGAGCTTGGAAGAGGTGATCCTTGAATATTAACCAGCTTTCTTGGGCCCCTCTTCCTTCCAGGTTTTTATCCCATGATACTCTGGCAAGCAGATCCCTGACGAGGACAAAGTCTGCCCTCCTAAAGTCCAAGGTTGTGATCTTGCTGTGCACCCTCCTCACCGCCCTAAGGATTTTGAACTCCACCATCTCATGGTCACTGCAGCCAAGGCTGCTCTTGAGCTTGACATTCCCCACGAGCCCCACCTTGTTGGTGAGAACAAGGTACAGTATAGCACCTCTTCTTGTTGGCTCCTCTACCACTGGGAATTTATCATCAATGCATTCCAGGAACCTACTGGATTGCTTATGCCCTGCTGTGTTTTCCCTTCAACAGATATCGGGGTGGTTGAAGCCCATGAGCACCAGGGCTTGTGAATGTGAGACTGCTCCCATATGTCGATAGAGGACCTCATCCACTCAGTCTTCCTGGTTGTGTGGCTGCTAGCAGACCCCCATTGTAATGTCACCTGCCCCTGAGTTCCCTTTAATCTTGACCCATAAGCTCTTGGTTGGCTCCTCATCCATGCACAGGTGGAGCACCATGCATTCCAGCTGGTCCTTGACTAGAGGGCAACACCCCTTCCTCTTCTCCCCTGCCTGTCCTTCCTGAAGAGTCTGTATCCTTCCATTCCAACACTCCAGTCAGAAGAGCTATCCCACCATGTCTCCATGATGCCAATAAGTTCATAGTCCTGCAAGTGTGTGCACGTGTCTAACTCCTCTTGTTTGCTCCCCATGCTACATACATTTGCGTAGAAGCATTTAAGTTGGACCCTGATGAAGCAGACTTACTGGCTGGTGTGGCTAATTTTCCTTTATGCTGCACTCCAGGTGCTCTCCTGCTGACCTAGAACCCTTCACCAGGTTCTGGGCATCTATTACTGGTATTGGCATCATATTGGTTGCAGTAGGATAGATTGCAGTTCTCATCCCCTGGCAACTCGAGTTTACCTTCTGCACCAGCTTGGCAAGGCTTAGATCAAAGGTGCTCTTCCCCTTCTCTGACAGGTGGACCCATTTAGGCCCAAGTAGACCAGGTTTCTGAAAGCAAGTCCTATGGTCTAAGAAGCCAGCCCCCTGGCTGTGGCACAAATCCTGTAGCCATTTATTTATTTGCCAGATTTGCCTGGCCCTATCAACACCCTTACTTTTGACCGGGAGGACTGATGAAAAAACTACTTGTTCCCCGGAGTCCTTGACCACTGCTCCTAGGGCTGTATAGTCTTCAGGCTGCTCCCAGCTACATCATTGGTGCCCACAGGAAACATCAGCAGTAGATAATAATCAGTGGACTGCACAAGCTTTGGCAGACTCTTGGTGACATCCCTGATACGAGCCCCCAGCAAGCAGCACACTTCCCTAAAGAGTGCATCAGGTCAGCAAATGGGTGCCTCCGTACCTCTCAGAAGAGAATCACCTACCAGTATCACTCATCACCTTTTCTTAGTTGCACTGGTTTTTATACAAGGAGCAGATCGGGTAGCCTTACTCAGCTCCAGCGCCTCTCCTGATACGGTAGGTTTTGCATCTTCACTCTGCGGAGCAGTGAAGCGGTTCTGCAAGGGCATCTCAGCTTTTGTGGGGAATTCTCTTCCTCCTGTTGCCTTTTCAGTTACAAACTTCCATTCTGTGTTACTGGCCTCCCTTCCTTCTGTGTGTGCCAGCATGGGGACTTCTGACTGTTTGGCCATGGGCTGTGGGTCCACTGCAGGCTATGCTGTATACCTCCTTCTCAGCCTCCCTGATGCTATGCAGCCTCCTCACCACCTCCTGCAGCTCAGCCACCTGTGGCAGAAGGTCCTGGGCACACCTTTTGCAGGCAGGTCTGACATCTATCCCTGCCCTGACAGAAAGGTCAAGGCACCTCCTGCAGTCTGCACTGCAGCTTCTCTCTTCAGCAGCTGCATTTGGGTGGAGGCATCGGCCACTGCTGGGGTGGATGGTGCAGAGCTCCAAGCCTGAGATGCAGTATACATATAAATTATACATACTTTATATGTATATATAAAGAGTTACAACATCAATTATTGTTGGGTTCTGGGTGGGAGATTGTCACAAAATTATCAGGATGATCATCAAGATGATCAGAACCCAAGTTCCTAGAAAAGTTGGTAAATACAATATGAGAAAACATTTTCTGTGAAGAAAGACCAATTTTCCTAGTGACCAGATCATATAGTATATAGTTAAGGATTCAGGTTCACAGGAGGAAAAGTATATTGTTGCATTCTTTATGATTTTTTAAAACCTGGTTAATAATTACAACTCTTAAGTTCTATCTAGTAAAATTGCCAATACGAGTATATGCCATGCATTCGCCTGAAGACAGGGAAACAGTGCAAGATTGTTCCTTTGTAGATTCTTCCATCTTTCTCCCTTACTTATGGTTTTGAAATGACATTAAATAGACTCCAGACATATATTCTATTTACAAAAGAAAATAGAAAGAAGAATAAAACTGCCTGGTGAGGGAAATGGTAATATATTCTTGTTTTTCCCCTAGAAATTTATCTATTTTGGTGAAATTTTTATTGGAAACCTTTCTCAGTTTCAGAGAACTACAAAGAGCTATAACTGGAAGAAAAGTAGGACATAAAATTTAGCTGCTGGCTGTTGGTCTGGGGGTCCTGTCTTTTTTCTGGTTTTCTTGGTGAAGCTGTAGCTTGCATTTTTTTTTCTGGAAATTTGAATTAGAGAAAGAAACAGAAAAATAAAAACAGTTTCCCTTATTCAAGAGAAGCAGAACAAGCAAAAAATACAATACAGATGCTAAAGGGGAATTGTTTTTCAGTGTTTTGGAACAGTCCTCCCTATTTCTTTATTCTGATGCCAGAGAACTACCACACCTTAGAGTATTACGGTTCTGAATGGGAGAGGCAACAGCAATGATTATCTCGCACTGAAAAACTCTATATATCCTATATATTGCAGAAATCTGGCTTGGATTTGCTTAACCCATCAGTACACAAATGAATAATAGCGGTAGGCTTTGAAGGCAAAGGCATAATGTCTCTTATTCTACAAAGTGCTTGAGTGGGCCACCAGCCAAGAAAACAGAAAAGCTTCACCTTTTTTTTTTTTTTTTTTGTAATTCAGGATACCTCTAAAATAAGCCATGTGCATACAGAGAAAATTCTAGTTCTGAATTATGGAAATCCATCCCACAACTCCCATATACATCATCTCTCTTACTTAACCTGGTTGACTGGGATTTAATGGCATAAACTGAGAAACTAGAGGGAAACTCAACTGCTTCCCCCCTGTTGTTATACAGTAATAACTACTTCTGGGAGAATAAAAGATCGGTATTAACTTGCTGTGCTTAGTAATTAATCCTGTGCCTGGTAAGGACTGCAGAACTGGAGAAGGAAGAAATAATGAGCCAAAGAGTACATTATACCTTTCTAGGGTGTTTCTTACATGCTAGATATGTAAAATCTAATGCCAAAAAACATACTGAACTTTAAAATTTGACAGCTTGTCATTTTATCATGCTTATACTATGTTCCAACTGAAAGGAAAATGCAAGTATCAAAAATGTTACTGTTCTGGCTTGGTGAACAGGGCAGCCAAGTACTTGTACAGGTTATGTCTCTCACTGTAAAAGTACCATTAACTACAACTGGAGCAATCTGCTGTATGGTTTTCCACAAGCTAGAAGTTATCTAAATCCTTTTCCTTTTCCCTCTCCCTCTCCCTCTCCCTCTCCCTCTTCCCTCTCCCTTTCCCTTTCCCCTTTCCCTTTCCCTTT